>NC_059103.1:171677275-172343525 GCF_020740685.1 Jaculus jaculus | reverse complement strand
AGGGAGGG
Source organism: Jaculus jaculus (assembly GCF_020740685.1). Lineage (NCBI taxonomy): Eukaryota > Metazoa > Chordata > Mammalia > Rodentia > Dipodidae > Jaculus > Jaculus jaculus. The sequence continues at coordinate 172,343,517 of NC_059103.1, read as the reverse complement.
GAAAGGAAAGGAAAGGAAAGGAAAGGAAAGGAAAGGAAAGGAAAGGAAAGGAAAGGAAAGGAAAGGAAAGGAAAGGAAAGGAAAGGAAAGGAAAGGAAAGGAAAGGAAAGGAAAGGAAAGGAAAGGAAAGGAAAGGAAAGGAAAGAAGAGAAAAAGAAGAAAGAAGAAAGTGGGGGCTGGAGAGATGGCTTAGCAGTTAAGCACTTGCCTGTGAAGCCTAAGGACCCCGGTTCGAGGCTCGGTTCCCCAGGTCCCACGTTAGCCAGATGCACAGGGGGGCGCACACATCTGGAGTTCGTTTGCAGAGGCTGGAAGCCCTGGCGCACCCATTCTCTCTCTCTCCCTCTATCTGTCTTTCTCTCTGTGTCTGTCACTCTCAAATAAATAAATAAAAATTTTAAAAAGTTATGTTATCATTGTTTCTTTAAAAAAAAAAAAAGAAAGAAAGTGGTGTCTGATGAAGCTGAAGACATCAGCAAGGACCAATTATGCAAGGATTTGGAAGTAATTGTTCATATTTTAAACTGTACTCCCAGTTCACAAGGTAGGGTCTTCAGGAAAAAACGTGATGAAATGTGTTTTGAAAAGATGACTCAGGCCAATTTTGTGGCTCTTCCCTAAACTCCCTCCCATCAGCGCCATGAGAATGTGTGTGCCTTTATTTAAACTCTCATCCAAAGATAAGGACTCTTTGGAAACATTAGATATAGTATGTGCAACCTGGTGAACTAAAAAATATATATTATTTATTTGTGGGCTGGAGAGATGGCTTAGTGGTTAAGCGCTTGCCTGTGAAACCTAAGGACCCGGTTCGAGGCTCGATTCTCCAGGACCCACGTTAGCCAGATGCACAAGGGGGCGCACGCGTCTGGAGTTCGTTTGCAGTGGCTGGAGGCCCTGGCACGCCCATTCTCTCTATCTGCCTCTTTCTCTCTCTGTGTCCATCACTTTCAAATAAACAAACAAAAGTATACAAGAAAAATTTTAAAAGCCGGGCGTGGTGGCACACACCTTTAATCCCAGCACTCGGGAGGCAGAGATAGGAGGATCGCCATGGGTTCAAGGCCACCCTGAGACTCCATAGTGAATTCCAAGTCAGCCTGGGCTAGAATAAGACCCTACCTCGAAACCCCCCACCAAAAAAAAAATAAATATATATTATATCTATATTATAAATAAATAAATAAATTATATATATATAATAATATATATAAATAAATATATATAAATAAAATATATATAAATAAATTATATATATATATATAATTTATTTGTATGGGGGGAGGAGGGGAGGGTCTCTTGCCACTGCAATGAGGGCCAGATGCCTGAATTGAGCTCAGACTGGGAGGTTTTGCAAGCAAGCACCTTTAACCACTGAGCCACCTCCCCAGGCCACAACCAGATAAATTTCTGTTTTGTATTTGTTTTGTTATTTTTATTTATTTATTTGAGAGTGACAGACAGAGAGAGAAAGAGGCAGATAGAGAGAGGGAGAGAGAATGGGCATGCCAGGGCCTCCAGCCACTGCAAACGAACTCCAGACGCGTGCACCCCCCTGTGCATCTGGTTAACGTAGGTTCTGGGGAATACGAGCCTCGAACCAGGTCCTTAGGCTTCACAGGCAAGCGCTTAACCGCTAAGCCATTTCTCCAGCCCCCAGATGAATTTCTATACAGAGACAGGAGGGGCAGGTGGGAGTGGAAGAGGAGTGGCCACTACAAATCTCACGTTTGAACACGCAGCCACAAGCATGCCTTCTAGTTCCTCTTTCACAATGTCTGTAGCCAAAGATTGCTCTAGAAATATTCACTTCCACTTTGTTAGGTTTTTTTTTTTTTTTTTGTCTTCTCGACATAACTTTGGCAATATGAGTAAATCTTCAAGCCCAATTGTTCCAACAAGTTCAGAGGTACTTTTCGCTCCTTGCTGTGGATGCTCTGTGGATCCCTTGATAAACAAATCAGTTCACGTTTGGGAGGAAGCTTCCATATGGCCCTGCAGAAAGTCCAGTGATGCAATGCCGTACAGCCCCAAACGAGCAGACGCAAGCTTGCCGGGCATGTTCTAAGCACAAGCTTGTAGGAGCTGTTAAATGAGTCAGACGCTCATCTCTGCAGAAGTCAGTCCATGTTGTAGGGGAAAAGAAAGGGGAGGAGGTTATTAAAATACCCTGCGCTGCATTATCTTCTTTTTTAGTTTTTACTTCTTTATTTATTTAAGATAGAGTGGGGGCATGCCAGGGCTTCTTGCTGCTACAAATGAAGGGCAGATGATGCGCGCACTACTTTGCATCTGGATTTACTTGGGTGCTAGGGAATCAAACTCGGGCTGTGAGGCTTTTTGTAAGCAAATATCTTTAACAGCTTGGCCATTTCTCCGGCCCTGAGTTTCCCCCTTAAAGGATGTTGTATTCCAGAGTCTTCTAGCCCACTAACCCTCAATACATTTGGAGCCAATGTCAAATCTCTCACACGAACATCCAGGTGAAGTCGGAGACAGTACAGGAAGTCTCCTTGCCGACAGAGAATTCATCTCAGGGAAATGGGTACAGACACCCAGGCAGGTAGACACACCGCCAGCCCATGGACTGCAACAAACAGAGTTTCTCGCATTCTCGTTCATTCCCTAACTTCGAATTACACAAAGGCTAAAAACTCTTACACTACCAGTGCTACTTTGCAAAATAATTGGGGGAGCCAGGCGTGGTGGCGCACACCTTTAATCCCAGCCCTCGGGAGGCAGAGGTAGGAGGATCGTCTTGAGTTCAAGGCCACCATGAGACTACATAGTGAATTCTAGGTCAGCCTGGGCTACAGTGAGACCCTGCCTCAAAAAAAAAAAAAATTAAAAAGAAAGAAAAGAAAAATAATTGGGGAGGGGCAGGAGAGGGGGAGATGGCTCAGCCTTTAAAGGCACTTGCTTGCAGAATTTGCCAGCCCAGATTCAGTTCCCCAAAGGTAGGCATCTAGAGTCTGTTTGCAGTGGCAAGAGGACTTTGTGTACCCATTCTCTCTCCCTCTCGCTCTCTCTCTCTCTCTCTCTCTCTCTCTCTCTTCAGAAATGTTTTGTTTTGTCATTCTAGCCTAGGCTGACCTGGTATCCACTATGTAGGCTGAGGCTGGCCTCAAACTCACAGTGACCTTCCTGCCTTGGCCTCCCAAGCACTGGGATTAAAGGTGCGAGCCACCAAGCCCGGCAAAATATTTTTTTCAAAAAGAAAAGTAGGGGCTGGAGAGATAGCTTAGCGGTTCGGGTGCTTACCTGCAAAGCCTAGGGACACAGGTTCCACTCCCTGGAACCCATATAAGCCAGATGCACATGGCCGCACATGCATCTGAAGTTCATTTGCTGTGGCTAGAGGCCCTGGCACACCCATTCTCTCTCCCTCTCTCATACACTCTAATAAATAAAAATGATAAAAAATATTTTTTAAAAAGAAAACGAATGGGATGTAACAATTAGACGTACACAACACCCCAGGAGACAGTGATTGAGCCACAAAGCCCACACATCTTCAGGGCAGTGAGGAGCCAAGGGCGATGGGGCATTGTGGGCCAGAAAGGGAGTGGGGATTTTGCAAGTGTCAGGCCAACTTCACCTGGAGCAGGCTTTCAGGATTTGTTGAGGTAATGTATATATGACATTTCTCCCTAATTGCAAAAGCAGAGCATGCTTACTTCAGCGAAGTAGGAACAAGACGCAGTAATTAATGCCTGCATTTCTCCTTGCAGGGAACTAACGCCTTCCAGCCTTTGGGCTTGTTGTATAGTCTTCATTCTCTATGCCTATGACATTCTACTACTACATACATAACCTAACATTTTCTCCTGACATTTAGTATTGTTCCCAAGATGTGACGCACATTTGCAGCCGCATATCTCACTGCACTGTGATTTACTAAGCGAACCCTCTGTAGTCAGACATTTCGTTTTGCTTTTTTTTTTTTAATGTATTATTTATTTATTTATTTATTTGAGAGAAAGAGGCAGAGAGAAAGAGAATGCACGCACCAGGGCCTCCAGCCACTGCAAACAAACTCCAGGTGCATGTGCCCCCTTGTGCATCTGGCTTACATGGGTCCTGGAGAATTGAACCTGGATCCTTTGGCTTTGCAGGCAAACATCGTAATCGTTAAGCCATCTCTCCAGCCCTCCTTTTTTGATTTTTCACTTTCAAAACTAACGCTCTAGACAAATGTGGCAGCGCATGCCAGCACTTGGGAGGCAGAGTAGGAGGATGGCGGTGAGTTTAAAGACAGCCTAAGACTACATAGGGAATTCCAGGTCAGCCTGAGCTAGGGGAAAAAAAGAAAGAAAGAAACCTAACACTGCACTTACCCTTGATTTATTTTTTCCTTTAGCTAAAATCCCTGAAACTGGAATTCAGATGCTGCTGGGCAAAACTGTGCCCTTTAGAGAGTTTGTAATGACCTTGAATCCTTCAGGTCAGATAGTCTTGGTCAATTTGGCCCTTCCTGGTTACATAATCTGTATCTGTGAGATTAATAAAGCTAAATGTTACTCCACATGCTTGTCAATCACATGTATGACTTCTTGTGCTCTGAGCATGTTTCCATTGCAGTGTTTGTCCTTTATTAAAGTATCTTCAAAATATGGATAATACACATGACGTCAAAGCATATACAAGGCTCCAAAATGGGCAAAAAGAAATTGTCTTTTTTTTTTTTTTTTTTGGTTTTTCGCGGTAGGGTCTCACTCTAGCCCAGGTTGACCTGGAATTCACTATGGAGTCTCAGGCTGGCCTCGAACTCATGGCGATCCTCCTACCTCTGCCTCCCAAGTGCTGGGATTAAAGGCGTGCGCCACCACGGAGAAATTGTGTCTTAAATAAAATTCCTCCAGCACAAGAACGTTCCAAGGGTTATTGACCAGAGAAAAATCAACCTCAGAGACTTTTAACTTATATAGCACCACAGGATCAAGGAGATAACCTTTCATTTGGGGGGACAGGTTCTTTCAAGGTAGGGTCTCACTGTACTCCAGGCTGACCTGGAACTCAATCTGTAGTGCTAGGCTGGCCTCAAAGTCATAGCATCCTCCTAACTCTGCCTCCCAAGTGCTGGGATTAAAGGCGTGCGCCACCACGCCTGGCAGAGGAGAAATCTTATTTCTGGCTTAAATGAATGACAGTTGTGTGGCCTGAAGTGAAATAACATATAACTACACTCTAAGTGAAACTGCAACTGGCAATTCTTACCTTTTTATTATTTAATATCTTTTCTGAACTCTTACTGAACTGCTGGCTTAGCAGTGTTTTCTGAAAATGAGTGACCGTGAATTATGTTTTATTAAAAGGAAGCATAGGGCATGGGAGAAAGGGGTAGCAAGCAAAAGGAAGAAAAGTGGGGGGGGGGAGAAGAGGAAGAGCAGGGAGAGGGCAGGAAGGAAAAAAATGCAGAGAGGAGCCGGGCATGGTGGCGCACGCCTTTAATCCCAGCACTCGGGAGGCAGAGGTAGGAGGATCGCTGTGAGTTCAAGGCCACCCTGAGACTACAGAGTTAATTCCAGGTCAGCCTGGACCAGAATGAGACCCTACCTCGAAAAAAAAAAAAAACACACAGAGAGAGTGAAGGAGGGAGAGGGGAAGAAGTAGGAGTGGAGGACAAGGGAAAGAAGGGGGAGGGGAGGAGAAAGGGAGGGCACCAATGGTCCTTTCACCTATTTGAGGTTTTCCATTTATTAATCTGGCATTCAGCCTGCTGTGGCCTCTCTTCTCCATGAGCCCCTTCTAAGGATCCTGTCTGGAAGCGCTCCGAGTCCCTGCCAGCCCTTTTTTCTTTTTCTTTTTTCTTTTCTTTTCTTTTTTCTTTTTTTTTCTCCTTTTTAGTAACAGCTTCCATACTTACAGACAATAAACCAAGATAATTCCCTCCCTCCCCTCCCCCACTTTCCCCTTCACAAATCCACACTCCATCACAGCCCCTCCCTCTCTCCCTTAGTCTCTCTTTTATTTTGATGTCATCATCTTTTCCTCCTCCTATGAGGGTCTTGTGAAGACAGTGCTAGGTCATGGACATGGAGGCCAACTTCGGTCTGGTCGATCCTGGACCACTTACGTATCAGCCCAGACAGGCGAAGCAGGACTCCTATTGTTAAACTAGCCATCTCACCACCTAGCTGCCCTTCTGAATTCTGGGTGGCCCTCACCATGCCCCCAGCCTGCTAGAGGGCTGGGTGTCTGTTCCTTTGGAGTCTGTCTTAATCAGACCGCCTTTGATTCCGGATAAGGAGAAAGGGCCCCTGAAGAGATGCCAGCCCCCAGCCCCCCTGGGCCTGATACCTCTAGACTTACCAGTGTCCCCATTCTGGGAGCCTCCTCCAGCCCCGTCCCCTTAGTGGTGACAGAAAGGGACTCGGGCTGCTGGAGAAGGTAATTAGCCTCCCAGATCATTTCCTTCAACTGCACTTCGCAAATCGAAATCATAATGAAAGGAGAGTCAGGTGGTCTTGTGTTAATTTGTCTTATTGGCAAAACAGGAAAGAGGCGGAAGCTACGGCGTGTCCCTCCCTTCTTGAAAAGACAGGTTGGAAGAAGGACAGAAAGCACTTACTTTGCGGGGCTCACTGAACTGAGAACTGAAACAGTGACGTGGGGTGAGTGTGGGAAGGAAGGCCCTTTCCAGATCAGGGGAACCCAATCAGAATCTAGGCTGCTATTTTACAGATTATGGCCTGCCCATGTTGAAGAGGTGGGCACCCCATGCCTTCCCCACACCCACGCCCCTCAAAAAAAAAAAAAAAAAAAGGTACGCTTTTCCAAACCACTAAAAACTTCAAATTGTCAGTGTGTGTGTGTCCAATCCCAACATAGATCACAGAGGAAGGAATGTCAGAAACTTCCCTTTTGAAAGTTTTAGCTCCAAATCCTTAACTTGGTGACTCGCAAGGCCTACGTGATCTCTAAGGTTTGTCCCAGCTCAAGAATTCTAGGTTTTAAGTTAAAATCCACCCAACTCCCCAGGAAGTCAAATAACCTCATGCCATCCCACCCTGACCCCCAGCTCTTGCAGCCCAGACAGCGGCCACCACGGCCACCGCTCCGCCCACCACAGCGAAACAGTTTCTCCCTGCCTCAGCTTGTCTCTTTCTCCCCTGATCCTGTCCGTCTCTTCAAACACCCGGATCCAGGTCTGGGAGTGGAGGGAAGTAAAAGCTCAGTACTAAAGTGCTTGCCTAGGAGGTCCTGGGTTCCATTCTCAATACAGAAAGAAAAGGGGGGGAAGTTCCCAAATTCAAATTCATGGGCTCTGGCTCCTGGGGGTGGGGGGGGATTAGTTTTATCTGTATGTTCAGGGGGTCAGAAGAAAAGCAAAGACCAAACTAGAGGCGTCTACTTGCCTTTTCTGCCGGGGAGGGAGGGCGTCAGTGTTCACACTACTAAAGAAAGCATCTCCCTGGGAATGCAAGTGAAATCAGATCGCTACAAAAGTGCTCCCCACAAAGTTCATTGCCATGTTGATTACAAAGTAAAATAAGGCGCTTCATCCACCGCAGGCGGTGACTGCCTTCTAGTGAAGGCCCCATTCAAATGCACCAGCAATCTCCGCAACCCCGACTTATTTTCATAATAATATAAGCTGAAATCCCCTAAAACGTACCAGCTTTCTTAGTGCTTTCCAGAAAATTCTCAGTGTGTATTTTATGCGAGTGGTGAGCATCGTGTGTGACCATTCTGAATATATGGTTCTTAATAAATAATTCACCAAATATTCACCAAAACACACCAAGCTAAAAACAAATTCTCTCTTCGCAATACAGCTGGGGTAGGAGAGGCTAAAAGTTTCCCACCACCCCCCCACAAAACACACACACACACACACACACACTCACACTTTCTTGCTGCTTCGGGTCCACTCAATCATCACGCTCCAGTATTGTTTACTATTCACTGTGCAGATAGCTACACCAGAGCCGGGTTATGGGAGACCCTAGGCTTGACTCCCAGCACTGCCAAAAGAAAGAGGATAGCAACATCAAATCGACCTCACTGGCAGTGGACAACAAATAAACCTATCCAAAGGGGCTGGATTTCTCCAAGACATTGGACTATGCAGGCAGCTAGGTGGGCAGTAGGGCAAGAGAAAGTTTAGAGGCCTAAATGAACAACCATGAGGCTGTCGAGGGACTCCTGAGTATGAGAGCAACCCACTTAAGTCCTCCTGGGCCAAAGGAAAAATTCCTATTCAGCCTGTTGCAGCTCGCTGAGGAATGTTCATGGACAGGGTTGCCAAGCCAATGATTCCTGTTTCAGATCGGGCCTAGTGTGTATGGTTGAGCGGGAGTCTCTGGGTACCCCCTGAGAAGGGTGTGTGAAGACCCCAATAGGAATGCCAGGGATCATGAGTGAAGACTCCAATTAATGCAAGGTAAGCCTCCTCTTGTACTAAAAAGACTTCAAGCTTTTCCAAGGTTAAACTTGGCTAATTTAAATTAGATAGGGTGCCATGTGCAGCCCCTATCTGACCCGTTGGCCCAGGTCACATGGATGAGCAACTGGCGTCGTGAACACAAAGCTCACAAGCCTAAACACACCTCAAATCAGACGCTAACATTTCCCAACAAATGGGGAGAGAGACAGGAGTGATGGTATCAGCTGGCTCTTCATTTACTCACAGAGTCTTCCTACTTCTTAGCTGCCAGGACCATTCGCAGGGACCACGTTGTTGAATATGCAAATGTCTGGATGCACAGAGAACCGATGATGTTGATTTACTTGCTTTACCCACACCAACCCCTGTTCCAGCACCAGAACATGCTAAGCATGCTTATCTGAGGGACTTCACACTGACTCGCATTTGCCTGGACTACTTTTTTTTTTTAAATTTTTTATTTATTTATTTGAGAGCGACAGACACAGAGAGAAAGACAGATAGAGGGAGAGAGAGAGAATGGGCGCGCCAGGGCTTCCAGCCTCTGCAAACGAACTCCAGACGCGTGCGCCCCCTTGTGCATCTGGCTAACGTGGGACCTGGGGAACCGAGCCTCGAACCGGGGTCCTTAGGCTTCACAGGCAAGCGCTTAACCGCTAAGCCATCTCTCCAGCCCTTGCCTGGACTACTTTTACCCCAGGTGTCTGCCAGGCTGCTGCAAGGTCCCCCTGCACATGATGAAAAACAGCTGTTCCTGAATCTCAAAACCTCTTGCCAGCCAGGCATGGTGGCGCACGCCTTTCTTCCCAGCACTTGGGAGGGAGGCAGAGGTAGAAGGATTGCTGCAAGTTCGAGGCCACCCTGAGACTACATAGTGAATTCCAGGTCAGCCTGGGCTAGAGCAAAACCTACAAGGGGCGGGGGGAAGCTCGGGGAACGGACAAAACTCTTACCTACTTTGCTTTCTACATAGCACATATCATCACTCAATTGGTTAGATATTTACTTCTCAGAAGCGTATTCCCCTAGCATAAAATTACATGTAAGCACCCTCAGGGTTTATAAAGAACCTCTATGCCCACAGCAGTGTCCAGCATAAAGTGGCCTTTGAAATATACTTGTGAGGAAAAAAAAAAAAAAAAGAATGGATATCTGTACTGCTATGGAGATAGATAAATTAACATTTGTGACCTTAAAAGAGATGTTAAGCCAGGTGTGGTGGCGCCCTTGGGAGGCAGAGGTAAGAGGATTGCTGTGAGTTGAGGCCACCCTGAAACTATGTAGTGAATTCCAGGTCAGCCTGAGCTAGAGTGAGACCCTACCTTGGAAAACAAAAGAGAGAGAGAGAGAGAGAGATGTTAAATGAACAAATGAAAATTAATGTATTCATATAAAAATGTCATCCAATAACCTGCAAGTTTACCCAGATGAGATTACTATAACACTGCATCTTCTGCATAGTATGTAATCAGAAATCATTTTTACCTGATGGAAAATATCAGTATAAAATCTTTACATAGGTGTAGGCATGCATTTATCCTCTGAAGAGATTTCATACATTATTTTGGCAGTAAAAGAAGAGCTTCTTGAGCTTGGAGAGATGGCCTAGTGGTTACGGCACTTGCCTGCAAAGCCAAAGGACCCAGGTTTCAATCCTCAGGACCTACATAAGCCAGATGCACAAAGTGGTGAATGCATCTGATGAAATCCTTGGCATGCCCATTCATTCTTTCTTTCTCTCTCTCCCTCTCTCTCTCTCTCTCTCTCTCTCTCTCTCTCTCTCTCTCTCTCTTTCTCTCTGCCTTTCTCTCTCAAATGAATAAAATAATTTTTTAAAAAGAGCTTCCTAACCTAATTGCCTTGTTTGTACATATATTTGTTGACAAAGATCATAAATTACCATTAAATGTAACATGGGGAGTAAAACTTTTTTTTTCCTTTTTTTTTTTTTTTTTTTTTGGTTTTTCGAGGTAGGGTCTCACTCTGGTCCAGGCTGACCTGAAATTCACTCTGTAGTCTCAGGGTGGCCTTGAACTCACGGCGATTCTCCTACCTCTGCCTCCCGAGTGCTGGGATTAAAGGCGTGCACCACCACGCCCGGCTCGTTTTTGTTTTTTGATGCAGGGTCTCACTCTAGCTCAGGCTGACCTGGAACTCACTCTGAGGTCCAGGCTGGCTTTGAGCTCACAGTGATCCTCCTAAGTAAAATATTTTCAAATACTTACAGAGGCAAAACATCCTCAAAACTGCTTTAATGAGCCAGGCATGGTGGCACATGCCTTTAATCCCAGCACTCGGGAGGCAGAGGTAAGAGGATCACCGTGAGTTCAAGGCTACTCTGAGACTACAGAGTGAATTCCAGGTCAGCCTGGACCAGAGTGAGACCCTGCCTCGGGGGTGTGTGGGGGGGGGACTGTTTTAATGAGTGATAGCATCAGCATATAGAACATAAAAAATGTAACCTTTCAATTTGAAAAGTTCACCATAAAGAAGATGGCGTTTCCATGAAAACTTACTAGATCTTCCCACAGTAACACACTGGCTACATCTCATCTGCGTGTGTGCCTTGAGGTTTATTTCTAGAAGATACAGGCAGGCTTCTTAGGGCCAACAGAACAGGAACCCAGCAAATCCAGCTTTAGGGCCTCTTGGCTCACCTAAGTGAGGCAGCTTCAGCAACGAATCAGGTGCACTTTCTCTTGGGAGTCCCCAGCCACCAAATGCGTATGATTACATAAGCTTCAGGCTGCAAACTGTGGATCCATCCCTGCAAGCCCCCATCTGAGTATTGATATTACGAAAACTAAGCCTGGTCTGGAGAGATGGCTTAGCAGTTAAGGCGTTTGCCTGCAAAGCCAAAGGATCCCGGTTCGATTCCCCAGGACCCAAGTAAGCCAGATACACAAGGGGACACACCTATCTGGAGTTCATTTGCAGTGGCTAGAGGCCCTGGCGCGCCCATTCTCTCCCTTTTTCTCCCTCTCAAATAAATAAATAAATAATTTTTTAAAGTTAAAAAACAAAACAAAACAACCTGGGCTGGTTAAGGTACTTGCCGGCAAAGCCAAAAGACCCAGATTTTATTCTCCAGCACCCATAAAGCCAGATGCACAAGATGACACATGCAGTGGCTAGAGGACCTACCACACCCATTCTTTATCTGCCCCCCTCGAATAAATAAATATACTAAAAAATAGAAAACTAAGGTAAGGTTTACAAAATTGATCCAAAACTCATGTATCTTCAAACTTCTCAATGGTTCAAGCAGCAAAAGCAAGGTCTAATCATGCAGTATTTGTATTGTGTCTTTTCCCAGGACACCAAGTAAAATCTTGGAAACCATGACTAGATAAAAAGCTACTTGCATGAAATGTACACGTAATCCTAGTCATTACCCATAAAAACTAGGTAATGCCTAGCAGTTAAACCAGATTGCTAGTGCTCGGTGCTTATTTTCAATAGTAAATAAATTACCTCTATTGGTACTAAGTATAACTTGGTGAAAGCAAGTACCCATCCATTTTCATTCTTAATTCGATTGAGTCATGTACTACCGCAAAATTAAGCAGTCAAACTGGATGCTAATTGTGCGATGAATTAAGGTAGATTTGCAGCCATTTTTGACATCAAGATCAAAACAAACTATACACCCAAACCAAAAATAAGAAAGCTTTGTTATTATCCTCCCGAGTGTTTGGCTATGTTACGTTTTCAAAGCTCAGTAACTTAGACTACAGAGAGATCCGAGGTGTGATGGAGGTCTCCTCCGGCCATTTTTCCCCATCCCCACCTTCTGAGCCCTTGCTGTGTGAACGCTAGTTTTCCCCTGCTGGAATGGACTACCCTGGAAGTCTTTTTGGGTGGCTGGAGGTGCTAGTGGGCTCCGGTGGTTTTGTAGGCATGGCTGCACGTGTTCTTCGGATCTTCTGATTACCAGCTGTTTCACTTGAGACGTGGGTCCTTTCTCTCCATCCCTGATCCCGTCTACAAGGCCTTCCCGCTCCGCCTTCCTCCCTCCAGGTCGCTCAACTTGGTACTAATCCAGGCCACATCTCCCCACCCTAGGCTCGGGCCGGACCCAGGAGGAGACAGCGTCCGGAAGGTCTCCTTGGGGTGGCCACAGTACCAGGTAAAGTTACCAGGGACAGCCAAAGGGCGGCCTCTGGCCACTTCCAATAGGATACAGCCAGTCGCCAGCCCCGGGGACGCGCCCGTTCTCCCGCCCAGGAGGAGGGGGAAGGAAGTGTCGCCACCGAATCTCGGGAGGACGGCGGGTCCCACCTCCGGCTCCCTCCCGCGCGCCCGCCCTCGGCCCCACCTCCCCGGGCTCGCACAAAGCCGTCCAGAAGGCGGGGGCCCAGGAGACCGCTGCCAGGCCGCCTGGACGCCACCCGAGCAGGCCGCCACTCCCAGGGGTATCTAGAGTCCCGTGCCCCCACCCCCGTCCACGACTGGAAGGACGCGAGTGCAGAGTCGTGTCCCCCACCCACCCCGCGCCCAAGGTCCCCTGCTTTCCACCGAACGGCCCCGACGAGGCCGCGCGGGTCACCCGCGCGCGCCACGCCCGAGGTGACGACCTGGGCCGGCTGCGCCAGGGCCGCGCGCGCCGTGGAGGGACCCGCGTGGAGACGACGTCGGGGGGACGCGGGAGGGGAGGACTTCTGGCCTGGGGAGGCGTCCTTCGGCGCCCCACGAGGCCCGGCCTCAAATCGGCTCCCACATTTCCGAGAGGCCCGGGCCGCCCCACATCCCCATCCCCCTCGCCGCGCACCTGCGCCAGGTGGCCGCGGGAGGCGCGAGCTTCCAGGAAGGATGGGGGTGCGCGGGGCGACGCGACGCGTGGGGGACCCCGCGATCCCGGCCTGCCCCGCCTCGTCTCCCGTCGGGGGACGGAGGGGAGAGAGGCGCCCACGCGGGCGGGAACACGCACACGCACCCCAAGGGGGCCCCAGCCGGGAAGATGGCCGTTTGTGCATCCGTATAAAAAGCCCTTTGTTGCGCCCACACAAAAGCAGCCAGGACCCGCTTCTCCAGCAGGCCCTTTGGAGAAATCGCGGCCAATCGGCCGCACTTCCCAATGGCCAGGGAGGTCCTCGGCCTTGGAGAGCCTCAAAGACGGTGATCGAGAACCACAGGCCTCCCTCTCCCTCCGTCTAACCAAAAAAAAAAAAAACCTCAGTCACCAAGTATGCGTCCAGTCGGGGCATGGGGAGCTCAGGTGGCGGCTCGGGGAGGAAGGAAAGAGGAAAATCTACTTTTACTACCAAGGCCCCACAGGGGGTATTACACATTCACGTTCTTGTAGGGTTTTCTCCCCTGTATCAGAGTAGAAACATCCTCCAGAAAGGTCTGGATCCACCAAAAAGAAAGAAGAAAAAAAAAAAAAAAACTAACAGTAGCAACTTAAAAAAAAAAAAAAACATAACAAACCAGTTGCCATCAGCCCAAAGTGGGAGCAGCCGCAGCCGGCGCGTGTGATCCACTTACTTGTCCGACTCTTGTGACATGCTTGATCCAATGAACTCGCTCCCCTTTTCCTGGAGCCTCTGGTGAAACTGGACTTTCAAGTCTGTGCAGGTGAAGGTGTGTGAGAGCGCCCGAGATGGCAGAACAAGAGCTACAGGTAATTCTGCTTTTCCGTCCCCCCTCACCACTCTCGCTCGCTCGCGCCCTCACCTAGCCGGAAAGGTGGGATAAACGGGGTGGGGGGTGGGGAGGGGGTGGCCCTCACATGGGGCCCGGGGCTCCGAGGCGGAGGCGGCCGCGGCGCGGAGTCCTCCACGATCGAGGCCCTGGGGCCGACACCGCAGAAGCGGACGGTGGCGGACTTGGGCGGCCACAGGTAACTTTCTCGCAGGGAGCTGAATTCTTTCACTAAAGGGTACAAGCCCGAGGGACGAGCCGCTCCCTGATTGGCTGCGCGGCTCGCTCAGGTGAGCTGCCATTGGCAGAGGCGCGCTCAGGTAAGGCCCTGCTCGCGGCGCACGGAACTCACTCCGAAAGTTGACCTGAACCGAGCCGTGGCCCGCCGGCGGGCGGCCCGGGCGGGGTGGCTGGCTGCGGGGCTTCGAGCCGGTGGACACCGACCTGACCCTCCCCGCCCCCGGTTGGCAGAGGGGAAGGGGAGGTGCGAGAGAAGGGGGACGGGGAAGGACGGAGCGACACCTGCTAAACATCGGGAATTCTGGGGCGCCCCGGAACACGGGAGAGAGTTGAACTCGGAATCCCCCACCGCCGCCGCCGCCGCCGCCGCCACCACCCCGCACCTGCCACCCGGAATCCGCTGCGCAGCACCGAAAGCAGAGATCCAATACCGGCTGCGAGAGAACTGTGTGACAAGGGGACACCAGAGCCAGGGACTAAACTTGGGCCAAGAGCCGGAAAGAAACGTAAAGATTGCCGGGTCTGTTGCGTAATTGCATTTTTAGCATTCTTATTCCGCAGCAAACATTCTTTTTTTTTCGTGCCCTGATGCGTAAAAGATACCAGGTAGTTTACAGGTATAATTCAGACGCGAGAACAGTCTTTCCTGAGCTGGACCGATGGAGTACCGCGAGGTTCTGATGGAGAAAAGAGTTGGTTGAATAGACTCTTGAAATGGCCTAGGCACACCTCGTCCTCTCTCAGCTCGCTCTGGGGATTCCTGAGCTGCAAACAACCCCCTGCATCTGCTCCAGTTAACTTGCTGCCATTTGACGTTTCTAGGCAAGCATCAACATTTACATTGTAATTCAATAGAAGCAGCTACTACAAAGGTGCTTTATCCTTGCCGTTTAATAGGGTTGCTAGGGGAACAATGCAGGATGAAACTGTTTTGTGTGGTTCCATTTCTACCGGTTGGGAACACGTCGAATTAGGCAAGGTCTAATTTATAACCGCTGCTACCACGGTGAAGGACTGCTTGGACTTGACAGGGATCTAGCCCGTACATGCGGATTGTGGAAATAAAGGCGGGCATGGGAAGCTTACCACACTTCATTAATGCTGAAGCTACCAGACTTGAAACTACTCTTTTAAACCTTTGCAGATCATATATTTCATGACAAGTGAATTACAAAACCGGGTTTGGTCGAATGTCTTTCACTCTCAGTAAATGAATCTCACAATTTTCCTCTTTTTGTTTTGTTTTGTTTTTGAGGTAGGGTCTCACGTTAGCCCAGGCTGACTTGGAACTCACTCTGTAGCCACAGACTGGCCTCCAACATACAGATCCTTTTACCTGTCTCCTGGGCTTAAAGGCGGTCACTACCATGTCCTGCTTTGACGATTTCACTCCGTTTTTGATTTGGTGGTTGTTCTGGGGCTTTTTTGTTCTGTTTTGTTTCGTGTTTTTTTTTTTTTTTTTTGAGGTAGGGTCTCTCTCCAGCCCAGGCTGACCTGGAATTCACTCTGTAGTCTCAGGGTGGCCTTGAATTGACAGAGCTCCTCTTTACCCCTGCCTCCTGAGTACTGGGATTAAAGGCATGTGCCTTCATAACAGGCTTTTTAATGTAAGTTTCCACACACTCACTTTTTAAAGATAATATTTGAACATCATATGGTAGCTATCTTTCACGTACTTTTTCAGTAGCTCCTTTCTGGAGGCAGTCATGTTCCACCATAAGCTATCTCTGCTGTGATTCTCCTCCCTATTTCTAAGTAATATATATTGCTAGCTGCTCAATTATCAATAGGCACATTATGGTTCCCGCCCCCTGTTGCCCTAGATTAGGTGTGTTAGACCTTGCTCTACAGCCAGCTTCCCAATCCAGTCATTCTTCCCACATGTCTTTCATGGTTTAGACTCACATGTAATTGGCCATGCACATTCCAGTAACAGCCACTAGCGTACTATGGTGGTTTTCTTCCTATCAAGCCTTTTACCTCTTGCTTGGTTTACTACGATGCCCCTAGCCAGGGATTTTTTCATAACTAATCTTCCAAATGGCTGTCAAGTTTATTTTTCAGTGTTTCAAGCAACCAACTTTACTCTGCCCCTGGAAACCTTCCTGCAAAACTCCCATCCCCCTCCCCGCCACCCCTTTCCAGAGAGGTGAGTTGTTTTGTGGTCTTGCTGCTAACTTGTCCTTCAGGAGCCCTCCACTGTTTGTCTTGTACGTTGCCTTCTTTCCTTTTACTTTTTTCTTTCTCTCTGTCTCTTTTTTCCTTCTTTCTTTCTTTCTTCTTCTTCTTCTTCCTTTTTTTTTTTTTTGTTGTTGTTGTTTGTTTTTTTCAAGGTACTGTTTCATTCTAACCCAGGATGACCTGTAATTCACTATGATAGTCTCAGGGTGGCCTCGAACTCACATCTCCTCCTCCATCTGCCTCCTGAATGCTGGGATTAAAGGCGCACACTACCACGCCCACTCAGATTTTCTTTCTTTTTTTTTTTTTTTAATTCTTTTGATAAAGGCTCTCACTATGTAGCCCTCGCTGGGCTAGAACTAGCATTATAGACCAGTCAGGTCTCCAGCTTGCAGCAAACCTCTTGCCTCTGCCTCAGCCTCCCCAGCATTAGGATTACTGGCAAACATCACCATGTCCTGACTGGTGCATCACAGATTCCATGCTTTCAACTTCCAGAAGCCCAGAAGGATACAGAGAGCAAAATGTGGGGTCTTCACATACTTGGAACGGGTTCATTTAACTTTGGCTTCTGATGGAGAGTTTGGCTAAATAGAAATCGTTCATCCATAATTTTATAGCATTTGTTTTGTTTTGTTTTATATTTTTGGTTTTAATAGAAGGTGAAGTTGGCAAGACTTTATTATAGAGTTTAAGAGAAGAAAAGAAGGCAGAGCTCCTGCTACAAAGCACAAGTGGTTCCTGGAAATGGGAGAGGCCACCCGCTGTCTCTTGATTGTATTTTGGGGGGAGGGAGTGGGGCTTGTTTTTTCAAGGTAGGGTCTGGCTGTAGCCCAAGCTGACCTGGAATTCACTATTCTCAGGGTGGCCTTGAACTCACACTGATCGACCTACTTCTGCCTTCCGAGTGCTGGGATTAAAGGCACCACCACGCTCAGCTCGAATATGCTGTTTTTTAATCTCCTGGCTTCCAGTCTTTCTGATGAGAATTCCAGTGCCATCCTTATGCTCATTCGTGATCTGGATTTTTTTTTTTCCTTTCTGGAAACTCAGAATGATCTCTTTATCGCTAATTCAGATTTTTTTTTATTATTATTAATCCTACTGTGCACTCAGGAGATGCTTTCAGTACTTATGTCCAGTTCAGGAAATTCTCACTTTTAAAAAAAAAAGCTTTTTTTAAAAAATTAATTAATTTAGTTGAGAGAATAAGAGAGGAAAAGAGGCAGACAGAGAGAGAGAGAATGGACATTCCAGGGACTCCAGCCACTGCAAACGAACTCCGGATGCATGCACTACCCTTGTGAATCTGGTGCTTACATGGGTCCTGGGGAATCGAACAGAGGTCCTTTGGCTTTGCAGACAAATGTCTTAACCACTAAGCCATTTCTCCAGCCCCAATTCAGGAAATTCTCTTGAGACATACTTTAATAATGTCCTCCCCTTTTAAAAAATTATTTGTTTGTTTTAATTTTTGTTTATTTTTATTTATTTATTTGAGAGCGACAGACAGAGAGAAAGAGGCAGATATATATAGAGGGAGAATGGGCATGCCAGGGCCTCCAGACACTGCAAACAAACTTGTGCATCTGGCTAACGTGGGTCTTGGGGAATCGAGCCTCGAACCGGGGTCTTTAGGCTTCATAGGCAAGTGCTTAACCACTAAGCCATCTCTCCAGCCCAGTCCTCCCCTTTTGGTGTGACCACTATAGTACAATGGTTGAAACTATTAAAGCTGCAGACAAGATTGCCTGAGCTCAAGTCTTGGCTCTACAAATGACCTTAGGCAAGTGACTTAAGTTTGTCCTTCAGATTTCTCATCTGTAAAATGGGGATGATAATAGTCATACTAACAATATCTTATGTATATTCATCTAATACATAATACACATTATAGAATATATCTAAAAGTAACATCCGAAGCACTTAGAATAGTGTGAGACACAGTAAGTCCACAGTTATTTTCTGCTCTTCTTGAAAGATGTCATAGATGGACAGTAGATCTCCTGGTTGCCTCTTAGAATATTTTTTCCCTTTCCTGTTGAACACCTCTTCATATATCTTGAAGGATATTTCCTTACTCTGCTTGTTACTGAAGTTGTTGTCTGATGTTTTAAGAACTCGTCATAGCCAGGTGTTGGGCGCACACCTTTAATCCCAGCACTTGGGAAGCAGAAGTAGGAGGATTGCCGTGAGTTCGAGGCCACTGTGAGACTAATCCAGGTCAACCTGGGCTAGAGTGAAATTACCTTGAAAAACTAAAAAAAGAGAGGGGGGGGGGAACTCTTCATGCTTTCTGTTACCGTGTATTTAGTAATTTATTTTAATGTGTGTGTAAGTGTGGACATATGTGTGGAAGCCAGAGGACAACTCTCACCATCTGCCTTTTTTATGTATCTTCCATTTTTCAAGGCAGGGTCTTGCTGTAGCCCAGACTGACCTAAAATTCACTATATAGTCTCAGGGTGGCCTCAAGTTCATAGCAATACTCCTACCTCTGCCTTCCCAGTGCTGTGGATTAAAGGCGTGCACCAGCACCTTTTTTGAGACATGGTCTCTCATGGCTTGGAGCTCACCAGTTAAGCTACCCTGGCTGGCCAGTGGGCCTCAGGGATTCTCGTGTCTCTGCCTCCTTGGTGCTGGGATTACAGCTAAGCAACTCTATGAGCACCATATTTACCTGTGTTATTGAACTCATGTCTTCATACCTGCAAGGCAAGTACTAAGCTGTCTCCCCAGCACCTTCTGTTACCTTTTAATTATAATTATTTGCTTATGTCATAGGTGCCATAATGTTCCTGTCTTTTGAGGGGATCTATTTATTTCAGGAGTTCCCCTGTGTTCTGCCTCCCCCTCCCCTTCTCCCTCTTTGTTTTGGTTTGCTTTCTCTGTGTTTGTTTTGCCACCACCCCTCCCCCCAAGGCAGAGCTATTATCAGCTATCTGCGAACCTTTCACTCCATTCACAGGTATGAATGAGGTCATAAGAACCTCCTTAGCAACTTTGGAGAGGTGAGGAGTGGGTTTACTGGTAGAGAGACCAAGTAAAAGGCTATTTTCCATGTGAAAATACCCCTGTAGTGTCAGAAGTGACATGTCTTTTCCTTGGAGCTCTTGGTTCCTCTGGAGAATTACCCTAGGGTCTCTTTCCTGGAAGCATTCACCTGGCAGGTAACTTCTGGAAGTGGTTCTAGGGAAGGGGTCTGGGCAAGTCATTGTTCACAGGGCAGCCCTTCCCTTCTCCACACCTCTCCTATTTCTCCGGCTGTCCAAGGATATTGCTTGTGAAGCACTGAAAAGCTCAAAGACATCTTTTCCAGCATCTGGGTAAATTCCTAAAGAAAAGACAAACTTTCACCCGATGACCCGTATAGCAAGTCTGCTCAGAGCAAGCCCACTCCCCAAACCACACGGAGTTTCTGAAGAGGTATTTAGGACCTCACTGTTACCTGTGGATGGGAAATAAATGCCCTCAGAGAAGTAGGGAGAGATCTCACCCTGGTAGAAGGGGACCCAACAACTCCAAATGCCAGTATTTACCTAGGCACCAGTATTAGCTACATGTCTTTTCCTTTAATCCTCCAAGACTTGTCATCCTTCTGGCTGTCACTGACATCTCCAAGGCCCAGCCCACCCTGTTTTTATTTTTTTGTTGTTGTTTATTTTTATTTTTATTTTATTTGAGAGAGTCAGAGAGAGAGGGAGAATGGGTGCAGTCAGGGCCTCCAGCCACTGCAAACGAACTCCAAATGCATATGCCACCTTGTGCATCTGGCTTACGTGGGTCCTGGGGAATCGAACCAAGGTCCTTTCACTTTGCAGGCAAACGCCTTAACCGCTAAGGCATCCCTGCAGCCCTCATTGTGTTTTTAAAGTGGACTTTTTCTGTACTGACCTCTATGACTATTCGAGTAAATTTTCTACTATTCTTTTAAACCAATTTCCACTTCCCCAATCACCATATCTTCCAAAATACATCTTTGGCTGATGTCCCTTACTCTGTCCTTACCCATCGTTTGATGACCTCTTACTGTCCTTTGTAGGAGAAAATGAAGGCAAACGCATAAGAGTTGATCTGTCAACTTTGACCAGAAATCTATTTCGAACATTATGAAAAAGTTTTTACCAAACTGTACTAAGTTGCACAAAAGCAGTATTACAACCAGGTTTGGTCAGTCTTAAACACAGGACACCTATGACTCCAGAACCCAGCAGGCTGAGGCAGGAGGACTGCTACAAGTTCTAAACTAGTGTGACATAACAAGACCCTGTCTCAAAAACACCAACAAAAAAAAAAAAAAAAAAAAAAAAAAAAATCAGTGCTTATGGATAAATCATTTGCTTGCTGGTTTATGATTTCTTTCTTCCCTTCAACTTTGATTAAAAAATCTCAGTCATCTCCTAATTAGCTAACCACTGCTTCATTTATTGGGTGGATTAGTGAAGGAAAAGTTTCAAGTGGACCATTTTATTTTATTATTTTAACATCTTTTTTTGGTTATTTGTTAGAGACAGAGAGAGAGCGTGAGAGAGAAAGAATGGGCTCATGAGGGCCTCTAGCCACTGCAAATGAACTCCAGATGCGTGAGACACCATGCGCACCTGGGTTATGTGGGACCTGGAGAATCGAATCTGGGTCCTTAGGCTTTGCAGGCAAGTGCCTTAACCGCTCAGCCATCTCTCCAGCCCCAAGTGGATAATTTTAAATCATGGGTATGATGGCATACACCTTTAATTCCAGCACTGGAGAGGCTGAGGAAGGAGGATTACAATGAGTTCCAGGCCAGCCTGAGGCCACAGAGCAAGTTCCAGATCAGCCTGAGCTAGAGTAAGACATTACCTTGAAAAGAAAAAAAACAATTAAAAATTACATTGAAGCTGATAATAAATATTATTTTCAGATTGCATAATTTTATGAAAATAAAGTGGGATTTTTTTTTTTTTTTTTGGTTTTTTGAAGTAAGGTCTCCCTGTAGCCCAGGCTAACCTGGAATTCACTATGTAGTCTCAGGATGGTCTTGAACTCACAGTGATCCTCCTACCTCTGACTCCTGAGTGCTGGGATTGAAGGCATGTACCACCATGTCTAGCTGAAAATAAAGTTGTTTTTTTTTAAAAAAACTCACAGGAAGGAAAATAGCATTTGTTATTTCTACTATCATCTTAAAAATTATTTTTATTATTTGTGTGTGTGTGTGTTTGTGTATGTGCATGCATGTGTATGGTTGCACTGTGGAATTGAACCTGGGCCAACAGACTTTGCACCTTTTTTTTTTTTTTAATTTTGGTTTATTTTTATTTATTTGTTTGAAAGTGACAGAGAGAGAGAGAGAGAGAGAGAATGGGCGCGCTGGGGCCTCCAGCCACTGCAAACGAACTCCAGATGCATGCGCCCCCTTGTGCATCTGGCTAACGTGGGTCCTGGGGAATCAAGCCTCGAACCAGGGTCCTTAGGCTTCATAGGCAAGCGCTTAACCGCTAGGCCATCTCTCCAGCCCACAAGCACCTTTTAAACACTGAACAATTTTTTCAACCCCTTCCTACCACCCCATCCCCCTTTTGAGACAAGGTCCTTCATAGCTTAGGCTGGCTTCTAATTCACTATACTTACTTATACAGTGAGAATGACTTTGAGCTTCTGATCCTCCTGCCTGCTTCTCCTTAGTACTGGGAATACAGGCATGACCTACCGTGCCCCATTTATGCAGTGCTGGAGAGAGACCCCAGGGCTCTGTACTTGCTAGGCGAGCACTTTGCCAACAGCTGAATCACCAGCCCCTCGCCATCACTTAAGTAGTGACCATCAGGATCTGTTAAAATGGCTAGCCCCATTTTCCTAAAGCACAAAGTTTAGTGTTTAACCTTTCACTGGTGACCCAGGCGCCATTCAGGAGCATCTAGCCAGAAAACCTGAGGCTTTTTGTTGTTGTTATTAGTTTGTTTTTTCTTTTGATATTATTGCCAGGCATGGCGGCTCAAGCCTTTAAATCCCAGCCCTCAGGAGGCACAGGTAGGAGAATCGCCTTGTGTTCGAGGCCACGCTGAGACTACATAGTAAATTCCAGGTCAGCCTGGGTTAGAACAAGACACGCCCTTGAAAAATGTATGTACACACACACACACACACACACACACACACACACACACACACATATATATATTTGCAAGCAGAGACAGACAGAGAATGGGTATGCCAGGACCTCCAGCCACTGCAAACAAACTCCAGATGAATGTGTCATTTTGTGCATCTGGCTTTATGTGGGTACTGGGAAATTGAACTTGGGTCATTTGAATTCAAAAATCTCCCATTTTTTTAAAATTATTTATTTAAGAGAGAGAGAAAAAGGAGAGAGAGAAAGAGAACGGGCATGCCAGAGCTTCTAGCCATTGCAGATGAACTCCATCCGCATACACCCCCCTTTTGCATCTGGCTTATGTGGGTCCTGGGGAATTGAACCTGGGTCCTTTGGCTTTGCAGGCAAGTGCCTTAACTGCTAAGCCATCTCTCCAGCCTCCCCCCGCAAAGCAATCAAGTTTAATGGGCTGCAAATCTGGTGGAACAAGTCTGTCTGCACCTAATATCATGTCATCTACTGGGCTGTCGCAGTGTCATCCTTTGTGCTGTGGTGCCTGTGACAGCGAGTTCCTCCTGGTTTTGTACTATAAAAGCACCGACTTGTGCCCTCAGCTGCCGCCATCAGGAAAGAACCTTGGGAAGAGTAATATACCTGAACTTGAAACCAACAGAAGGACGGAGGGCTCAACTAGCTGAGAATTAAGTGCATTTCTGACTGGAGAGAAGGCTCGGTGGTTAAGTGCATTTCCTTTGCAAGCATGAGGGTGTGGGGGGCCTGAAACCACCCATGTACAGATGTCCAGCTCCACATAAACACCTGGGCATGGCCACACACACCTGTAACCTCAGTCTCTTAACGTGGAGCAGAGACCAAGAAAAAGAGCGAGCTCTGGTGTCAGTCAGACGAAGCAGTGGATTCAGACGTAGACATTCCGCGTGCTTCCAGCCTCCCCCGCACCCCACCGCCACCCCACTCCCACAGGCCATTTCATGGGGGTCCTGCGAAGATTCATACACACAGGCATACACACCACCCCCTACACACACACACACACCACATAAAATCAAAATACAAGTTTTAAAAACTGCAATTTGCCTTGCAGTTTGGGGGCCACTTATTCAACCAGAGGCCGAGTGAGATTTGCATATTGCCTTCCGGGTAGCTAATGATTTGGCTGCTAGAGATTGCCATTGGTAACCTTGCAATCAAAATCTAGACCCTGAGTTTAAGGGTGTGGCTCACAGGTAGAGCATTTGCCTAGCCTATGCAAGGCCCTGGGTTTAATCCCAGGCACCGCACAGAATAGCAATAAAACAGCTTTGAATCCAGATCTTTATTCCACTTCCTTCCTAAATGGGTGCTCATAGAAGAGTGACAGAGGGAATCAGAAAAAATAAAGATGCCAGTGCTTGGAAACTGGAATTGATTTAGCAGAATCAAGAGAGATGAATCCACCAGGAGAGGCACTTGGGGAGGCAGAGGTAGGATCACTATGGATTTGAGGCCAGCCTGGAACTACAGAGTGAGTCAGCTAGGCTGGAGTGAGACCCTATTACCAATTAAAAAAAGAGGGGGAGAGAGAGAGAGACAGAGAGAGGGGACTCCACACATCTGTAGACACTGATGAGCAAGCTGTTTCTTCTCTTTAAAAGCCTCAGAAGTTGGGCTGGAGGGATGGCTTAGCAGTTAAGGTGTTTGCCTGCAAAGCCAAAGGACCCAGGTTTGATTCCCCAGAACCCACATTAGCCAGATGCACAAGGGGGCACAAACATCTGGAGTTCATTTGCAGTGGCTGGAAGCCCTGGTGCACCCATTCTTCCCCCCCCCCCCCTGTCAAATAAGTAAATACTCAGAAGTCCTTGAAAATCGAGTCTCCAGTTGGCCCAAAGGTCCATGAAGTGATTAGAAGAACTGGTACCAAGGGGTTGATTTAAAAGCTTAGTACAAAGCTGTGAACTCAGGGCTCGGGGTGCTGCTCCCTTGTAAAACACATCCTTAGCATGCATGAGACCCCAGTTCAATCCTGGACACCAAAATACCAACACCAGCAAAACCTGTTAGACCTCCCTGACCCCACCTCCAACAGCTCACAGCTGGGGTCTAGGTGAGATTTGGGGTGGAAACAGCATGGCACCACAGATGTTGTGGCTTGAACGAAAGAAATGCGCTTTCTCATAGTTCTGGAGGCTGGAAATCTGAGGTCAGGGTGTCAGCAGGGTGAGGGCTTTCTGAAACTCCCAGGTAACCCCGCTTACTGTGTTCTCACCTACTCTTTTCACTGTAAGAACATATCTGTACCCCAATTTTTCCTTCTCTTAAACGACACCCATCATGCAGGGTTAGGCCCATCCGAGGACCTCATTTTACCTTCAACACTTCTCTTGAGGCCCTGTTTTCATATATGGGCACAGTGCAGGGGTTAGTACTTCAGCACGTGAACGTGAGAGAACACAGTTCAACCCCAAACACCGGCTCTGCTCCCTGGCAGCCGGACCCAGGTGCATTCTAGGCATATTGAAGCAGGAAGGCTTGGGGCTTGGGTGTATCAGGAGCCATCAGAACTGAGACAGCGGACCTACAAGGGAATAAGTGAAAGGTCGCAGGCTAGCCTGTGAGATACGGTCTCCGTGCTTTCTCCACCCAGCTTTTGAGCCAGGAGCCAAGTTTACACTACAGCCATCCATGCCTCTCCCTTTAGGGTGGAGATCAGAGGATCTTTTTTCTTTTCTTTTTTTTTTTTTGCATAAACTAATGATACTAGAGACAAGATCTGCACATACTGATGTGTGGGCATTTCACAATCAAGAAGAAGAAGAAGTTAAGGAAAAGAAGGGAAGGAAGGAAGAATGGAAGGAGAGAAGGAGGAAAAAAGAAAGGAAGGTGCTGTCTACCAAATGTTCTGTCAATAAAGCCCATTGCTCTTACCTTCACAGAGAGCTCTTATGCCACACCGGGCAATGTAAACATAAGGTCAGGGATCACTGAGAAGAGTCACCAAAATATCAAATATGGAATCAGGAACAGAAGTTTAACAAAAAGGTTGGCAGGATGTGATGGTCCAGGCTTTTTTTTTTTTTCCAAATTTTTGTTAACACTTTCCATGATTATAAAAAATATCCCATGGTAATACCTTCCCTCCCCCCACTTTCCCCTTTGAAACTCCATTCTCCATCATACCCCCTCCCCATCTCAATCAGTCTCTCTTTTATTTTGATGTCATGGTCTTTTCCTCCTCTTATGATGGTCTTGTGTAGGCAGTGTCAGGCACTGAGAGGTCATGGATATCCAGGATACTTTGTGTCTGGAGGAGCACGTTGTAAGGAGTCCTACCCTTCCTTTGGCTCTTACATTCTTTCTACCACCTCTTCTGCATTAGACCCTGAGCCTTGGAAGGTGTGATAGAGATGTTTCAGTGCTGAGCACTCCTCTGTCACTACTTCTCAGCACCATGATGCTCTCTGAGTCATCCCAAGGTCACTGCCATCTGAAAGGAGAAGGTTCTCTACCAAGAGTGAGAGTAGCATTAATATAAGGGTATGAACATTAAGAGAAGTGCTTGTTGTGGCCCTGGCTTTTAATCTCAGCAGTTAGGAGACTCAGGCAGGAAGATGTTGAGTTCGAGGGCAGCCTGAGATACACAAGGGAGAGCTGACCCCACCAACCCAAGAGAAACAACTAACAAAAGAGGGTCAGGTTTGGGTTTCCTTGTGCCTAGCATGCAGGAAGAGCTGGGCTTGATCCCTGGCACTCCATGAACCAGGCAGAGTAGGGTGTGCCCCGTAATACCAGCACATGAGACTGGAAGATCAGAAGTTCAAGGTCATCCTGAGACTCAGCTTTAGCATCTCAGGAATTCTTTTGGCCCTGGGGACCTAAGCTGCTCGCTTCAACTCTGCATTCCTTGGTTAAGACAGTAAGGAAGAGGGAGGGCTGTGCTATCTGTCAAGACTACAAAGCCAACATTGACACTAGGTGCACCCTGCAGGTCTGTGTCCTGTTGGCCAGAACTGAGCACACAGTCACCCAGGAGCGGTTGTCCTCCAAGGACGCTACGCCCGGGAGGCAAGACGGGAAAAACTGGAAATGTGTTCCGGGCCAGGCAATCAGGACAGTATTCAGAAATATGGTAGTGAACGCTAGAATTTTTAAAAAGCCAAACTAATGAAAAAAGGTTGCCACTGAGGAGGACTAGAACATGGGAAGGACTGGGACATGAATTGCTACATTCAGTAATATTAATCAATATTCAAAATCACTACTCAATCTAATTATTTGAGCCGGGCGTGGTGGCGCACGCCTTTAATCCCAGCACTTGGGAGGAGGCAGAGGTAGGAAGATCACTGTGAGTTTGAGGTCACCCTGAGACTGCATAGTGAATTCGAGGTCAGCCTGGACTAGAGTGAAACCTTACCTTAAAAAAAAAAAATTATTTGACTGAAAGTATAGTTTTATACAAACTACAATATATACATACAGAGGGAGAGAGAGAGACATAGTTTGCACAAATAAAATTAATTTAAGAAATGGTCCAGTTGTCATGGCCCACACCAGTAGGAAATTGCTGAAGAGGTGGAGACAGGAGGATCAGGAGTTCGAGGCCAGCCTGAATGGGCCTGGAGAGATGACTTGGCATTCAAGGCTCTTGCCTGCAAAACCTAAGGACCCAGGCTCAATTCCCCAGTATGCATATAAGCCCGATACAGATGGTGGCGCATGTGTTTGGCGTTTGTTGCGTGGCTAGAGGCCCTGCCATACCCATTGTCTCTATCTGCCTGTTCCCCCTTCTCAAATAAATAAATAAAAATAAAATATTTTTTAAAAAATGAGTGGGGAGGAGGTTCTCTACCAAAAGTGAGGAGGAGGTAGGAGGACAATTAACCAAAATTAAAGATGCTATAAGTAAGCCATATGAAAACTTTTGTTAGCTAATTAAAAAATAAATACATACATACAGACAGACAGACAGACAGACAGATAGATAGATATACATTTTTTTAAAAAAAGGGAGAGTTTGGGGGAAAGTGCCATGTAAAGGTGGATAATGCTGAGCCCAGAAGCCCATAGGTTATTACAGGAAAATCACAGTGCCAGGCGTGTGATACCTCCTAGTTGGTCAGAGAGGTCCCTGAGGCTTCCAGAACAAGACAAGCTATCACCAAGGCTCTTGTTGCCACCCAGAACTACGTAGTAAGACTGTATGGCTGAAGATACTGCATGCTTCGGTTGCAGGACTCTGAGAAATCAAGCTAGAATTGAGCCGGAAGATTCTTCCTGATGATTAGCTGTCAGGATGCTGGAAAGATCTATGCAGGCTGCTATGGGAGAAAAGTTATCAGCCGTCTTAACCAACAGAGGAGCCTGCAAGGGACACAATTAGTCAGCCAGGCAAGATGTGCCCACTGGTACCACTAACATCATGGCTATAGGGGAAACCAGCTGCTCTCTGATTGGATTGGAGGCCTGCTTCACTGGAGGGAATACCTTCCTGGTACTGAAAACCTAACCAAAAGCCTATGGCTGGGAAGGTCGTAAACCCTGGGAAAGAACAGGGGAAACTACAGCTGTTGTTTAGCTGAATGGACTTATGATGCCCACCAAATTGCCCTCTAAGTATTATGCTATGCTGCAGGGGGTAGAGAGAGAGAGAAAGAAAGAGAGAGAATGGGCACGCCAGGGCCTCCAGCCACTGCAAACGAACTCCAGACTCATGCGTCCCTTTGTGTATCTGGCTTATCTGGGGAATCAAACCAGGGTCCTTAGGTTTCACAGGCAAATGCCTTGTTTTTTTGAGGTAGGGTCTCACTCTAGCCCAGGCTGACCTGGAATTCACTATGTAATCTCAGGGTGGCCTTGAACTCATGCTGATCCTCCTATCTCCACCTCCCGAGTACTGGGATAAAAGGTGTGCGCCACCACACCTGGCTTTAATATTTCATTTTTATTGATTTATTTCAGAAAGGGAAAGAGGCAGAGAGAGAGAGAATGGGTATGCCAGGGCTTCCAGGTACTGCAAACTAACTCCAGATGCATGTGCCACCTTGTACATCTGGCTTACATGGGTCCTGGGGAATCGAACCGAGATCTTTTGGCTCTTCAGGCAAGCACCTTAACAGCTAAGCCATCTCTCCAGCCCTGAATTATGTCATTTTTGCTTCATCTGTCTACTTGTGTCCTTCTGTTGGTAGGCATTTGCTGGGTGTGTACCCATCAACAGAACCTATATCACTGCTGTACTTCCCTGGTTTGAAAATAGAATCAGAACTGGACACTGGGAATGTAATTCAGTTGTAGGGCATGTCCCTAGCATGAGCAGGGAGCTGGGTTTGTTCCCCAGCAACCCCCCCAAAGAAAGTAAACATTATAAGTGAAAATAGGTATATCAATAGTTAAAAAAAAATCTGCATAATTGGAGGAAAAGATCATGACTTCAAAAATAAAAGAGAATCTGATTGAGAGGGGGAGGGGATATGATGGAGAATGGAGTTTCAAAGGGGAAAGTGGGGGGAAGGGAGGGCATTACCGTGAGATATTTTTTAAAATCATGGAAGTTGTTAACAAAACAAAAATTTTGGTAAAAAAAAAAAAAAAAATCTAGGAAACAAAGTCTTACTCTAGGATTCTGCTGGAGTCTGGGGAAAAGCAGTGGTGAGTCACCAGCTATCTGGATTGCCCCAGGCAACATGCAAATGGGTTTCTCACTGACCCCTTTTCTGCTTCAGGCCTCTGAGCCCTAGGGGCAGAAGAGAGTCGTGGCTAAGAAGGGTCTAGGGCCCTCACCAGTGGTAAGCAAGGCCAGAGACTTCTCTTTGTCTCTAATAATGGACAAACCAGCGGCCCTTGAGGGCTGGAAGGCTGGGATGGGCATTTAATAATATGTATTATTTAGGGCTGGAGAGATGGCTTAGCAGTTAAGCGCTTGCCTGTGAAGCCTAAGGACCCCGGTTCGAGGCTCGATTCCCCAGGACCCACGTTAGCCAGATGCACAAGGGGGCGCACACGTCTGGAGTTCGTTTGCAGAGGCTGGAAGCCCTGGTGCGCCCATTCTCTCTCTCTCTCTCTCTCTGCCTCTTTCTCTCTTTGTCTGTCGTTCTCAACTAACTAAATAACAATAAACAATATTAAAAAAATATGTATTATTTAAAATATTTTAAATTATTAGAGAGAGAGAGAGAGAGAGAGAGAGAGGGAGAGAGAATGGACATGCCAGGGCCTACAGCTGCTGCAAATGAACTCCAGATGCATGAGCCACCCTGTGCATCTGGTTTACGTGGGTCCTGAGGAATCAAACCATGGCCCTTTGACTTTGCAGGAAAGCGCCTTAACAGCTAAGCCATTTTTCCAGCCACAAGAATATGTTTTGTGGCTATGCTTGGTGACTTTCTCAAAATTAAGACTTAAAAAACAATATGCAGGCAGGCATGGTGGCACATGCTTTTAATCCCAGCACTCAGGAGGCAGAGGTAGGAGGATCACCATGAGTTCAAGGCCACCTTGAGACTACAATTTGAATTTCAGGTCAGCCTGTGCTACCGTGAGACCCTACCTTGAAAAACAAAACAAAACAAAACAAAAAAAGGGTGGGCTTGGGGCTGGAGAGATGGCTTAGTGGTTAAGTGCTTGCCTGTGAAGCCTAAGGACCCCAGTTTAAGGCTCAATTCCCCAGGACCCATGTAGGCCAGATGCACAAGTTGGGACATGCATCTGGAGTTTGTCTGCAGTGGCTGGAGGCCCTGGCATGCCCATTCTCTATCTATCTGTCTCTTTCTCTCTCTGTCTGTCTGTCACTCTCAAATAAATAAATAAAAGAAAAAGCAAGATTATCAGTGAAAGTGTGTATTTATTTAAAAAATCAATATACAGTGAGTGGTGATGCATACCTTCCCAGCACTTGGTTTGGGAGACAGGAAGGAGGATCGTGGTAAGTTTGAGGCTACCCTCATGTAGAGTAAGACTTTACCTCAAAAAACCAAAAAGAAAAGAAAAGAAAAACTCAAGGTAGAGCTGGGCTTACTGGTATATGCCTTTGTCCTAACACTGAGGCTGTGGGAGGAGGTTCACCGTGAGTTCCAGGTCAGCCTGGGCTACAGAGTGAGTTCCAGATTGCCCTGGGCTTAGAGTGTGCCCTTGACTAGAAAAAGCCCAAGTCGGGGCTGGAGAGATGGCTTAGCGGTTAAGCGCTTGCCTATGAAGCCTAAGGACCCCGGTTCGAGGCTCGGTTCCCCAGGTCCCACGTTAGCCAGATGCACAAGGGGGCGCACGCGTCTGGGGTTCATTTGCTGGAAGCCCTGGCACGCCCATTCTCTCTCTCTCCCTCTATCTGTCTTTCTCTCTGTGTCTGTTGCTCTCAAATAAATAAATAAATAATTTTTTTTAAAAAAGCCAAAGATATAAAACAAAACAAAATCAATCAAGGGTAACTGAAAGAATACAGAAAGAAAATATTACCAAACTAAACATGAAGACAGGTATTTCAAGAACTGTTTTAACCTGTGAATAAAATAAAGTTGCTACAAAAAGGCAGTTATGAATTTGATGCTGAGCATGCAAGCCTCCGACAGACAGAGCTGATAAAGCATCCATTGAACTGCAGCCAAGAGTGTCTTCCCTACCCAGCATGCTGACTCCAGAGCTGGAAAAACTGAACGGACAGCTTGTTAAGTCTCCAAGGAAGTCCCCCAAATAAACTACACTATATTTTCAGTCTGGGCTTTAAATAAGGTGGAGAATGAAGGTGAAAATGGAGGCCAGCTCAATATTCAAGACCTCATAGTGCCTAGCAATATCTTCACAAGACCCTCATGAGAGGAGAAAAAGACGTTGACATCAAAATAAGAGAGTAACAGAGAGAGAGAGGGGATATGATGGAGAGCAGAGTTGTGAAGGGGAAAGTAGGGGAGGGGAGGGAATTATCATGGTTTATTGCCTGTAAGTATAGAAGTTGTCAATAATAAAATATTAAATAAAGAAGAAGAAGAAAATGTAACCTTAGGATTGAGAGAAGTGAGTGCCATTGAAGTTGTGCTTGAGAACGCCACAGACTCAACACAATCCCAGTCCCCAGTCTTAGGTCCACTGACCCTTTGGGTATTTATTTATTTATTTATTTATTTGCTTAAGTTATTTTTGAGACCTGGTCTTTCTGTGTACCTCAGGCTAGCCTAGAAGTCACTACATTGCCCAGGCTGGAATCAAACTCTGGATCTTCCTGCCTTAGCCTCCCAAGAGTGAGATTACAGTGCATATCCTACCAACTCTTTGGAAGAGGAAACCAACAAATTTTGTTCAATAGGATGAATGAAGGAAAGCCAAGCCAAGCATATCCACTTCATCTTTCCAATGACTTAAATCACACTAGAGTCATGAATGGTGTGTCCTGTTGAGGACAGGGAAGGAATAAAGAATACCTTGCAGTTAGCTCTATTAGTAGAGGCACTTGAGAATTTATTTATTTATTTATTTATTTATTTATTTATTTATTTATTTATCCTTTTTAAGAGAGTGAAAATTGGCACACCAGGGCCTCAGCCACTAAAATTGAGCTCTTGCCCCACCTAGTGGGCATGTGTGGCCTTGCACTTGCCTCACCTTTGTGCATCCGGCTTACATGGCATCTGGAGACTCGAACATGGGTCCTTAGGTTTTGCAGGCAAGCGCCTAAACTGCTAAGCCAATCTCTCTAGCCCTTTATTTATTTGAGAGAGAAAGAGACGGGGAGGCAGATAAAGAATGGGTGCACCAAGGCCTTTAGCCACTGAAAATAGCCAGATACTTGTACATTTGGCTTATGTGGGTAGTCGAACCTGGATCCTTAGGGTTTGGAGGCAAGTGTCTTAACTGCTAAACCCTCTCTCCAGTCCATCAGTGAGGACTTAGATGGGACCAAACAGTTCTTAGACATGCTGATCATGAATGACATGATGGCATGGTTCTATGTGCTATGCAATATGAGCCTACTGTAAAACTCATGAAGTGTGCCCACTGTAAGGGGTCTCCTGTGAGGGGGGTATGACTGACTGTCCAAATCTATGGCTATCATGTTCTGAATTCACAGAACATAGAAATGGAATCCATGGGCTGGAGAGAGAGCTTAGCAGTTAAGGTGCTTGACTGCAAAGCTTAAGGACCCAGGTTCAATTCCCCATGACCCACATAAGCCAGATGCACAGGGTGGCACATTCAATAATATATATATTTAAAAAAAAAAAGAAATGGAAGCCATTATATACAGTGCATGGTGGCATCATACATGATAGCTCTGGATTATCTAATTCCATAAGCATCTTGGGAGCAGTTACCCTGAAGATAAAAGTAATGCCCTACGCATGTACACAGTTGTTTTCCATTATGATGTAGAATTCAAGTCATCTCAGAGGACTCAGTTCAGAGGTGCTCAATTCAGAATGGCACAGCATGAGGCACAAGGCGGGAGATGCAGCAGTTTGGTGACCAAGGACAGGAGAGGGAACATTCTGGATCTAGAGAAGAGAGGAGTGAAATGCCAGCTCCCCTGGACAGCTTTAACCCACCTCGGCCCATCCCTGGAGCTGATGATGCCTATGCGGGTTGGGTTCCCACTGTACCTGGGACTCCATGCTGGGGTCAGGTGCAAGTAGAGAAACACACAGGAGCTGGTTACAGGTGGGACCACATTTTTGTCCAGACACATGTGGTGGCCTCAGACAGGTCATGGCTGGTCATGGAGCCCAGAGCACCCCTCACTGCCTCTCACTTGGTTTCTCATTCTTTCTTATTTTTTTAAATATTTTATCTTTACTTTTTATTTTATTTTATTTTATTTTATTTTATTTTATTTTATTTTATTTTATTTTATTTTATTTTATTTTATTTTATTTTATTTTATTTTATTTTATTTGAGAGAGGCAGAGCGAGCGAGAGAGGGAGAGAATGGGCACGCCAGGGCTTCCAGACACTGCAAACGAACTCTAGACGCATGCGCCACCTTGTGCATTTGGCTTACGTGGGTCCTGGGGAATTGAACCAAGGTCTTTTAGCTTTGCAGGCAAGTACCTTGACAGCTAAGCTAGCTCTCTGGCCCCCTCATTCTTTCTTCTTTCTTGTTCTTCCTCGTGCTTCTTTCTTATTAGAATGACATTGAGGTAGTTGATTGTCCCACCTCTGAGCCATCCCCTCCTTCATTCTTCTGCTAACACTCCCCCCACCCCACCCTCACTCTAAATTCCTAGGACAGAAAGATATGATCAGCCCAGGTGAAGTCAGGTGTTCCCCCTGGTAGGTCAATTTGTCCTTCCCAGACAGGCAAGGTCATGCAAAAAAAAACCACAGTTGTCACTTCCACCCATGTCACCATCACCAGCTAAGACCGTTGGTTTATAGGAGGGCTGGAATGGCAAACCAACAGGTGTCCACCAAAATGTGGTGTGGCCAGTATTTGTAACTGGTCTCTGTGCTGAGCAGTGTATGGGCAAACACACACCAACGTATTGTTGTAAGCTGTCTCCCTTGGAAAATTTCAATTACAATCAAAGTCTTCTCTTTTAATGTGCGTGCTTGTTTGTGTGTGGGTCCATGTGCACATGTGTGTGCATGCCTGTAGAGGCCAGAGGACAAGCTCCAGTGTTGTTCCTCAGGCACCAGTCACCTCCTTTGAAGCAGGGCCTCTCATTGGTCTGTAGTATGCCAAAGTGGCCAGACTAGCTGGAGAGCAAACTGCAAGGGGGCTTTGGTCTCTGCCTCCCCAGCACTGGCTTCCGAGCATGTGCTGCCATGCCTGGCATTTTTATGTGGGTTCTGGGGATTGAACTCACGTCCTCAAGCTTACACTTCACCCATAGATCTATCTCCTCAGCCCCAGTAATCTTTTCTGTCAAATATTTTATTTTCATCCATTTATTTGAGAGAGACAAAGAGGCAGAGAAAGAGCGTGGGCCTGCTAGGGCCTCCAGCCTCTACAAACAAACTCCAGACTCACGTGCCACCTTGTGCATCTGGCTTACGTGGGTCCTGGGGAATCGAACCTGGGTCTTTTGGCTTTGCAGGCAAGTGCCTTAACAGCTAACCCATCTCCTAGCCCTAATCTTTTCTTGTTTGTTTTTCAAGGTAGGGTCACACTTTAGCCCAGGCTGACCTGGAATTCAGTATGGAGTCTCAGGGTGGCCTCGAACTCATGGCGATCCTCCTACCTCTGCCTCCTGAGTGCTGGGGTTAAAGGCATGCGCCTCCACACCCATCTAGCCCCAGTAATCAACCCAAACAGAAGGAGGTGGTGTTCACAGTGTGACGCATTGGCTGAAGTGACCATCTAGCACTCTGCAAAGACCCTTCAGGGATGTCTTAGAACGCAGGATCGTAGTGTCAGGAAGAGCTGGTTATAGCCAGTCACGCAATGCTATCTAAGGGCAGAATACTATTTATTTTTAAAAAGTCTTGTTTCTTACAGCCAAGTATGGTGACACACACCTGTAAGCCAGTACCCAGGAGCCCAAGGCTGGAGGAACAAGGTTTCAAGGACAGTTTTGGCTATATAGCAAGTTTGAGGCCAGCCCTGTCTCAAAACAAAAACAAAACAACACACACACACACACACACACACACACACACAAACGTGCTTCAAGGAGGTCTTTCTGAAATTCAATTTAGTTTGCAGAACTAAACTTTTTGTTTGCATACCTATATTTACTTCCTTTATGTAACACTCAAGTAAGTCTCACACACACATTAGAAGGGATATAAACAGGTATGACAGCAAACCTAGCCAAGTAGCTGGCATGCAGGTCCCAATCTCAAGAAGGCCTCCCAGCCACAGGAAGAGCCCCTGGTTGGGAAAAGTTGAGAGAGTAAGTGTGGTAAGTTGCCTGTTGCACAGAAATATCCATGGCTAATGCCAATGGTTTTCAAGGATCTTTGGGGGAAGGTACTATTTTATAAGTTCTGCAATTTCTGTGGACTTGTATATTTGGAACCAAATCAAAAAGGGTGTTTTAAGCCGGGCGTGGTGGCACACGCCTTTAATCCCAGCACTCAGGAGGCAGAGGTAGGTGGATGGCTGTGAATTTAAGGCTACCCTGAGACTACAAAGTTAATTCCAGGTCAGCCTAGACCAGAGTGAGACCCTACCTCTAACAACCAAAAAATAAAAGATGTTTTAGGGGCTGGAGAGATGGCTTAACAGTTAAGGTGCTTGCCTGTGAAGCCAAAGGACCCCGGTTCCATTCCCTAGTACCCATGTACACCAGATGCACAAGGGACGCATGCGTCTGGAGATGGTTTTCAGTGGCTGGAGGCTTGGCACACCCATTCTCTCTCTGTCTCCTCTCTCTCTTATTACAAATAAATTAAAAATTATTTTTAAAGAAAAGGATGTTTTAAAAGTTTTAAAAGACTTATTTGCACATTACTCACCAATGAATCAAATATGTTTTCAGATGCTTGCTGGAAATACACCAAAGATGGGCTGGAGAGAGGATTGCATGCAAGCCTGAGAA
Source organism: Jaculus jaculus (assembly GCF_020740685.1). Classification (NCBI taxonomy): domain Eukaryota; kingdom Metazoa; phylum Chordata; class Mammalia; order Rodentia; family Dipodidae; genus Jaculus; species Jaculus jaculus. The sequence continues at coordinate 172,307,525 of NC_059103.1, read as the reverse complement.
CCTGAGTTCAATCCCCGTGACCCACATGGGAAAGCTGGGCATGGGCACACAAGCCTGTAACACAGGCCTGAGTGGTGACGAAGACAGGAGATCCCTGGGGCTCTGTGGTCAGCTAGTCTGATGGAAAAAGAAACAACATCAGCTCCAGGTTGACAGAGAGACTCCGCCTCAAGGGAATGAAGCACGGAAGAGCATCTCCCATTCTATTCTGCCTTTACATACGTGTGCATGGGGCACCTGCTTCTGCCCATGCGTGTGCATACACCACACACACACACTAAACGTGAAATATGCCAAAGGCAGTTTTCAGGGATTTTGGAATGAGAAAGACTTAAGCACTTGCTGTGTAACTGAGTATTGGTGTTCAGATTCCTAGACGGCACATAAAGATATGGAATCTGTAGCAGGCTTCTGCAATCCCAGTGCATCTATGGAGAGAAAAGAGGAGGAGAGGGGAGAAACTTCCTGGGAGCCCACAAAGGGAGCAGTGAATGAGAGATCCTGACTTCAATGGTGGAGGGTAAGGACCAACCTCTGACTTCTACATGCATGCCTCACCCTCATACACATGAGTACACACACACACGAATGCATATGCATGACATAAATAAATAAATGTTTCAAAAAACAGAAAACATCCAGTTAATTTTTTAAACTGATTTTTATTTGTGACAGAGAGCGAGAGAGAGAGAGAGAGAGAGAGAGAGAGAGAGAGAGAGAATGGGTGCTCCAGGGCCTCTGGCCACTGCAAGCGAACTCCAGATGTATGCGCCACTTATTTCATCTCATCTTTCCTGCAGAAATTAATATTGTTGGGCTGGAGAGATGGCTCAGCAGTTAAGGTGCTTGCCTGTAAAGCCCAAGGACCTGGGTTTGATTCCCAAGCACCCACGTAAAGCCATATGTACAAGGTGGCTTACGTATCTGGACTGCGTTTGCGGTGGCTGGAGGCCCTGGTGCACCCATTCTCTCTCTCTCTCACTCGCTGTCTCTCTCTCTGTCTCTTTCTTTCTCAAATAAATAAAATACATTTTTAAAAATTTTTAAAAGAGGGCTGGAGAGATGGCTTAGCAGTTATGTGCTTGCCTGTGAAGCCTAAGGACCCCAGTTCAAGGCTCCGTTCCCCAGGACTCATGTAAGCCACATGCACAAAGTAGAGCATGTGTCTGGAGTTCGTTTGCAGTGGCTGGAGGCCCTGGCGCGCCCATTCTCTCTCTCTCTATCTGCCTCTTTCTCCCTCTGTCTGTCACTCTCAAATCAAAAAAATAAAAAATTTTAAATGAGAGTCAGGCATGGTGGTGCACGCCTTTAATCCCAGCACTTGAGAGGCAGAGGTAGGAGGATCACAATGAGTTCGAGGCCACCCTGAGACTACATAGTGAATTCAGCCTGGGCTAGAGTGAAACCCTACCTCAAAAAGCCAAAGGAAAAAAAAAAATTTAAGTAATTCATTTTTTAACTTTCTGCATCAGCAGTTGGTACAACTGTGTGAAATATTCACTCTGCCATTAGGGGACTTGTTTGTAAGGACCCAGATACCTGCTTTGCTAAGATTGGACATAGATTTTGAAATCCTTTGCCTTTCTATGGTAATACAAAGCAATTTAAAGTAGGCCAAATGTTTCCCTTCTTATCTGTCTAGTTATAAAAACTTCTAGGAGTTTTTTTTTTTTTTTTAATTATTCTTCTGTTAACATTCCGTCAACTCTTATACCTCAGGACAATTATTTTCTTTGGGATCACTTTTTGGCACTTAGCTGTGTTTTAATCCAGAGAAACTAAAGAGTAGAATATAAACAAAACTGTGTTTACTTTTTCCACACTTCGGGAACCAGAGTAAATTCAGTCCAAAGAGCCCTGGAGGGGGCGGGGTGGGGACTGAAAAAAAGCCCTTTTCTTTGTGCACAATTGAAATCACCTAAGAAGGTTTTGTTTACACTTGCCATTATCGTGTGAATGGGAAGGATAAAGCAATATATGGCTAATGATAGATAATTGTCCTTGAAGGTAGCTATTGATGAGCTACAGGCAATGGGCCGAGACACATAGGTGCTAACAGAGGCAAATTCTACTAGCTGTTAAGTATTTGTGAAATTGCATTCGGGCAAAGTATGTTTTTCTGGGGGTTCCCTATGATGGTGCTGTTTTTTTTTTTTTTTTTTTTTTTTTTTGCCTTGGGACAAACTAGTATAGTCATTCCTCTATGGTCACCAGAGGGACAGTTCCATGACCCCCAACCCTCCCTATGACAATCCCAAGACTGTCCTTTACATAAAATACCCTAGCATTGGCATCTAGTCAACACACCTCCCTCCATATGCGAAATCATGACTTGATTTCTAGCACCTACTACAACTTGTGTAAATGCTCGTGTAAATAGTTGGACTGAATTGTTTAGGGACTAGTGGCAAGAAAAAGTCTGTACATGCTCGGTACAGGGGAAGGGCTCAGCTCTCACCTTCTGGGTTGGTCTGATCCTAAGAGCTGACGGCGCTGTTCCTGCCTTCTATGTGGCTTGGCTTCAGGGAAACAGAGCCCAGCGGCTGGGTTGGGGCTAGAGGCTGTGTCCATTCGGCCAGCCTTCTCTGTGACTGCGCCCTTCCAACTTCAACTTCCTTTCTCTTTTCTCTTTTCTCTTTTTTCTTTTCTCTTTTCTTTTTCCTTTCCTTTCCTTTTCTTCTCTCTTCTTTTTTCTTTTCTTCGTTTGCTTTCTCTTTTCCTTTCCTTTTTCTTCTCCTTTCTTCCTTCTCTTTGTTTTTTCAAAGTAGAGTCCTGCTCTAGCTCACGCTGACCTGGAATTCACTTTGTAGCCTCAGGGTGGTATCGAACTCATGGCCATCCTCCTGCCTCTGCCTCCCCAGTGCTGGGATTAAAGGCATGTGCCACCACACCCAGTTTTTTTTCTTTTTTAAGCTAGGTGTGATACCTCGGCGGGGGGGGGAGGGGAAGATGGGCATGGTTATAAATAAATCAACACATAAACAAATAAATAAAACAAGACCTTTTTCCCCATGATTTACCTTTATTTCATTTAGAAAAATGTACATAAACTGACCAATTCCATTTAAAGCCAAGAATTTCAAACTAACTCAAGAATTCCTAGTTTTAGTCTAATGTGAAAAGAAAACAAACAAACAAAAAACCTCAAAACCTACCTGTCTACAAATGGCTGGAAAGGTGGTCCTCACCTGGCTAGGATGCTCTTACACACTTACCCACTATGATCGGGAAGTAGGCTCTCGTCACACCTGCCAGTCTTTTCAATGCTTGGTGGAGGCGGTCAGTGCTGGGGGACAAAAGTTAAAAGCACTGGTTAAATGGGCTAACTGTTATTAAGGGAGAGAGAATCAACAGGGTGTAGAGCCCCTTGGAGTCTAAGGCTAGTGGGAGCTCGACAATGGAAAGGAGAATTTGCGGAAGAGGGTGCGGAAAGAGCGTGAGAGCCACAAGTTGGGACATTTTGCACAGACATTGCCTCTTCCCTCCACCCCATAATGCATGACCCACAATCCCCACGGGATTGACCTGCATCCCCAAGGAGGAAGGCCTCTTCAAAAAAGGGGCAGGGAGGAGGGAAAGGATGGTACCAACATGTGCTGTTACATACAAAATATGTCCATATCTAATAAAAATTAAAAGCAAAAATATCACTAAAAGGCCACTTCTTATTTTTATGCAGATTACAAAAGCCTCAAAAATCTATAATTGTTCTAGCTAGCTGGGTATTCTTAGCTGTATCAATTGATTTGATGTAATATATTTTCAGGGTAGGACCTTAAGGTGTTAGGTGTGGCTCTTAAGACTCTCAGAGTATCTACAAAGATGTTCTTAGGGGTTGAGTTTCCTTGCTATAGGAGTATTCAAGCAGGCTGAGTGGAATAAAATACAGGTAGATTCTAAAATTTAACTAAACACTGTACACATTCAATCAAAAACAGCCCCGAGTATGTATGCAAGAGTAGCTATTATAACAACCAGATCCGCTATCAACAACGAGGTTAAGATTTCTGGTCTGTTGAGGGATCCAAGTCAGCTTGTGACCAAGTGAGACCCTTCCCTGGTGCAATCCCAGTTACCGTGGATGATTTTGGTCTCCGTCAAGTTGCTGCCTGGGTCGTCGGGCTGCTGTTCTGATTTCTGGAGCTGGGCACTGGCTTTTCCTGCGGGGCAAACCGAGCCTGGCAAGTGTGGCCCTGCAGATCAGCACCCCTGCTGCTGGAACTGCTGCTGCTCAAGCTGCCGCTGCTGGGTCTGTAGCCACTGCTGCTGACGGTGTTGCTGCTGGACCCACCGCTGCTGCTGCCTCTGCTGCTGCTGTAGCTGCCACTGCTGGAGTCACCACTGCTGCTGAAGCTGCTGCTGCTGTGTCCACTGCTGCTGCTCCCCCTGAAGCTGCTGCTGCCGAGTCTGCCGCTGCTGCCACTCCTGGGTCTGCTGCTGCTGGGGCTGCTGTTACCAGTGCTGGAGCCGCTGATGTTGCTGCCGAACTCTGCTCCTGCTTGGGTCCCGCTGTCGGCTCAAGTTGGCGTGGCCGGGTCCTGGGCCGCTGCTCTGTTCGCTGGAGCTGGGCTCAGGTGGTGGGGGAGGGGAGGGAGCCGGGGCTGCTCTGGTTGTCTCGCTGCTCCACGTGTTCTTCTACCTCGCGGTCTGCTCCTCCGCTGCTTGCTGCCGCTCTCCCCTCACATTTCCCGAGTTGCGGAGAGCGCGGGGTGAGGGAAGCGCCCGCACCTGGCTTTTCCTGCGGCTCGAGCCGAGTCTGGCGGCTTTCTGGTGCGCCGCGGCCGCAGCGGTTGGCGGAGCTGCCATAGCCGCTTTTCCCGCCTGTGCAGGCTCTGGATGCTCTGGATCTCTCCTACTTCTCCGCTGCCACTTCAATTTCCTATATACCTCACTTTTTAGTAAAAGTGTGTATTTTGCTGAGTTTTTTTGGTCTTTTTCCCCCCAGGCTGCTTTGGCGTGGTACCTACGCCGCCATTCTTAACTGGAAGTTTATAATTGTTAATATTTCTTTATTTAGAAAGGGAGAAAGACAGAGAGAGAGAGAGGGAATAGGCACACCAGGGTCTCTTGACAACAAACTCCAGACACATGCTCTACTTGATTCATCTGGCTTTATGTGGATACTGGGTAATTGAACCTGGGCCATCAGTCTTTGCAAGCAAGTGCTTTTAACTGTGGAGCCATCTCTCCAGGCTTCTTAAGTCTATAGCTGTTTTTTTTTCCCCCAAGTTAGGGTCTCACTCTAGCCCAGGCTGACCTGGAATTCACTATGGAGTCTCAGGGTGGCCTCGAACTCACGGCGATCCTCCTACCTCTGCCTCCTGAGTGCTGGGATTAAAGGCGTGCGCCACCATGCCCAGAACATCTATAGTTTTAATATCTCCTTTGCCACTGCCTTTTGTATTCCTCACCATCTGTGTGACTTGCTCAGCTTAGCCCAACAACTCAGTTCCTCCTGTCAATGATAGCAAGTACTAAACCCCCCACGTGTGGGCATATAAGTCTGCCATCAGTTTGACGAAGACTACTATGATGGGCTGGCGTGGTGGCACAGGCCTTTAATTCCAGCACAGGGAGGCAGAGGTAGCAGGAGTGCCGTGAGTTCGAGGCCAGCCTGGAACTGCAGCGTGAGATCCAGGTCAGCCTGAGCTAGAGCAAGACCCTACCTCGAAAAAGCAAAACAAAACCAAAACTAAAACCAAAAAACCATGAGGTTGCTTATGAACACCAAAGCTTTGGTGAGCACCAACGGTCCAAGTGCATGCTCCACTTTGTGCATCTGGCTTTACATGGGTACTAGGGAATCGAACTTAGGTCACTATGCTTTGCGGGGAAGCACCTTAACCACTGGGCAATCTCTCCAGCCCCATTATTTCTCTTAATATTTGGAACATCCATGCTGGGAGTAAAAGGACAAATACCTTTTTTTTTTTTTTTTTTGCCTGTGAAAATATCAATTCAACAAGGTATATGTTGGCATGACGATACTTTCCAGGTTTGGAAGGTGACAGCATCACTATTTTGCACAGATGTCCTGTGAGTGCCATGAAGCCAGTTTTGTGCAGGGTCCAGTACAACATAGGGTAAGTGCTGGCATCTCCAGTATAAAACCACATCTGCCATGGCATGCTGTTGGAGAAGGCAGTTTTTCTGAAAGAACTTTCCTTAGGCACAGAGCACCCGTGGCTGCATCCCTACGCTGGTCCCCTGTAGATGGAGCGCCAGGGGTGGCCTGGGCAGTTCCCAGGACATCCTCCCTTTAAAAGGCATTCTACTATGTATATGTCACACTGGATTTCTCTTTTTTTAGCAGTTCTGTTTTTAAGTTCTTTAGGAACCACCATAATATTTATTTTGATTTGCAAGCAGGGAGAGAGCTAGAAGAGACACAGACAGAAAGAATGGGCACGCCAGGACCTCCAGCCACTGCAAACAGACTCCAGATGCATGCACCACTTTGTGCATCTGGCTTCATGTGGTTACTGGGGAATCAAACTCAGTTCCTTAGGCTCTAAAGGCCAGTGCCTTAACCACTAAGCAATAGTTCCAGCCCCATTACAGTATCTTTTAAAAAATTATTTATTTATTTATTTATTTGCAAGCATAGACAAAGAGAGAGAGAGGATGGGCACACAAGGGCCTCTAGCCACTACAAATAAACTCCAAATGTGTGTGCCCCTTGTGCATCTGGCTTATGTGGGTCCTAAGGAATTAAACCGGGTCCTTTGGCTTTTGTAAGCAAATGCCTTAACCACTAAGCAATCTCTCCAGCCCTACTACCACAGTATTTTTTTTCAAATTTTTATTAACAACTTCCATGATTATAAAAAATATAAAATATAAAAAATATCCCATGGAAATCCCCTCCCCTTCTCAATCAGTCTCTCTTTTATTTTGATGTCATGATCTTTTCATCCTCTTATGATGGTCTTGTGTAGGTAGTGTCAGGCACTGTAAGGTCATGGATATCCAGGTCATTTTGTGTCTGGAAGGAGCTTGTTGCAGTCCGGTTCGCATTGCTGGTAGAAATTACCCAACCAAGAGTAGCTTCTGGGAAAAAGAGATTTATTTTGGCTTACAGGCTCGAGGGGAAGCTCCACGATGGCAGGGAAAAATGATGGCATGAGCAGAGGGTGGACATCACCCCCTGGCCAACGTAAGGTGGAACACAGCAACAGGAGGGTGTGCCAAACACTGGCATGGGGAAACTGGCTATAAAACCCATAAGCCCACCCCCAACAATACACTCCCTCCAGGAGGCATTAATTCCCAAATATCCATCAGCTGGGAACCTAGCATTCAGAACACCTAAGTTTATGGGGGACACCTGAATCAAACCACCACATTCCACCCCTGGCCCCCATAAACTGATATCCATACATGATGTAAAATACAGTGCATTCAGTCTGACTTTAAAAGTCCCCATAGTTTTTATCAATCTCAATGATGTTCATACATCCCCATAGTTCAAGATCTTTTAACTGAGCCATAATACCAAAATATAGCCTCAAAAAACCCAGAATGGCACAGAATAAATATTCACACTGCAATAGATGGCATTGGGCATAGCAAAGAAACATTCAACCAATACAAGATTTAAAACAACCAGGGCAAACATCAAACTCTGTAGCTTCAAGCCCAGCAACTCTAGCCAGTGACAAATCTTCAAGTCCGATAATTCTAACCAGCAACAAGTCTCTGGGATTCCAATTCCGCCCCTCCAGCTAGGCTACTCACAGTCCTGGGAAACTTCACCGGGGCCGGCAGCTCCTTGGCAGCCATCTCATGGTCCCGGCATCTCCACTGGGTCTCCACTGCAAGCCACGGTTCATCCTCATGGCCCCATGGGGTCTCTATGTAGGCAACCAGCAAACCCGCTTCACACTGCCCATGGCCATTTCCAAAACACAAGACCGTGTTGCAAACTCAATGACCCTCTTTCCAGCATTTCTTATACTCCACGATACCAGGTAGGGTGCCAATTTGTTAATCCAGGGGGGAATAAAGCAGACTTTGAAGAACAGGACACTCCTTGAGCACTCAGGGCCCTTCAAAAGAGTTGACATTCTTTTTGTTGCCCCAGCGCAGGTCAGCTAGCCCAGTCTCAAAGGTTGTAATCTCTCAGTTGCAGCTGAATTGGCAGTAGTTCACCCAAAGATTTTTCTTTCTGTGCCATATCCCTCTGCACACACCAGTTCATTTCTACACAAAGCAACCCTGCACAACTTCTCAGGACATGGGCATAAGAGCAAGCTTCTCACACAAACTGCTAGCCCAGTCCAGGCACAGCTCTTTCTCACCCTCATAAGCCAAACCTCACAGTCCATAGTTCTTACTGCATTCAGGTCTTAGAGCTCAGACCAGAATAGTCCATTAAGCTGTACTTACAGCACTGCAAGACATCTCTTAGGCCAAGGTTTCAACTCCTTCCACTTTCCTCTTGAAAATCAGCTACAAAAGGCTGAAGCCACAGTCAGGTGTCTAGCGACAACCCCACTCCTCGGTACCACTTTACTGTTGCAGTCCGGTTCGCATTGCTGGTAGAAATTACCCAACCAAGAGTAGCTTCTGGGAAAAAGAGATTTATTTTGGCTTACAGGCTCGAGGGGAAGCTCCACGATGGCAGGGAAAAATGATGGCATGAGCAGAGGGTGGACATCACCCCCTGGCCAACGTAAGGTGGAACACAGCAACAGGAGGGTGTGCCAAACACTGGCATGGGGAAACTGGCTATAAAACCCATAAGCCCACCCCCAACAATACACTCCCTCCAGGAGGCATTAATTCCCAAATATCCATCAGCTGGGAACCTAGCATTCAGAACACCTAAGTTTATGGGGGACACCTGAATCAAACCACCACAGAGCTCATTGTAAGGAGTCCTACCCTTCCTTTGGCTCTTACATTCTTTCTGCCACCTCTTCTGCAATGGACCCTGAGCCTTGGAAGGTGTGATAGAGATATTGCAGTGCTGAGCACTCCTGTCACTTCTTTCCAGCACCATGATACCTTCTGAGTCATCCCAAGGTCATTGCCATCTGAAAAGAGAAGATTCTCTACCAAAAGTGAGAGTAGCCTTAATATAAGGGTATGAATATTAAGAGAAGTGCTTACTGGGATGTTTGATAAGCATAGTATATACACTTAGCCAGACAGCAGCAGACATTACACCCCTAGGGCTCATGACTACCCCTGTTTTAAGTTTTCAGTATCAGGGATGTATTCCCTCCCGTGGAGCGGGCCTCCAGTCCAATTGGAGGGCAGTTGGTTTCCACCATGACAGATGTGCCACTATTGCACCATTGGCTTATTTGGCCTGGCTGGCCAAGTCTAAGGCTTGCAGTGTCCACTGGTGAGTATCTTCTACCATAGTGTTTTTAATGGAGCTATGCAATGTTATACTTCTACCAACAGTGCACAAGGGTTCTAATTTCTCCACATGCTCTCTGACATGTCTTATTTTTCTGTTTTAGGGTGGTGGTGGTTGTTTTTATAGTGGACACCCTAACAGGAATCTCATTTTAATTTGTGTTTCCCTATTAGTGACACTGAGCAAGACTGGAGAGATGACTTAGTGGTTGAGGTGACACTGACCATCTTCTCATGGACACATTGACCATTTGTACATCTTCTTTGGAAATATGTCTATGCAAGTCTTTTTTTTTTAATTTTTATTAACATTTTCCATGATTATAAAATATATCCCATGGTAATTCCCTCCCTCCCCAGCAAGTCTTTTTAAATTTTTTTTTCTGATTATTTATTTATTTGAGACAGAGAGAAGGACAGAGAGAGAAAGAGAGAGGAAATGTGAGAATGGGTACACCAAGGCCTCTAGCCACTGCAAACGAACTCCAGATGCATGTGTTACTATGTGCATCTGGCTTATGAGGGACCTGGAGAATCGAACCTGGGTCCTTGGGCTTCCCAGGCAAGCGCCTTAACTACTAAGCCATCTCTCCAGTCTCAAGTCTTTTTTTAAAAGATATTTTTGTTTATTTATTTGAGATTGACAGACAGAGAGATAAAGAGGCAGAAAGAGAGAGAGAATGGGCACATCAGGGCCTCCAGCTGCTGCAATTGAACTCCAGATGTATGCACTATCTTGTGTATCTGGCTTACGTAGGTCCTGGGTAGTCGAGCCTTGAACTGGGATCCTTAGACTTCACAGGCAAGCACTTAGCTGCTAAGCCATCTCTCCAGTCCATATGCAAGTCTTTGATCTGTTTTTGAATTTGGTTGTTTAGTTTCTGTTGAAATTGATTTTTTTCTTTTACTTTTCCTTTCTTTCTTTCTTTTTCATTTATTTATTTGGCTTTTTGAGGTAGGGTCTCCCTCTAGACCAGGCTGATCTGGAATTCACTATGCAGTCTCAGATTGGCCTCAAACTCAGAGCACTCCTCCTATCTCTGCTTCCCAAGTGCTGGGATCAAAGGCATGCACCACCATGTCTGGCAATATTGAGTTTTAAGAGTCCTGAGTATTAATCCCTTATCGGATATATGATTGGCAAATATTTCTCCCATGTGTGAGTTATCTTCTTGCTCTGTCAATAGTGGCTTTAAAAAAAGTATTTATTTATTTATTTACTTATTTGAGAGAGAGAGAGAGAGGAAGGCAGATAGATAGATAGAGAGACCAGTCACACCAGGGCCTGTAGCCACTGCAAGTGAACTCCAGACACATGTGCCACCTTATGCACCTGAGTTACATGGGTACTGGGGAATCAAACCTGAGTCCTAAGGCTTTGCAGGTAAGCACCTTTACTGCTAAGCCAACTCTGCAGCCTGACAGTGCCTTTTTAATGCACAAAATTTCCAATTTGTCTATTTTTTTTCTTTTGTTGTTTGTGCCTTTGGTGTTAGACACCTGAAAAAAAAATCATTGCCAAATCCATTGCTAGGAAGCTTCCCACCTGTGTTTCCTTGTAAGACTTTTTTTTTTTTTTAATTTTTTAATTTATTTATTTGAGAGCGACAGACACAGAGAGAAAGACAGATAGAGGGAGAGAGAGAGAATGGGCGCGCCAGGGCTTCCAGCCTCTGCAAACGAACTCTAGACGCGTGCGCCCCCTTGTGCATCTGGCTAACGTGGGACCTGGGGAACCGAGCCTCGAACCGGGGTCCTTAGGCTTCACAGGCAAGTGCTTAACCGCTAAGCCATCTCTCCAGCCCCCTTGTAAGACTTTTATAGTTCTAGGTCTGATGTTTTATTCTTTTATTCATGTTGAGTTAATTTTTTGCATAGGGTATGATATTGCATATAGGCATTCACTTTCCCCAGAACAGTTTGTTTAAAAGACTTTCTTTTCCCCATTGAATGATCTTGGCACCCTGTCAAAAATCATTTGACCATATATGTGAAGGTTTATTTCTCAACTGTGTATTCTATTCCACTGGTCTGTATGTCTGTCTTTATGATCCTACCACATTGTTTAGATTACTATAACTTTATAGTAACTATGAGTTCTCTAGCCTTTTGTTTGTTTGATTGATTTTTGTTTGTTTTTTTTTAATAAGATTGTTTTGGCTACTTGGGGGCCCTGGAGATTCCAAATGAATTTTAGGAAGTTAATGGGCATGCCAGGGCCTCTAGCCCTGCAAACAAATTCCAGATGCAAGCGCCACCTTGTATGTACATCTGGCTTATGTGGGTCCTGGAGAATCAAACCTGCGTCCTTTGGATTTGCAGGCAAATGCCTTAATTGCTAAGCCATCTGTCCAGCCCCGATTTTCTTTTTTATTGAGAATTTTACTACATGAACATACTGTAATTTTTTTAAAGTTTTTTTTTGTTTATTTTTATTTATTTGAGAACTACAGACAGAGAGAGAAAGAAGCAGAGAGAGAGAGAGAATGGGCACGTCAGGGCCTCCAGCCACTGCAAATGAACTCCAGACGCATGTGCCACCTTGTGCATCTGGCTAACGCGGGTCCTGGGGATTTGAGCCTTGAACCGGGGTCCTTAGGCTTCACAGGCAAGTGCTTAACTGCTAAGCCATCTCTCCAGTCCTGTAATTTTTTTTTTTAAGTAGAATTTCACTCTAGTCCAAGCTGACCCAGAATTCACTATGCAGTCTTAGGGTGGCCTTGAACTCACAGCGAGCCTTCCACCTCTGCCTCCCAAGTGCTGGGATTAAAGGCATGGGCCACTATACCCAGCTGAGCATACTGTAACTTGATCGTTTTCCCATCATAGGATATGTGTTCAGCATCAAAACTCACATCTTGTGTGGCTTAGTGTTTAAGGCACTTACTTGCCTGTGAAGCCTAAGGACCTAGATTCCATCCCCCAGGACCCATGTAAACTGGAAGCACAAGGTGGCACATGCATCTGGGATTCTAAAAAGAAAAGAAAAAAAATTACATCTTGAATCATCTTCAGAGAATAGACAATACAAACACTGACTTGGTATTCACTAAAAGTGCTAAACAGTGGAATATAACAGAATAAGCTACAATAACATCTTAGAGTACTTGTGAATGCAGGCCCCCCTTAATTAAGAAATACACATGCTGGCCTGGAGAGATGGCTTAGAGGTTAAGGCATTTGCCTGCAGAGCCTAAGGACCCAGGTTCAATTCTCCAGGACCCATTTAAGCCAGATGCACAAGATGATGCATGTGTCTGGAGTTCATTTGCAGCAGCTGGAGGCCCTGGCACACCCATTCTCCCTCCTCTCTGCCTCTCTGTCTCTCTCAAATAAATAAAGAAAGAAAGAAATATACATGCTAAGTGAGCAAAAAATTGTCTGGTATGTGGCAGCATCTCAATAAACATTAGCATGGATACTCTCAATTTTAGTTAAAGAAGCTTCTTTTTTTCAGATGATGGTAACCATTGGGGTGACTCCAAACTCACTGAAGAACGGAGAGGTGACAGTGGAGTGTCCAGTACTAAATGAGACATCTCTATCACACCCTCCACAGCTCAGGGACTACTGTGGAAGAGGGACAGAAAGAATGTAAGAGTCAAAGGCAGAGGAGGTATGCTTACAATACTGCCATCCAGACACAACGTGGCCTTGACAGCCATGACCTCACAGTGGCTGATGCTACCTCACAAGACTTGCATAATAGAAAGGGAAAATGATGACATCAAAATAGGAGAGGGCTGGAGAGATGGCTTAGCGGTTAAGCACTTGCCTGTGAAGCCTAAGGATCCTGGTTTGAGGCTTGATTCCCCAGGACCCACGTTAGCCAGATGCACAAGGGGGCGCACGCGTCTGGAGTTCATTTTCAATGGCTGGAGGCACTGATGCGCCCATTCTCTCTATCTGCCTCTTTCTTTCTCTGTCTGTCACTCTCAAATAAACAAATAAAAATAAACAAAACAATTTAAAAAATAGAAGAGAGAACAGTTGGAAAGAAGAAGGGATTCAGGGAGGGGAAATTTGAGAGCAAGAAAAGGGAGGGTGGTGGGAGGGGATTATATCATAGTATCTAGTCTGTATTTATGGAAGCTGTCACTAAGAAAAATGTTAGCGTGGAGAGAGAGAGACTGCAGTCGGAGAGGTGGAAGGACATAACCAAAGATAAATAGTTGTTAAACAATGCACTGAACCTTGAATCTATTTGGTTGAATTCAAAATGCAAATGCTTTCCATTCTGCTCTTGTGGTTCTATTTTTAATATTTTGTTTATTTATTTGACACAGAGAGAGAGAGAATATAGGCGTGCCAGGACCTCCAGCCACTGCAAATGAACTCCAGACAGGTGTGTGCCCTTTTGCATCTGGCTAACGTGGGTCCTGGGGAACTGAACCAGGCTCCTTTGGCTTGGCAGGCAAACGCCTTAAGCACTAAGCTATCCTCCAGCCCTTATAGTTCTATTTCATATAGCCTTCAGTCTCAACAGCCTCCTCTACTCTGCTCACTGACCCTCACCCCCTTACATTCACCCTCAATTCTTAGCCACACTGTCAGTAAAGTCTGTGATGCTGAGATTCCCGTGTCGGGAACCTCTAGAACTAGGAAGAAAAGTAAAGACAAGAGGACTTAGCTCATAGGTGTTGCTGTTGGCACCTGCTGAGCTTCCCTCCCAGCCCCACCAACCTGCTGGTGCTGATGTTGATGTTGACATTGATGTTGACACTGATGCCATGGGCTGGATTTTGCTTCCATTCTGCCTCCAGTTTCCAGGGGAAGAGGAGGAGAAAGGCTTGTTCTCTCACCCCTAGGGGCCAGTCATCTCTTGTTCTGGTCACAGCAACCCGTGATTCTCTTCATTTACCAAATGTGAAGATTGAAGTCACACGAAAAAACATAAAGGCACTCAGGGCGTCTCACCCCCACTGTCATTTGTTCCAGAGCCACAGTGACCCCAAGACAGAATGAAAAAGCATCGTCCAGCAAGAGGAGGGACGCACGAGGGACGCCATGGTTTACTGTTTCTTGCGCTCATAACATGTCATCAGGTTGCCACTGCTTAGAGATTTCCAAGCACATAGGAAGGGGCCTGGAGTTGTATATGGGGTTCAGTCTGGAAGCTATTACCCTGTCTCCAAGAGTAAGAAGAGCGGAAAGAAAAGATGCTGCCCTTGGTAAAAAAAAATCATCACCTTTCAGGAAAGGAAGAGGAATCAGAACGAGAGATTAATAAGCCAAAAGGAGTCCACAGCAGAGAAGGCTGTGCCATAACAGAGTTCAGGAGCAAAGATTCTGGAACCTGGCACGTTTAGGCTTCAAATCTAACCCTTTTGCTGGTTTGTGGTATGGGGAAAAAAATTACCTTCCCTTTCTGGCCCTTTGTTTTCCCATTTGATATGAAAGGGAAATAATAATGACATCACTGGCTCAAAAATGTAATGATCCAGTTGTGTGTGGTGGCGCATGCCTTTAGTCCCTGCCCTCGGGAGGCAGAGGTAGGAGGATCACCATGAGTTTAAAGCCACCCTGAGACTACATAGTGAATTCCAGGTCAGCCTGAGCTACAGCGAGACCCTACCGTGGAAAACAAAACAAACAACAAACAAAAATGCCAGGATCTTAAATGGCGGTGTCTGTAAAGGGCTTGTAAGGTGTTCGTAAGGATATTCTAAGGGCACATTTTTAGACTTTACTAAGGGTTGCTTCTTTACTCTCTTCTTAGGGATTAGGGAAAACAACATTACTTTGCTTACAAGAAAAATTCGGACCCCTTCTGAACAATGGGGAAAATGCAAACCGAAATAAAGACCAAACAAGCTTGGCGAGGGGTATCCATCCCTATCTCTGCCTCCATCTGGCTAATCACCAGTCTCCCACCCCTCCGAACTGCCGCTCAGGACCGCCCTGATTCTGCCTGGGGGTGAGCCTGCCCCTTCCTGACTCCAGCCCATGCTGGGCACAAAGGTGTCTCAGGGTGGGCTATTCCCCCTCTTGCTGGTCCCTTTGTCATTGGTAGATAGGACGAACTGTAGAAGGAAAAACAAGCGAGGTGTCTGTAAGGGATGGGGGTGCTGTAACCCAGTCTTCCTGCATAATGTGAAATGTTGTAGGCAGGTGCTCATTGTTGGTAGAAATCACTCAACCCAGACAAGCTTGTGGGAAAAAGGCTTATTTTGACTTACAGGCTCGAGGGGAAGCTCCACGATGGCAGGGGGAAACGATGGCATGAGCAGAGGGTGGACATCACCCCCTGGCCAACATAAGGTGGACAACAGCAACAGGAGGGTGTGCCAAACACTGGCATGGGGAAACTGGCTATAACACCCAGAAGCCCGCACCCAACAATACACCGCCTCTAGGAGGCTTTAATTTCCCATTGCCATCAGCTGGGGAACATAGCATTCAGAATACCTAAGTTTATGGGGGACACCTGAATCAAACCACCACAGTGCCCAAAAGAGAAGCCCTGAGCCATATGTTAGATCTATTTTTAGCTGTCTTGGGCACCTCCACACTGATTTCCACAATGGCTGGACCAGATTGCATTCCCACCAGCAGTGTAGAAGGGTTCCTCTTTTTTCCACATCCTCACCAGTGTTTATGGACATTTGTTTTCATGATGGTAGCTAATCTTACAGGAGTGATACAGGTGGCAGAAAGAATGTAAGAGCCAAAGGAAGGGTAGGACTCCTTACAACGTGCTCCCCCCAGATACAAAATGGCCTGGATACCCATGACCTCACAGTGCCTGACACTACCTACACAAGACCATCATAAGAGGAGGAAAAGACCATGACATCAAAATAAAAGAGTGTCTGACTGAGATGGTGAGAATGGAGTTTCAAAAGGGAAAGTGGTGGGGGGAGGGTATTACCATGGGATTTTTTTTTTTTTTTTATAATCATGGAAGTTGTTAATAAAAAAAAAAAAGACAGGCTGGAGAGATGGCTTAGCGGTTAAGCGCTTGCCTGTGAAGCCTAAGGACCCCGGTTCGAGGCTCGGTTCCCCAGGTCCCACGTTAGCCAGATGCACAAGGGGGCGCACGCGTCTGGAGTCCGTTTGCAGAGGCTGGAAGCCCTGGCGCACCCATTCTCTCTCCCTCTATCTGTCTTTCTCTCTGTGTCTGTCGCTCTCAAATAAATAAATAAAAACTTTAAAAAAAAAAAAGACACAGAGAGAGAGAGAGAGAGAAGCCCTGAGGTTGTAATGACAATGTAGAAAACCCACAGAGGGCAGATCCCAAGAGGCAAGATCACTTGCCTGCTCTTGTCATCATATTGCACACATCTGCACATCCCAGCACAGCAGGCTGATCCCAGGTGTGACTCACGGGGATGGTCAGCACTCTTAGCACACACTCGCTTTTATTTCACTTGTTTTGCCCGGCTTGTAATAGTTGTCTCTGGGCTGGAGAGATGGCTTAGTGGTTAAGCGCTTGCCTGTGAAGTCTAAGGACCCCGGTTCGAGGCTCGGTTCCCCAGGTCCCACGTTAGCCAGCTGCACAAGGGGGCGCACGTGTCTGGAGTTCGTTTGCAGTGGCTGGAAGCCCTGACGCACCCATTCTCTCCCTCTCTCTCTCTCTCCCTCTCTCTCTCTCTCTCTGTCTCTCTGCCTGCCTGCCTTTCTCTCTCTCAAATCAATAAATAAAAAGAAACAAAAAAAAAGTAAAAAAAAATAGTTGTCTCTGGCTCTCTGTGGGGCAGCTGCTTACCAAAGAGGTTTTGCTCACTCACAGGCCCATAGGATTCTGCCATGGTGTCCTTGGAGCTGGTGCTCAGCCCTCCGTGTGTTCTGCTCTCCCTCCCTCTCTCTCTTATCACTGAAGGCAAATATCTTAAATGGGCCCTTTAACCCACCTCACTTCCCCCACCAAGGCTTTGAACGGTTTCTCTGGCCATTCAAATTGATTCATTCAAACTGACAAAATGCAGTTTGCTGCAACGCTTGGCCCTGAGACAACGTTATAGTTGATCTTTATCAGTCCCCAGAATGAAAGAGAAGCAAAGGGATTCAAATAGCTGTTTGTTTATTTAGGGTGCCAAGGTCTTGGGGACGGGGACCAGGGTTTTCCTCCCCACTTCATTCCTTTGCTCTGACGCCCTAGCACTTGCCCTGTGGCATTGAGGGGCGGGTTACTTCTATTGGGAGGGTGCTTACATCTTGCTGTTTGATAACTATATGTCCCTGGCTCTGTTGCAGCTTAGGAAATGCATGCTTGCCATGGGAGCCCACAGCCTTTGCATGTCATATGGGGGAGACCAGGTTAAATATTGACGCATATATATAAGGTTGGTCTGCAACACCAGCCAAGCTAACTTGTAAAGGCTTGAACTTAACTTCTCCCACTATTTTGTTTTTTTTTTCAAAGTAGGGTCTCCCTACAGCAGAGGCTGGCCTGGAATTTACTTTGTAGTCTCAGGGTGGCTTCAAACTCATGGTGATCCTCCCACCTCTGCCTCCCAAGTGCTGGCACTAAATGTGTGCATCACCACGCCCGGCTCTCCCACCTTCTTGAATGCAAGTGTTTTTATGGAATACTAGGAAGTGGTTGTTTGCTACAAAAGTAGCTCTTTATTCATGTGAAGAGTTCACACCATGAGCTGCTTGGAAAGGGCTACCTGTGTAATGAGAACCTAGTCTATTCCCAAATCATCATTGCAACACTGCAACACATCACTCAAGTGCTGGCAGGAGCATGTAAGGTACAAAATCCTGACCAAGTTAACGGCTTCCAACTGTCACTGTGTATGAGATTCACCCTGAGGTAACTAAAAACAAACAAACAAACAAAAACCAATATAGCTATCTAGGCTCTGCCCCACAGATTGGAATTCAATGGTTTTAGATTGCTTATCAAAAGCCCTTTAAGGGTTGGAGGGATGGCTTAGTGGTTAAGGCACTTGCCTGCAAAGCCAAAGGACCCAGGTTCAATTCCCCAGGACCCACGTAAGCCAGATGCACAAGGGGTGCACATGTCTGGAGTTCGTTTGCAGTGGCTGGAGGCCCTGCCGTGCCCATTCTCTCTCTCACTCTCACTCTTTCTCTGTCAAATAAATATTTTTTTTTTTAAAAAGCCCTTCAAGTGATTCTACATACTGTGAGGTGCTCTTGTTTACAGAAGATCTATAATCTATTTTAAAAGGATCTGCAAAGTACATTTGCTGCTAGGCAGTTTCTAACCATAGAAACTAGAGCTATCTGATTTTATCTCCTGTACCTAATTCCTCTACCACTACTGATAACTCAGTAAGTGTGGGAGGGTCTAGACCTCAACTTCCTTGTGAGATAAATGGTGGGTTAGTGTATATGATTGCCAAGGTCCCTTATAGTGCTTACTTTCCTGTCTTTTCTTCCTTCCTTTTTTCTTCTCTTTCTTTCTTATTATAATTCCTAAAGTTTTCAATACTCAAGTTCCTGAAGAGGGGGAAAGAAGTAGGGATTTGAAAGAAAGCAGCAAGGAGGAAGAGGAGGATAAAGAAAAGGAGGAGGACGAGGAGGAGCAGAAGAAACAGCATTCCGTAGATCCAACCCGAAAGCTGGATCCAACCGGGGGGCTGAGCTTGCAGTGGAGCCTAGAGACTTAACAAAGCTCAGGTGACCTGCTTCTGACCTTTGGGCAAATTAATTAGCATCTTTGCCTCAGTTTCTACATCTGTAAAAGAGAGTCAGCAATTCCACCCACCTCATTGAATTCGAGACATTAAGGGAAGCCATTCAGTATGTCAAGCCCTACCTGGATCTAGGACATGATTACTAAATATTCTCTGTTGGGGTGAGGATGTGGCTCAGTGGTAAAATGCATGCCTACTGTGCATGAAGCCCTGGGTTTAATCCCCAGGACAACCCAATACATACATACATACATTCATATATATACATATACACACATATATATAGATAGATAGATGCACACACATACATACATGGCATGACATTATTATTATGGTCCCAAGACTCCTTCCTCTTTTGACTACATGTAGAAATTCTCCCTGCCTTTAGGTTCTGCTTTCCTTAGCTGAATAAAATTCACATGGAGGAGGTGAACAAGCTTAACTGGTTCCATGAAAAGGATGTCTTTTTGCTGGAAGCCTAGGAGAAAATATCACGTGGGCAAAACCTAGATGTCTAAGAGGTCATAGGACAAAAGGGGCTGCATGTTCACCAGAGGGTTCTTCTTTAGAATGCCTTTCTGGGATTGTGATTTTGTTCTTGTAAGTAATGCCAGGCTGTTGGGTGAGGCTCGCACTCTTTCTGTGTTGGCACTGAGACTGGGGTCATGTCTCCTTAGCGGTTGCCACACAGACCCAGGGCAGTATTACTGCAGTACTGAGAGAGGTGGAGAATGTTCTTGGGATTCTCATCCCTTGAAACGTAATCTTATTTCTCTAATGCAACGCATGCCCTGACTCTTCCGCTGTCTTACTTTTTCCTGTCCAGGGTTGTAAGCCCAGCAAAGTCACCATGATCCAGGAAGAGAACTGTCACTTGTAGGCACATTTGAATTCATTCTTGCCACATCTGCTATAGCTCTGGGTTGTTCTGAAGTAAGCAAAGATAACAGTCACACGAGTAATCTCTACCTCAAGCAAACTAGAGAAGGGCACTTCTGTTTGTTTCTTCATTTGTTTTTTGAAGAACTTTGTGGCTCAGGCTGGCCTCGAACTCCCATCCTTTTGCCTCAGCTTCCTGAGTGCTGGGATTACAAGCAGCTAAAAAAGGACACTTTGGGCTGGAGAGATGGCTTAGCAGTTACACACTTGCTTGTGAAGCCTAAGAACCCCGGTTCGAGGCTCAATTCCTCAGGACCCATGTTAGCCAGATGCACAAGAGGGCGCACGCATCTGGAGTTTGTTTGCAGTGGCTGGAGGCCCTGGCGCGCCCATTCTCTCTCTCTGCCTCTTTCTCTACCTGTCTGTTGCTCTCAAATAAATAAATAAAAATAAATAAAAAATAAAAAAGGACACTTTGTATGGAAGACAGAGTAGAAGGCAATGATTTGACTTAATCAAGGGCTGACCACCTTTGCTCATAGAAAAATTCCAATCAATGGTTTATTTCATGAGAGTTGTAGTGGTTTGAAACAGGTGTTCCCCATAAACTCATGTGCTCTGAATGCTTGGTTTCCAATGATAGCAACTGGGGAGTTGGAGACTTGCTGAAGGAGGTGTGTTGTTGGGGCAGACTTCTGAGTGTTATAGCCAGTTCCTGCTTGCTAGAATCAGGCTCACTCTCTTTTGGGGGGCATTTAAAAATTTTTATTTTTTATTAACAACATCCATAATTGTAGACAATATCCCATGGTTAATGCCCTCCCTCCCCAGACATTCCCCTTTGAAACTCCACTCTCCATCATATCCCCTCCCCCTCTTAATCACTTTCTCTTTTATTTTGATGTCATGATCTTTTCCTCCTCTTATGATGGTCTTGTGTAGGTAGTGTCAGGCACTGTGAGGTCATGGATATCCAGGTCATTTTGTGTCTGGAGGGAGCACATTGTAAGGAGTCCTACCCTTCCTTTAACTCTTATATTCTTTCCGCCACCTCTTCCGCAATGGACTCTGAGCCCTGGAAGGTGTGATAGAGATATTTCAGTGCTGAGCACTCCTCTGTCACTTCATCTCAGCACTATGGTACCTCCTAAGTCATCCCAAGGTCACTGCCATCTGAAAAGAGAAGGTTCTCTACCAAAAGTGAGAATAGCATTAATATATGGGTATGAACATTAAGAAAAGTGCTTACTGGGCAGTTTGATGAGCACAGTATATACATTTAGCCAGATAGCAGCAGACGTTACACCCCTAGGGCTCATGACTACCCCTGCTGTAGGTTTTCAGTATCAGGGATGTATTCCTTCCCACGTAGCTGGCCTCCAGTCCAATTAGAGGACAATTGGTTTCCACCATGACAGACGTGCCACTATTGCACCCATTGGCTCATTTGGCCTGGTTGGCCAAATATAAGGCTTGCAATATCCACTGTTGAGTATCTTCACTGGTGATTTCTCTCTCTCCCATTGAACTGCATGCAGAATGGCTTCTTCCAGCTTTCTGTCAGCTGGTTTACATGGAAGAGGTTATCAGCTTTGTTCCAGCAGGATTTCTCAATGGCCTTGCAGCCCAAGAATGTGTAGTCTTCAGCAATAGGGTCTTACCATCTACTCCTGGTGGGAAACCAAGGACCTCAGCAGTGGCCTGTAATGTTGGGTTTGCCTGCTATGAGAGTATTCAAGTAGGCTGAGTGGAACAAAATACAGGCAGATTCTAAAATTTAACTGAACAATGTACACTTTCAATGAAAAACAGTACAGAGTATTTATGCAAGAGAAGGTATTATGACAACCAGATCCTCTAACAAAGTCACAATCCCTTAGGATGTGTGTTGCCCCACACCCTTAATCCTGTCAATTAGGACGCTAAGATTTCTCATCTGTTGAGGGTTCCAGGTCAGCTTGTGCCCAAGTGAGACCCTTCACTAATGAACCACAGAAGAGGAAACAAAGCCACTATCGATCAGGAAGTAACAAATGACAAGCCCAAAGTATAGTTTATTTAAGAATGGCAAATCTGACCATCCATCAGACTTAACATATAATTTATCCTGACATGAAAGGTGCAATCAGCACTTCTGATTCCAGCATATGTACCAGGCTTATTTGGCGGGTTCTGACCTGGTGTAATCCCAGTTACCTTTTGGGATGATTTTGGTCTCAGTTGTGCTGCGCTCCTGCTTGGGTCCCTCTTTGGTGCACTGTGGGTTCAAGTAGGCTGGCTGGGTCACCGGATTGCTGCTCTGGTCTCTGGTGCTGGGTGCTGTGAGCTCCCTTCCCGTGGTCTCTGGTGCTTGCTGGCACTTGTGCTGGCGGTGGGGGAGGGGAGGCTTTGGATGGTGGCTCCAGTTCTCCCCGTGGTCCATGTGAACATCTACCTCATGAGCTGCTTCTCCGTTGGCCTCTGTGGTCCTCCCTTCACGTTCCTTGAGTTTGCGAGGAGCTCCAGTGTGAGTGGAGAATCTCCTCAGCTGGCTTTTCAAGCCTTGCATCTGTGGCCCCGCGGACCTGGTGCCACCATTGCTGGAGCCGCTTCTGCCTGCTTCTGTGGGCTCTAGATGTTCTGGATCTCTCCTACTTCTCTGGTGCCATTGATAATGTCTTACAAACCCACTTTTTAGTAGAAGAGTGTATTTTGCTGGGTTTTTGTTGTTGTTGTTTTGTTTTTGTTTGTTTTTGCTTTTTCTCCCCTAGGCTGCTTTGGCGTGATTCCTATGCTGCTATCTTAACCCGAAGTCCTCCAGGCTCACACTCTTGCTGCTGTTTCCTTGTGGTATGGCAGAGGTGATATCCGGCCATCATGGAGCCTCAAGACTGTGAGCCAAAATACTTTCCTCCCATCAGCTAGTTGTGGCTCAGGTGTTTCATCCCAGCAGAGATAGTAACCACAGGAGTAGATATGCAGCATTTGCTTTAGCATGGAAGCTACATGAAGCAGCAGAGTGTCCAAAGCTCAGGGGAGTGGGCCATCAGGATACGTGGTTTCCAATCTCACTTCTGTGTGAGCCATACTACCGGCTCAAAGCTTCAGCCTCCTGGACCTTGGTAAGAGGTTATTGGTGGTCTGAGGTTCTGTTAACAGTGCAGTCCTGACTTCCTTAGTCAAGCTATATGACAATTTTTTTTTTAAGAATGCACCTTGATCACTTTGATTATTTTTCTCATCTCTAATTAATTAAGTAATGTCTTTTCTGTGATTTCCTTGTGGTTAGTGTTAGTTCTTTTTCCAGTGTCTAAAAGTAGAAAGTTCAATTATTGATTGGAGATTGTTTTCTTTCTTCCCTTTATTTTGTAAAGAAATTACCCTTTTAAAAATTTATGAGGTGGGGAGGGAGGGAATTACCATGGGATATATTTTATAATCATGGAAAATGTTAATAAAAATTAAAAAAAATAATAAAATAAAATAAAAAATTAAAAATTAAAAAAAAAATTTATGAGAGCGGCTCGAGTGTCCACTAACGAGGAGGTGTCATCGGCCGGGTCACCCTCGGTCACCGGGCTGCGCCGCCGCCACGGGGACACGCTGCTCAGCTCCTCCGCCGCCTCCATCCCCCCGGCCTCTGCTCCCCTCTCCGTGCGCACCCCCACCATGACGAAGAATGAGAAGAAGTCCTTCAACCAGACCTTGGCCGAGTGGAAGCTCTTCCTCTACAACCCGACCACTGGACAGTTCCTGGGGTGCACGGCCAAGAGCTGAGGTTTGATCTTGCTCTTCTACCTAGTTTTCTATGGGTTCTTGGCTGCATTCTTCACATTCACAATGTGGGCTATGCTTCAGACTCTGAATGATGAGGTTCCAAAATATCATGACCAGATTCCCAGACCAGGACTGATGGTTTTTCCAAAACCACTGACTGCACTGGAATATACATTTAGTGAGTCTGACCGAAATTCCTATAAAGGGTACACTGAAGACCTTCAGAAGTTTCTGAAGCTATATTCTTTAGAAGAACAGAAGAATCTCACAAACTGTCCTGATGGAGCACTATTTGAACAGAAGGGTCCAGTTTATGTTGCATGTCAGTTTCCTGTTTCCTTGCTTCAAAAATGTAGTGGTATGAATGATCCTGATTTTGGCTATTCCAAAGGACAACCTTGTATTCTTGTGAAAATGAATGGAATAATCGGATTAAAGCCCGAAGGAAATCCAATGATAGATTGTTCGTCAAAGTATGAAGGATTGAACCCAGGGCCTTAATTCTTGCCAGGGCATGTGAAGGCTGGTGAAATGGCTCACTGGGTAAAATGCTTGCTGTGTAAGCATAAGGAAGTGGGTTTGGATTCCTAGAACCCACACCAAGAAGTTGAGTGACTATGTGAGCCTGTACTGCCAGCACTGGGGAGGTGTGAACAAGAGGATCTCTAATGCTTGCTAATCTAGCTAGTCTACGTCACCAGTGATCTTGAAGGTCAGCATGAGACTCTGCTCAAAACCAAAGCAAACATGGCCACATGAGTGACTGGGTGATACCAGTAGGTTTTCACAAGTATATTTTATTCCCATAATAAAATCAAACAATGTTAAATTAAAAAAAATTTATGAGAGAGAGAGACAGAGAATGGGCATGTCAGGTCCTTCTGCCACTGCAAATGAAGTCCAGATGCATGTGGTACTTCGTGCATCTGGCTTGACATGGGTACCAGGGAATCAAATCCAAGCCATCAGGCTTTGCAAGAAAGCACTTTTAACTGCTGAGCCATCTCCCAGCCCTCGTCTTCTTTCATAATAAAAATATTTTAGAGCTATGAATTGCCCTTAAAGCACTGCTTTAGCTGTATCCCCAAAGCTCTTATAACTATGCAGTGGTTTAAATATGAATGTATGTTCCCTATAGCCTCAAGTTGTTTTTTGTGTTTTTTTTTTTTTTTTTTTTTTTTTTTTGAGGTAGGGTCTCACTCTAGCTCAGGCTATCCTGGAATTCACTATGTAGTCTCAGAGTGGCCTTGAACTCACAGCGATCCTCTTACCTCTGCCTCCCCAGTGCTGGGATTAAAGGTGTGTGCCACCATGCCCGGCTTCCTCAGGTATTTTTGATTAACATGAAGTTCCCTGCCTAAGTCTCCAGCAGCCTGCTGAGGAGGTGCTGGTGGGGGCAGATCCTGAGGTGTAGCCACGCCACTGGGTGTTGTAATACCTAATGTGTATTTTAGGGGTGGTTCTTTATTCCAGCCCAAAGGTATGGGGAGAACAGTTCAAGCTTTGGTGGGTCGTGCTTGCTTGTGGTGCTGGTGGTGGTTTCTCTCTCTGCCTGGATCTGTGAAAGGGGACCAGCTTCTTGTTCCATTGATGGAACTTCTCCTGGACCTGTAAACCTGAAATAAATCCCTGCCTCGCACAAACAGAGTGTGGCTGGATGCTTGTCCCAGAAATGAAAAGCTGACTGAAACAAATTGTATCTTCATTCATTTCAAATGATTTTCTTTAAAAAAAAATTACTTGAGAGAGAGAGTGAGAGAGGGAGTGAGAGAGAGAATGTGCCCACCAGGGCCTCTAGCCACTGCAAATGAACTCCAAATGCATGTGCCACCTTGTGCATGTGGCTTGCATGGGTCCTGGGAAATTGAACCTGGGTCTCCAGGCTCCACAAGCAAGAGCCTTTACTCCCAAGTCATCTCTCCAGCCTTGGCCTAGACTCTAAGTTAAGTTCAGGTGATCCTCCTGCCTCTGCTTCCCAAGTAATGGTCACTATAGGCATGTGCCACCCTTCAGAGTTAAGAATGTGCCTGCTGCTTTTGAGTGGCATGTTCTAAAGTTGTCCCTTAAGTCTAATTGTTTGGTCGTGTTATGTGAGTATTCCACTTCCTTGTTGACCTTTTTACTCAGTCCACTCACTGTTGAAGTTGGCATGCTGAAGTGTATGGTAGACTTTTAAAATTAAAATTAAAAAAAATCTATTTGCACGCGTATGTGTGTACGTATATGTGTGTATGGATGTGCCAGGGTCTCTTGCCACTGCAAACAAACACCAGATACTTGCACCACATTTTGCATCTGGCTTTGCTTGGGGGCTGGGGAATTGGACTCAGGCTGACAGGCTTTGCAAGCAAGTGCCTTTAACCTCCGAGCCTTTTTCTCAGCCCTATCTATGGCTGACTTTTAAAAACAAAACATTTTATTGACAACTTCTCTAAGTATAGGTAATAAACCATGATAATCCCCTCCTACCGCCTTTTTCTCACTTTCAAATCTACCTTCTACTGAATCCTTTCTTCTTTCCAACTAGTCTCCTCTCCTCTCCTTCCCCCTTCTATTATGCAGTTTTTGTGTAAGTAATGTCAGCCACTGTGACGTCGGGAGTATCAAGTCAAGGTCACTTGTGCCTGGAGAACAATTTTGTAAGTGGTCCTCCCCTTCCTTCGGCTCTTACATTCCTTTTTGCTTTTTCGAGGTAGGGTCTCACTCTAGCTCAGGCTGACCTGGAATTCACTATGTACTCTCAGGGTGGCCTTGAACTCATGGCGATCCTCCTCTGCCTCCTGAGTGGTAGGATTAAAGGCATTTACCACCATGTCTGGCCCTTTACTTTATATTCTTTTTTAAAATATTTTTGTTTATTTACTTGAGAGAAAGGTAGACACACACAACAAAAAGAGAGAGAATTTAGGCACTCTGGGCCTCCAGCCACTGCAAATAAACTCCAGACACATGTGCCACTTTGTACATCTGGCTTTATGTGGGTACTGGGGAATTGAACCCAGGCCACTCGGTGTTGTAAGTAAGTGCCTTTAACCATGGAGCCATTTCTCCAGCCCTGGCTCTTACATTCTTTTTGCCTTCTTCCACAATGGTCCCTGATCCTTGGAGGGTGTGATAGAGATATCTCACTTAGTGCTGAATACTTCACTATCCTTCTCAGCACTATGGTGAGTTTTGAATCATCCCAGCAGTCACCGTCATCTGAAAGAGAAGTTCTCTAACCAAAAGTGAGAATAGCATTAATATATGGACATAAACACAAGTGTTTGATGGGCGTAATATCAGATAACAGTAGTTATTTCCCTCTTAGGGCTTATGATCTTCTCAACCGTAGGTTATTGACTGGTTGACTTCTTAAAAATATATTTCATTTATTTATTTGAGGCAGAAAGGGGGAGAGAGAGAAGGAGAGACAGACAGAAAGAAAGAGAGTATGGGTGCAGTAGGGCCTCTTGCTATAAATGAACTTCAGACACATGCACCACTTTGTGAATCTGGCTCTACACGGGTATTGGGGAATTGAACTTGGGCCATCAGGGTTTGCAAGCAAGTGCCTTTAACTGCTGAACTATTTCTGTAGCCCCAAATATTTTTAAAATATTTTATTTTATTTATTTATTTATTTGAGAGCGACAGACACAAAGAGAAAGACAGATAGAGGGAGAGAGAGAATGGGTGCACCAGGGCTTCCAGCCTCTGCAAACGAACTCCAGACATGTGCGCCCCCTTGTGCATCTGGCTAACATGGGACCTGGGGAACCGAGCCTCGAACCAGGGTCCTTAGGCTTCACAGGCAAGCACTTAACCACTAAGCCATCTCTCCAGCCCCCAAATATTTTTATTTTTTATTTGTTTGTAAGCAGAGAGAGAGAGAGAGAGAGAGAGAGAGAGAGAGAGAGAGAGAGAAAATGAGAATGAGAGAGGGAATGGGCATGCCAGGGCCTTTTACCACTGAAAATGAACTACAAAAGCATATGCCACTTTGTGCATCTGGTTTTATGTGGGTGTTGGGGGATGGAATGAGGCCATCAAGCTTTTGCAAGAAATAACTTTAACCACTGAGTTAGCTCTTCACCCACAGTGGTTGATTTTTGAAAAATACCATGTGAAACATATCATGGTTCAACTTCTTCCCCGCCCCTTTCCCTCCCTCCCTCTCTCCTTTACTCCAGGTGCATTGTTGTTTCAAAATATTTTCATTTATTTTATTTGCAAGCAGAGAGAGAGACAGATAGAGAGAGATAGACACTGAGAGAGAATGGGCATGCCTGGGCCTCCATCCGCTGTAAATGAACTCCAGACACATGTGCCACTTTCTGCATCTGGCTTTACACGGTACTGGGGAGTCTAACCTGGGTCATTATGCTTTGCAGGCAAGTGCTTTAACTGCTGAGCCATCTCTCCAGCCCCTTCATGGTTCAACTTCTAATGGCTGTTTATGTCTATGAAGCACAGTCGTAATCACAGCTTCTGTGCAGGCAGAGGAACAGCGATATTGAATCAAGTAAGTAGAGCCCTGGCTCAGTTGACATCAAGATGTGCCCAGGATCACAGTGAATTGAGTGGCGGAGCCGGGGCGGCGAGCTGGTCTTTTGATAACCCTCAGTAGTACCTGTAGCAGACTAAACTGCCGCCTTTGTGAGCCAGTTACAAGGTGGTTGATATGCGCTGACATACGGTGTATATGTGTGTGTGTGTGTGTGTGTGTGTGTGTGTCTGTGTGTGCCTGGACGAAAGCAAGAGAGCAGGCATGTGGGGAAATTGCAATGTTGAATTTCGAATAGTCCAGAAGCCATAGTCAGGTTTAATCATTCCTGGAATTTTCAGATGAACAGGGTGTAGTTGTGCGTTCATTACTTATATAACATTTCTCTTCTTCTCCCTCTCCTGGTCTTTCTTCCCCTTCTTCTCCTCCTCCTCCTCCTTCTTCTTCTCTCTCTCTTTTCTCTCTCTCTCTCTCTCACCTAAGGATTCTCTGGATTAGAAAACACACAAATTTTCACACAAAGCACACAGGCATGCCTGCTGCCTTCTGGGGGAACTGAAGGGTCGATGTGACTTGGCCATTCAAGCTGGTAAGCTACACTCAGCTCCTCTCTCCTGTTTCCCACCTCCCCGCACCCTTGCCTGGCTGTTGACACATCAACACTCAATAAATGTTCATTGGCTTGCTTTGATAATGAGGCTAGGCTGAGCTACAATCTGGTTAATGAGTCAGTGGCAGGTAGGGCTGATAGACCCCTCTGCACCTCAGGAATTTCTAGATCAGGAGAGAGGGAGCCCACAGCAACACAAGGTCTCAGCAAGAGGAGGATGCTTGGGCTCTGGTCAGTAGCTGGATTTCTCACATCTCAGGGAAGTTGCACCTCTATATTTGTAACTAACTGTAACGTGTGGGCGCTGGACCTAAAGGCCTGCAGGCTTTCTTTCTGCCTGCACACTTTGTCATCCTGTGTTATATTCTCTTCTTTGGCTAGGGTGCTGCCCTACGCAGCAAAATATTTATTGAGTACTCCCTATTAAGGGCCAGGCACCTGGGGTACAAGGCAATATAAGGATTCAGGGTTTCATGCTTGCTGGATGGAGGGAGAGAGGAGACAGAGGTATCATTATGGAAGACAAATACTGGGCCAGATTAGATTAACAGCTCCTGAGGGTACTTTTTTTTGTTTTTGTTTTTCAAGATAGGGTCTCACTCTAGCTCAGGCTGACCTGGAATTCACTATGTAGTCTCAAGGTGGCCTCGAACTCGTGATGATCCTCTTACCTCTGCCTCCCAAATGCTGGGATTAAAGGCGTGCGCCACCATGTTCAGCTCTCGAGGGAACTTTCTACACTTACCCTCTTTGCCTCAGGACCCTTGGCAAAGAAAGCAATGCCAAGGGGAATCTGGGAGTCACATGGCTCTTGAATGGATCCGAGGGCTCAGGGGGACTCTTCTCGGTACTGAACAATCTATGAAGAGCTCTGAATCGGTCACCTCTCACCCACCCATGGCAACATGAGGAATGAGCGCTGTGATGACTGTGTGTCTAGGTATTTTGGTTGAGTAAAGAACACGCGTGGAGGTGTTTATGCTACAGGCTGTCTGACTTGCAGTGGTCTGTGATGGGTTGCCATGGAGACCTGTTGTTTTGGGAACACCACAGAGCTCACGTGGATGTTGGAAGGAGGCCTGGAGGTCTTCAAGAACCATGCCTCCAGTAGCCATGGGGCTGACCTTTAGTTGAGCCCAGAGCATCACCCAGGCGAAGCTTAGCTCTGTGACTGACCGGTGATCACAGGTCCCATAGCCTAAGCAGGCTATGCAAACAAAGCCAAAAGTGAGAGAACGAAAGGAAACTTTCCCAAGTCAGAGATCTGTACAATCTTGTACACGAGGCCGGGCCATAATGTCAATTCTTGGGCTATTGGATTTGGAACTCCTGTATGACGTCACTTCATCTCTTTTGCCTCCGGACCACCTAGAGGGGAGGGGAATCCCACCTAGATCAGAGTGCAATACAAAGTACAATGTGGCCAGGCATGGTGGCACATGCCTTTAATCCCAGCACTTGGGAGGCAGAGGTAGGAGGATCACCATGAGTTTGAGGCCACCCTGAGACTACATAGTGAATTCCAGGTCAGCCTGAGCTAGAGTGAAACCCTACCTTAAAAAGCCAAAAAAAAAAAAAAAAAAAAAAGGACAATGTGGGGGCTTGAGAGATGGATCAGTGCTTAAGGCACTTGCCTGCAAAGCCTAATGACCTGGGTTCAATTCCCCAGTACCCACATAAAGCCAGATGCACAAGGTGGCACATGCATTTGGAGTTTGTTTGTAGTGGCTAGAGGCCGTGGTGCATCCATTCTCTGTCTCTCTCTCTCTGCCTTTCTCATAAATAAATAAATAAATATTTTTTAAAGTAAAATAAAATAAATAGGGCTGGAGAGATGGTTTAGCAATTAAGGTGCTTGCCTATAAAGCCAAAGAACCCAAGTTTAATTCCCTAGGATCCATGTAAGCCAGATATACAAAGTGACTCATTCATCATCTGGAGTTTGTTTGCAATGTTTAGAGGTCCTAGCATACCCATTTCTCTTTCTCTCTTTCTTCTATGTCTCCCTCTTTCTCTATCTCTCTCAAATAAATAAATAAAAATTTATTTTAAAAAGTTTTGAAGAAAAAAGTAAATGTGGGCCAGAGAGGCAGCTTAGTGGTTAAGGCACTTGCCTGTGAAGCCTAAGGACCCAGGTTCGATTCCCCAGGACCTACATAAGCCAGATGCACAAGGTGACACATGCATCTGGAGTTTGTTTGCAGTGGCTAGAGGCCCTGGTGCACCCATTCTCTTCCTCTGTCTCTATCTGCCTCTTTCTCTCTCTCAAATAAATAAAATAATTTTTAAAAAGTAAATGTGAGTGTCATTCAAATCCTAACACAGTATGAAAGTAACAACATGGCTGAATTATTTGCTTACGAGGTACCAAGCACCATGTTAAACACTTTGTACACATTATCATATTCCATTCTTCAATTCTATGTGGTAAGTCTATCATCATCTTTGTCTTAATTGATGTGGAAACTGAGGCTTAGGGAAAAGCAAACAGAATAATAATTAGAATCCAGAGAATATAACTTTCCTTCCTTCCTTCTTCCCTCTCTTCCTCCCTCCCTCCCTCTTTTACCTCAGCCCTGGGGACTCAACCCAAATCTTGTACATGCTAGGCAAGTGCTCTATGGCTCAGCTACACTGAGCCCCTGAAGACATACTTTCACCCAGTTCCCAGTACTGCACCTCTAACTGTATTTGCCATACATAAAAAATGAGTAGCAGAACTCTTAGATTGCAACATCTTTCTCTTCCTGTGGTATGGTGGGTTAATCATGAACTGTCCCCACAGCCTCATGTGTTTGTGATTAAGCCTCATACTCAGTCCCCACATGGTGGAGCCTTTGGGAGGTGGAGCCTTGCTGGAAGAGGCGTGTCACCGGGGGCGGGGCCCAAGGGTCATTAGTTCAGCTCTATAGGGTGTATACCAGTGAGAACTCACTCTTGCTGCTAACTTCCAGCTGGAATGACAAGATGGGATGCAAAGCCTCTAGTCTGCCATGCTTTCCTGGCCGTGATGAGACTTCCCCTCAGAACTGTGAGCTGAAATAAACCCTTTCCTCTCATCAATTGCTTTTGGTCAAGTGTTTTGTCCCAGCCATGAGAAGGCGACTGCTACCTATCAGTTGAGTTTCCATCTTAGATTTTTTTGTGGTTTTGCAGTCTTTCTGATGGATATTTTTATTATTATTTATTATTTATTTATTTGAGGTAGAAGAGCCTCACTCTAGCCCAGGCTGACCTGGAATTCACTATGTAGTCTCAGGCTGGCCTTGAACTCGCAGCGATCCTCCTACTTTTGTCTCCCAAGTGCTGGGATTAAAGGCGTGTGCCACCACGCCCGGCGGATATGTATTTTTAGCATAGGAAGCCACTGCCAATGCACAATTTTCAAAACAGCAGCAGATTATGGAGATCAGCTCCTATCTGTGACTGGTTATATGTAACTGCTGGGGTGGGGGCTGGGGAATTGTCTTCAGGGCTTGCCAGACAGGAGGTTGTTTGAACTTGGCTGGTTATGGGAGCCAACCGAGTGAACTTTGAAGAGAAAGATAAACATATAACAACTGTTCAAAGCTTCAGGTGTTATGATTGCTAATTGAGAAAGGCTCTAAATGATACCTGCTGGGGCATAGGAATTTCTCTCCAGGGGATTAGTGGCTCAGAGTAACTGTGGGACTGTGTTTCTTCAGACATTCCCCCTCCCCAAAGAAAACAAAAAAACATTCTCAGTGCTCAAGTCAGTCAGGGCTGATACCTGCAGAGCAGCAAAGGCATTTTCACTCTGAGCCTCTTTGTACATGAATGCGCACACACATGCACGCATGCGTACACACACACTCACACACATGCATGCACACTCCTAGACCTGTATCTATAAACACAACATGTATACACACTGTCTCTTATCCATACTTGTTTTCCAGTTTATCCAGGGGTACAAATACACCAGCTCACTAACACGCCTATGTTCCCAGGTAAACACATCATCTCTCTCATACAGACATTCATCCTTGCACATGCTATCTTTCTTGCACACACACACACACACACACACACACACACACACACACACACTACACACCCCTGCTTAGCCATACTTTGGCAGAATGATGGCAGCTGTACTGACCTGTGCATCTCCTTCTGGCCCCAGCAGTTGCTCAGGTCCAGGTCATTTTGGCTGTCATTCTGTCTCCTCTCCCACAGAACCTGGTCACATCCTCCCTCACTTCAGATGTGTGAGACAGGGCTGGGGGGATCTGCTCAGTTGTAGATGGTAGAACGCTTGCTTAGCATGCACATGACCCTGAGTTCAATCCCTAGTACAAAAGAAGAGGAGGAAGAGGAAGAGGAAGGAGGAGGAGAAGGAGGAAAAAAGCCAGCATGTATGAGGCTGGAGAGATGGTTCAGTTGGTAAAGTATTTGTGACACAAGCAGGAGGACCTGAGTTTGGAGTCCCAGAAACCACACCAATGCTGGGCATGGTGGTGAGCTCCTGGAATCGCAGTGCTCAGGAGAAAAAGTCACTTGGATATTTGGGGCAATCTAACTAAACTAGCCAAATCCATGAGCTCTGGGGTCATTGAGGGATCCTGTCTCAATAAGTAAGGGGGAAAGCAATCATGGAAGACCCCCGATATCAACCTCTGACCTCCACATACATGCACACACATATACCTGCTTACCCATTGTTGCAGTCAGGTTCGCATTGTTGGTAGAAATCACCTGACCAAAAGCAGCTTCTAGGAAAAGAGGTTTATTTTGGCTTATAGGCTCGAGGGGAAGCTCCACTGTGGCAGGGGAAAACGATGGCATGAGCAGAGGGTGGACATCACCCCCTGGCTCACATAACTTAGACAATTGCAACAGGAGAGTGTGCCAAACACTGGCATGGGGAAATTGGCTATAACACCCATAAGCCCACCCCCAAGAATACACTGCCTCCAGGAGGCGGTAATTCCCAAACCTCCATCAGCTGGAAACCTAGCCCTCAGAACACTTAAGTTTATGGGGGCCACCTGAATCAAACCACCACATCCATGCACATGGAGGGCCACACACATATAAATACCCACATTTGCATACTACATACATTTTTTAAAAACACGTGAGAGGGATCAGAGACTACTGAGTTCAGACAAGCTGTGTTGAAACAAGTCTCTAGGATGAAAGTCCACAGCTCCTGAGCCAGCCTCTTTCAGGTGCCACCACGTACCTCAGCCCCCCTCTGGCATTTTCCTGCTCTCAAGCCAGCTTAGTGTGGTGGGCGAGGCTTTGCACAGTTAAGGTCTGGTCAAGTCATGGTTCTGGGACCTTGAGTGAGCTACTTAAACTGCTCTGAGTCCTGATCTTCTCTGCTGTAAAATGGAGTTAATATGTTACCGAGCCAGGGAGGGTGTCAAGCCCTGGTAGATATGGACATGCTATCCCCATGGGGGTAATTATCGGTGATTCTGCCCCGATAAGTTATAAAATGCCTCTCCTATTCACTCCCAGCTCACGCTGGCAAATTTTCCTGCCAAGTGAGTCAGCTTTGTGTCAATAATGCTCCAAAGTGTTTTTCAAATGGCACCAACCTCCTCCACAGACTGCCATTACATGCAAAGCGCCTTACTGCTGTGTGTAATTGATGGAGGCACGAGGCAGAAACCTTTGCCTTTTTGTGTAAGAAGTTCAAGAGTGACTGTATATGCTCTGTGTGACACAGGCAGCCTCTCCGTGTGTGTGTGTGTGTGTGTGTGTGTGTGTGTGTGTGTGTGTGGCACTAAGCATCAAAGCCAGGGTCTTGTACATGCTAAGCAAGCACTGTCCCCCGAGTTCCATCCCGTGGATGATCTTAAGACCTGGAAACTTGTGATCTGCTCCCTTCTTCATGCAAGTATCTAATGGTGCTAATTACCAACTTGTTGGTGTGTGTGTGTGTGTGTGTGTGGTGCTGTGGATCAAACTTAGGACCTTACAGCATATTGTGGCTCTACTAATTTCAATAAGAAACAAAAATAATGAAGCGCCATCATCCCTTAGGTTTCCAGGAAATGTCATGAAAATAGTCGAGAAAGGGACTCTCAATGTAGAGGATAAAAGATCTCTTTTCGCAATTTTGTCAGCATCATTCCATTAAACATCTTCCCAATTGTAAGAATGGTTGTAAGTACCTTTCTTTTCTCCCTTTGTGGTTTTTCAAGGTAAAGGGAGGGTCTCACTCTAGCCCAAACTGACCTGGAATTCATCACTACGTAGTCTCAGGCTGGCCTCAAACTCACAGTGATCATCTTGCTTCTGTTTCCCAAGGGCTGGGAATAAAGACATGCATCACCATCACCATGCCCGGCAGCAAGAGAGAGAGAGAAAGAGACAGAATATAGGCACACCAGGGCCTCTCGCCACTACAAATCCAGATGCATGTGCCACTTTGTGCATCTGGTTTTACCTGGGTACTGGGGAATTGAACCCTGGTTGTTAGGCTTTATGGGAAAGTGCCTTAACTGTTGAGCCATCTCGCCAGCCCTGTAAGTACCATTTCTTTTCTTTTCTTGTTTTTAATTTTTATTAGCATTTTCCATGATTATAATAAAATATCCCATGGTAATTCCCTCCCTCCCCCCCACACTTTCCCCTTTGAAATTCCATTCTCCATCATATTACCTCCCCATCTCAATCATTCTACTTACATATATACAATATCAACCTATTAAGTACCCTCCTCCCTTCCTTTCTCTTCCCTTTATGTCTCCTTTTTAACTAACTGGCCTCTGCTACTAAGTATTTTCCTTCTCACGCAGAAGCCCAGTCATCTGTAGCTAGGATCCACATATGAGGGAGAACATGTGGCGCTTGGCTTTCTGGGCCTGGGTTACCTCACTTAGGTACCATTTCTTGAGCATCTATATCCCATGCACTATTGGTTTTCCACAAACGTTTTCTTCTCGCTTACAACAGTGAGTGGTGTCCTTAGTGTTTAAACTAATCCATGGTTCTCAGCAGTTGACAAGCTCCAGGAGGGCGTAGGTTCTCGGCACTTGTGCTGTTGAACAGCCCATGTGTAGAATAGTGTCTGGTATGTATCAGGGCTTTGTAATAAGCTATAGTAACAGGCTAGGCATGAGTCTCGCCACTGGCTCTCCAAGGAGATATAGTGCGCTGTGGTGCTGGAAACTAATCCCAAGTCTGTTGCTTCCAAATGCCTCTTCTCTCTCTCTCAGCTACTAGAGTGACTATTCTGTGACAGCTGCAAGCGGCTTGCCTGGCTCAAATTGTTAACTCCTGAAGGGTACTTGTTTGATGTACTTCTTTTTAAATTAAATTAAATTAAATTTTTTTTGATGTAGGGTCTCAGTCTAGCCCAAACTGACCTCGAACTTGCTCTGTAGCCCAAAACTGGCCTCACACTCACTGAGCGCCTCCTATCACTACCTACCAAGAGCTGGGATTAAGCCGGATATGCTTTTTTGTTTGTTTGTTTGTTTTGTTATTTTTATTTATTTATTTGAGAGCGACAGACAGGGAAAAAAGCAGATAGAGAGACAGAGAATGGGCATGCCAGGGCCCCCAACCACTGCAAACGAATTCCAGATGTGTGCACCCCCTTGTGCATCTGGCTAACGTGGGTCCTGGGGAGTCAAGCTTCGAACCAGGGTCCTTAAGCTTCACAGGCCAGCGCTTAACCACTAAGCCATCTCTCCAGCCCCCCGGATACGCTTTTTGCATTTAGTTAGTCCTCATTCTCTGGTGATAAACCACCCCAAAATCTAGCTGCTTCTGGACAGGGCTAGGAGGGAGGGATGAAGGCAAAGAGATGGCTTGTCTTTGTTTTACTGGGTGTCTGCAGGGTTGCCTTGAGAGGTCACAGTTGTATGCACCTTAAAGCTCACTCGCACGTCTGGTACCTGGACTTGGTGTCCTCAGGCTGTGGATGGTGAGGTAGTGTGGGGTGTGCCAGGGAGAAGGAGGAGGGTGCAACAACTGGCCTCTTTGGCCTCTCTCTGTGTCTCCTCATGATCTCTCGAGCATGTGCTTTCTCTAGCATGGAAATCCTTAGGGTAGCCTGCTTATTAGCTCCCCAGGAAAGATCCAGACAGAAGCCAGATTGTCTTTTATGACCTAGGCCCAGAGATCATGCAGCGTCCCTCTGGTCAGGCAGTTAGACACACACACCCGGGCTCAAGGGGGTGGAGCACAGACCCTACTTCTCCACAGCCAAGCTTCAGTATTATACCATAAGAACGGGTGGGATGGACTAGATGTTGATGAGGCCAGCTCAGAAAACAATGTCTGCCACAACCGCAGCTGTCATTGGACCTTACACGTCCTCCTCTCCCTTCTCCCCTTCCTCTTCCTCCTCCTTCTCTTATGCCCTCCATGCTCTGCCGCACACACTTCTTTCTGCTGCAGCACTCTCATAGCATGCTGGAAGGAATTAAGAAATACCACGCTCTCTAAACCATATCCCAGAGCCCGCTCCGCAGGAGCCCAGCCTGCCGGTCAACATCGGCATGTTCAAAATGAAGCCACACCTTCCCGCGGGCTCTTCTCAGTCTCGGTGGATGGCCTGACCTCTGGGTACGTTCAGCTTTCTCCCTGTGCCAGGGCCAAGGCACCCTCCACATTTCTTCAAATTTTTATTCACAACTTCCATGATTACAAAAAATATCCCGTGGTAATACCCTCCCTCCCCCAACTTTCCCCTTTGAAACCTCAAAACCTCCATTCTCCATCCCTCTCAGTCAGTCTCTATTTTCTTTTCTTTTTTTTTTTTTTTAATTTTATTTATTTGAGAGCGACAGACACAGAGAGAAAGACAGATAGAGGTAGAGAGAGAGAATGGGCGCGCCAGGGCTTCCAGCCTCTGCAAACAAACTCCAGACGCGTGCACCCCCTTGTGCATCTGGCTAACATGGGACCTGGGGAACCGAGCCTCGAACCGGGGTCCTTAGGCTTCACAGGCAAGCGCTTAACCGCTAAGCCACCTCTCCAGCCCCAGTCTCTATTTTCATGTCATGATCTTTTCCTCCTCTTGTGAGGGTCTTGTGTAGGTAGTGTCAGGCACTGTGACGTCATGGATATCCAGGCCATTTTGTATCTGGAGGGAGCACGTTGTAAGGAGTCCTACCCTCCCTTTGGCTCTTACATTCTTTCTGCCACCTCTTCCGCATTAGACCCTGAGCCTTGGAAGGTGTGATAGGGATCTTGCAGTAGTGAGCACTCCTGTCACTTCTTTCCAGCACCATGATACCTGCCAAGGTCACTGCCATTTGAAAAGAGAAGATTCTCTACCAAAAGTGAGAGTAGCATTAATATAAGGGTATGAACATTAAGAGAAGTGTTTACTGGGCAGTTTGATGAGCATAGTATATACAGTTAGCCAGACAGCAGCAGACATTACACCCCTAGGGCTCATGACTACTCCTGTTTTAAGTTTTCAGTATCAGGGATGTATTCCCTCCCATGGAGCGGGCCTCCAGTCCAATTGGAGGGCAGTTGGTTTCCACCATGACAGATGAGCCACTATTGCACCCGATAGCTCATTTGGCCTGGCTGGCCAAATATAAGGCTTGCAGTGTCCACTGTTGAGTATCTTCACTGGTGATTTCTCTTTCTCCCATTGAACAGCATGCAAAATGGCTTCTTCCAGCTTTCTGTCAGTTGGTCTACATGGAGGAGGTTATCAGCTAAGTCCAAGGCCCATTTACAATTTAGAGCATGCTCCTCACCTCAGTTTGTCCCACAACCTTTGGGAGCAGGCCTGTGTCTCACCTTTATGATGGCCAGAGCACAGACGTCTCCCTGCCTTTTCAGAGGCCGCACCCCTGACTGCACAGCTCTTCCCGCCCTGTACCACCAATGCTCATTCTTTAGATTGAAGTTAAAATGTCATTTCCTGCAACAAACCCTTCCCGTCGGTCCCCCACAACTGTGTGAGGATCCCTACATGACCTCCCAGCCCAGGTCTGTTACACTTCATGGAAGTTAAGAATGTGACCAGTTCTCTGGAAGCTGGCAATTCTGCTGGGGCAATGCCCACATCATGTTGTTCACCCTGCACCCAGCTGTAGTTGGTAGCATGACGCAAAACTGCTCTCGGGTTGTGCACTGATCAGCTACAGAGGGATTCATTTGCATAAAACTACACTGTAGGCACACCCCCTAGAATTATGCAGTCCCCAACCTAAGCACACACAGCCTCACAAATAATTTGCATGGATAGGTAAATGAATGAAATGAATTTTGTTGTCTTTGGTGTGCTCTGTTAATCATGAAGTTGAGGTTTGGCAAATGGAATATCTGGAGATGGTCAATAAACAGTTGTAAAAACAGGGCTGGAGAGATGGCTTAGCGGTTAAGCGCTTGCCTGTGAAGCCTAAGGATCCCGGTTCAAGGCTCGGTTCCCCAGGTCCCACGTTAGCCAGATGCACAAGGGGGCGCACGCGTCTGGAGTTCGTTTGTAGAGGCTGGAAGCCCTGGCGCACCCATTCTCTCTCTCTCTCCCTCTATCTGTCTTTCTCTCTGTGTCTGTCACTCTCAAATAAATAAATAAAAATAAAAAATTTAAAAAAAAATAGTTGTAAAAACAAACCAAGAAAGGAAAACCTGATGTCAGTAATCTTTTTTTTTTTTTTTTGAGGTAGGGTCTCACTCTAGCCCAGGCTGACCTGGCATTCACTATGTACTCTCAGGGTGGCCTCGAACTCATGGCAATCCTCTGACTGCTGGGATTAAAGGTATGCACCACCACGCCCAGCAGTCAGGAGACATTTTGAAATGCCAAAGGACACAATATTTGCAACTAGAAAAGAAAAATACAGAAGTCAAAAGCACCCTAACACACCATCCTGATTCTCACTTGGTTCCCTGAGGACACACACAGCTTCCTGGGTCTCTAGACAATGTCAGCTCTTTGGGCTGGGGCCTGGTGGTGGCGTTTTCAATATCTCCCCAGCTGTCTCATGTGCAGCCGAGGCTCAGAACCTCTGACCTAAAGAGCATCCAAGTGCGTCCAAAGAGCTTAGGAAACCCACGTGGCAATCATTAACCTCACTTCCACAGCTGGCCCGGGAGTCACAGGGCTGGGCAGGAAGAGGAACCGGGTCCGGGTGGGGAGAGGGCAGCTGGTCGCCTTCAGTGCAGCGGGACCATCATTGGCCCAT
The DNA here is from genome assembly GCF_020740685.1 of Jaculus jaculus. Lineage (NCBI taxonomy): Eukaryota > Metazoa > Chordata > Mammalia > Rodentia > Dipodidae > Jaculus > Jaculus jaculus. The sequence continues at coordinate 172,267,679 of NC_059103.1, read as the reverse complement.
GGGGCTCCTCACCCGGTTCATACTTCATTCTCATTACCCAGGCATTCCTCCTCCACGGGCATCCATTCTACTGCATTTGACCTACGTATAGTCAATGCTTGTGCTTATATGCAGTGGCCGTTTTGTTTGGTGGTGGTGGTGTTTTTCAGGGCTGGCAATCAAACCCTGGGCTTCAAGCATGCTAAGTCAAACCACGGTCCTTTATAAATTGGAAAAATGTACTTTGTTGCTTCTTATAACTGCATTGGTACTTGGTTAAATGTGTTGTGTTCAAGACCCATTGTGACGGTTGATTTTTTTTTTTTTTTTTTTTTTTTTTTGGTTTTTCGAGGTAGGGTCTCACTCTGGTCCAGGTTGACCTGGAATTAACTCTGTCATCTCAGGGTGACCTTGAACTCATGGCAATCCTTCTACCTCTGCCTCCCGAGTGCTGGGATTAAAGGCGTGCGCCACCACGCCCAGCGATTTTTTTTTTTGGTCACTCTATCCATGCTGTTTGGTGACAAGGAGCCTAGTGTGCTTCTACCCATTTTCTTATACCCCCACTGAACTTCCCCCCATTCCTTGCAGTTCCCCAACCCTACGGCCATCTTTACTTATGGTCCTTGTGGACCTGTATGAGAATTTACCTGTAATAAATACCATCTTTCTGGTCTGAGATATATATTTTAGGTCTTTTCACTTATGTGTTTTGGCATAATGGATATTTTTATACAAATAAGTAAAAGAACAAACAAGTGATTAGTGTAATGTATTTAAAAAAAAAATCATTTAGTCGGGTGTGGTGGTGCACACCTTTAATCCCAGCACTCGGGAGGCAGAGGTAGGAAAATAGCCGTGGATTCGAGGCCACCCTGAGACTACATAGTTAATTCTAGGTCAGCCTGGACCAGAGTGAGACCCTACCTTGAAACCCCCCCCCCAAAAAAAATCATTTATTTGCAGCAGAGGGAGAAATATAGTGAGAGAGAGAGAGAGAGAGAGAGAGAGAGAGAGCGAGTATGGGTATACTCGGATCTCTTGCCACTGTAAACGAACCCCATATTATGTGTGGAATTGAACCTGGGCCTCAAGGCTTTGCAATCAAGTGCCTTTAACTGCTGAGCCATCTCTTCCTTCTAGTTTAATGTATTGAGTAAAACAATGGACTAAAACTATGTTCATGAATGGCTGGAAAAAAATAATCTAACAAGCCTGGGGTGGTGTGAGGAAGATTGCTGCAAATTCAAGGCTTGCCTGGGCTACACAGTGAGTTTGAGGCAAGTCTGAACTACATCACAAAACTCTGTGTCAAACACACACACAAAACCAGCTAGATGTGGTGATGCACCTCTGTCGTCCCAGCACTGGTAGAGACAGGAGGAGCAGAAACTCAAATCTATCTTCTGCTACATAGTAAGTTCAAGGCCAGCCTGGACTACAGGAGAATAAGAAAGAAACATAGAAAGGAATGAAAGAGTATAGAAAAAGGCTAAGAGCCTTAGGATCTTGGTTTTGTTCAATCCCAACATCCTCTCAGATTGGATTAGGTAATCCAAATGAAATTTCAGTGTAATTTTGCCTTTTTGGTTTTTTTTTTTTTCTTCTTCTAAATTGTTATTGGGTAAAATACTTTCCACTCTAATATATCTTAAGCAGAATATCTTCTAGGCTAAGTAGGGCCAAAGGCAAAATCCAGTTTGAGAAACTAGGCAGCATGCAAGAAACCTAACTGTAGTTGACAAAAATGGGCAGAATCAGACATTCCAGTGCATGACAGAACGAAGTTTTGCCAAAACCCCATTCATCAGCGTCAGCATTATAAGTACAGTGAATTGCCAGGAAGACAGCAGCATTCCCAAGTGCTAAAAATTCATTGAAAATCCTACATGCAGGAGCTGAGTTACAAAACACATTGATCTCCACAAGATTTCCAAACCGAATTTCTTTTCTTTCTTTCTTTTTTTTTTTTTTTGTTTTGTTTTTTTGAGTAGGGTCTCACTCTAGCCCAGGCTTACCTAGAATTCACTATGGAGTCTCAGGGTGGCCTCGAACTCATGACAATCCTCCTGCCTCTGCCTCCCGAGTGCTGGGATTAAAGGCGTGCGCCACCACGCTCAGCTTCCAAACCAAATTCCTCTATTTTAAAGCATTGTTACTTTAGCAGAAAGATCTGGGTTAATGCTGACTGCGATAGCTTTCCCACTGGACCAGAAGCCTGCACATCTGACTGTAGGCTTGTAGAGTCCAGTGTTAAGGGCTGGAGAGATGGCTTAGCAGTTAAGGTTCCTTCCTTCAAAGCCAGAGGACCTCGGTTCGATTCCCCAGTACCCACGTAAGCCAGATGCACAAGGTGATACATGTGTCTGGAGTTCCTTTGCAGTGTCTGGAATCCCTGGTGTGCCCATTTCTCTCTCTCTCTCTCTCTCTCTCTCTCTCTCTCTCACTCTGTCTCTTTCCCTCTCTCAAATAAATGATTTTTTTTAAAAAAAGAGTCCAGTGTCACTCCTGTCAGATTGGCCACCATCATGAAAACAAATGATCATAAGTGTTGGCGGGGATGTGGAAAAAAAGGAACCCTTCTGCACTGCTGGTGGGAATGCAACCTGGTCCAGCCATTGTGGAAATCAGTGTGGAGGTTCCTAAAGCAGCTAGAGATTGATCTACCATATGACCCAGCTATAGCACTCCTAGGCATATATCCAAAGGACTCATCTCATTTCCTTAGAAGTACATGCTCAACCATGTTTATTGCTGCTCAATTTATAATAGCTGGGAAATGGAACCAGCCTAGATGTCCCTCAACAGATGAGTGGATAATGAAGATGTGGTACATTTATACAATGGAGTTCTACTCAGCGGTAAAGAAAAATGAAGTTACAAAATTTGCAGAAAAATGGATGGACCTGGAAAGGATTATACTAAGTCAGGTAACCCAGGCCCAGAAAGCCAAGCGCCACGTGTTCTCTCTCATATGTGGATACTAGCTACAGATGATTGGGCTTCTGCATGAGAATGAAAATACTTAGTAGCAGAGGCCAGTAAGTTAAAAAGGAGACATAAAGGGAAGAGAAAGGAAGGGAGGAGGATACTTAATAGGTTGGTATTGTATAAATGTAAGTACAATGATTGTGATGGGGAGGTAATATCATGGAGAATGGAATTTCAAAGGGGAAAGTGGGGGTGGGGGAGGAAGGGAATTACCGTGGGATTTTTTTTATAATCATGGAAGATGCTAATAAAAGTTAAAAAGAAATAAAAAAATAAAAATAAAAAAAGGAGTCCAGTGTTAATATTGCAGGCTACTTACCAGCTCACTAACGAGTAAACTACTAGTTCCACTACCTAGCTTCTTTCTTTGAGAGCTCCCACCAGGATCGGCAGCCACTTACTAGTTCACTTAGGGTACCACGTCTATCCTTTTTACACCTCAGTTTCCTTACCTGAAAAACAGGGGTAGTCTTGGGGCTTCCCCTTTGATGGTGGTTAAGTGACGCAGCACATCAAGGCCATTTTGGCATCTAGAAAGCCCAAGAATACCAGGCTGTGGAGATACTCAGCCTGTATACAGGTGAGACCGTATTTGAAATTCTGGTGACAACTGGCGCCATGCAATTTCTTTTCTTCTTTTCAATGTTTTATGTTTTTATTTGCAAACAGAGAGAGAGAGAATATTGAGGTTCACAAAACATGAACAGTATAGCTTCTCATCCTCTCTTCATGTAAATGTGTGTCCATGGGTGGTGTGTGCATGGGCGCGTGTGAGCGCTTGGGTACATGAGGAGGCCAGAAATTGATGTTGGGTGTCTTCCTCCATCACACTCCATCTTATTTATGAAGCAGGCTCTCTCCCTTGAACCCAGAGTTCTCTGACATGGCTAGTCTGGCTAGCCACTTATCCCCAGAGAAGCCCAGTTTCTGCCTGCAGAACGCTGAGAGTGTCTGCAGACCAGGGTACACTGATGTGGCTAATGGGGAACCAAGCTCCAGTCCTCCAGTCCTGGTGCTTGGCCATCTCCTGTTCCTCATCCCTCCTTTTGAAAGAGAAGTTGGTGTTTTCTATTTATTCATTTTTCTTTCTTTCCTTCCTTCCTTCTTTCTTTATTTATTTTTCTTCCTTTTTTTTTTTTTTTTTTTTTTTTGAGATAAGGTCTCACTCTAGCCCATGCTGACCTGAATTCACTATGGAGTCTCAGGCTGGCGATTCTCCTACCTCTGCCTGCCTCCCCCACTGCTTGGATTAAGGGAGTATGTCTGCCCGGCTATTTTTCTTTCTTTGAGGCAGGGTCTCACTCTAGCCCAGGCTGACCTGGAACTCACCCCCTAGCCCCAAGCTGGTCCAAAATTAGCAATAATCCTCCTACCTCAGCCTCCCTAGTGCTGGGATTATAGGCGTGAGCCACCACACTTACCTGGCTAGTGGTGTTTTCTACAGCCAATTTTAACCAGTTTTATTGCATGGTATATTCTCTCTCTCTCTCTCTCTCTCTCTCTCTCTAAGGTCTCACAGTGTGGCTCTGGCTGGCCTGGAAGTTATTATGTAGCCCAGGCTGGCCTCCCAAGGGCTGGGATTACAGGGTGTGCTGTATGCTCAGCTGCACTTTCTAGTGTTGACTTGCTCTGGGCACAGATGTTTCCTCAATGCTATTACTTATTTCCATGGAGAAACTTCCACTAAAGTATCCAAGTTATACAATTGCTGTGTGTTTGTGTGTGTGTGTGTGTGTATATACATGTGTTTTTGTGTGTGTTTATGTGTAGAGCTACACATGTACATATTCATTTGTGTGAATGTAATTGTTTTTTTTTCTTTTAAAGATATCTATTTATTTAGGAAAGAGAGGAAGGGAGAATGGGCACACCAGGGCCTCTAGCCACTACAAGGAACAAACTCCAGACACATGCTCTACCTTGCGCATCTGGCTTTATGTGGGTCCTGGGGAATCGAACTTGGGTCCTTAGACTCTGCAGGCAAGGGCCTTAATTGCTAAGCCATCTCTTCAGCCTCTGCCTGTGATTGTTTTTAAAAATCATTCTCACACTGTTATCTTTTTAGCCTCGCAGAGTTCGCATACCACTTAGAGCTATTATCATACATTGTTATGAAACATCATTACCTTTTCCAGGTAGGAAGTCAGATGGGTTTCAGTTGCTTCACTCAGCCACTAATGATTCATGTTGTTTTCTGACATTCAAGTTTAGACATATTGCTTATTGCTTCCACTAATGCAAGCAATGTGTTTCCACATAAGGTCACCGTCACACTTGCTCTTTGAATGCCTGTGTGTGTGTGCATGTGTGTGTGTGTGTGTGTGTGTGTGTGTGTGTGTGTGCATTCATGCTGTGTCTTGTGTGTGTTGCCCAGGGTTTTGTGACCTGTAAATGTTCATGCTAACTCTTTTTTTATTGTTGTATTGTTTTTACGACAGTTTCATTTTGTAGCCCAGGCTAGCCTCAAATGAATGGCAAATTAAAAGCAATAGCATTTCCGGGCATGGTGGCACACGCTTTTGATCCCAACACTTGGGAGACAGAGGTAGGAGGATCGCTGTGAGTTTAAGGCCAGCCTGAGACTATAGGTCAGACTGGGCTAAAGTGAGACCCTACCTTGAAAACGCAAAATAAAAAAATAAAAAATCAAGAGCTGGATAAATGGTTTAGTGGTTAAGGTGCTTGCCTGCAAAGCCTAAGAACTCAAGTTCAACTCTCCAGGTTCCACGTAAACCATGTGCACAGTGGTACAAGCATGCAATGTTGCACACGTGCACGAGGGGGCGCATGTGTCTGGAATTCATTTGCAGCGGCTCAAAGTCCTAGCACACCCATTCTCTCTCTCTTTCCAATAAGTTAATTAATTAAAAGGTGGCCTCGGTCCCTGACTTTGGGTGAGTCCCTTCATGTCTGTGAACTTCAGTTTCTTCATCTGCCAAGTGGGTTTGTCACCCTTGTAACTCAGGACGGTTACTGAGATTAAAACAAGGACCCATAGGTTGCAGATCTGCAATGGGTCAAGCGCTGCACCCAGCGTGGCTTACCACGGTGCCTGGGATGGATTCCAGGCCTGTCACTTGGGACTTACAGGCTGGGAGGATGCTAGAGACCAGAACCTGTACAGGGGAGACATCCCTATGAAAAGCAATGTCTAAACCACCTTGAAGCTAAGTTTCCAGCAAAGGAAATAGTGTGCCCTGGAGCAGAGAGAGTTTGAGGCCAGGAAGGCTGGAGAGGTACCCCTGAGCAAGAGCACCAAAGGCCACAGGCCACTGCTAAGAGACCAGTTGAGAACCTATTGCATTTATTCAAATACAAAACCTTGAGGCAGAACATTGAAGAAAAGTGTAGACACTGAGGACTGGGGCTGGGGGGCTGATTGCCCAGTCAGAGGGTCCTGTCGGATTTGTTTTCCTTCACTGAAAGTCAGCTTTGTGACCGCCGTGGAGGCCTCGGAGGAGGGCATTGTGGCCAGCGCTATGCAATCAACCGAGGAAGGCCTTGAATGCGGGAGGACCCCAGACCATAGCCCCAAATCACCCTCTCCTCTAAAGAGCCTTTCTTTTTTAAAATTAATTAATTTTTTGTTAAAAATATTTATTTTTTTCTCTCTGTCTCTTCTCTCTATTCTTTCTTTTCCCTTTTCAAAAAATTTTTAAATTTTTATTAGCATTTTCCATGATTATAAAAAAATATCCCATGGTAATTCCCTCCCTCACCCCCCCCCACACACACTTTCCCCTTTGAAATTCCATTCTCCATCATATTACCTCCCCATCTCAATCATTGTACTTACATATATACAATATCAACCTATTAAGTATCCTCCTCCCTTCCTTTCTCTTCCCTTTATATCTCCTTTTTAACTTACTGGCCTCTGCTACTAAGTATTTTCCTTCTCACGCAGAAGCCCAGTCATCTGTAGCTAGGATCCACATATGAGGGAGAACATGTGGCGCTTGGCTTTCTGGGCCTGGGTTACCTCACTTAGTAAAATACAATTGTCCATATTTAGTGGCACACATATCTATTAACAGATCTGTATAATTCTGAACTTGTAGTAAATTTGCTATAATGCTTTCTTAAAGCCAGCTTGAATTACACAAAGCAAATTTCTGTCAGTTTTTATACAAAATAGTATTTTTTTCTTTTTCTTTTCTTTTCTTTTTTTTTTTTTTTTTTTTTTTTTTTCTAGGTAGGGTCTCACTCTAGCTCAGGCTGACCTGGAATTCACTATGTAGTCTCAGGGTGGCCTTGAACTCATGGTGATCCTCCTACCTCTGCCTCCCAAATTCTGGGATTAAAGGCATGTGCCACCATGCCTAGCATCTAATTAATTATTATTATTTTTTATTTAAGAGACAGACAGAGGCAGATAGAGAGAATGGGTGCACTAGCTAGGGCCTTCAGCTGCTGCAAACAAACTCCTGATGCATGTGCCACCTTATGTGGGTCCTGGGGAGTTGAACCTGGGTCCTTTGGCTTTGCAGGCAAATGCCTTTACCACTAAGCCAGCTCTCCAGCCCCCAAAGAGCCTTTCTAATCATGCTTGTATCCTTCGATGCCAAAATCTGCTTCCAACCATACCAATGAATGTCAAGTGTGGAGAATGGCAGGGGAAAGAGCTGAGAACTGGAGGCTCTGTGTGGACAGGGCTTGCTTGGGCATGTGAGGGTGTGGGAACCTCCTCTTCACAGTACTGAGAACAAGCAACGAGCTTGCAGTTCATTGAAGGTCATTTGTGTTTTAAATTTTTGTTTATTTATTTGCAAGCAGAGAGAGAGAAAAAAGAGAGAGAACATGCCAGAGCCTCTGGCTCCTGTAAATGAACTCCAGATGTATGTTCCACTTTGTGCAAGCGGCTGTATGTGGGTACTGGGGAATTGAACCCGGGTCATTAGACCTTTCAGGCAAGTGCCTTAACCGCTGAGCCCTCTCTCCAGTCCTGAAGGTCCTTTTGGATTGACAAGCATGTCAGAAACTGGACCTCGTGTTACTGTGTTAGTAAGTTTTAGATCAACAACAGCAGCAAAGATAGCTGCCGCTTATTAAACATTTATGTTATGCAAGGCCCTGAGCATTGCACAGAACTTTTTTCTCGTTCATTCCTTGCAACAATGCTGTCGGGTCACCGTGACGACCGTTCATAGCCAGGTATAGCGCCGAAGCTCCGAGTAACTTGCTCAGTGTTCCATAGCTGATATGGGGCCGGTGGAGCGGGCCCAGGGCAAAGTTGTAAAAATAGGAACATGTGGGTCTTGATCAAAGTTAACAGCCAAACAGTTAATTATTTGTGGAAAGTCTGGTGTTTGGTAGAGGGGAAAAAAAAATAATACTAATTATGTTTGTTTTGTAATTACTGTTTAAAATTCATCTCAAAGCAGCCGCATCATGGTCTATGTGTTCTTGGCACTGTTTCCACAAGAAGGCAAAGTACTCATTGTCCCCAAAGGTCCCTTGAGCAGTTACCTCAGCTCTGCTGTGGGCAACATGGCACCCACAGCATCAAGCAGGCCCATGAGTCACCAGCACCTAGAGGACCCTCCAGCTGGGCTTCTGGTACTCCACCCTGCTCTCTGGTGCGCAGGAAGGAGGAGGGCGCTTAGCAGATCTGCAGAGTGCTCTGACTCCACCAGCCCAGAGCCCTGAGGATCTCTCGCGCTCTCCCTCCTGGGAGCCTGCCCAGCCGGTTTGGCTCTGACAGACAAGTCTGAGCTGGACAGACCAAGCAGGAAGTGCCAGTTCCTGCTCTACACCACACGATCCTGAGCTCCCGGTAGAACAACCTGCCGGCCTAAAGGAGAAGGATCCCAGCAAACTGGGCTGACAGCATCATGCTGTCACAGAAGGCTGCCTGAAAGGCTTCTGTTCTTGGGCTGGGATTTTGAAAAATCCATTTTTGGAGCAAGCAAGGAAGCACCTTGATGATATGATCAGCCCCCAATTTGCCCAACTCCCACTGACCAGCAGAGGTACATCAGGCAGCGATCACCTCCTCTCTGGGCCCCAGATTCTACGTCTGTCAATAAAGAATTCAGATACCATAGGCTTGTCATAGTTGTTGTTTTTTGTTTGTTTGTTTGTTTTTGTTTTTTTCCAGGTGGGGTCTTACTCTAGCTCAGGCCGACCTGGAACTCACTATGTAGTCTCAGGGTGGCCTTGAACGCACAGTGATCCTCCTACCTCTGCCTCCCGAGTACTGGGATTGAAGGCGTGCGCCACCATGGCCGGCTTTGCCATAGTTTTGATTCCAAATTTGTAATGAGCAGAATAAAAATGAGAATTAGTGCTACTAAAACAATTAAAAAAAAACTATGAGAAACAAAATTGTCTCTTCCATTTAAGATGAATGAAATTATTGGGTGAGACAGAGAAAGGCAGGTATGGTTAAAATGGTCTGTATTCTATCCAGACGTCCCCATGAGGAGAATGCCAAACTTGAAGGAAGTTTCCAGAACTGGTGACTGACCTGAGTTCTTATCTCATCTAGGGTCCCCCCCGCCCCGTTCCTAACTTGGTGAACCTCAAATGACAGTAGTGACAGAGCACTGTGCACCAGAAGCATGACTCCCTGACTTTGGAGGTCATCAATGAGACAAAAGAATAAAATTACAGAACTGGAATTGGGAAGTAGCTCACTGGTGGAGCTCTCCCCTAGCATGTGTACAGCCTTGCGTTCCATCCCAGCACTGCGGAATAAATATATAAATAAACAACGACACCCCACAACAAACCCACCAGAAGAGGCAGAAGGTTCAAGGTAATCCTTGGCTACATAGCAAATTTATGGTCACCCTGGGCTGGACTTTCTTTCTTTCTTTAATTTTTTTTTGTTTATTTTTATTTATTTATTTGACAGCGACGGACAGAGAAAGAGAGAGAACAGAGAGAGAGAGAGAATGGGCGCACCAGGGCTTCCAGCCACTGCAGAAGAATTCCAGATGCGTGCGCCCCCTTGTGCATCTGGCTAACATGGGTCCTGGGGAATCGAGCCTCCAACCCGGGTCCTTAGGATTCACAGGCAAGCGCTTAACCGCTAAGCCATCTCTCCAGCCCTCTTTTCTTTCTTTCTTTTTTTTTTTTTTGAAGTAGGGTCTCACTCTAGCCCAGGCTGACCTGGAATTCACTAGGGAGTCTCAGGGTGGCCTCGAACTCACAGCCATCCTCCTACCTCTGCCTCCCAAGCGCTGGGATTAAAGACTTGCGCCACCATGCCCAGCACGAACTATTTTCTTTACTAGAGAGGGAAGCTGAGGACCCACCTAAGGCCTTCCACAGGGCAGGTCTGGGGCTGAGGTGTGCTCCACCCACCTAGCTGCCAACCTAATGTCAGCAAGGAGAAGGAAGCGATTTTCACCTGCGAGTCCCCAGGGTCCGCGTCCGCTGCACACTGAGATGGCCTGGCTTTCTATCTCAAGAGCCGTCTGTCAACTTGCATCACCCTAGCGGACCCGTTCACGGATCCCACACAGCTCGCGACCATCTTTACAGGCCACCAGGAGGGGATCTAGGTGCGGGTTAAAGGTCATGCTTCAGATTGGCCCCGGACCCCGGTGGAAATAATCAAGGGATCTCAGGAACGATGGAAAGGTCAAAGGTTTGCAGGTTTAGGGTTTCGTGGGAACATGCGCGTGTTTGGACCCGATCCAAGTGCCTGGTTGACCCGTTTGACAGGTAACAATTAGAGAGTAAGAGTGTGCAGGGCTGGAATGTGGCTGCGGAGGCCTCCCTGGGGATCTGCTTTACCTGCTCAGCAGGTGGGGCTTGCTGCCCGGACAGGCATGTGCACGCACTGCATTCCAAAGAATCGGTTTTCTTTTAAAGACAACGATTCCTGCAGGGCACAAAAGGGTTGGGTTGAGCCTGGCTGGAAGCCGTTAGCTATTTGTAAGGTAAAGGAGCAAAATAAATAGTTCCCTGAAGACAACTCAAGGAAGAAACTGCAAAGGCATTCGGAACTTTTTGTTTGTTAATGCTTAAAATGAATGTGTGCTTTTTGTCTCAAATCTAGACAAACCCCAGACTAGTACAAACCGCCAAAGATAATAGAATTGAAAAGTCATGCCCCTCCTCCTCTGGCGATTTATTTTTCCCTCTTCATTGAGGTCATAATATTGTTGAGAGCAGGAGACAGGCTCTTTGAAGGATGCTATCTTGCCTGACTTGATCTAAGAAATGTTGGCTAATTCTTTTGAAAATATTTTCATTTATTTACTTATTTATTTAAGAGAAAGGGAACAGGTACACCAAGGACTTGCAAGCCACTGCAAACAAACTCCAAATACATGCACCACCTTATGCTTCTGGCTTACATGGTTACTGGGGAATCGAACCTGGGTCCTTAGGCTTAGCAGGCAAGCACCTTAACCACTAAGCCATCTCTCTAGCCCATGGCTGATTCTTTTCCATTACTACAGATGATTAGCAGTTTTCCCCTTAATAAATTGTAGATGATGAGCACATTTTGAAAGTGAAAAATACTGTTAGTGGGGTTGTGCAGAAGTTCCATGCTGAAACAAATCACTAGCATGAGCAAGACCTTTCAGTTCCATTCCTAACACACGCACACACAAAAAGGCAGTTTTTGGTTTAAAAAAAAAAAAAACCTTTGAAAAATCATAAATAAGCAGTTTCTTTTTTAGTGTTTAAGTAAAGAAGAGGCAGAAGGATCAAGGGCTCAAGGTTATTCTTCGATATATAGCAAGTTTAAGGTCAACCTGGGCTACATGAGACCCTATCTTTTCTTCCTTCGTGTCTCCTCCTCTTCCTCCTTCTTCTTCTTTTTCTAGAGGCTAGGTCTCTAGCCCAGGCTCTGTAGCCCTAGGCTGACCTCCAACTCTCAGAGATCCTCCTAATCTCTGCTTCCAGAGGGTTGGAATTAAAGGCTTGTGCCACCCTGCCCAGCTGAGACCTTATCTTAAAAAAAAACAAACAAACAAAAAAAAAATGTAGGGCTGGAAAGATGGCTTAGTGGTTAAGGTGATTGTCTGTGAAACCTAAGGACCCATGTTCAACTTCCAGGTCCCACGTAAGCCAGACGCACAAGGGGATGCAAGCATGCAAGGTCACAGGTGTGCACGAGATGGCACACATGTCTGGAGTTTGATGAGTGACTGGAGGCCTCAGTGTGCCAGTTCTCTCGCTCTCTCTCTCTCTTTCTCTTGCTTGCTTGTGCTCACTAGCATTCTCTCACATTAAAACAATGCCAGTCTGTTGGGCTTGACTCAAAAAAAAAAAAAAAATTAAGGCTGGGAAGATGGCTCAGTGGGTAAAAGTACTTTACCACTCAAGCATGAAGGACCAAGAAGGCATGATTCACCCTAGGTCAATTCCCCAACACCCACATAAGCACACATGCCTGTAATCCTAGTCCTTTTGGGAGCAGAGACCCAAGAACCTCTGGAACTTTCTGTTCAGTCAGTCCCGACTGACAATGGCAGTTCCAGGTTAGACGAGAGACTCAGCCTCAAGGAAGTGGGTGGAGGAGAAGTCCTGACATTCTTCTCTGGCCTCGACACGCATGCTCACACGCACCCGCACATGTACGTGCATACACTCCACATACCCCGTACCACACACACTACCTACATTCACATGCACACCAGAAAAGAAAATTGAGGCTGTTGATATTATCAGTTCAAATCCCTGTTTTTTATTCCCATTGGAGACCCAGACTTGAAAGCTGTAATGCCACAGAGAACACGCTAAAACTCACAAGGTTTTGAGGATTTATAGTAAAATAAATTTACTATAGCTGGGTGTCATGGGGCACACCTTTAATCCCAGCACTCGGGAGGCAGAGGTAGGAGGATCACCGTGAGTTTGAGGCCACCCTGAGATTACATAGTGAATTCTAGGTCACCTTGGGCTAAAGAGAAACCCTACCTAGGGGGAAAAAAAATTCACTAAGTTGGTTCTCTAAAAACTATTTTCCCCAGGCCCAGAAAGCGAAATGTCACATGTTCTCTCTCGTATATGGATCTTAGCTACAAATGATTGGACTTCTGTGTGAATAGGTAGAAACCCAGTAGCAGAGGCCAATAAGCTAGAAAGGAGTTACAAAAGGAATAGAAAGTGTGTGTGTGGGGGGGGGGGGACACTTAATAGGATAGTATTTTATATATATATATATATATATGTATATATATATGTATATATATATATGCAGAAGAACAGATTAATGGGGATGAAAAGGCCTAAGTGAGGTCAGGGGAAGAGACTGAGTAAAGGAAAGGTAGAGGGAGGGCTAATCAAAATCTAAGAAGATATAAATAAGTCATATGGAAACCTACTTTTTTGGACAAAGGAACATTCAAAGCCATAGACTGTTACTAGAAATTTTTCAGTGCCAGGGATGGGATACCTTCCAGTGAGTTGTTGGCCAGGGAGGTTCCTGATGCCCCCCCAAACATACAGGCCATTGCCGAGGCCCTTGGTTTCCCACCAAGAATAGATGGTAAGACCCTATTGCTGAAGACTCCACATACTTGGGCTGCAAGGTCACTGAGAAATTCTGCTAGAGCTGAGCTGATAACCTCCTCCATGTAGACAAGCTGACAGAAAGCTGGAAAAAGCCACACTGCATGCAGCTCAATGGGAGAGAGAGAAATCACCAGTGAAGATACTCCACAGTGGACACTGCAAGCCTTATATTTGGCCAACCAGGCCAAGTGAGCCAACAGGTGCAATAGTGGCATGTCTGTTATGGGGGAAACTAACTGCCCTATAATTGTACTGGAGGCCTGCTCCATGGGAGGGAATACATCCCTGATACTGAAAACCTACAACAGGGGTAGTCATGAGCCCTAGGGGTATAACATCTGCTGCTGTCTGGCTAAGCCCATATACTATGCTCACCAAACTGCCCACTAAGCACTTCTCTTAATGTTCATATATTAATGCTATTCTCACTTTTGGTTACAGAAGCTTCTCTTTTCAGATGGCAGTGACCTTGGGACGACTCAGAAGGCACCATGGTGCTGAGAAGAAGTGACAGAGGAGTGCTCAGCACTGAAATATCTCTATCACACCTTCCAAGGCTCAGGGTCCATTGCGGAAGAGGTAGCAGAAAGAATGTAAGAGCCAAAGGAAGGGTAGGACTCCTTACAACATTCTCCCCCAGACACAAAATGGCCTGGATATCCATGACCTCACAGTGCCTGACACTACCTACACAAGACCATCATAATAGGAAGAATAGATCATGACATGAAAATAAAAGAGAGACGATTGAGAGGGGGAGGGGATATGATGGAGAGTGGAGTTTCAAAGGGGAAAGTGGGGGGAGGGAGGGAATTACCATGGGATATTGTTTACAATTATGGAAGTTGTCAACAACAAGCAAACAAATAAACAAACAAACAAAAAAATACCAAAACTATTTTCCCAGCCGGGCGTGGTGGCACGTGCATTTAATACCAGGACTTGGGAAGCAGAGGTAGGAGGATTGTGAGTTGGAGGCCATCAAGAGACTACATAGTGAATTCCAGGTGGGCCAGGGCTAGAGTGAGACCCTACCTTGAAAAAAAAAAAAAACTTCAAACAACAACCCTGTATTCCTTTCTTTCACATTGTTTCTTTTCACTGCAGAAATCCAGTCCACTCTCTGTGAGCTCCTGTGTCCTTGTGAGCTTGTCTGCAGCGCTCAGTCCAGTTCCAGGTTCCAGGCCGTGTGCGCATGCGTTCACTCCAATGACAGCATCAGGCCAGAAACACCTGGAAGCAAGCACCTGGCCCGCTCCAAAGAGTTAACTAGAGAAAGCAAAGTTCTTACAGTTCAACAGCCAGAAGACAGACAAAACCTTGTGGAGTTTCCTTGTGCACGCTTGTGGGTGGTGAAACAGCATTCCATGGCCACCTAACTGCTTACCTGGTAACAACACAAAGCTGGAACAATGGCCAGCCGAGCTCCTCCTCTGCGCATGCTCATCTGTGGGCAGTCGCTCATTTCATTCCTCATCAGAGTTCCCACCGTGCATTCTCCCGATTCCCATTTGCAGAGAGAGAGACCCCGAGCCGAGGCTCAGCATTCCAGAAAACTGCTGGTATGTGGCTCAGCCAGCATCTGAACCTAGACAGTTGGTTCTTTTTTAAAAAAATTTTTTGTTTATTTTTATTTATTTGAGAGCGACAGACAGACAGAGAAAGAGGCAGATTGAAAGAGAGAATGGGCGCGCCAGGGCCTCCAGCCTCTGCAAACGAACTCCAGACACGTGCGCCCCCTTGTGCATCTGGCTAACGTGGGACCTGGGGAACCGAGCCTCGAACTGGGATCCTTAGGCTTCACAGGCAAGCGCTTAACCGCTAAGCCATCTCTCCAGCCTGAGACAGTTGGTTCTTTCTTTGAGTTGCTCAACTCCTGTTCTGAGCGTGGGGTTTAAAGTGTGACCGCAAACGAGACAGACATGGCTCTTCGTAGAGTCTCTCTCTCTCTCTTTTTTTTTTATCTTAGACTCTAAAACCTGACCTGTTCAGTCTCCCCTAGATGGCGGTTTGTGGGTACGCTTCAAATTCTGTTCTCATCTCTTAACACTATGAATTGCATGACCAATTACAATGCCAGAGACCTTAACCCTCATGTCTGCTGCAAGGCGGCCGCACTGACGTCAGTAGCCATGTCTCAGTGGGTGAAGGACAATGACTGTTCTCTGGAGCATCAATTCCACTTGTATACTAGGCACGCTTTGTTTTGTTGAATCTGAGCACACAGTTAAGTTCAAGTTCAGAACTCCTGCTAGCAGGGCTCACATGGGTGTGAGAAGCCACTGTGATGACAAAGTATTTTATCAATAGCAAATATTTGCATGTCTGCTACCTTGATAAATGGAACCTCTATCTGTGGAGTGTTTCCTGTGAATCCTGGCAGAGCATACCAAAACGAACCTTCAGGGCTGGAGACATGGCTTAGCGGTTAAGGTGCATGCCTGTGAAACCTAACGGGTTTGATTTTCCAGGTCCCATGTAAGCCAGATGTGCATGGTGACACGTGCATCTGGAGTTCGTTTGCAGTGGCTAGAGGTCCTGGCGTACCCATTCTCCCTCCCTCCTTCTCTCTCCCTTCTCTCTGTCTCTAATAAATAAATAAAAATAAAATCTTTAAAATAAAAATTTTTTTTTTAAAAAATGAGCTTTCAATTTGACTGTCAGAAAAGAAGCACCCTATACCTTTCCCCTGACCCTATAAAGCTGCATATTCTCCCATACCATCCTGCTTTTGCTGTCCAACCAATTGTATATAAACACTGAACTTTCCGTTCCTTGGCCAACCTATTGTGTGCCTTTGAGCAGACTCTGAAGGACATACATGACTTCTGTTACTCACTGATTGTCAGAGGCCACACATAAGCTGAGTGTTCACTTATTTATCATTTAAAAATCATAGCAGTGGGCTGGAGAGATGGCTTAGCGGTTAAGACACGTGCCTGCAAAACCTAAGGACCCAGGTTCGATTCCCCAGTACCCATGAAAGACAGATGCACAAGGTAGCGCATGCATCCGGAGTTTGTTTGCAGTGGCTAGAGGCCCTGGTGCGCCTATTCTTTCTCTCCCAAATAAAATAAAAGGTTGTGTTCTCCCCGCACAGCCCCCTCGAGGTAGGGTCTCACTCAGGCTCAGGCTGACCCGGCATTCACTGTGTAGTCTCAGGGTGGCCTCGAACTCACTGTGATCTGCCTACCTCTGCCTCCCGAGTGCTGGGATTAAAGGCGTGCGCCACCACGCCTGGCTAAAGGTTGTGTTCTTAACCACAATATTGTGCTCTCAAAAAGTCACAGTGCTAATAAGTGACACTTGCAGTAAGCAGTTGAGGGCAGCTATGGGCTAGACACTGCTGAACACTGCATAGTACTGTTTCATTCAATAGCCACAGTGGTCATAAACATGCATATGGCTGCAGGTGACAGGTGAGGAAACATGCTCTCAGAGGTTAAGTAACTTACCTGAGTCAATAGCTAACAGATGGCATTGCCACCAAAAAGACTGTGTCGGACATTAGAGTCTTCCTCAGGTAGGACTGAAGAGAGATCACCAGGCAGCCTGCCCTTGGGGAGGGTTCTGATGGTACCCTTGGTGGTCCACAAAGACTGTCTTTCTCAGAGATCCCACCACGGTTTTATTTATTTATTTTTATTGTTTTTTTTTTTTTTTTTTTTTGTTTCGTTGGTTGGTTGTTTTTCAAGATAAGGTCTTGCTGTAGCCCAAGCTGACCTGGAATTCACTATGTAGTCTCAGGGTGGCTTTGAACTCATGGTGATCCTCCTACCTCTGCCTCCTGAGTGCTGGGATTAAAGACATGTGCCACCATGGCCGGCTCCACCACGTTTTTATTTTTCTCAAGGTACTGTCTCACTCTGGCCCAGGCTGACCTGGAATTAACCATGTAGTCTCAGGGTGGCCTCGAACTCACGGCGATCCTCCTACCTCCGCCTCCTGAGTGCTGGGATTAAAGGCGTGCGCCACCACGCCCACCACCACGGTTTTAACCAGGAACAGAGACCCACTCAAATTGTTCCAAAGTAGTGAGGTGTATGGACAGCATCCCTATGAATGGGATGCCCGAGGAAGCCAGCCTCAACAAGGGCAGAAGCCAAGCCATGTAGTGGTGTGCTCTTCCACCCTTCCCTGCACAGCTCAGCTGATTTGATTTCCCTCTCTCTCTTTCTTTCTTTCTTTTTGGTTTTTCAAGGTCAGGTCTCACTCTAGCCCAGGCTGACCTGGAATTCACTATGTAGTCTCAGGGTGGCCTCGAACTCACAGCAGTCCTCCTACCTCTGCTTCCCGAGAGCTAGTATTAAAGGTGTGCGCCACCACACCCATCTCAGCTGATTTCTTCATCATCTTTCATCCATGTTCCTATTGCTGCTTGTCTCCTTGTGGCCAAAATGGCCCTTCGGTCACCACATCTACACAATCAGCCCAGACCAGTCCCCAGAACTCACTTCCTTCAGGGGGCCTTGGCTAAATTCCTGAGACTTGCCTAGCTGGACTATGTCAGGTCTACTGACCTGTGTAAGTTCTATGCTCCACACCTGCAGCCTCGCCAGGGACAGAGTCTCCGGGACCTGGTCTGTTGTCTATTTAACAGAAGCTGTCAGCCGATCAGAAAACATTAGAGATATTGTATAAGAGGCTCCTCAACTTTAACTGGCGATTCCAAAATATAACATTCTATATACTAAGCGTTTCCTCTGAAATATGTTCTCCCACCATTTTATTCCAGTGTTCTTTTGGTTTGAGACAAGGTCTTGCTATGTAACCCGGGCTGGCCTTGAACCTGCAACTTTCCTGCTGGGATTACAGGCATGCACTGCCACATCTGGCTTTATTCCAGTTTTAAAAATATTTTTATTTTCTTATTTGCAAAGGGGGAGAGAGAGGGAGAGAATGAATGAATGAATATATTTGTGTGCAGGACCTCTTGCTATTGCAAACAAACTCCAGATGCATGCACCACTTTGTGCATCTGGCTTTATGGGGGTACTGGGGAATCAAATCTGGGCCAGCAAGTTTTGCAAGCAATCAAGCACCTTCAACAACTAAGCCATATCCCCAGCTCAATTCCATTTCTTTCTTTCTTTCTTTCTTTCTTTCTTTCTTTTTTTTTTTTTTTTTTTTTTTTTGTACTAAGGACTGAACCCAGGGCTTTGCAAGTGCTTAACCACTGAGGTAAATACCCAACCCCAATTCCATCTTTTTGTTGTTGTTGTTGTTTTTTCGAGGTAGGGTTTCACTCTAGCTCAGGCTGACCTGGAATTTACTATGTAGTCTCAGGGTGGCCTTGAACTCATGGCGATCCTCTTACCTCTGCCTCCTGAGTACTGGGATTAAAGGTGTGTGCCACCACGTCCGTCTCCAATTCCATGTTTTTAAAAAGAGACTCTCCAAAAGTTATATCTCTATCTTGAAATTCCTCAGGAAGTGCTTTCCCTTGAAGAAATCTACATATATATGGAAACTTCCCTCCTGAGAGGGATACAGAGTGTTGACTTTTATTTATTTTTTAATTAATTAATTAATTTATTTATTGGTTTTTCAAGATAGGGTCTTGCTATAGCCCAGGCTGACCTGGAATTCACTGTGTAGTCTCAGGGTAGCCTTGAATTCATGGCAATCCTCCTACTTCTGCCTCCCAAATACTGGGACTAAAGGCGTGTACCACCAAGCCTGGCTTGTTTTTGTTTTTACATTTGATTTATTTACTTATGAAAGAGAGAGAGAAGGAGAAAGAGAGAGAAAAAGAGAATGGATATACCAGGGCCTATTGCTACTGCAAATGAGCTCCAGATGCATGTACCACTTTTTGCAACTGGCTTTGTGTGGGTACTGGGGAATCAAACCTGGACCAGCCCATTTTGCAAATAAGCACCTTTAAGCACTGACCCATCTCTCCAGCCTCAGAGTGCTGACTTTAAGCAATTGTGTCTTCAAATGTTGGGTAAAACTCCTAAGCTACTACTAAAATGTTTTAATTTGGTTTCCAGTTGAATGAGAAGTGGAACTCAGGCCACAGGGATGGAGAGAGCCGACGTTGTGAAGTGGAGGGAGTTAAACAAAAGAGCTGAGTAGATTCCCAGCACTCGGGAGGCAGAGGTAGGAGGATCGCCATGAGTTCAAAGCCCCCTTGAGATTGCATAGTGAATTTCTGGTCAGCCTGGGCTAGATTGGGACCCTACCTTGAAAAAGCAAAACAAACAGACAGACAAACAGAGCTGAGGAGGATCAGAGAGTGGACAGAAGCTGTGGCTTGAACTAGGAGAACCATTCAGGTGCAGAGGACCTACAAGAACTGCCATTTTTGCCTGAGCCAGAATCTCTAGTGTGAAACAAGAAAAAAGTGTGGGACATTGGTGTATGATAGAGTGATGGACCAGGCGAGGGCTGGACACCAGAGGTTCAGATGAATGCCAGCCTGCAATGAATCCCAGCTCAGAGCTCGATTCCTAACCACAACATAGTCTGAATCTGTAAATTCTTTTTTTTTTTTTTTGGTTTTTCGAGATAGGGTCTCACTCTAGCCCAGACTGACCTGGAATTCACTATGGAGTCTCAGGGTGGCCTCGAACTCACAGCAATCCTCCTATCTCTGCCTCCCGAGTGCTGGGATTAAAGGCGTGCGCCACCACGCCCGGCTTGAATCTGTAAATTCTTAAGTTACTATGACCTGATGGCGTCTTACCTCTGGCTTTAGGAGGTAAGAAGGAAAATTTATTACTAGAAGCAGGAGAATGTCTTCAACCCTATTTAACGCAAGGGAGGGCAGGACACCTTCGAAGGGCCCTCAGACACAGTGTACCTGGGAAGTTCTTAAAGACCTCCCGGGATTTGGCTTCATGCATACAGGCTCATCCAGGGCTGAGCTCACGCTGTTCCAATTTGTTTTGGAATACTCCTTTTGATATTGTCTCAGATAGTTTCCACCCATCTCTCGGTGGAGTGGGAGGTTTGGATGGATTTTCCCATGGGCCTCAGGAGACGGATGGGGTTCAGGATTTCAGGCCTACAGTTTGGGGTCACACACACTTCAAATCCAAAGTTGAATCTTGAAGGTCCTCCAGTGGGGAGAGGGGTTAAGCCTCGGCTAGTTGACTTACAAATACACCAGGGACGAATCTCAGAGATGGGGAACAATAAGAACAGCCACAGAATAACTTGACGAAAAAATCTTACCTTAAATCATTCTTCAGCTTTGTGAATCTTGAAGACTTAATGAGGCATTTCTTTTTATTAGTTATGAACATACTTAATATGTAAACAACACACGTTGGTACCATGCTTTCCCTCGTCCCTGCCCCTTTTCCAAAGGGGCTCGTAAGTAGGCATTTTAAACAAAGACAGGAATCAGCTAAGGATATCCGGGACCAGCTTCAATTGGGCAATGAGAAACTTAAAATGCCCTTTCAGGATATTATTCATCCTATAAAAACAGAACGTATTTGTTCACAGTAAGCATGTCAGAACAGCAGCTGTGGAGAGCAAGTGTCGACTGGTGGCTGTCCAATCTGCCAATTTTCAGATAAAAGACCGGGATCTGATAAGTGACAGATTTCCATGAGAACATTCACAGTGGGATCTTTTCTCATTTATCATTTCAGCACCAAACATGTGAGTCCATCAATCAAATTCCAAGACAGCTGCTGTTCTCATGATGCCATTTCTAGGCTTATCCAAAGAGGGGCAAAAGCTCCCTCCATTTGATGGTAAATCTAGACCCAATGCAATCCCATGACCTGCCCCACAGAAATGAACAGACCCATAACAAGATGGTGGGCCTATATCTCCGAACTGCATGAAAATGTCTTTTGGAGAGAAGGCTTTGTGGTTAAGGCATTTGCCTGCAAAGACAAAGGACCCAGGTTCGATTCCCCAGGACCTACATAAGCCAGATGCACAAGGTGGCACATGCATCTGGAGTTCCTTTGCAGTGGCTGGAGGGCCTGGTGTGCCCATGTCTCTCTCTATCAAATAAATAAATAAAAATAAAATAAAATGCAAAAGTAACCCCTAAGTCTTTTTGTCCTATTCATGAGAAGATTTCCACCACCTCTCCACACACCAGTTACTGCATTAAAAAAGAGAATAATCCTTGCTCACTGACTCCCTTCAACAACTTTTGTATTTCCCCTGCATATTGTTTACCCTGTCATCCTACTAACTGTAATGGTACTTACTGATTTTTTTTCTTTCTTTTAAAAATTATTTATGTCACAGAGAGAGAAAGGGAGAGAGAGAGGAAATGTTGGCAAGCCACTGCAAGCGACATCCAGATGCATGCATCACTCTGTGCATCTGGTTGAACATGGGAGCTAGAGAATTGAACCCAGGCTGTTAGGTTTTGGAAGCAAATACCTTTAACCCCTGAGCCATCCCCCAAGCCCCTGACTTTTCTCCTAAATAAACTTTCTTTTCACCTATACAGATTATCTTTGAATAAAATTATTAGTTTCTCTCAAATGAATTTTGTGAATTTATAGCTTTGATGGACTCATTATTTTTCTTAAATTAATTGAAATGACTCCATAACTATTAAAATAATGTTGGTCTTCAAAGTAAGTAGCTAAAGACATCTTATACAATCACAAGAGGCATGCAGATTGTATCTTGGAAAATTGTGCTTGACTCTAGAGAGATGACTGGATGTGAGTGAAACTTTTGGCAAATCTGCCCAATTTGTCTGTGGAACAGGCCTTTGACAGTTAATGTCTACTGTCAAGCTGACAGGATCTAGAATCACCACAAAAACAAATCTCTGGACCCATCTGTGAGGAAATGCCTAGATTAGGTTAACTGAGGAGGGAAGACACTGACCACGGGTGGTGCCATTCATGGGCTGGGGTCCAGACTGAATGAAGAGGAGAGAACATGCTGAGTACCCACACTCCTTGCTCTCTGCTTCCTGATTGTGTAAACACTGTTTAGTGCACTTGTTGCCATGCCTACCTGGATTGCAACCTAGAACTGTAAGCCAAAATAAACCCTTCCTTCCTTAAATTGCTTCGTATCAGATATTTTGTGATAGCAGTAAGGAAAGTCATTAATTCAAAGCCCATCCGTTCCAATGCTGTCACTAATTGGCCGACTGATTCTAGGTTGGTCGCTTCTCCTACAACATGTGAGAAAGTTGAACGAATCATGCTTCTATGAGATGCTTTTCAATTGCTTGCGATTTTATGAGACTTGCTTGCAGGCCCTGGCAACCTGGTTGGAGATCATGTCAAATGTGGGGTTCTGTGAACACAGGTCAGTTTCCTGGCACTGCCCATACCATTGCTTAATCACCTGAGAATTTTATAAAATTTGCTTCTTGCTCTCCCCTTAGCAATGGTTAAGGAGCACACCGCTCAGCCAGTGGAGGGAAGGTAAGGGCCCCATTTTCTGATCAATGAGTAAAAACAAGTATGTTGGGTGGCTTTAAGGGAATATGGATTTAACTCCTCCTGTTGCCCCTCACAAGTGTGACACCCCCAGGAGTTCCAGAATTGATGCGGGAGGGAGCGCTGTGGAATTGGAACTCCCTCACCAGTAGCTCTCATCTTGAGTTCTTGTCCACATTGGCAAAGAATTGGAAACGTGGACTCAGAGAAAGGCAAACGATGAGATTTATTTTAGGGAGCATTAGGATAAAAGAGAAAGCAAATCAGAACACCTCCCAAGCCAAAAGAAGTTCTCCCCTTCCCAGTGTGGCTGGGGAGGGGGCGAGAAACCTGGGCAAATCTCCCTCACATAGGGAAAAGTCTCTCTCCAGGAGGAGGCCTTTGGGGAAGGGAAGAGAAGGGAAGGGAAGGGGAGGGGAGAGGAGGGGAGGGAGGGCAGAGCAGGGCAGGGCAGGGCAGGGCAGGAGAGGGGAGGGGAAGGGAAGGGAAAGGAAAGGAGGGGAAGGGAGGGGAAGGGAAAGGAAGGGGAGGGAAGGGGAAGGAAGGGAAGAGAAAGGAATGGAGAGGAAAGAAAGGGAAGAAAAGGTTTACACATGTGTCTCAGGTCCATTCACATGAGCCAGGCATCCAATTAGAATGAGCCTCATCTCCAGGCTCAGGTGTGTAGGGACGACTTGATTGGCTGGTAGGCCCAGGAGGAACACCGACTTAGGAAGAGCCTATCCACAGGGGCGAAATTCATGAAATCAAGGGGAAAAAACAGTAAGTTGTTGCTGAGAGATTAGGAGGTTGTGGTTCACAGCCATCTTGGATGTGAGTTCTAGCCCTGCCAGGGCAGGCAAGGTGGCATCCGTGTGTCTGTGGGCCAGTTCCTATCTGACTACCTATAGGGGAAAGTGCGTATCAGAATGCCCTTCAGAGAAAGGAAAACCTGGTTTGCTTACCTCACCCTCCCACCCCCCAAGAGCACGGTGCTGATCCATGGTGAGAACAATGATGTCTAACTCACAGTGTACAGCCTGTGTGGTAAAGCTAGAGAGGATGGCTAATCTCATTACGTCTTTATTTCCTCGCCTGTGAAGGAGTGAGTTTGAACAGAGTGACTTGTGAAAGCATCCTACCTCTGAAGTTCGCTGACTGCATGATTTCAGCTTCTGCTTTAAAAATGTCCTAGGTTTGCTGGACATGGTGGCACATAGTTTTAATCCCAGCACTTGGGAGATAGAGATTGGAGGATCGCTGTGAGTTTGTGGGCCAGCCTGAAACTGCCTAGTGAATTCCAGGTCAGTCTAGGATAGAGTGAGACTCTATATCAAAAAACAAAACAAAAAAAACCAAAAAACAAGTTCTAGGTTTTCAGCTTGATGGAAACCCTTCTAGTCTGAGAGCTTTAGAAGACAATCCTCCTACCTCTGCCTCCCAAATTATTATCCTAAAGATACCTTTGGGATAATAATCTACAACCTCAACATGTAATGTATAGCTTTTGTAAGTTTCAGAGCCATGATGTGGTCTGTGGTGCAAATGGATGTAATAGGCATAGTCAGGTCCGGTCAGTCTGCAGTACTGACTCAGTCACTCTTTCGGGTGCCCTCACAGGTCTGGTACTGGAGGCCAGTGCTTTAGTGGGTAGCTCTGGAGGCAAAATCCCATTTCCATGATACGCTAGCTCTAGGGCCTTAGGAAAGTAACTCAACTTCATTAAGCCTTGGTTCCTTTATCTATAAACCAAAAATGACAGTAAATATTGATCATTTTAAAAAGATTTATTTAATTTAACTTCTTTATTTGAGAGAGCACGTCAGCTTTACTTGGATCCTTTGGCTTTGCCAGCAAGCGTCTTAACCCCTAAGCCATCTCTCCAGCCCTGATCTTTCTTAAGTTGTGTTTTTTTTTTTTTTTTTTTTCCAGGTAGAGGCACACTCTAGCCCAGGCTGACCTGGAGCTCGCTCTGTACTTCCAGACTGGCCTCGAATTTATGATGATCCTCTTACCTCTGCCTCCCAAATGCTTGGATGAAAGGCGTGCGCCACCATGCCCTCCAAGTGTTGATCTGAATGATGGGGTTATTGAAGGCTAAGAGACCGCCAGTGGA
Organism: Jaculus jaculus; assembly: GCF_020740685.1. Taxonomy (NCBI): domain Eukaryota; kingdom Metazoa; phylum Chordata; class Mammalia; order Rodentia; family Dipodidae; genus Jaculus; species Jaculus jaculus. The sequence goes on along the minus strand of NC_059103.1, from coordinate 172,242,746 downwards.
AGGTGGTGTTCAGAACATAGCCCGCTCACGAGTGATGTTTGCCATCATCCTTTATCCTCACGCCTGTGGGCTGAAATGCGCCTACCCTGCATCCACCGTTCCTACGTGGAAATCCTCATCCCCACTACTCAAAACGGGACAGTATTCGGGAATCTGGAGCTAGCCTTCAAAGAGGTCATTAAGGGGCTGGAGAGATGGCTTAGCGGTTAAGCGCTTGCCTGTGAAGCCTAAGGACCCCGGTTCGAGGCTCGGTTCCCCAGGTCCCACGTTAGCCAGATGCACAAGGGGGCGCACGCGTCTAGAGTTCGTTTGCAGAGGCTGGAGGCCCTGGAGCGCCCATTCTCTCTCTCTCCCTCTATCTGTCTTTCTGTCTGTGTCTGTTGCTCTCAAATAAAAATAAATTAAAAAAAAAAAAAAGAGGTCATTAAGGTAAAAACGCAGTGCTGCGGGTGGAACTTAATACGACCGGTGGCCCAGGTAAAATGATGACATGCGCCCGGAGGAGCTCGCGTGAAGACATGCGGGGCACATGCAGATGGGGCCCAGAGCCATCCACAAGCCAAGGACAGGGGCCTCAGCATGACGTCAGACCTGCTCGCAGCTGTTAATAAGTCACCCAGTCTGTGGCATTTGCTTTACAGCCTTAACAATCGCATACCATCGTCATCACGTGCTGGCCTTCGCACGTGATTATAACGTTATGATAAAGGTGAGGAGAAAATCGAAATAGATACCCTCGGGGGCCCAGAGGGCCATGTCTCACCATGTGGGGGCAGGGTACCCAAAGCCAAGTAGAGGAAAGCGGAAAAGGCTATAAAGAGTGCTCGGCCTGCAAAGATCAAGAGCAAAATAGTATTTTTTTTTTTTTTGGTTTTTCGAGGTAGGGTCTCACTCTAGCCCAGGCTGACCTGGAATTCACTATGGAGTCCCAGGGTGGCCTTGAACTCACCGCTGGGATTAAAGACGTGCGCCACCACGCCCGGCTCAAAATAGTATTTTTAAAAAATGTATTTTATTTACTTATTTGTCTCAGGGAGAGAAAGAGTGAGAGTGAGGGGGAGGATGGGAGAGAGAGAGAGAGAGAAAGAGAGAGAACGGGCACACCAGAGCCTTCAGTCACTGCAAATGAACTCCAGATGTATACGCCCCCTTGTGCATCTGGCTTATGTGGGTCCTGGAGAGTTGAACCCGCATCCTTTGGCTTTGCAGGCAAATGCCTTAACTTCTAAGCCATCTCTCCAGCCCCAAATAGTATTTTTAAAAATTTTAATAAAGTAGCTAGCATAGTGCCTTTTTTATTTTTATATTTATTTATTTATTTATTTATTTATTTATTTATTTATTTATTTATTTGAGAGCAACAGACAGAGAGAGAAAGAGGCTGAGAGAGAGAGAGTGGGCACGCCAGGGCCTCCAGCCACTGCAAACGAACTCCAGGCACATGCACCCCCTTGTGCATCTGGCTAACGTGGGTCCTGGGGAATCAAGCCTCGAACCAGGGTCCTTAGGCTTCACAGGCAAGTGCTTAACTATTAAGCCATCTCTGCAGCCCAAGAGCAAAATAAGTATTTAACTGTTTTATTTTTAACTTTAAAAAAATATATTATTTTTATTTATTTATTTGAGAGAGGTAAAGAAGCAGAGCCAGAGAGAGAGAGAAAGAGAGAGAGAGACAGACAGAGAATGGGTGCACCAGGGCCTCTTAACACTGCAAACGAACTCCAGACACATGCGCCACCTTGTGCATCTGGCCTACTTGGGTCCTGGAGAATCCAACCGAGGTTCTTTAGCTTTGCAGGCAAGCGCCTTAACCGCTAAACCATCTCTCCAGCCCTTAATTGTTTTTTGATCACAACAAAAGAAAAGTTGGCTGGGCATGCTGGCACACATCTTTAATCCCAGCACTCAGGAAGCAGAGGTAGGAGGATTGCCTTGAGCTCAAGGCCACCCTGAGACTACAGAGTGAATTGAAGGTCAGCCTGGGCTTAAAGCAAGACCCTACCTTGAAAAACCAAAAATAAAGAAATAAAGAATATTCACTTGGTAGCTCATGTTGGACCGGGTCATTTTACGCCAGGGCACAGTCCATACAGTGGATTCTTGTGAGACAAGGACACCTGTCAGGACTTGGCTAGGAATCATTTGTTCAGCACCACAGAACCCTACCTGTTCATGAAGGAGAAAGGGCAAGGCCTCACCAAAGGCAGGTGAATGTTCACAGCTTGGTACCTGGACGTTATTTGTACCATTGAGACAACTTAAGAAAACCCGGAGAGGCTCTCCTTTTGGGCCAGCCTAAATTGGTAGGCAGCTAGTGTGTTATTTGTCTGGAGGGGAGGTAACCTCACCCTATAGCATTAGTCCAGGATGACTAAGGAGACAATGGGGTGAGGGAGAAATAATCTGATTATTCAGACGAGGAGGTTAACATGAACGCCATTTCTTCCTGATGTGGATACATGTGAATATTTACAATCTATGAAAATCTGATTATCACTGGCTGCAAATCAAATACTCATTGTTAATTACAACTTACATACCTTTAAGTGAACCAGAATGAGCAAGAACGGGTTGGCATTTTCTTTTCTTTTCTTTTCTTTTCTTTTCTTTTCTTTTCTTTTCTTTTCTTTTCTTTTCTTTTCTTTTCTTTTCTTTTCTTTTTTTGCCTGCTTTGAGGATTGCCAAGGATTAACAAGATACTCTCTGTAAAGCTCTGTTTCTTGAGGTAGGCTCTTGCTCTAGCCCAGGCTGACCTGGAATTCACTATGTAGTCTCAGGCTGGCCTTGAATTTACAGCGACCCTCCTACCTCTGCCTCCTGAGTGCTGGGATTAAAGGTGTGCGCCAACATGCCTAGCCAACTTTTATTTTGTTTTATTCACAAAACAATTAGATACTATTTTGTTAAAAAAAAAAAAAAAAAAACCTACCTCATTTTATTGACATGAAAATGTTCTATTATTCATTTATCCATGGTTATAATCATGTATGTACTTTCATTTATTTTTGTTTATTTTATTTTTTACATGAAGATGGATTTTTTATTATAAAACTTAAAAAAAAAAAAAAGAGCCCATCACCACTAAATTAACTGTTTTCAACAACCAGCTCTCCGCTCAAAGTACTAGAAACAGACAGGTATCAGGCAAAGACTTCAGGGTGGAGAGGCATGTTTATCTTGGGGAATTTATATATGACAAAGTCTCATAACATTTGAGCCAAGTTAAATGTGTCAACTGGCTTGACATTAATAATGTAAAATAAAATATAAATATAGAGTCAAGTTAAACAATGGCTTTAACTCTCAGCAGCCAATTCACATAATTCCAATCAGGAACTGGAACACAATGGGTATGTATAAATAAGTTAGGTAAATTTGTTTTGGGAAGCTTCTGCACCTCACACATTTGAAGAGGAGGGACTAAGATTCCATTCATGATGAATGCCAGTAAAAAAAAAGAAAAGGATGTACAACAGCCATGACACATCTGTCTCAAGACAGCATGTTTCCCAAATTATTTATAATGAATACTCCCATGTTTATTCTTTACAAATAAACATTAAGCATATTGACCACTACAGAGACACCGTCATAATGAGCTCCAAATGCTGCTGTGTTCATAGGAATCTAGAGTGCGGTTTTCAGGCATTCGTTTTTAATCTTGGGGCCTTAAGAACATTTTCTTCACTTTCATGAGCTTTATGTCTCCATTTTCATCTTCTTCATACTTGGCACGGTCCCTCTTCTTGGCAAAGTTTTTTCCAATTGTCCCCACTAAGGTCTCATATATCGTCTTGCCATTTCTTCATCCGATACATCAAGCTCACTGTTCCATCTTCCGCTTTGTTCTCAGCATTCATTTGAAGCATTAATTTCTCAACTTCGGGATTAAATCCTCTAAATGACATCCTTCCATAGAGAAGATCCTCACACAACATGAAACTCCACTTTTCTATTATGAAGCTCCCTTTTTCCTTAAAACTCTGGCAATCCAAGTACCAGTGCTCTTCACTAATAATCTTCTTTTCTTGCTCTTCTAGTTGCTTCTTGGTCTCTGAACCCAGACCACTTTGCATGAACTTCATGAGCATTAGGTTCCTGGACAACTTGGCTTTACACTCGGCCACTATGTTTGCTAGTCACGCAGGCCCTATTTATTTATTTATTTTTGGTTTTTCGAGGTAGGGTCTCACTCTGGTCCAGGCTGACCTGGAATTGACTATGGAGTCTCAGGGTGGCCTTGAACTCTTGGTGATCCTCCTAGCTCAGCCTCCCAAAGGCTGGGATTAAAGGCTCATTTATTTATTTTTTTAAAAATATTTTTATTCAGCACTCAGGAGGCAGAGGTAGAAGGATCGCCATGAGTTCGAGGCCACCCTGAGACTCCATAGTGAATTCCAGGTCAGCCTGGGCTAGAGTGAAACCCTACCTCGAAAAACCAAAAAAAAAAAAAAAAAAAAAAATTTATTTACTCATTATCAAGCAGAGAGAGAGAGAGAAGAGAGATACAGACAGAGAATGGGCAGGCTAGGGCCTCCAGCCACTGCAAATGAACTCCATATATATGTGCCGCTTTGTGTATCTGGTTTTATGTGGGTACTGGGGAATCGAACCCGAGTGGTTAGGCTTTGCAGGCAAATGCCTTAACTTCTGAGCCATCTCTCCAGCCCTTATTTATTTATTCCTGCAGCTTGAATCTCAAGCATGTACTCTACCGCTGAGCAACATTCCCACCCTCTCAACTTCCTTTTCGCTACTTTCGTTTGTTACGCATGTGTGTCCCCTGTAGGTGGTGTGGTGTGTGTTGTGTCTATGGACAGTGTGGGCACATGCACGTGCACATGTGCAGAGGCCAGAAAAGACTTCTAGGAATCTTCCTACCCCGCTCCCATGTTCTTTCCTTGAAACAGAATCTCCCACTAAACCCGGAGCTGCCTCCATTTTCAGCAAGACTGGCTGACCGGTGAGCCCCAGTGATTCTCTGAGCATAGCTTTCCACAGGACTGGGGTTACTGGTGTGGCTATGCCAGCTTGTGCTGTGGGTGCTAAGGGTTAAACTTGGGGCCTCTCGGGTCCCTCAAGCTTGCAAGGTAAGCACTCTTCTCCACAAAGCAATGTCACCAGCCCCTTCACTCCCCTACTTTCTTTGAAACCTTTTGTTTTAATTTTTTTGTTTTTTGAGAGCGACAGACAGAGAAAGAGGCAGAGAGAGAGAGAGAGAGAGAGAGAGAACAGGTGCTCCGGGGCCTCCAGCCACTGAAAATGAGCCTCGAACCTGGGTCCTTAGGCTTCACAGGCAAGTGCTTAACCGCTAAGCCATCTCTCCGGCCCAAAATCTTGTGTTTTAAATACTGACGTGTCCAGCTTTAGCTTTTCCCCTTGTATAATAGTACGTGAATTATTCTCATTGCTAGATAATCTTTGTAATAATTTCTAAAGTATCATGTTGAAGTATAATTTATGTGCCATAAAAGTTGCTCACTTAGTATTACTTCGATGGCTTTTAGTAAATTTAGAGTTCTGCAACCATCACCCAAATCCACTTTTAAACTATTTCACCTTCAAAAGTCTTTCATATCTTTTTGGGGGCCCAGTCAAGGACTGGTCTTCTCTCTGTCTTACACTTTGTATCTCCTAGAAATTGTATATTAATTAATGTCTGACTTATTTCACTAAGCAAAATGTTCAGGCTTTGTTGTTGTTGGTTCTGCTTTGTTTTTGATTTTTGGAGACAGAATTTCTCTATGTACCCCAGGCTGGCCTTGAACTTACGATCTTCCTGTCTCAGCTCACTGAGTCCTGGAATTACAGGAATGCATCACTAGACTCAGCTAGCAAACAGTTTTGTTTTGCTTTTTGAAGTATTTAATTAATGAACTAATTTGAGAGAGAGAAAGGCAGACAGAGAGATGAGTACAGGTATGGTCAGCCTTCCTGCCACTGCAAATGAACTCCAGATACATGCAGCACTTAGTGCATCTGGCTTTACATGGGCACTGGGGAATCAAACCTAGGCTGCTAGGCTTTACAAGCAAGTGTCTTAACCCGTTGAGTTATCCCTCCAGCCCGTACAATGATTTTGAGCCTCCATCTATGCTACGGTGTGGATCCTTAGCCTGCCTCTTTTCCCTGCAGAAGGCTACTCCACTGTATGGGCTGCCACATTTTGTTTATCTAAGGTGATGGACATTTGGACTATTTCCAAATTTCGGCCGTTATGACTAGACTGCCATGAACACATATGCTTGTGTGAACATCTGCTTTCATTTCTCTTGGCTGGATAATAGGAGAGGGAACACTGAGTCATAGGGTGTTAAAGAAACTATCAACCTGTTTTGCAAGGTGGCCGGACCGGTTGCATTCCCACCCATAATGTATGAAGGTTACAGTTTCTCCCTCTCCTCACCATTTGTTATCATTGTCCACTTTTGTTTATTATAGCTTACAGTGTGGGTGGAGAGTAGAATGTCATGTGGTTTCAATTTTTATTTTCTTGATAACATATTATTTCTGTGTGCCTATTGGCATTTCTTATATCTTCTGTATAAAATGACTATACACACCTTTTGTTATTTTATTTGGTTTGTTTTGTTTCTTTTGGTTTTTCAAGGTAGGGTCTCACTCTAGCCCAGGCTGACCTGGAATTCACTATGTAGTCTCAAGGTGGCCTCAAACTCATGGCAATCCTCCTACCTCTGATTCCCAAGTGCTGGCCTATTATCCTTTTTTTTTTTTTTTAAATTTTTTTAAAATTTTTTTATTTATTTATTTGAGAGTGACAGACACAGAGAGAAAGACAGATAGAGGGAGAGAGAGAGAATGGGCGCGCCAGGGCTTCCAGCCTCTGCAAACGAACTCCAGACGCGTGCGCCCCCTTGTGCATCTGGCTAACGTGGGACCTGGGGAACTGAGCCTCGAACCAGGGTCCTTAGGCTTCACAGGCAAGCGCTTAACCACTACACCATCTCTCCAGCCCCTATTATCCTTTATTTTTAAAAAAATTATTTATTTATTTATTTGAGAGACAGAGAGAGAGAGAAAGAGCGCAAGACAGAGAAAGAGGCAGATACAGAGAGAAAGAGTGGTCATGCAAGGGCATCCGTCCACTGCAAACAAACTTCAGATGTATGAGCCACCTTGTGCATCTGGTTTATGTGGGTCCTGGGGGATCGAACCTGAGTCCTTTGGCTTTGCAGGAAAATGCCTTAACCGCTAAGCCATTTCTCCAGCTCCAGGATCCCTTTTTTTTTTTTTTCAAGATAGGGTCTCATTCTAACTCAGGTTGACCTAGAATTCACTATGTAGCCTCAGGTTGGCCTCGAACTCGTGGTGATCCTCCTACCTCTGCCTCCCAAGTGCTGGGATTAAAGGCGTGCGCCACCACGCCTGGACGATATCCCATTCTTTCACTAGTGCCTCCAGCTCTTTTGGTTTCTCACATGTAACCACTGAACTGAAGGAAAGCATTCTATTTTTGCTTATTTTGTATCTTGGCATTTCTTCATTCATTTATTTAAAGACAGAGGCTCAGCGTGTAGTTCAGGCTGTCTGTAACTTTCTGTGCGACACCTGCTGGCCCTGAACTTCTGATTCATCTGTCTCTGCCTGCTGAGTGATGAGGTTATAGGCATGTGCTATGTATGCAGCCCTTATTTTATATTTTGGTTATGCAGATTCACGTGGAATCTTCCAGAAGGCTCAGGGCTGGATTTCCATACTTTGCTTATCCCTTCTCAGTTGACATCTTTCTATACTATCTCTCCTACCCTTGGAGATCTCAAGCCTTTTATTTATTTATTTTATTTTTATTTTTTTGGTTTTTCGAGGTAGGGTCTCACTCTGGTCCAGGCTGACCTGGAATTAACTCTGTAATCTCAGGGTGGCCTTGAACTCACGATCCTCCTACCTCTGCCTCCCGAGTGCTGGGATTAAAGGCGTGCGCCACCACGCCCGGCTCAGATCTCAAACCTTTTAAACTAAGGTGACACAATCACCTCCTGCCCTCTTGGCCTGGCAGGATAGACTAAGAGGAAGACCACAGGACAGGGGACAGCATGCACAATAGTGGACTGTCCTTTCAAACAGGGCGGCCACCTCAGCTGGGGAGGAAACATCAGCATCCGCGTCCTCTGCTCAAAGGACCCGCGGGGCCCTGCTTGGGAGCCTACAGATGAGCATAATGGAGACTTTCTGAGCTCAGAGTCCTGGAGACACAGTTTCTGAACTCTGCTGAGCAGGCCTCACAAAGGTGGCCCAGGCCAGGAAACTTGGGGTGACTACTTTGTGCAGGTGGGAATTCGGGCTGCCTCAGCACACCCAGGGCCAACTCTCAGTCAAAAGCTGGCATTGACGAGGGCGGCCGGGTTCTGTTTCATTCTAGGACCTTGCCCTGGAACAAGCACGGGCTAAAAGTAGCTCTCCTTTCCCTGGGGAGAAGCTGAGAAGGCACCAAAACCACAGCCTCGTGGTTTCATGCTCCCTACCCCAGCCACCCGCTGCCAGAAGCAACCCCACACTCAGGCTGTTGTTCAAACACTTTTCTCTGCCTGGATTGACCTTCCCATCTCCGTATCCGTATGTGACATCCTCACGGGTGTGGCTCAGAGCATCCCGCGTTCTGCATGCCACATGTCCACTATGCACATTTTTAAAGAGAAAAAACCTTATTTATTTATTCATTTATTTGGGTAGGGGGGTACATATAGAGAGAATGGGCATGCCAGGGCCTCTAGCCACTGCCAATGAATTCCAGATACATACGCCACCTTGTGCATCTGGCTTATGTGGGTACTGGAGAATCGAACCTGGGTCCTTAGGCTTCTCAGGCAAGTGCTTTAGCCACTAAGCCATCTCTCCAGCCCCACTGTGCACATTTTTCAAGCTGGGAGGTCATTTTAGTCCTCCCAGTAAGGCATCAGCTCACCTTCCCCAATGCTCTTGGGGCATTCTCTCTCTCTCTCTAGAACAGACATGTGCTACGTAAGATCAGTGCACTTTATCTCCAAGCTTGCGTGGTGTGCGCAGCCCTGTCATGCAGGGCTCTGAGTTCATGGGTTCACACCCTGCTCCAAGGTCTGAGCCTAAGCCCCTGAGTTTCTTCTCTGGCTGTTGACTCTGAGCTTCTGCCTTCAGGACTCTGGCTCAGCCAGTGATTTTGATCATTTGGTTCTCACTTAGCCACAGAATCATTGTTTAAAATATCTTAGTTTGAAGCCGGGAGTGGTGGCGCACGCCTTTAATCCCAGCACTCAGGAGGCAGAGGTAGGAAGATTGCCATGAGTTCAAGGCCACCCTGAGACTCCATAGTGAATTCCAGGAGAACCTGAGCTATAGTGAAACCCTACCTTGAAATAAAAATTATTTTGGGCTGGAGAGAAGGCGTAGCAGTTAAGGTGCTCACTTGTGAAGCCTAAGGGCCCAGGCTCAATTCTCCAGGACCCACATAAGCCAGATGCACAAGGTGGCGCATGTATCTGGAGTTTGTTAGCAGTGGCGGGAGGCCCTGGTGTGCCCATTCTCTCTCTCTGTCTCTCTTTCTCTCTGTCTCCCTGTCTCAAAGTAAAATAAATTAACTTAAAATATTTTATTTTTATTTATTTATTTATGAGAGAGGGGATATAGAGAGAGAACGAGTTTGCCACTGCAAACTCCAGACTCATGTACCACCATGCGCATAGGGCTTACGTGGGTTCTGGGTCATCAAACCTGGGTCCTTAGGCTTCAGAGGCAAGCACCTTGACCACTAAGCAATCTCCCCAGCCCCCCTTTTTTTGTAATTAAGTAGAAGCTTTGTATGGACACATCATGTGTTGGTACCATCATTTCCCTCCTCCCTGCTCCCACTCCACTGAGGGCCCTCCTTAGTGGGATTGCTGGTATTCACCACGGGGTTGTGGATTAGGAGTTGTGAGAACGGAATCTTGTTTACGTTGTATTTTACTCAGCGGGTCTACTCACCGTCCCTGTAAACCAGCGCACTTTAGTGAATGGAGCTCTAATTGGGCTCCCAGCGTGGAGAGTTGCCTTGGATTCTGATTTACTTGTTTGGCTGGCTCGGGGTTTAATTTTGGCTGTTTACCTCAGGGTGAACCGAAACTGGGACTGGTCCAGTCACAAAGTCTCTCCACCAAGAGGTGCTTCGCTTCCCTGGTGTTACAGTGGAGGGAGTGTGGTCGTGTTGGGGTGATTGGATTGGCTGTGTGAGCAATGGATGCTTCTAACCCTCTCTGGGAATGTGCTTCTTCCATAGCGCATGGACTATGAAGGGGGAGGCCAGGGTCCAGCTGGAGCCCTGTAGTCCTGGGGGCTCATTGGAAGGGACTGGAGAGGGGCCTTTGTGACTTCAGTGTAACTGGACACTAACCCTATCAACTTCTTTTCTTTCTTTCTTTCTTTTTTTTGAGGTAGGGTCTCGCTCTAGTCCAGGCTGACCTGGAATTCACTAAGGAGTCTCAGGGTGGCCTCGAACTCACGGCAGTCCTACTCTGTCTCCCAAATGCTGGGATTAAAGGCATATGCCACCATGCCTGGCTCTCTTCTTAATTTAAGTAAAATAATAATAATATTAATAATAAAAAACTATGCCATTAGTCCCAGCACATGGAAAGCAGAAGTAGGAGGATCGTCATGAGCTCAAGACCACCCTGACACTACATAGGTTAGCCTGGGCTAAAATGAGACCCTACCTTGAAAACTTTTTAAAAATTACAAAATCCCCTCTCACCATCCTCCTTCATCCTCCATCTCTCTCCATCTTTCCTGTTTCCTCTTCTATTGTAATATATATATATATATATATATATTGCTCTCTTTCATCATCCATAACAATTTATTGATGGGTCCAGTGTTATGCAGGTCTCGTGCAGGTAACTAATGACAGCCATTGTGAGGTCATACTTCTCTATCAGTTTAAAAAAATATTTATTCAGGGGGAAGAGTAAGTAAAGGAAGGGTAGTGGAGGGTTAATCAAAATCTAAGAGGGTATGAGTAAGTCATATGGAAATCTAGTTTTTTTGAACAATGACACACCCAGAAGCCATAGATTGTTACTAGAAAATTTTCAGTGCAAGGGATGGGATACCTTCCAGTGAGCTGTTGACCAGGGAGGCCTCTGATGCTACCAACGCATTACAGGCCATTGCCAAGGTTTTTTTTTTTTTTTTTTTTTTTTTTAATTATTTATTTGACAGCGACAGACACAGAGAGAAAGATAGAGGGAGAGAGAGAGAGAACGGGCGCGCCAGGGCTTCCAGCCTCTGCAAACGAACTCCAGACGCGTGCGCCCCCTTGTGCATCTGGCTAACGTGGGACCTGGGGAACCGAGCCTCAAACCGGGGTCCTTAGGCTTCACAGGCAAGTGCTTAACCGCTAAGCCATCTCTCCAGCCCTGCCAAGGTTTTTGGTTTCCCACTAGGAATAGATGGTAAAACCCTACTGCTAAAGACTCCACATGCTTGGGCTGCAAAGTCACTGAGAGATCTTGTTGGAGCTAAACTAAAAACTTCCTCTTGTAGACCAGCTGATAGAAAGCTGGACAAAGCTATGCTACGTGCAGCTCTATGGGAGAGAGGAGTCATCAGTGGAGATAAACAACAGTGTACACTGAAAGCCTTAACTTTGGCCAGCCAGACCAACTGGGCCAATGGCTGCAATAGTGGCATGTCTGCTATGGGGGAAACCTTCCACTCCACAGGAAGGAACACACACCTTATACAAAAACTGGGGAAGTCATGAGCCCTAGGGGTATAGTGTCTGCCTAAATGCATATGTTATTTTCACCAAACTGCCCAGTAAGCTCTCCAAATGCATGTACCACCTTGTGCATCTGGCTTTACGTGGGTAGTGGGAATCGAATGTGGGCTTTCTGGCTTTGCAGGCAAGTGCCTTAACTGCTAATCCATCCCTCCAGCCTTAGTTTTGGGTTTTGACACAGGGCCTCACTCTGTAATTTAAGCTGGCGTGGAACTCTGTTAATTCATGCTGGCCTCAAACTCATGGCAATCCTTCTGTCTTGGCTTCCCAATTTCTGGGATTACAAGCATGAGCTATCTACCATAGTTGGCACATAGCCTGTCTTTATTTTATAGCTGAGGAAATAAAACCCCTGAGAATTCAAGTAATTTACCCAAGGTCACACAGCTAGATTGGGCTAAGGCCAAAAGAAGATTGAGATCTCAGAGCCCTGCCTCCTATTTGCTTTTGGTTTTATTTCTCCTATTGACACCAGGCTGGAGAGCCTGGAAGGGGCAAAGGGGAAGTATAAATGAAAAGTGCAGACCTGCTGCAATGGCAAGTGGCAGGGTGTGGGAAGAGGAAAAATCCCCGGCTGCACACGTGACCTGATCATCAACTCACTGGCTGTTGGTCCAGCATTACTTGAGGACACTGAAAAATGTTGGTTCTTTGAACCTGCCACGGTGAGCCTTCTTTTCTGGTCTAAAAGTGCGACTTTAGGAAATCAATCAGTCAGTCAGTCAGTCTGCAGCTGCCTCAGTCTGCCACAGCTGTGCACTGGTGCTGTGTGAAGTGTGCAAATATGCAGAAGTTGGGCTGGAGAGATGGCTTGGCGGTTAAGCGCTTGCCTGTGAAGCCTAAGGACCCCGGTTCAAGGCTCGGTTCCCCAGGTCCCAAGTTAGCCAGATGCACTGGGGGCGCACGCGTCTGGAGTTCGTTTGCAGAGGCTGGAAGCCCTGGCGCACCCATTCTCTCTCTCTCCCTCTATCTGTCTTTCTCTCTGTGTCTGTCGCTCTCAAATAAATAAGTAAATAATTAAAAAAATATATACAGAAGTTGCCAGGGACAAGCCTGCCCAGGACAGACCAACCTGTGATGTGCTCATCATCAATTGTCCAGTCCTTCCTACTCACAAGAAGTGTCCCTGCTGACTCCACGTGATCCTGCACCTCGAGCCCAGCTGACTGGATACAGATGTCCATTTGACCCTCATAGACACACATCTAGGAAAGGAGGGGTAGATGCTGAGAGGAAGCAGAGGAGTGGAGAAAAGGAAGAGGAAAGAGAAGGATAACATGAATGGGAGGAGGAAAGGAAGAAAGAGATGGCCGGAGAGGGAGAGCCGGGTAAAGGGATTTCATGGGTATCTTCTTCCCCAATCGATCCCAGTGTGTAACACACCCAGATGGACTAGGGGACGAAGATGGAGTGGACACTTAGGAAAGAATGAGAGGGAGAAACAGAGGTGACCACTGGTGTTCCTGGAAGCCGACTTCCAGTCCCTCCCCGAGTATTTTACAAGGAGGATGTGCAGGGAACAAGGCAGGGAGGCAGCCCCTTCAGAGAAAAGCCCTCCCCAGAACCCGCTTTCCTCTCCCTTCATGCCAGATGCCATGGGGCTCTTGGGTGCCCATGACCATGTGCTGTGCCTAGTTCTTTTTTTTAAAAAAAAATTATTTATTTATTTTTGTTGTTTTTTAAAATATTTTGTTTATTTATTTGAGAGAAAAAGACGGGAGGAGAGAGAGAGAGAGAATGGGTGCTCCAGGGTCTCCAGCCACTGCAAACGAACTCCAGATGCATGCATCCCCTTGTGCATCTGGCTTACGTGGGTCCTGGAGAATTGAACTGTGGTCCTTAGGCTTCACAGGCAAGCGCCCTAACCACTAAGCAATCTCTCCAGCCCCATTTTTGGTTTTCTGAGGTAGGGTTTCACTCTAGCCCAGGCTTACCTGGAACTCACTATGTAGTCTTATGGTGGCCTTGAACTCACAGTGATCCTCCTACCTCTGCCTCTCAAGTGCTGGGATTAAAGATGTGTGCCATCACACCCGACATGCCTGGTTCTTTATGGGAAACTGATAGTGGACAGACTCTAGGCAAGACTAGGGAAGTGGCGGACTTGCCTTGGTGTAAACCCACAGGGATTCCAACACGTGAACATACAGTGGAAATACAAGCTCCTGCCTTTTAACCTTCAGCCAAGGACCAGCATGAAGAGCATGCCATTGGAGAGGGCCATGCCCATGCAGCAGCGCTCCTTTGCAGAGGTAAAATTATACTCCCGTTGGCAGCTCAAAATTTCAATAAGAGGTCTGGAGAGATGGCCCAGTGGTTACGGTGCTTGTCTGCAAAACCTAACGACATGAATTTGATTCCCCAGCACCCATGTGAATCCAGATGCACAAAAGAGACGCATGCACCTAGAGTTTATTTGCAGTGGCTGGAGGTCCTGGTGTGCCCATTCTCTCTCTCTCTCTGTATCTGTCCCTCTCTGTTTGCAAATAAATAAATAAATAATATTTTAAAAAATTCCTATAAGAGCTAAGAGTTGGTAATGCGGTGGGAAGGTAGTTGCCAAGGGATGTTTTTAATGCTGCGTTTACATAGTACTCTCATTGTTTTTCACTTAGATTGTTTGTTTTGGGGTGGCTTAAATAAGAAGGGGAACTTTCCCAGTGCCCGTTGGCACTATTACTGGTTGTTTCAATGAGCTCTTGCTACATCATGTCTAATGAATCGTCCTAAAACTCCCAGTTTATAGCAGCAAGCATGTATTCCCACGCTCACGACTCCTATCTACTCTAGACCAGCTGGGTGACTGCCGTGAGTCCTTTTCCCATTGGCTGGGGCTCCTCACTGTGGGTAAAGTTTGAATCTGTGGCTTCTCTCTGGGGTCAAGGCCAAAGGGGCAGCAGCTCTCAGGAAGCAGGTCTTTGGCCATTACAGGGGACCATGCAGTAGCCAGCGCGGTGCCTGTTAACTAGTGAGTGCTTCCAAAAATGCATGCTTCCTCACCATCCCTACCCCAAAGGCTTATCCAGTCATCTCTTTTTCTACCTCTAACTTCTGCAATGAAAACAAATGGGAATTAACATTACATCAACCTAGAAGGAGCTGGGTTCACCTTGGGAGGAGAGGGTGGTTCCGACCTTTTAGTATGAGCATGGCAGGTATTTCTTTTTTAAATATTTTATTTTCACTTATTTATTTATTTGACACACAGAGAGAGAAGGTCAGAGAAGGGGCGCACCGAGGCCTCCAGCCTCTGCAAATGAACTCCAGATATGTGAGCCCCCTTGTGCATCTGGCTAGCGTGGGTCCTGGGGAATTGAACCGAGGTCCTTTGGCTTTGCAGGCAAATGCCTTAACTGCTAAGCCGACCCCCCAACCCAGGTATTTCTTATACTTATGTGCTCTGAAATATTCATTGATATCTGGTTTGCCAGGTTTTAGTCATGCCAAAGAGCTCCTTAACAACCTCCTAGAATGTACGACTCCCTCATTCTCTCCCATATGGCTGCTTCCACGAGTGGCCAGGAAGCATTCTGGAGTTCAGCTCCAGCCCGGGCCTCTCCCCAGAGCGTCATGCTTATGACGGTGTTGAGCATAGGAACTTATGGTACCTCGGAGAGGATAAGCCCTGAACCTCCAAAGCAGAAGTTATCGTGTCTCACAGTCTTGTTTGCCCTCTACCTTGGCTACGGGCATCACCGTCTCCACCCAGCGGTACAAGATGGGACTCATGGGCTGGAGAGATGGCTTAGTGGTTAAGCGCTTGCCTGTGAAGCCTAAGTACCCTGGTTTGAGGCTCGATTCCCCGGGAGCCACGTTAGCCAGATGCACAAGGGGGCGCACGCGTCTGGAGTTCATTTGCAGTGGCTGGAGGCCCTGGCGCACCCATTTTTTCTCTCTCTCCCTCTTTCTCTCTCTGTCTGTTGCTCTCAAATAAATAAATAAAAATAAACAAATTAAAAAAATAAAAGAGATGTGACTCATGAGGCTGCCCTTCAATGACTCCCTTCTCCCACCAAGTCAAATCTCTGGTTGTTCACGCGTCAACAAACATGTACTGGTCATTCACTGGGCCAGCTGCTATCTTAGAGTGAAGGACCCAGGGGCGGACATGATAGGCTTTTCGGCTGCTGGGGCTTTGACCTTCAAATATCTCTTGACCTCTCCAGCCTGCCCTTGATATGGCTGCCCTGGCTCATTCTGTACCTCCATCTACAAGAGGGCTGCGGCTTCCTTGCTCATCTCCCTCCCAGTCACAGCCTTCCGAAGCCATCCTCACCCTCTCCTCCATGTTCATTCTGAAATGGGAATCTGTGCCTCTTAGGCACACTTATGGCTGTCGCTGTGTCACCCGCAAGGCCGGTCCCACACATCTGGGATCTACAGGACAGCTTCACCGGAAGTTACACAAAGCAAAGTCAAGCAAAAGAAATGTCAAAGTAGCCTTTTGGCCGGAACTATCATCTTTCATAATTTGCCAACACGGCAAACACAAAGGGAAAAGAGGAGAGGTCCCTGGTGCGTGTTTCTCTATCGGCCTCTTAGAAAACATGGGGCCGTTCTGCAGCGCGCTGTTGGTATTGTAAATAAGCGAGGTTCTTGCAAGAGAGAATTAATCCAGGCATTGAGCACACTAAGCACTCTAAAAGCTGAGATAACTTCCTGAAACCAGTGAGAAAAATGGTCAGAAAAAAGTAGACCAAAAAAAAAAAAAAAAAGAGGGCTGGAGAGATTGCTTAGTGGTTAAGCGCTTGGATCCTGTTTCAAGGCTCAATTCCCCAGGACCCACGTTAGCCAGATGCACAAGGGGGCGCACGCGTCTGGAGTTCGTTTGCAGTGGCTGGAGGCCCTGGCGCACTCATTCTTTCTCTCTCTCTCTCTCTCTGCCTCTTTCTCTCTCTGTCTGTCACTCTCAAATAAATTAAAAAAAAAAAAGTAAGAGTAAACCAGGCGTGTTTGCGCATACCTTTAGTCCAAGCACCAGGGAGGCAGAAGTACAAGGATCACTATGAGTTCGAGGCTAGCCTGAGACTACATAGTGAATTGCAGGTTGGCCTGGCCAGAGCGAGATACTACCTTGGAGGAAAAACAAAAAACAAGCAAACGTCAATGCGAAAAGAAACTGGGTTTGACTGAAGTATCATGGCTGGGGATGTGCAAATCCTAACACAAAATGAAATAGGAAGTGAAATGAGCTAAAACAAAGTTTAAAAGAAAATAAAAATTCCTATCAGGAGTATCCAACCTTTTGTCATTGCAATGTGACATTGGCATCTACTGGTACGCTGGGCTGCATTCAGCTATCAGGGAATACATGTGGACCCACAGCTCACAGGTTGGGTGCACCTGACCAATTGTAAACATTTTCTTACTTGGTTTCTGAAGGTAGGGTTTCACTGTAGCCCAGGCTGACCTGAAATTCACTATGTAGTCTCAGGGTGGCCTCGAACTCATGGCTATCCTCTTACCTCTGACTCCCGGGTGCTGGGATTCAAGGTGTGTGCCACCACGCCTGGCTGTAAACATTTTCTTAATTAAATTGAAGTGTGATGTCCTCTCCCTCAAAGAAATATTTAAAGCAAAAGAATGACAGACTCGTAGGGCATGGTGGCGCACGCCTTTAATCCCAGCACTCGGGAGGCAGAGGTAGGAGGAGCGCCATGAGTTCGAGGCTAGCCTGAGACTAAATAGTGAATTCCAGGTCTGCCTGGGCCAGTGTGAGACCCTACCTCTAACAACCAAAAATAAATAAATAAAACCAGAAGAAGAATGACAGGCTAATCTTAGAGCTGCCAACTTTTTCTCAAGGCATATAAAGCCAATGAAAGCCATTGAATGATCCTTACCAGACATTCCTCCCCTCAGCTGTATTCCTCCACAGAGCCCTCTTAAGTTTCTGCCCTGTCAGGGGCCTTGCCTTGCTGTGGAGTTCATCAGCATTTGCCCAACAACCAGCCCCGATTCCTGTCAAGCTCTTGTTCTGGTCCCCATTGTGTCTTGCAAGATCTGGTCTACCTTTGAATACCCACAACTCACTAAGGGCAATTCCTGTGGATCTGCCCCGTCAGGCAACACCCACATGCAGGCCTGCCAGGAGTTCTGAAGCCAGCTGTGCCCTCTCTCCCGGGCATGGATCTCTTCCACCAGGCCCTGCTAGGGGCAGGGAGTCGTGAGCATTGCTGGGGTATGGGATGTGTGTTTGTATGGATTACTGATCATTTTCTTCCAGATTTGTCAATATGGCATTTCTGCTGGGTTGGAGCTTCTGAGGCCAAGTCTTCCTTATCTTTACTTCCTCAGGATGAAGCGCTCAGTGGATGTTTACAGAACGAATTAGACTCATGGATGGAGCTAGCTGAGCTGGATGGATAGATAGCAAGCACACAGCAATTCGTTGTGGAATAAGAGAAGGTGCCAAGCAGCTCCATGAGTGTACCCTGCTGTGCGCTTGCACCCCTTGTTCCTAGCAGACCCTCATCCTTCTGACCCCGGTGGTTAATGACTGCGGCTACTCAGGCGGCTTAGTGTGGTTTGAGCCCGGAGTTTAGTGGTGAGGACTAAAGCTCCTCGGTCACGTCCAGGAAGGTTTGAACATCTGTCACTTTGGTCTTAAATCAAGCGCCTTCCCCTTGGCATTCTGAATAACAGTAGCACTAAGTGACCAGGTATGAAAAAGACAATGATATAATCCATATGACTTAAAACCAATGCCTAGCGCATAGCAAGCACCCAACAAATGAGAGACAATGTTATTAATTATTATTTTTTTGTGGAGGGTATTGCTTACTCATTTTTCTTTTCTTCTTTTCTCTTTCTTTTTTTATTTTTATTTTATTTTTTTATTTTATTTTTTTTTGGTTTTTCGAGGTAGGGTCTCACTCTGGTCCAGGCTGACCTGGAATTCACCATGGAGTCTCAGGGTGGCCTCGAACTCAAGGCGATCCTCCTACCTCTGCCTCCCAAGTGCTGGGATTAAAGGCGTGCGCCACCACGCCTGGCTTCAAACACTTGCACCTCCTAGTGGGCATGTGTGACCTTGTGCTTGCCTCACTTTTGTGCGACTGGCTAATGTGGGATCTGGAGAGTCAAACATGGGTCTTTAGGTTTCTCAGGCAAGTGCCTTAACCACTAAGCCATCTCTCCAGCCCTAAAATTCTACTCAGTATTAATTTGCAAGCAGAAAGAGAGAGCGCATATGTGCACATCAGGGCTTCCTGCCATTGCAAAGGAACTCCAGACACATGTGCCACTTTGTGCATTGCCTTTGTATGGGCACTAGATAGTCAAACCCAGGCCATCATGCTTTGCCAGGAAGTGTCTTTAGCCACTGAATCATCTCTCCAGCTCCTCTGTGTGATAGTTTTATTAAGCACAGAAAGTAAATCAATGAATGTGTTATTCATAAGTTTCTTTTTTTTTTAATTTTTTTTGGTTCATTTTTTATTTATTTATTTGAGAGCAACAGACATAGAGAGAAAGACAGATAGAGGGGGAGAGAGAGAATGGGCACGCCAGGGCTTCCAGCCTCTGCAAACGAACTCCAGACGCGTGCGCCCCCTTGTGCATCTGGCTAACGTGGGCCCTGGGGAACCGAGCCTTGAACCGGGGTCCTTAGGCTTCACAGGCAAGCGCTTAACCGCTAAGCCATCTCTCCAGCCCATCTATCATATTACTTTTGAGAAGCAAACCAAGTATTTTGTCATAGTAGAGACACTATGGAATGTCCCTAGATGTGTGGCACCCATTTAGACAGATATAAAATATGAAATATGTAACAAGTAGAGTCTAATATTTTAAAATATAGTTCTAAGCCAGGCCTAGGGGAATAGACCTAGAATCACAGCTACTCAGGTTAAGGCAGGAGGATCAAGGGTTCAAAACCTGACTGTTGTACAGTGTGATCTCAAGGCCAGCCTTGGCAACCTCCTACTTCTGTTTTCCAAGTGCTGGGATTAAAGGCATGTGCCACCATGCCTGGCTCCATGATTCAAGTTTTTTTAAAAATATTTTTATTTATTTATCTGCAAGTAGAAGGAAATAGGAAGAGAGACAGACAGACAGAATGGGCATGCCAGGGCCTCAGGATGCATGTGCCACTGAGAATCTAGTTTTACGTGGGTACTGTGGAATTGAACCCAGGTCATTTGGCTTTGCAGGCAAGTTCCTTAACTGCTGAGCAATCTCTCTAGCCCTCAAATGGATTATTTTTATAGACATATTTGTTGCTGGTTCTATAATGACCAAAGAGAGTGAGGATGCCCTTTGTAAATCTAAAAAGAGATTACAGAATGAGATATACTTGGAATGAGACATTAATTATAGAATCATTCCGAAATTTTCTTTATCAAAGAAAGGTTTGGTGGGGGGACTAGAGAGATGGATTAGCGGTTAAGGGACTTGCCTGCGAAGCCTAAGGAGCCAGGTTCGATTCTCCAAGTACTACATAAGCCAGATGCACAAGGTGGCACATGCGTCTGGAGTTCATTTGCAGTGGCTAGAGGCCCTGGAATGCCTGTTCTCTCTTTCTCAAATAAATGCATAAAAATAAAAACTTTTCAAAAAGGAAAGTTTTTTTTAATTAGAAAAATGAATTAAGTATAAGCACTATTTCATAGAGCTTTCTACCTAAATAGTCAAGGCCATACAGTACAGCTTAATCCATGTAGCTGATAACTGTCTGTCTAGGGTTTGTTGGGAGCCTCATGCTTTGATTAACCGGATGTTGTCTACTTTGGAAGAAATTTTTCTGGAGCATACTTTAACCCTTTCCTTATTCCTTCTTTCCTTTTCCTTTCTATGCTCTCGTCTTTGAAACGAGGTTAAGGGATATCATTTAATAATTCAGCCCCTGAGAGTAATCATCATGAACACTAATTTTTAGTGCTCAACCTAAGACAGGAAAACTGGCTTTACTCATTCTCTGTGGCTAAGTCATGGTTATTTTACAAATACCCAGACCTATACTACATGAAAATAAATAAATCATTTCTTTTATTTATCTTCCAAGACTTTTATTGACAGCTTCCATGTACAACATAATGTACCCTGATCAGTTCCCTCTTCTTCTGGTTTGTAAGATCGAGTCTCACTATACAGCCCAAGCTGACTTTGAACTCACTACATATCCCAGGTCACACTTAAACTTGCAACCCTCCTGGCCCAGCCTTCAGAGTGCTAGGATTATAAGTATGTGCCACCATGCCTGGGTAAATAATTCTTTTATATGCACAGTGCTTTCTGTCTACCTGACCCTTCGAAATGCCAGTTTCATGGCAGGGACTCTCATGACTGGTTGTCCAGAACCCACAGGTGGTTGGTACAAGATAGCCTATTTGTAAATAACAAAGCAAACTATTCTCTGAGATAAAGAGTAAGCTTAGGGCTGGAGAGATGGCTTAGCAGTTAAGGCACTTGCCTGTAGAGCCAAAGGGCCTAGGTTCAATTCTCTAGGACCCATGTAAGTCAGATGCACAAGGTGCCACATGCATCTGGAGTTTGCAGCAGCTGGGGGCCTTGGCACACTCATTCTCTCTCTCTCTCAAATAAAAATAAAATAAAATAATAAAAGAATAAGCTTATTTAAAAATTTTTTTTTTTGGTTTTTCAAGGTGGGGTTTTGCTCTAGCCCAGGCTGACCTGGAATTTACTCTGTAGTCTCAGAGTAGCCTTGAATGAGAGTCAGCTTATTTTAACATAAAGACCTTTAATTAGAGAACATTTTTATTGACTCGTTTATTGATTGTGTGTGTGTATGTATGGGCACACAGGCTATGGCAATTATGTGGAGGTCAGAGAACAACTTTGGGGTGTCTGTGCTCTGCTTTCTTGTTTTTTTTTTTAATATTTTTTTTGTTCATTTTTTATTTATTGATTTGAGAGCGACAGACACAGAGAGAAAGACAGATAGAGGGAGAGAGAGAGAATGGGCGCGCCAGGGCTTCCAGCCTCTGCAAACGAACTCCAGACGCGTGCGCCCCCTTGTGCATCTGGCTAACGTGGGACCTGGGGAACCGAGCCTCGAACCGGGGTCCTTAGGCTTCACAGGCAAGTACGTAACCACTAAGCCATCTCCCCAGCCCTGCTCTGCTTTCTTTGAGACAGATCTATTGACATTGCAAACAGAGTGCCAGGTGGCAAGCAAACATCAGACTAGCTGGCCCATGAGGTTGGATTCTCCTGGCTCTGCCTCCCACGTCTCCTGTGGTGATAGGCGCATTTGGATCACAGATGCATGAGTCACTTTGCATCCAGGTCTACGTGGCCATTAAAGAAATTGAACCCAGGGGCCGGAGAGATGGCTCAGCGGCTAAGGATTTTGCCTACAAAGCCTAATGACCCAAGTTCCACGCCCCAGTACGCATGTCAAACCATGCATAAATAGCACATGCATCTGGAGTTCCTTTGCAGTGGCTGGAGACCCTGACATGCCCCATTCTACCCTCCCCCCAATCTCTCTCTCTCCTTTCAAATAAAAGCACCTTTAATTGCTGAGTCATTTCTCCAGCCCCTTAGAGAATATCTGTAAAGAATATGCATGTTGCCAGGTATGGTGGTGCACACCTTTAATTTTAATCCCAGCACTGGAGAGGCAGAGGTAAGAGGATTGCTGTGAGCTCAAGGCCACCCTGAGACTACACAGTAAATTCCACGACAGCCTGAGCCAGAGTGAGACCCTACCTTGAAAAAAAAGAAAAGAAAAAGAATATGCATGTGTCACTGGGCAAAACAACCTCTAACCTCCATCAACAATCACAGATGACTGTTATCTCCTGGATCACTGGTCTGGGAATTATGCTCCTCACATGCCTATAAGCTCAGTCAGCGTGCGTTGAGGGTTTTGCTAGGGAGGGAGGACAATGACTGAGCCTTCGGACCCCTGCCTCTCCCCTGCCCCTTCAACTCTTTCATTTCATAGAAAGAACGGAGTATCCACATCAGAAAAGCTCAAACACCCAAATTCCGAGCCAGATCCCCACCATAACCTCATCGACCTCATGAGTTTATGGCCCCGGAGGAATTGCAGTCAATCAAGTTGACAAAGTCCCTGAGATCATCAAGCTAGCATCCTAGTGAGGAAGACCACCGAGAGCCAAAGCAAGAAATGCTTCACTAGGTCAGTGGTAATAGACAAGAAATGCTACGGAGCAGGAGGCAGAGATGCCGATGCTATTTATGCATGTTAGGGGAAGGGGGGACTCTCCACTACTGAGGTAACCCTGGAACAGTGATAAGGAGGAAGTGAGGGAGAGACTCCAAGCATCTGAGGGATGTCTGTCCTGCCCCCAGGGAAGAGCTAAAGCAAGAGATCTGAGGCAGGAAGACACAGCCAGGAGGCTGAGGGACCATGTGGTGGGGGGGCGGGGCATGAAGGATAAGCAATAGGAAATAACTCCACAAGGTTGAGGGTAGGCCAGTTCCGACCCCAAGGCCACCAGGGTATGTCGGCTTTGACTCTGAGGCTAGAGGGCTTTAGAACCGAGGTTCTGTGGCAAGGAGTGACAGGATCTGACTCAAATGTAACAGGATCCCTTGGACAGCTGTGTGCAGAATATTCTATAGGTAAGCAAGCATGGAGCCAGACCAGTCAGGCTTCTGAGAACATCCACCTGAGAGATGATAGTGGCGTGGAGGAGGTGGTACGAGTTAGTATATGGAAATAAGTGGTCAGACTCAAAATAGATTTTGTTTTTTCTTGGTTTTATGAGGTAGCGTCTCACTCTAGCTCAAGCCGATCTGCAATTCACTATGTAGTCTCAGGGTGTGGCCTTGAACTCACAGCGATCCTCCTACATCTGCCTCCCAAGTGCTCAAAATAGATTATTTTTACATCTTTTCTAAAAATATTTTTTGTTTCTTTTTATTTATTTATTTGAAAGCGACAGACAGAGAGAGAAAGAGGCAGATAGAGAGAGAGAGAATGGACGTCCCAGGGCCTCCAGCCACTGCAAACGAACTCCAGATGAGTGCGCCCCATTGTGCATCTGGCTAACGTGGGACCTGGGGAATTGAGCCTTGAACCGGGGTCCTTAGGCGTCACAGGCAAGCACTTAACCACTAAGCCATCTCTCCAGCCCTCAAAATAGATTTTTAAAATATATTTTATTTATTTATTTAAGAAAGAGGGAGAGAGGGAGGGAGGGAAGGAGAGAAAGAGAATGGGTGTACCAGGGCCTCCAGCTACTGCAAACGAACTCCACATGCCTGCATCCCCTTGTACATCTGACTTATGTGGGTCCTGGGGAATTGAACTGGGGTCCTTTGGCTTGGCAAGCAAATGCCTTAGCCGCTAAACCAGCTCTCCAGCCCCTCAAAATAGACTTTCAAGGAAGAATCAGAATGGTTTGCCAGTGGACTGAAAGTAGATATGAGATGACCCAAAGCCCTTCTCTTGAGCAACCAGAAGGATGGAGTTAATCTCTGACTAAGATGCAGCCCAAAGAAGAATCAGGCTTCAGGGAAAGAGCACGAAAGGAAAGGTTGGGACTAAGGAGTTTGGAAGTGTGTTGTTCAACATATAAGACTAGCAGTTCTGTTCCTCTAGAGAACCCTGACTAATACAGATTTTGGTACTGAGAGTGGGGTTGCTGATAGACATCTGACTGTGTGGCTTTGGCCTTTTGGCCTTTGGCTGATTTTCAAGAGGAATGTGGAAGGATTTGAAACCTTGGCCTAAGGGATGTCTTGCAGTGCTGTAAGTACAGCTTGATGGACTATTTTGATCAGAGTTGAAATGCCTGAATGCAGTAAGAACTATGGACTGTGAGGTTTGGCTTACAAGGATGAGAAAGAGCTTTGCTTGGACTGGGCTAGCAGTTTGTGTGAGAAGCTTGCTGTTATGCCCATGTCCTGAGAAGTTGTGCAGGGTTGCTTTGCACAGAAATGAACTGGTGTGAGCAGAGGGATATGGCACAGGAAAAAAATTCTTTGGGTAAACTGCTGACTGTTCAGCTGCAATTGAGAAATTACAACCTTTGAGATTGGGCCAGTTGATCTGCACTGGGGCAACAAGAAGAATGTAGACTCTTTTGAAGGGGCCTGAGTGCTCAAGGAGTGTCCTGTTCTTCAAAGTCTGGTTTATTCCTCCCTGGATTAACATACCGGCACCCTACCTGTATTGTGGAGTATAAAAAATGCAGAAAAGAGAAGATCATTGAATTTGCAACATGGTCTTGTGTTTTTGAATTGGCCATGGGCAGTGTGAAGCAGGTTTGCTGGATGCCTTCATGGAGACCCCATGGGACCATGAGGATGAATCATGGGTTGCAGTGGAGACCCAGTGGAAATGCTGGGATCATGAGATGGGTGCCAAGAAAAGCTGCCGGCCCTGATGAAGTTTTCCAGGATTGTGGGTAGCCTAGCTGGAAGGGTGGAATTGAAATTCCAGAGACTTGTTGCTGGTTAGAATTATTGGACTTGGAGATTTGTCAGTGGCTAGAGTGGTCGGACTTGGAGTTGTAGAGTCTGATGTTTGCCCTGTTTAAATCTTGTATTGGTTGAATATATCATTGCTATGTCCATTGCCATCTTTTGCAGTGTGAATGTTCTTTCTATGCCATTATGGGTTTGGGGGAAATTTTTTGGTATTATGGTTCAGTTGGAAGATCTTGGATTATGGGGACATTTGAACATCATTGGAATTGATAAAAAAAAAAACTCTGGGGACTATTAAATTTGGATGAATGCACTGCATTTCACATCATGTATGGTTATCAGTTTATGGGGGCCAGGAGCAGAATGTGGTGGTTTGATTCAGGTGTCCCCCATAAACTTAGGTGTTCTGAATGCTAGGTTTCCAGTTGATGGAGATTTGGGAATTAATGTCTCTTGGAGTCAGTGTATTGTTGCAGGCAGGCTTATGGATGTTATAGCCAGCTTACCCTTGCCAGTGTTTGGCACACTCTCCTGTTGTTATTGTCCACCTTATGTTGGCCAGAGGGTGATGTCCACCTTCTGCTCATGTCGCCATTTTCCCCTGCCATCATGAAGCTTCCCCTCAAGCCTATAAGCCAAAATAAACCTCTTTTTCCCACAAGCTGCTCTCGGTTAGGTGATGCAATGCGTACCTGACTGCAACAGCAGGCTACATAGGAAAGATCACTGGAACTGAGGGCTTATGCAAAATGACGTGTGGCCCCCATGACGAAGGGGATTTAGGGGGAAGTTGCGAGCTGGACGACAGCCTTGATGACTGAAGGGACACAAGTAGACAACCCATAGATGCACAGCATTGAGTCTGAGAACATGTTAGCCAGCTGACATGAGCCCATGAGTCTCGAAGGAGGAAAGGCTTTTGCCTGAGAGAGTTGAATGGGATCTGAGACAGCAAACAGCAGCAAGCCGAGATTTGTCCTTTAAAAAGCTGCTGTCGGGGGCTGGAGAGATGGCTAAGCGGTTAAGCGCTTGCCCATGAAGCCTAAGGACCCTGGTTTGAGGCTCGGTTCCTCAGGTCCCATGTTAGCCAGATGCACAAGGGGGCGCACGCGTCTGGAGTTCGTTTGCAGAGGCTGGAAGCCCTGGCGCGCCCATTCTCTCTCTCTCCCTCTATCTGTCTTTCTCTCTGTGTCTGTCACTCTCAAATAAATTAAAAAAAAAATTTAAAAAAAAAAGCTGCTGTCGGGCTGCAGAGATGGCTTAGCGGTTAAGCGCTTGCCTGTGAAGCCTAAGGACCCCAGTTCGAAGCTCAATTCCCCAGGACCCACATTAGCCAGATGCACAAGGGGGCGCACGTGTCTGGAGTTCGTTTGCAGTGGCTGGAGGCCCTGGCGCGCCCATTCTCTCTCTCTCTCTCTCTGCCTCTTTCTCTTGCTGTCTGTTGCTCTCAAATAAGTAAATAAAAATAAATGAAAAAAAAAAATTTAAGCTGCCGGCGAGGTGACCACTTGGCAGACAGCCAGGTTTGAGTTAAGAAAGAAGTTTTGCACCCACAGGGTAGAGATGCAGTTGAGCTTGTCCCAGTCAATAAAACATCCGGAGTGCATGTGGAAATCAATATAGAGGGAGGGCAGAATCAGAAAGAGAAGGCTTGGGGCATCCTGAGGATAACAGTCTAAGAGGCTGTGCAAGCTTGCGTGTGGGGCCGAGGCTGAAGTGGAAGAAGGAAGGCAGCACAATGGGTGACCGAGCTTCTAGATTGTGGGTAGAAGAGACCAAGCTGCTGACAGCCTGATCACGTTAGCAGACTATAACCATGGTGTAGCCTTCATATGTATTATTCTGGGGGAAAAAAACAAAACCAACCACCTCCAGTTCAGGTGTTAATGAGAACATCTAGGAGAATCTCAAGAAAGCCTCAGGGTTGGACAGTTAAGGCATCTGCCTGCAAAGCCAAAGGACCCCAGTTCGATTCCCCAGGACCCACGTAAGCCAGCTGCACAAGGGGACACATGCATCTGGAGTTTGTTTGCAGTAGCTAGAGGCCCTGGTGTGCCCATTCTTTCTCTGCCTCTTTCCCCGCCTCTCTCTCTCTCTCTCTCAAATAAATAAAAATTTAAAAATCTAGCTGTGTGTGGAGGCACATGCCTTTAATTGCAGCACTCCTGAGGCAGAGGTAGGAGGATCACTGTAAGCTCTAGGCCACCCCGAGACTACATAGTGAATTCCAGGTCAGTGTGGTCTGGCAGGAAGGGGGCAACCTGCAACTCCCAAGGTCTGGGGTTGCTAGAAGCTCCAGGCAGGGGGCTAGAGGCGCCTCACAAAGGCTTGCCTCCAGGGAGATGACCACACCACCATCTGGCTTCTCTGCCAAGGTGCAACTGTTCTTGGCTTCTTCATAGCAGTTCGCTTGTAATTCATGCTTGATCCCTGTCAGCTTCTTATTTTTATTATTTATTATTTATTTTTTGGTTTTCCAAGGTAGGGTCTCACCCTAGCCCAGGCTGACCTGGACTTCACTATGGAGTCTCAGGGTGGCCTTGAACTCATGGCGATCCTCCTACCTCTGCCTCCAGAGAGCTGGGATTAAAGGTGTGAGCCACCACGTCCGGCTTAGCTTCTTCTTGATGGCATCCTTGGTGCTGGCATAGATCATTTTGCTCTTAAGGGATGCACACTCAGGGGCCCAGAAGATGGACACCAGGTCCTCTTGCTTGCTCTCCTTGGTCTTCTAGGGAGCATCATAGAGGGCATAGTGGCAGGCCTTGTCTGGCAGCATCTTGACAAAGGTGGCATAGGAGTCATCCACTACTTGACCTACATCGCCAACCAGGGTCCCTCACCCTCTTCCAGGGTGGACTTCTGGTTAAGATGGCAGCGTAGGTACCACGCCCAAGCAGCCTAGGGGGAAAAAAGACCGAAAAAACTCAGCAAAATACACACTTTTAATAAAAAGTGAGGTGTATAGGAAATTGAAGCGGCAGCGGAGAAGTAGGAGAGATCCAGAGCATCCAGAGCCCGCACAGGCCGGCAAAAGTGGCTCCGGCAGCTCCGCCAACCGCCGTGGCTGCAGTGGCGCAGCAGAAAGCCGCCAGGCTCGGCTCGAACTGCAGGACAAGCCAGGTGCGGGCGCTTCCCTCACCCCGCGCTCTCCGCAACTCGGGACACGTGAGGGGAGAGCGGCAGCGAGCAGCGGAGGAGAAGACCGCGAGGTAGAAGAACACGTGGAGCAGCGAGACAACCAGAGCAGCGCGGCTCCCTCCCCTCCCCCACCGCCCGAGCCCAGCTCCAGCGAACACAGCAGCGGCCCGGGACCCGGCCACGCCAACTTGGGCTGACGGCGGGACCCAAGCAGGAGCAGAGTCCAGAACAGCATCAGCGGCTCCACAACCAGTAACAGCGGCCCCAGCAGTAGCAGCAGACCCAGGAGCAGCAGCGGAGGATCCAGCAGTGGCAGCTAAAGCAGCAGTTCCAGCAGCAGGGGTGATGATTTGCAGGGCCACAGTTGCCAGGCTCTGTTTGCCCCGCAGGAAAAGCCAGTGCCCAGCTCCAGAAATCAGAACAGCAGACCAACAACCCAGCCAGCAACTTGACTGAGACCAAAATCATCCAAAAAGGTAACTGGGATTGATTGTACCAGGGAAGGGTCTCACTTGGTCACAAGCTGGCTTGGAGCCCTCAACAGACCAGAAATCTTAACCTCTTTGTTGCTAGAGGATCTGGTTGTTATAATAACTACTCTTGCATAAATATTCGGTGCTGGTTTTGATTGAATGTGTACAGTGTTTAGTTAAATTTTAGAATCTACCTGTATTTTATTCCACTCAGCCTACTTGAATACGCCCATAGCAGGGAAACTTAACCCTAGGAACACCTTTGTAGATACTCTGAGAGCCTTAAGAGCCACACCTAACACCTTAAGCTCCTACCCTCTACCAGGATGATGTTCCTCTCGTCCTCTCTCAGGCAGAAGAGCACTGCCTTCTTGCGTTTCTTCACGTCCTCTGGTGTTGATGACTTGTACACCTTCATGTTATTGAACATCTGATGACACCATCAGAGAAAGCCACATCAGAGGCCATGTTTCCTGAAGCAAAAAGGAAAACACAGGAGAGCCACACAAAGAACTGAGAGGCCGCAGCAGCTGCCGGGATCTGACTCTAGAATTTATTCTTTAAATTTTTTTTTAAATTTTTTTTGTTTATTTTTATTCATTTATTTGAGAGTGACAGAGAGAGAAAGAGGCAGAGAGAGAGAGAGAGAGAGAGAGAATGGGCGCGCCAGGACTTCCAGCCACTGCAAATGAACTCCAGACGCATGCGCCCCCTTGTGCATTTGGCTAACGTGGGTCCTGGGGAATCAAGCCTCGAACAAGGGTCCTTAGGCTTCACAGGCAAGTGCTTAACCACTAAGCCATCTCCCCAGCCCTAGAATTTATTCTTTATTTATTTGAGAGAGAGAGAGAGAGAGAGAGAGAGAGAGAATGAGTGTGCCAGGGCCTCTAGCCACCACAAACGAACTCCAAACGCCAAATGCATGCACTACCACGTGCATCTGTTTTACATGGATTCTGGAGTGTAGAATCTGGGTCCTAAAGCTTCACAGGCAAGCTCCTTAGCCACTAAGCTATCTCTCCAGCCCTGGAATTTATTCTATATTTCATCCAAACATATGATGGTTGAGGAAGATGGAGAGCAATGAGATGAAGACAGTGCCATCCCCCTGATCTGGTGCCCCAAAAAAACTCAGCAAGAGTCCAAGCAATTAGTTCCCTTTCTCCGAAGCAGCTTGCTATGTGGAAGACGGCAGCATTTGCCTATACATTCTGTATTTATTTAAGAAAAATAAACCTATGGGATCCTTCCACTTCTCCATTAGCCATTCATTTATCTGTCCCAAGCATTGCCAAGTTTCGGGGGTTCTCTGTCACTATGATGAGAAGGATCCTCCAAGGCCCGCTTTCCAGCAGGCAGAACAGAGCCAAAGAGGATGCAGGAAGGTGAAGGGAAGCCAAAGGCAGATGCTGTCACCTCTCTGTCTTGTTTTTATCATCTAACAACATGCAATGGATTGATCCATGGTTCTCACGCATTCCCCCTACAGACTCACTCACACGTGGAGCCTGATGCTTGACCGCCTCCTGTTGAGTTGGTCTTTCCCATGTGCAGTGACCATTGCTTGGAGAATACAGGTTCTTGTCTCCCTTATGTGGTTACCCACATTCTCTGTAAGAAAGAATTAAAAAGCCAGGAGTGTTGGCTCACACTTTTTCTTTTTTGTTTCTTTTTAAAAATTAATTAATTTATTTCTTACTTACAATTTCCATAATTGTAAACAATATCCCATGGTAATTCCCTCCCTCCCCCCACTTTCCCCTTTGAAACTCCACTCTCCATCATATCCCCTCCTCCCTCAATCAGTCTCTCTTTTATTTTGATGTCATCATCTTTTCTACCTATTATGATGGTCTTGTATAGGTAGTGTCAGGCGCCCCGAGGCCATGGATATCCAGGCCATTTTGTGTCTGGAGGAACACGGTGTAAGGAGTCCTACCCTTCCTTTGGCTTTTACAGTCTTTCTCCCCCCTCTTCTGCAATGGAACTCTGAGCCTTGGAAAGTGTGATCGAGATATTTCAGTACTGAGCACTCCTCTGTCACTTCTCAGCACCATGGTGCCTTCTGAGTCATCCCAAGGTCAACAAATGGCAAAAACTTTTAATCCCAGCATTCAGAAGGCAGAGGTAGGAGGATCCCTGTGAGCTTGAGGCTACCCTGAGACTACACAGTGAATTCCAGGTCAGCCTGGGCTAGATTGGGACCCTATCTCAACAAACAAACAAACAAAGGAAACAAAGAATTTTTTTTTTTTTAAAAAAAAGCTATTCTTGCCCATTCCAGACCCTATACCATGGTTTTCTTGGTTCAAGGGAAGGTGTGTGTTGCCAAGAGGATCCTTAGGGACCAAAGAGCTCAGCCACTTTGCTGGGAGAGGAGCAGAGGGTCGAATTCTAAGGAGTTAACCAGATAAAAAAGGGCTGCTAGGGCTAAAGAAACCACTACCCTACACAGAGATGCCTCTGGGATCTGCCAGGGTAGATCTAACTGGAGGGCTGGGAAAAGAGCAGGGAACCTGTCCTTGTTCTGGAACAAGAGATGAACAGGGTGTGGAGCAATCCAATGGAGAGATTACTCACCGGTTTCTGATTCTGTTTGGATGATCTCTTCTTTTTTTTTTTTAATAATTTTATTTATTTGAGAGTGACAGACACAGAGAGAAAGACAGATAAGAGGGAGAGAGAGAGAATGGGCGCGCCAGGGCTTCCAGCCTCTGCAAACGAACTCCAGACTCGTGCGCCCCCTTGTGCATCTGGCTAACGTGGGACCTGGGGAACCGAGCCTCGAACCGGGGTCCTTAGGCTTCACAGGCAAGCGCTTAACCGCTAAGCCATCTCTCCAGCCCCTCTTCTTTTAATAAAGGAGTTCAAACCAGGACACTGTCAAGCCAATCGTTGAGTTGTTATGATAGTATTTTTAGACTTGAAAAGACATGGTAACTTTGTGATCAGAAAGGCAAGCCTGGCAGCTGACAACTGGCTTTAAATATTCAGGGGAAGAATCGGATCTCAGTTTGAAGTTCCAGAAAGAGCCAGGGAAGGTGGGGGCCTAGGGGCAGGTGCTGAGGACATCAAAGTCGAAAAGAGGTGGCAGAGGGTGCTTTCAAAAAGAGACCACAGGCCTGGAGAGGTGACTTAGCAGTTAAGCGCTTGCCAGTGAAGCCTAAGGACCCTGGTTTGAGGCTCGATTCCCCAGGCCCCATGTCAGCCAGATGCACAAGGGGGTGCACGCATCTGGAGTTCGTTTGCAGTGGCTGGAGGCCCTGGCGCACCCATTCTCTCTCTGTGTGTGTCTGTCATTCTCAAATAAATAAGTAAAAAATTAAAAAAAAAACTTTAAAAAAGAGACCATACATAAGAAATACTGCCTCCGAAATTTCTAGCTATTCAAGGATGCTCCACGACTTTGTCCTCATTCATGTCTAGATCTGTATGACACCACACATTTATAATGTTTTCTTCTCTAACCGTGAACCTCTATGGTGGTACTTCCAACAAATCATCTTTCTAGGACATAGCCTACGTGCTTCTTATCACAGACACAGAGCATTAGTCTGACGTCTATTGGCGAAAAATTTAAGGGTTATTATGGGGCATGGTGAGCCAGGGCTCAGTAAAGACCAGGTGTATAGACTGATCCTAAAAGTTAGAGTAGGTAGCCGGGCGTGGTGGCACATGCCTTTAATCCCAGCACTCTGGAGGCAGAGGTAGGAGGATCGCCATGAGTTCGAGGCCACCCTGAGACTCCATAGTGAATTCCAGGTCAGCCTGGGCTAGAGTGAGACCCTACCTCAAAAAAAAAAAAAAAAAAAAAAAAGTTAGAGTAGGCAAACAAATGATCTCTCTATAAATGGAATGTCTGCGGATGGAGGGTGGTTAAGGCTGTGTTAATCATAAGATGAGCCTCTATTGACTTCATGGAGGACTCTGAGGAAACTGTGCAT
This sequence comes from Jaculus jaculus, assembly GCF_020740685.1. Classification (NCBI taxonomy): domain Eukaryota; kingdom Metazoa; phylum Chordata; class Mammalia; order Rodentia; family Dipodidae; genus Jaculus; species Jaculus jaculus. Next base: position 172,210,068 of record NC_059103.1, on the reverse strand, counting down.
ACGACCACATGGAGCCTTGGTCCTAATGAGTGAGGACGGAGCCCACGCAGCAGAAAAGCCTCTGCCTTGAATGGGCAGGTCCAATTCATTACCTGAAAACTAGGCTAATGGTTCTTGGCCTCAAACTCTTGGCCCTCTGGGTTGTATTGTTTTATGTTTTTTTGTTTTGTTCTGTTTTTTAAGGTCAGGGCTGGAGAGATGGATTAGCAGTTAAGGTGCTTGCAGCAAAGCCAAAGGACCCACATTCGATTCCCTAGTGCCCACGTAAAGCCAGATGCACCAGGTGGCACGTGCATCTGGATTTCATTTACACTAGCTAGAGGCCCTGGAGTGTCCATTCTCTCTATCTGCCTCCCCCCACCTGTCAAATAAATAAATAAATAAACCAAACCAAAATAAAATATCTACCAAGTGTGGTGACACACGCTTTTAATCCCAGCCCTCAGAAGACAGAAGTAGAAGGATCACCATGAGTTCTCTCTCTCTAATAAATGAATTTTTTTTTAAAAAAACAAGAAGTTACCCTTGATGCCAGCCAGCTCCATCAGAGACAACCACCTTGTCACATGACACAGATTCTTTCCTAGCTCATGAGCAGAAATGTTCCTTCTAGTACCGCTCCACTGTGAGAAGACCACGCAGCTGAGTGCTGCCCAGAGTACACCAGGCCCTTCCACCACCACATAAAGTGGGCATGGTGGCACATGCCCAACACTGGGAAGATGGAGGCTGGAGGAACAGGAGTTCAAGGTCATCCTCAGCTACACAGAGGGTTAGAGGCCAGCCTGGGCTATGTGAAACCATGTCAGGGGAGGGGAGGGAAAGAATAAATAGGAAAAGAACGATAAAACCTCAGGAGCAATTAAGGCAGCAGCGGCAAATGCCTTAACCATTGAGCCATCTCTCCAGCCCATCAGGAGCAAATTAAGATAAACAGCATCTATTCTTTTATTTAAATTTTTTTGTTTATTTTTATTTGTTTCAGAGCAACACAGAGAGAGAAAGAGGCAGATAGCTAGAAAGAGAATGAGCACGCCAGGGCCTTCAGCCATCGCAAATGAACTCCAGATGCGTGCACCCTCTTGTGCATCTGGTTTACGTGAGTCCTGGGGAATCGAGCCTTGAACCAGGGTCCTTAGGCTTCACAGGCAAGCGCTTAACCGCTAAGCCATCTCCCCAGCCCCCATCTAGTCTTTCAATGAGTAGTATTTGCTATTCAAAATGGTTGTTGTGAAGAAACAAGACACCGTTGTTTTTGTTTGTTTGTTTTGTTTTGTTTTTGCTGTTGTTGTTGTTTTTGTTTGGTTTTGTCTGTTAGTTAGTTTGTTTTTTGAGGTATGGTCTCACTCTAACTCAGGCTGACCTGAATTTTACTATGTAGTCTCAGGGTAGCCTTGAACTCATGGTGATTCTCCTACCTCTGCCTCCCGAGTGCTGGGATTAAAGGTGTGCGCCACCGCACCCGGCTCAAGGCCCTGGTTTTAATGACCCTAGTAAAAAAATTATTTTGGGGTCAGACATGGTGGCCATTAGAGGAAATGGTTGTGTAATCATGAGTCAAAGAAAATGCCACCTACGTGAGAAAACCAGATATGGTCCCTCAAGAAAACTGAAGAAAGAGGGCGAAAGGGATGGCTTAGCAGTTAAGACATTTGCCTGCAAAGCCAAAGGACCCAGGTTCGATTCCCCAGGATCCACATAAGCCAGATACACAAGGCGGCACATGATTCTGGAGTTCGTTTGCAGTGGCTGGAAGCTCTGGTGCACTTATTCTCTCCCTCCCTTTCTTTCTTTCTCTGTCTCTCTTTCCTTCAAATAAATAAATAAAATATTTTTTAAAAAAAAAACTGAAGAAGGAGCTAGGTGATGAGTTGAGACAGGTCGGGCAGCCTGTTCCCATCACAGGACCACTGACTGCCATGGAATAAGCCAAGACTGTCTTTGCTCCTCAGTAAGCATGTGGCTGGCCCCTGGATCAGACCTTTTCCTGGCCCTCCTGTGCCCGTCCTCTGGGACACCCAGCGTCCCTCCACAGGCTCCTTCTGAAAGCCTCAAGAGTTTATACAAGAGCCACACTGAGCACTGACCCTGAACTCCATCTTTGTAAATGCTCCCAGAGCTATCTTAATGAGGGTCCCCCACAGCAGCCAGGAGGGCTGTCCTGTGGCTCTTCCTTCACAGGGAGGTCAACAGGTCATGAAGTAGCTGGCTCAGAGATCCGCTGGAGGACAGGAGCAAGAACTGTGTGTTCCTGTGGCCCTGAGCTTTTCTGCTCGGAGCCCAGCCAATCCTCCTGGCAAGTGAGAACTGAAAAGTATAAACGGTGACAGGAGCAGGAGGACTTGTCACCCCAGTTGTGCCCCTGGGTGAACTGTCACGCTTCCATGCACCCGCTGGCTCCGAATGTTCTATTGCCATAAACATTCCTGCAGCTCAGTGTTGCAGCCTGGGTAAAGAGAATGCGCCAAAGGGGAAGGGTGACTGTGGAGTTGGGGGCTATCAAAGTAACGAGAGGCAAAAAAAAAAAAAAAAACACAACTTAACTACTAGCCTTGTGTTTGTGGGTCATTATCCAGTTAGCAATAAATATCCCCACAGGACTGTGAGAATAATATGAGGAGACATCCTACCTATAGGTGATTAGAGTTACTTATCAAAAACTTGGTGGGGCACATCTTTAATCCCAGCACTCAGGAGGCAGAGGTGGGAGGATCGCTGTGAGTTCAAGCCCAGCCTGAGACTACAGAGTGAATTCCAGGTCAGCCTGGGCTAGAGTGAGACCCTACCTCAAAAATAACAAACAAAAAAAAAAACCCTTGAAGTGAGCTACTTTTTTATGAGAGAGAGAGAGAGAGAGAGAATTTGCATACCAGGGCCTCCAGCCACTGCAATCAAACTCCAGACACGGGCACCACCTTATGAATACGTGTGACCTTGTGCATTTGCATCACCTTGTCCATCTGGCTTAGGTGGGATCTGGACAGCCAAACATGGGTCCTTAGGCTTTGCAGGCAAGCACCCAAACCACAAGGCCAGCTCTCCAGCCCTAGAAGTGAACTACTTTTTACTCTATAGCAGGTGGTTGCTCAAATGTTGGTCCTATGCTAGGCAAGAAACCAAATGCAGATATTTGGATGTCCCACCTGTTAGATACCCGCTATCAGGAGCAAGGATGCTGGTCATACAGGCCAATAACCTGGAGTAGTACCAGGGAAAAGCTTGGAGTTGTCAGTGTGGGTCCCTGAGATGCCAAAATAAAAAAAAAATGCAGGTACTAAAATTTCATACCAACTGGTGGGCATATGGCAGAGAAGTCCAAGGAATTAGCCTCATCACCTCTAACCCTTCAGGCATCTGCTTCAAAACTATTTCTCCCAAAAGCTCTTCCCTCTGAAGACCTTCCTGAGTGCCTTTGCTTTAGATGCCCCTGGATACCACACCTGAGTGTAGTGGGCTTGTAGCCATGAAAACGAAGATGGCAGGGGAGGCGCTCCCCACGCTCCCCACTGTGTCCCCAGCCCGGCACAAGCAGCTTCTCTATAAATACCGTGTGAACAAACGTGCTTCATTAACATTCACTGGTTAGGGCTGGAGAGAGAGATAGCAGTTAAGGAACTTGCCTGTGAAGCCTAAGGACCCAGGTTTGATTCCCCAGGACCCACATAAGCCAGACGTACAAGGTGGCACACACATCTAGAGTTCATTTGTGGTGGCTGGAGGCCCTGGCACACCCATTCTCTCTCTCTCTCTCTCTCTCTCTCTCTCTCTCTCTCTCTAAAATAAATACATAAATAGATAGGTAAGATTTAAAAAAAAATTCATTATTTAAGTTAACATGCAAAGTGATGGTTTCATCATGACATCTCCATACATATGCATCATTGTATTTTGTTCTCATTTATTCCTCTCCCTACTAACATGCCACCTGTCCCCCTCTACCTGGTTAACTTGCTCCCCTAATTAGTACCCTCTTCTGCTTTCCTGTTGCATGAATTTCATCACCCTCTCTGTTTCTCATCTCCCCTGAGGTCTCTTTCTCCCTTCATGGTCCTCTTTCTAGATTGGCCATTTGTATCTTGTTCTTTTATAACTCTCTACTCAGTTCATCAGCCAATTTATTGATTTCTAGATCCAGCCACATGTATAAACACACACCTGTGTATACATACACACACCAAATTTTAAATGCAGGTTCCTTGTGTAAGAGGAAATTCAGTATTTGTCTAAGCCTGGCTTATTTCACTTAGTATAATAATTTCAAGTGGTATCCATTTTCCTGACAATATCATGATTTCATTTTTTAATTAATTATTTATTTGAGAAAAACAGAGAGAGAGAGAGAGAGAGAGAGAGAGAGGGAGAGAATGGGTACAGCAAGGCCTCCAGCCACTGTAAACAAACTCCAGATGCATGTGCCATCTTGTGCACCTGTCTTATGTGGGTCCTGGGAAATGGTCCTTAGGCTTCACAGGCAAGTGCTTAAGCACTAAACCACCTCTCCAGCCCATGACTTCATTTTTCTTTATGGCTTCACAAAGTTCCATTGTGTAATGTATCACTCTTTTTTTTTTTAATAATTTTATTTATTTATTTATTTGAGTGACAGACACAGAGAGAAAGACAGATAGAGGGAGAGAGAGAGAATGGGCGCGCCAGGGCTTCCAGCCTCTGCAAACGAACTCCAGACGCGTGCGCCTCCTTGTGCATCTGGCTAACGTGGGACCTGGGGAACCGAGCCTCGAACCGGGGTCCTTAGGCTTCACAGGCAAGCGCTTAACCGCTAAGCCATCTCTCCAGCCCTGTATCACTCTTTTTAATTCATTCATTTGTTGACGGACATCTAGGCTGGTTCCATTTCCTGCCTAAAGTGAATAGTGTAGCAATAGACACGGGCATCTAGGTGATATAGAGCCCAAGAGTGGCGTAGCTGAGTCATATGGTAATTCTAGTTTCAGTGCTTTGAGAAGCTTCTATATTTATTTCCATAGTACCTGCACCAGTCTACAGGCCCAACAGCAGCAATGCAGTGCTTCCCACACATCCTCACCAGCATTTGTTGCATTTCTTCCTTTTTTTTGGGGGGGGGGGTGGGGGAGGAGGATCTCGTTCTGGCCTAGATTGATTTGGATCTCACTTTACAGGTCGAGGTGGCCTCAACATCACAGTGATCCTCCTACCTCAGCTAACCTCCCAAGTGCTGGGATTTCAGGCGTGAGCCTCTACAGCTGGCTTTCATTTGTTTTCTTGATGATAGCCATTCTGACTGGTGTGAGACGGAATCTCAAAGCAGCTTTAATTTGCATTTCCCTGATGCCTACGTTTTGCCGTCAGGTTTGCATTGCTGGCAGAAATCACCCAACCAAGAGCAGCTTTTGGGAAGAAAGGGTTTATTTTGGCTTACAGACTTAAGGGGAAGCTCCATGATGGCAGGAGAAAACGATGGCATGAACAGAGGGTGCACATCACCTCCTGGCCAACATCAGGTGGACAACAGTAACAGGAGAGTGTGCCAAACACTGGCAAAGGGACACTGGCTATAAAGCCCATAAATCCACCCCCAACAATACACTGCCTCCAGGAGGCGTTAATTCCCAAATCTCTATCAGCTGGGGACCTTGCATTCAGAACACCTAAATTTATGGGGGACACCTGAATCAAGCCATCACACTAAGGTTGTTGTATACATCTTCAAGTATTCATTAGCTAATTATATTTCTTCTTTTAAGAGCTGTCATTAGCCCATTTATCTTTCTATTTATTTTGGGTTTTTTTTTTTTTTTTTGAGGCAGAGTCTCATTCTGTAGTCCAGGCTGGCCTCAAATTCATGATGATCATCCTACCCCAACCTCTGAAGTGCTGGGATTAAAGGTGTGTCCCACCCACACCCAACTAGCCCATTTATTGATTGGTGATTTTTTTAAGTATTTTTAAAGTATTTTATTTATTTATTTATTTATTTGAGAGAGAGAGACAGACAGAGAGAATGGGTGTACAAGGCCTCCAGCCACTGCAAACAAACTCCAGATGTATGTGCCACCTTGTGCATCTGGCTTACGTGGGTCCTGGAGAATTGAACCTGTGTCCTTAGGCTTTGCAGGCAAGCTCCTTATGTGCTGAGCTGTTTCTCCAGCCCTGGTTTTTCTTTTGTGTGTGTGTATATATCGGTATGCCAGGGTTTCTTACCACTGCAAACCAACACCCATCCATGGATGGCTGGGGAATTGAACCCAGACTGTTAAGCTTTGCAAACAAGTACCTTTAACCACTAGCCATCTCCCTAGCCCCCTGATTTGGTCTTTCTTTTCCATTCATAGGCGGCCTCTTCACAACCTTCAGCATTCCCTACATCATGAGAATGTTAGCACCTCGGTAATTATTTTTGACTATCTTCTTCCTTGCTAGACTGTAAACTCAAGCGCATAAAACTTCCTTTATCTTGTTGTTGTTTTTTTGAGGTAGGGTGTTGCTCTAGTCCAAGCTGACCTGGAATTCCCAAGGGTGGCCTTGACCTCACAGCAATCCTTTGACCTCTGCCTCCCGAGTGCTGGGATTAAAGGCGTGCGCCACCACGCCTGGCAAAGGTCACCATGCCTGGCTCTTTACTGAAACGTTTAAGTCATTTATTCAACAATATTTTCTATGCAGCTGAAACGTCATCTTGCTCTCCATTATTGTATCCTAGGCACAGTGTTTACAAAAAATGTTCCTCAATATTGGTGGCAGGAATAAAAATAAAGGCACATGCCTTTAATCCTAGGATTTAGGAGGCAAAGGTAGAAAGATTGCCTTGAGTTCAAGGCCAGCCTGAGACTACATAGTGAATTTCAAGTCAGCCTAGGCTAGAGCGAGACCCTATCTAGAAACACAAAAACAAACAATGAATAAAAATGAAGATTAAGGGTTGGAGAGATGGCTTAGTGGTTAAGCGCTTGCCTGTGAAGCCTAAGGACCCCGGTTTGAGGCTCAGTTCCCCAGGTCCCACATTAGCCAGATGCACAAGGGGGCGCACGCGTCTGCAGTTCGTTTGCAGAGGCTGGAAGCCCTGGCGCGCCCATTCTCTCTCTCTCCCTCTATCTGTCTTTCTCTCTGTGTCTGTCGCTCTCAAATAAATAAATAAAAAATAAACTTTATAAAAAAAAGAAGATTAAGAGATCTAGAAATGGGTAGGAAAAGAAAGTCGACACTGATTAGGAGAATTGTGCCAGTTGAGAAGAAAGTGAAACCGTTTGGCTGGGGAGATGGCTTACAGACAGCTGGGCATGGTGGCGCACGCTTTTAATCCCAGCACTCAGGAGGCAGAGGTAGGAGGATTGCTGTGAGTTCGAGGCCACCCTGAGACTCCATAGTGAATTCCAGGTCAGCCTGGGCTAGAGTGAGACTCTACCTTGAGAAACCAAACAAACAAACAAACAAAAAAAGCTGGGCATGTAGTGAGCACTTGTAAGCCCAGTGCTGGGGAGGGCAAAACAGGAGAAACTTCTAGAGCTTACTGGCCAGCCAGTATAGGGGAAATCAGTGAGCTCTAGGTTCAAGGAGAGACTCTTTTTTTTTTTGTTTTAAATTTTTATTAACATTTTCCATGATTATAAAAAACCGGAGTACCGGGCTGGAGAGATGGCTTAGTGGTTAAGCGCTTGCCTGTGAAGCCTAAGGACCCCAGTTCGAGGCTCGGTTCCCCAGGTCCCACGTTAGCCAGATGCACAAGGGGGCGCATGCGTCTGGAGTTCGTTTGCAGAGGCTGGAAGCCCTGGCGCGCCCATTCTCTCTCTCTCCCTCTATCTGTCTTTCTCTCTGTGTCTGTCACTCTCAAATAAATAAATAAATAAAATTTAAAAAAAAAGAAAAAAAAAAACAAAACCGGAGTACCTCTGTTCAATTCCTAGATCCCCATGTCGAGGGCCTGAAACTGACAGGCCTCTATAACCCTAGCGAGCTGCCATTGATGGAATGATGGGAGGGGGAGACAAGAATTTTCCAGAAGCTCTTGGCTAGCACAGCAAAGAGCAGCAGATAGAGAATCCAGAGCAAGAAACCCTGCCTCAAATGAGATGGCCAGGACCAACCCGAAAGTCACCCTCTGACTTCCACATGTGAGAGTCCACACACGCCACCACACACACAGGAGCACACAATTCATCATGATTATTTTCATTAGGTTTTTTTGAGGCAGGGTCTCACTCTATCCCAGGCTACCCTGGAATTTGCTACGTTATCTCAGGCTGGCTTCAAACGCACAATAATCCTCCATCTCCCCTCCTGAATGCTGGGATTAAAGGTGTGAGCCAACACACTGGGCACAAGTAATTTTTTAAAAAAATTCACTTTGATACAGAAATTTTAGGCTCCCTTGCCAATCCACCAATAAGACACATCAGTGCACCAATAATTTGGGGATGTCTCTGGATTCTTGTTTCAGAAATTCGACAAATGAAATGCAGAGACCAGAGGATAAGGTTCGCAAAGATTTTATTGTCGCTTAGCACTTTAGGAGGGAAAGCTTTCAGGGGAGCCCAAGGGAAGGAAGGAAGACACAGCTCTTGCCTAAGGAGGCAGGATGGGTTTTGAGAAGCCTACCTTGAGACTTAAATTGAGTTTTTTTTCTGTTTTGTTTCGTCATTTTTTTTTTTTAAATGTAAGCCCCCTGATGGGTGGCTGGTTCAGTCAGTCCAGCCCTGACATCAGGTGTTTGGGCTCAAGATTTCTGGAAAATGGCAATTTTCCCAGAAATGTTCATTCTCTAGGAAGGGCCTTCTCAGAAGGAGTGGAAGGACTCCTTAAGAGGTCAGAGATAAGAAAGGCCTGACCCTTCTGCCATTTCTGACCTGTGGTAAAGTGAAATGAACTCTTACATTTCCCCTCCAGGCCAAAGGACACTTCCTGCATGTAGCCAAGAGAAAGTTACTCACTTTGTGGCCCTGTCACCTCAAAACAGCCTTACTGCCTTAAAAAAATTAGGTGGCAGGGACTGAGAAAAACACTTGACATTGTTGCTGGCCTCCACATTACACACATAGTCACAAACACAATACACATGCATACACACACACACACACACACACACACACACATGTGCACACTCCCCTCCCAAAAAATAGCAATAATACTCACAATAATGAAGTGAGAGAGCCCTGGAGCTATGTGCTGATGGAATGCTGAAACTGGCCTTTTCAGGAGCTGACTGTATGTAGGGCATGGCCAGAGGGACCAGGAAGGCAAGTCACCCATCAGAGGTGTCTAGTCCAAGATCTCTGCGTCCTACAGGAAAGCTAAGCCATGTATTGCCAACCTCTGCATGTGTAAGCCAGGCTGCTTGCTTCCATGGCACAAAGCCTTAAACTCCTGAGGACAGCTAAAGGAGAGGGAAGGCCCAGAAACCAGGGGGCAGGGTTTCTCCATGTCAGGGTGGATCTCAGAATTCCCGTCTGTGAGCTTCAGTACATCTTGCTGGATGTCTGAATCACAAAGACCTGACTCAAAATGATGTCACCTTCACACAGATAGGGACCTTAGCATTTTGGAGTTTGGCTCGTAGGACTTCCAATACCTCTGCTTCCCAAGTGTGCATTCAGAGAGGTGGGGGAGGGGGCAGGAAGGTGAGGGCGGGGGAGTGTGCAATTCACCGTGGGGTGTCACGGCAAGATGAGGTCCATCTGGTAAGGTGTACAGGCACCCCTCATCACTCTCTTTATCAGAGTCTCTCTAGACAGTACTTGACAGCTGGCTGCTAACACAGGAACCCTCTGGAAGCTCAGACACTACAGAGGTCCTGTGAAGGTTCAGGAAGTATCAAGCGCTTTCCAGACAGGTATTCTGGACGTTCGTTCTGGGGCACTTCCTCCCCGTTCCACTGACATCCTAAAACTTGTGTGGCTGATTTTCTTTTTAAGGAAATTCCTTCCTGTTCCGCAATTTCCACTTCCATCTTTCTGATCACACACACACACACACACACACACAAAAGAAAACAAAGAGCATTGAAATTTTAGTCACAGTCCAGGCTCACATGATAACACATACATTCCACACACACTCCAGAACACTTTATCACATACACAAATGGAAAGGAAAAAGCAAGTGGCTTTTTGTGTGTTTTCAGTGATCTCTCCTATTGTCTAATAAACTCATCTGGATGAGAACTGATATTTTTTATTTTTATTTATTTATTTATTCTTGGTTTCTTGAGGTAGGGTCTCACTCTAGCGCAGGCTGACCTGGAATTCACTATTGAGTCTCAGGGTGGCCTCACAGCGATTCTCCTACCTCTGCCTTCCGAGTGCCGGGATTAAAGACATGTGCCACCACACCTGGCTTATTTTTTATAAATTATAACAGGTTATACTTTTTTTTTATCCCCTCATTCCAGCTCCCATTACCCCCAGGGGCCCTCCTTAGTGGGATTATGGTATTCACTGTGGGGCTTGAAGGTCTCAGTCAGTCTTTGTGGGGCAGCAAGGGAACATGCCTCAGGGTATTCCTGCCTACTCTGTGGTTCTTATAATCTTTCCACTCCCCCTTCCACAATGAGAACTAATAGATTTTTAAATAGAACCTCCTAGCTAAATTGCCTGTGATATTTATGATGGGCTCAATCTGGCTGCAACATTTGTTTTTTATCACTAACACCTTCCAAAGATTTTGGAGAGTGTAAGAGACATGTCCTGTGTTCAGCTGGTCTGGAGTAGCTTTCAATTTATTTGTGAACATTTCATGAATCTTTTTTTTTTAAATTTATTTATTTGAGAGCGACAGACACAGAGAGAAAGACAGATTGAGGGAGAGAGAGAGAATGGGCGCGCCAGGGCTTCCAGCCTCTGCAAACGAACTCCAGACGCGTGCGCCCCCTTGTGCATCTGGCTAACGTGGGACCTGGGGAATTGAGCCTCGAACGGGGGTCCTTAGGCTTCACAGGCAAGCGCTTAACAGCTAAGCCATCATGAATTTTTGAGAAATGTTTCTTTCCTTTTGCAAGGCTTTTTTGTTGTTGAGTTTGTTTGTTTTCTTAATGTTTTTTTTTTATTTTTATGTATTTATTTGAGAGTGGCAGACAGAAAGAGAAAGAGGCAGAGAGAGAGAGAGAGAGAATGGGCGCACCAGGGCTTCCAGCCACTACAAAGGAACTCCAGATGCGTCACCCCCTTGTGCATCTGGCTAACGTGGGAGCTGGAGAATCGAGCCTAGAACCAGGGTCCTTAGGCTTCACAGGCAAGCACTTAACCACTAAGCCGTCTCTCCAGCTCTGATTTTGTTTTTAATTGACACATTATAATTGTACATATATGGAATGTAGTGTAATGGTATATATTCAGAAACCCAATTTTTCTTGACTGTCTTATCTTTAAAAAATTTATTTATTTGAGACAGACACACAAAGAGAGAGTGAGTGAGTGAGTGACAGAGAGAGTGTGAGTGTGCCATGGCCTCCTGCCACTACAAACACACTCCAGATGCATGTGCGATTTTGTGCATCTGGTTTTACATGGGTACTGGGAAATCAAACCCAGGCCGTCAAGCTTTACAAGCAAGTGCCTTTAACCACTGAGCTATCTCTCCAGTCTCCCGTTCCTTTTTATTGTTTCCTTTGACATGCAGAAAAATTTTAATTTAATGCAATTCTATTTTTCTACTTTTGCTTTTGTTGCCTGCAACTTTTGGTTCACACACACACACACACACATACAGACAGGGCGTGGTGACACAAGACTAATCCCAGCAATAGGGAGACAAAGGTAGGAGGATCGCCGTGAGTTCGAGGCCACCTGAGACTACATAGTGAATTCCAGGTCAGCCTGAGCTAGAGTGAAACCCTACCTCAAATAAGCCAAAAAGAAAAAAAAATTTTTTTAAATTTTTTTTTTTGTTCATTTTTTATTTATTTATTTGAGAGCGACAGACACAGAGAGAAAGACAGATAGAGGGAGAGAGAGAATGGGCGCCCCAGGGCTTCCAGCCTCTGCAAACGAACTCCAGATGCGTGCGCCCCCTTGTGCATCTGGCTAACGTGGGACCTGGGGAACCGAGCCTCGAACCGGGGTCCTTAGGCTTCACAGGCAAGCGCTTAACCACTAAGCCATCTCTCCAGCCCAAGAAAAAAAATTTTAAAAGCACCACAAATCCTTGTTCATTGCAATGTCATGCAGGCTGTTCACTGTTTCTCTTCTAGCAGTTATTTATTTATTTATTTATTTATTTTTATTTTATTTTTTATTAATTAGTTTGTACTCAGTCAAGTTGGTACCATTGTTAGCCTCCTCTGTGTCCTCCCCCTCCCCCTGGCCCCTCCTTGTTGAGGTATGTGGGTGATGCATTTCAGAGTGAGCCCACAGTTATGGGTAGGAGGAAATGTCTCTGCGTATCATAACCCAACGTGTGGCTCTAACATTCTTTCAGCCCCTGTAGCCTCAGGTCTGACATTTAAGTCCTGAATCCATTTTGAGTTGATTTTTACAGATGGTGAGAGATGAGGGTCTAATGTCATTCTTCCGCAGGTGGATACGCCAGCCAGCACCACCAGTTCATGAAGAGACTGTCCTCTCCCTCACATTTGTTCTTGGCTCTTCTGTCTGAGTGATGGTGGTGGTGCTCCTCTTCCTTCTTCATCTTGCGTGTGCTTGAAACATGTGTGGTGTGTGTGTGTACAGCATATGCATGTGTGTGCATGCAGTGGTGGGCGTTCCTTGCACACACATGAGAGGCCAGAGAAGGGCAGGTGTCCTCCTCTGTCATCCCGTGTGTTTTCATGAGATGGAGTCTCTCAGTGAACCCAGAGCTGCCTTGTACTGATGACAGGCTGACCAGTGAATCTCACTCAGCAAGTCTCTGGTCTCCACACACGACCCCCTCCCACCCGCCAGGACTGGGTTACAGGCGTATGTGGCCACTGCAAGATTAAAAAAAAATTGTTTTAATTTTATTTATATATTTATTGACTTATGAGAGAGAGAAAGAAACAGATAGAGATAGATAGAAAGAGAGAGAGGGCTGGAGAGATGGCTTAGCAGTTAAGCGCTTGCCTGTGAAGCCTAAGGACCCCGGTTCAAGGCTCGGTTCCCCAGGTCCCACGTTAGCCAGATGCACAAGGGGGCCCCCGCACGCGTCTGGAGTTTGTTTGCAGTGGCAGGAGGCCCTGGCGCGCCCATTCTCTCTCTCTCTATCTGCCTCTTTCTCTCTGTGTCTATCGCTCTCAAATAAATAAATAAAATTAAAAAAAAAAACCACAAGAAAGAGAGAGAGAGAGAGAGAATGGGCATGCCTCTGGAAACAAACTTCAGACACATGTACCACCTTGTGTATCTGGCTTACGAGGGCCCTAGGGAATTGAACCTGGGTCCTTTGGCTTTGCAGACAAACGCCTTAACTGCAAAGCCATCTCTCCAGCCCACACTTCCAGATTTGAAAAAACAAAATGTTTTTTTTTTTTTTAATTTATCTACAGCCGAGCATGGTGGCACATGCCTTTAATCCCAGCACTGGGGAGGCAGAGGTAGGAGGATCACCGTGAGTTCAAGGCCAGCCTGAGACTACATAGTGAATTCCAGGCCAGCCTGGGGTAGAGTGAGACCCTACCTTGAAAAAACAACAACAACAAATATTTACAAGGAGAATGAGAGATAGAGAAAAGGATCAGAATGGGTATGCCAGGGCCTCTTGCCACTGCTAGTGAATTCCAGATGCATGGACCACTTTGTGCATCTGGCTTTTATGTATCTACAGGGGAATCAAACCCAGGGTCTCAAGCTTTGCAAGCAAGCACCTTTAACCTCTGAGCCATCTGTCCAACCCCCCACTCTCCAATTATTATGATGATGATTATCATTTGGTTTTTGAGGTAGCATCTCACTCTAGCCCAGGCTGACCTGGCATAGTCTCAGAGTGGCCTTGAACTCACAGCAATCCTCCTACCTCTGCTTCCTGAGTATTAGGGATTAAAGGCATGCGCCACCAACCCCGGCTTCCCTGCTCCAATCTTTTTTTTTTTTTTTTTAATTTATTTATTTGAGAGCGACAGACACAGAGAGAAAGACAGATAGAGGGAGAGAGAGAGAATGGGCACGCCAGGGCTTCCAGCCTCTGCAAACAAACTCCAGACGCATGCGCCCCCTTGTGCATCTGGCTAACGTGGGACCTGGGGAACCGAGCCTCGAACCGGGGTCCTCAGGCTTCACAGGCAAGCGCTTAACCGCTAAGCCATCTCTCCAGCCCCCATGCTCCAATCTTTACACAGGTGCTGGGGATTGAACCAGGGCCATCTCCGGCCTTCATGCCCGTGCCACACGCTCTCTCACCCTCTGAGCCATTTCCACAGCCCGTATGCTTATTCTGAATTCAGCCTCCAGTGTCCTGCCAGCTGTGTGAGTCCGGGCTGTTCACCTTCCCTCCTAGGCTACTGTTTCCTTTTGTGGCACACAGGGTGCCTAGCAGGTTTTATTATCTATTAAAAAAAATTGTTTTTTAATTTCAGTGAGAGAAAAAAAGAAAGAATGAATATGGGGGCCCCAGGGCTTCTTGCCACTGCAAATGCACTCCAAATGCGTGTGCCACTTTGTGCGTCTGGTCCTCATGGACACCGGATAAGTGAACCCAGGCTGGCAGGCTTTGCATGCAAGGGCCTTTAGCTGCTGAGAAATCTCCCTAGCCCCACTTGTCAGCTTTTCTTTTCTTTTTGTTTATTCTTTTTATTTATTTATTTGAGAGTGACAGAGAAAGAGGCAGGTAGAGAGAAAGAGAGCAAATGGGCGCGCCAGGGCCTCCAGCCACTGCAGACGAACTCCAGATGCGTGCGCCCCCTTGTGCATCTGGCTAACGTGGGACCTGGGGAACCGAGCCTCGAACCGGGGTCCTTAGGCTTCACAGGCAAGTGCTTAACCGCTAAACCATCTCTCCAGCCCACTTGTCAGCTTTTCAATTGTCATCCTCCATCTTCTTTATTACCCCTATTCTGAAGTGTCATGTGATTCTGAATAAAGGAGAGAACTTAGATCATTCAGTTCAGGCCTACCTAATTTGACCAACTGGTTTTGTATATCACACAAGGCAAAAAAAAAAAGGTTTCAGCGGGGCATGGTGGCACACACCTTTAATCACAGCACTCGGGAGGCAGAAGTAGAAGGATCACCATGAGTTCAAGGCCAGCCTGAGACTCTATAGTGAATTCCAGGTCAGCCTGAACTACAGTGAGACCCCTACCTCGGAAAAAAAAAAAAGTTTCATATATATATATAATGGAACTCACTATGTAGTCTCAAGGTGGCCTTGAATTCTCAGCAATCCTCCTACCTCTGCCTCCGAGTGCTGGGATTAAAGGTCTGCGCTCCCACACCCAGCTGTGTTTTAGATTTTAAAAGATTTAGAAAAGATAGTATTTCATAAGCAGCGAAAAGTATATGAAATTTTAATTTTGGTATCTATGAAATATTACACTTCGCCAAAAAGGCTGCTGGCCTCTGATCAGGTCCAAGTCTCTGGCAGACAGACAAGGAAAGCTCTGAATGAACAGAGAGAGCGGTTATAGGAAAAAAGATGCAAATGGTTTTTTATTTGGAGACATCCAAAGGGACAAAAACAGCCAGCAATAAACAAAGATCAATATGTAAAAAGTCACTTCTTCCTCAAATGCCAAAGGGTAATGTGTTATACAAACCATAAGGGCAAAAACATGTGAGCAACTTGGAGTGTTTATTTGCATGGGAGATCTGATATTTTCCTAATCTGGAATCACATTCATGATGAATGGTTGAAGGGGATTTGAAAAGAGGCCTGATTACATCAGGAATAGCTCAAGATGTTTCATACTGATAAGACTCCAGGAACCTTACATCTCGATTGCTGAAGGAAATTAAGACAGACATTAGAAACGCTTTGGTGGGTCTTTTCAAAAGGATAGGCTTTAGGGGGTGAGGCAGTGGTAAATGTGGGGCCAGGAAGAGATTAGAATTTGTAGTAGATGGAAGTCTAGTGTTAGGAAAACCTAAAGCTCTTTAAGACACAGAGGCCTGGTAAGAATAGCCAGCATTGTTCTGAGAGTTTGGCCTTATTGATGACTGGGATGCTAAGAGGATGTTAAATGGCACTGAAAAAAAAAAAAAAAAAATATATATATATATATGCACACATACATACATATATATATGGGACCAGGCGTGGTGGCGCACATCTTTAATCCCAGCACTTGGGAGGCAGAGGTAGAAGGAACATCGTGAATTCAAGGCCACCCTGAGACTACATAGTGAATTCTAAATCAGCCAGGACTAGAGTGAAAACCTACCTCAGAAAACAAACAAACAAACAAAAAAACCCAAGCAAACAACAACAAAAAAATTGGGTCATAAATATATCAGGTTTAGAAAGATTTAGGCAATGATCTGTATTGGGATATATAGGGTGAAGTTTATCACCCTTCAGTTTGCATGGGGAGGCTAGCCTTTGCTTGGAAAATCACTGGGGATACATAATAAATATATCCAACCCATGCCTTAAGTAGGAGAGAGATGAAGCCACTTTAAGATCTGAATTACTTGAATTCTCATGAAACCTTGCAGAAACTCTCAAGTGTGTCATCTTCCATAAGAATATGAATAATAAGCAGGACATGGGCTGGAGAGATGGCTTAGCGGTTAAGCGCTTGCCTGTGAAGCCTAAGGACTCCAGTTCGAGGCTCAATTCCCCAAGACCCACATTAGCCAGATGCACAAGAGGGCGCACGCGTCTGGAGTTCGTTTGCAGAGGCTGGAAGCCCTGGCATGCCCATTCTCTCTATATATCTGCCTCTTTCTCTCTCTGTCTGTCGCTCTCAAATAACTAAATAAAAATGAACAACAATAAGCTGGACGTAGTGGCGCACACCTTTAATCCCAGCACTCGGGAGGCAGAGGTAGGAGGATCGCCATGAGTTCGAGGCCACCCTGAGAATGCAGTGAATTCCAGGTCAGCCTGGGCTAGAGCGAGACCCTACTTTGAAAAACCAATAAAAGAATATGAATAATAAATACTGCTAGTATATCTATTACTATTGTAGCTCCGTGTGCAGACTGCTGGAGGCACTTAAATGAGATTTGAGTTGTGTAACGCTTGGGAGAGGCATCTGATGCCCCCTGCTTACCGTGGCCTGCAGTATGTGGAGCACGCTGGCTGTAAGCGTGGATTTGGGTGCAAACAGTTCTGGGGATCCTCGAGTAAGTAGCTTCAACTCCTTAGCTCCAGTGATCGTCTGTAAAGTAGAAATGATCACTCAAGTTGGGGTGAGGATTAAAGGAGGGCAGATGCTACATGGCTCGAGAGTGGGTTGGACAGTTAGCTTCTATCATCGCCAACACCATTCTCCAAATGCCCAGAAATATTCTGAGGATTGCTCGAAACACAGTAAGCCTTGCAGAAAATGAATACTTGGGACACTTACATAGAAGAGTTTTCACATAGTGATCTAGTCAGCTGCAGTTTCTGTAAAGTGCCCACCCCCCAGGGGGCTGCCCCCCTTCAGCCTCACTGGGGTTCTGGCTTCTTGTATTCCCACCACCCCACCCCACCCCCTCCTTCTTGGTAATTGTTCTGAGTCTTGTTTTCTGTCAGGCTTCTCAGCATTTGGAAAAGGGGATTACCATAGTGCTTCATGGTCCTGGTAGCATGAAAACACCTGTCTCTTCCTCTTTATGAGTACTGAGGAAGAAACAATGGCCTCCGAGGGACAAAGGGTGCATTACTACTTGGCCCCCACCTCTCTATGTAGTTTGTGGGGCTGGCTCTGTTTCCTACCATTAACAGCTTTGTTTGCTTATCTGATATTTTCTAGATTAAGTGACCTGGCTTCCACAGAGATGGGGCTCAACAAAACTGCTCTCCTTATGCCCGGCTCCCTGACACCTTTTCCTGTCGGCGGGCTGTGTCACAGAGCACACAGAGGAGCCAGTGTGCTGAGATGAAGGGATTGCTGGATCTGTAGATATCAGTGGTGTCACAGCACATAGTGGGATAAGCCCAAGGTGTTGCTTCCACTGAATTTCTTAAAACCTGAGAACGCTTTTCCTAAATAAGTTGGATTAGAAGGCTCAGCTCTCCATCCATTTTCCCTTGAGCTCACAAGGATAGGGTGCTAGGGGATAAATAATACAAGTTAGTCAAGGTCACAGCTTCATTGGTTCATGACCATAGACAACCTCTTTATTATACTGATGAGGAAATGCAGGTGTGTGGTGACATGCTCAGGTTCTCACAACCAGAATCTAGCCAAGCCCAAACATGACATCGAATTGGCCTGTTTTCTGTAACTATAATGAAATACATGAGGCAGGCTGGCTTTATAAGAAAAGAAGTTTATTTAGTTTACAGTTCTGGAGCCAGATGCATAAGGGGGCGCACGTGTCTGGAGTTTGTTTGCAGTGGCTGGAAGCCCTGGCACATCCATTCTCTCCCTCTCTCTCTTGGCCTCTTTCTCTCTCGCTCTCAAATAAATAAATAAAAATGAACAAAAAATATTTTTTTAAAAAACTTGTTCTGTGAGAACTCACTCCATAAGACCACTATTTCTTTTCAAGATCAAGACCTTTAATGACCTCCCACTGACACCATCAATATCATCACTTATTTCTGTGACCAAATAGCTGACCAGAAGAAGCTTAAGGAAAGAGTTTATTCCAGGTTATAGTTTCAAGAGAAACATTCCATCTTTGTGTGGAGGCAGGAAGTAGGAGACCCAGCTGGTCACATTGTGTCAGTAATCAGGAAGCAGACAACAAACAGGAATGGGGCCAGGCTATAACCGTCCCCCACCCCTTTTGGTGATCCAGTGCCTCCAACAAGGCTCTACCTTCTAAAGTTTCCACAGCCTTCCCAAACAGTACACCAGCTGGTGTTCCAAGTGTTCAAACACATGAGTCTATGGGGGACATTTTACATGTAAAACCCCAAACCACCATAGCCTTCCATACCAGTACACTGGGGACCAAACTAATGAGGTACAAACCTCTGGGGACAAACCACCTGCAGACCAGGGCACTATGTCTTGTGCTGCCCTGGAGAGCTTGCTTCCTCATAGCCCTCCCTGCCTCCCATGCCTGTGGCAGCGGGTGACTCCCTTTCCTTCCTTTTGTTTTCTTCCATTCAGCCACACTCTTGAGGTATGCCCGACCTGTCTTCTCACCCTTGGGTCCCAGGTGATATTTAATCTTCTCTGCACATACTGACACTGTCTAGGAATGTTGGGCTCACTTTCTCTGCAGATTAAAGAATTAAAAGGCAGGAAAGTGGGGCTAGAGAGATGGCTTCACAGTTAGGGCCCTTGCCTGTGAAGCCTAAGGACCCTTGTTCGACTCTCCAGATCCCATGTAAACCAGACACACAACAGTGAGGCACGCCCAGGTCGCACATGCCCACTAGGTGGCGCAAGCATCTGGAGTCCAATTGCAGTGGCTAAGGCCCTGTCATTCTCTCTCTTCATCTCTCTGTCTCTCTCTAAAATAGAAAAAAGGCAGGAAAGTGTTTAAAAGAATTAAGTTGACTTCAGAATAAGAGATAAAGAAAGCCGAAAGAGCTGGTTCCTCTGTGAGGAGGGGATTTCCAGAGGTAGGAAAATCAACAGTCCTAATGGGAACTGAACTTTTATGGAACGGGGAAGCTGGCCCATGCATGGTCCATGATCGGTCACCTTTTTTTTTCCTTTTTTTGGCTTTTCAAAGTAGGGTCTCACGCTAGCTGAGGCTGACCTGGAATTCACTATGTAGTCTCAGGGTGGCCTTGAACTCATGGGGATCCTCCTACCTCTGCCTCCCCAGTGCTGGGATTAAAGGCGTGCGCCACCACGCCCCGCCCTGATTTGTCATCTTCAGTGAAGGTGAAGGCACTGGTTGGTCTGTGATATATCCAGACTGTGCAGGTCCCAGAAAGCCTGACAAGCCAGCCTGCTGTTGGGGAAATTCATCTAAGCCAGGGAGAAGTAGAAAGTGGGGTCACCCCCTTCACCATCTTGAGTTAGCACCTACCAAGGGCCCCTTTTCTCCATCTATCTGCCTAGCCAAGGAATCTGTCTAGCTCCTATAGTGTTTCAATGCCCTCTATAGGCCTAAAACTTCCATCCAGTGGTTTGTGGTCAGAACAGATAGATGCTCATCTACGATGAAAACGGGGCTGTGGGAACCCAGCTGGTAAGAGGTTTTATGTGGAGAATGAAGGTTGAAGTCACTGGATTCTCTCAGAAGCCAGGTCCCAGCAGGAAAGCTGATGCTGAACTATGTCAGCTTAAAGACTCCCCTACCACCTGCCTCTCTAAGCAGCCAGAGTCCTGTCAGGCTAATCTGAGGGGTGGCCTGTTATCTTTCACCCATGGCCGCAGTCAGTTGAGTCAGAAGGTGAATGTTAGGATAGTGTCCTCATGAGGCACTGACATTACTTGCAAAGATGGGTACAAATCTGCATGGCCAAAGATAGGAACTCAGACATACAAAAAAAGAGTGTCAGAAGCCAGATACGAGCTTCTGGTGATAAGCAGGCCTGTGCTGTCTTAGCTAAGACCATGTGGGTGTCTCATTCAATCTTTCAAAATAGTTCTTTGAGATAGATATTATGCTCCCCATTTAACTTTCTTTAATATATATATATATATATATATATATATATATATATATATATATATATAATTTACTTGAGAGGGAGGGAGAGAGCAGGCACACAAGGGCCTCTAGCCATTGCAAACACACTCCAGATGCATGTGCCACCCTGCACATCTGGCTAACGGGGGTACTGGGGTATTGAACCTTGGTCCCTAGGTTTCACAGGCAAGCATGTTGACTGCTAAGATATCTCTCCAGCCCATATTCTCCCCATTTAAAAGCAAGTAACTGAGACTTGGAGAAGTTATTTGCAGAAGTCACACAACGGGTCCATGTCGGAATCAAGTGTGAAGTGTGAGTCTGCTGATTCCACATTGTTAAAAAAAAAAGTCATCAACAGCCAGGTGTGGTGGCGCACGCCTTTAATCCCAGCACTCGGGAGGCAGAGGCAGGGGGATCCCCATGAGTTCAAGGCCACCCTGAGACTACATAGTGAATTCCAGGCCAGCCTGAGCTAGAGTGAGACCCTACTCAAAAGAAAAGACAGTCATCTACGTTTATCAGACCACTCAGACTGACCTATGTGGTGTGGCCTTCAGTGTTGGACTAGAAAGATGCCATTGCTTTTCTCACGCAACCTTAAGTGTACTGATTTCCATTGGCACTACGGTGCTCAAATCATGCCCCATAGAGTGCTTTCACGTCCTTCAGTGGGGCAGAGGGGGAGGATGGTATGGTGGTTCAAATGTAAAATGTCCCCCATGGCCTCAAGTGCTTGTGACTAAGCTTCCTACTTCGTCCCTGGCCAGCGAAGGCCCTGGGAGGCAGAGCAGTGCTGGCGGAGGTGTGTGGCTGGGGAAAAGCTTTGGCGGTGAGTGGTCTGGCCCTGGTAGGTATTCAGAGCCAGCTCTCTTAAACCACTGCTGTTCTGCTATTGAGCCTGCTGCCCTGTTTCTTCTACCACATGAAACTTCCCCTCAAAACTGTAAGCTTGCCGGGCGTGGTGGCGCACGTCTTTAATCCCAGCACTCGGGAGGCAGAAGTAGGAGGATCGCCGTGAGTTCGAGGCCACCCTGAGACTCCATAGTGAATTTCAGGTCAGCCTGGGCTAGAGTGAGACCCTACCTCGAAAAACCAAAAAACTGTAAGTTAAGTTTGAGGGCTGGAGAGATGGCTTAGTGGTTAAGGCATTTGCCTATGAAGCCCAAGGACCCAGATTTGGTTCCCCGGTACCCACATAAGCCAGATGTACATGGTGGCACATGCATCTTGAGTTTGTTTGCAGTGGCTAGACGCCCTGGTGTGTCCATTCTCTCCTCTCTCTCACACATAAATAAATAAAAAATTAAAAACTGTAAGCTTGAACTAAAACCCTTTCCTCCCATAAACGGCTTCTGGTCAGGTGTTTTGTTCCAGCAGTGAGAAGGGAACTGCTACGGATGGGCACAGATAAGCTATTATCTTCATCCAGTGTCTGCATCCCTTCAACAGGAGCTGTTCCTTCCTAGGGCTTAAGATCATTAGGTGCTTGAAAAAGGTTTAGATGATACCACGTCTTCCAGGCGCTCTGGCCCCTGGTTTAACACCTCCCACGCAGAAGAACTCACACAAACAAGTGGGCTCCAAGATCTTCTAGGGCGGAGCAGGTGAAGATGTTTGGGCAGGAATGCCCAGGAAATTGCCTTATTTTTAAAAAAAATAATTATTTTAGTTTTATTTATTTATTTATTTGGCAGAGAAAGAGGGAGAGAGAAAGAATGCAGGGCTTCCAGCCACTGCAAATAAACTAGGACGCTTGTGCCCCCTTGGTGCATCTGGCTAACATGGGTCCTGGGGGAATCAAACCAGGGTCCTTTGGCTTTGCAGGCAAACACCTTAACCACTAAGCCATCCCTCCAGCCCAGGAAATTGCCTTCTTGATTAAGAGCCTTATAGCATCAACTAAAGGTGAGCAATCATCCAATGCCTAGGCACAGCTACCTTAGATGCTGTGTGTGTTTGTGTGTGTGTGTGTGTGTGTGTGTGTGTGTGTGTATTTTATACTTGCTCATTCATCCAGAACTAATTGAATTAAAGTCAGTACATATCTGATTCATCAATCTGGATCCAGTAGATAATGTTGTGGGACCAACAGGACAATCTCTCTGACACTACCTCCAAAAGACTGAGAACACCGCTCCCAAATCAGACATGAACTTCTCAGTCTTGTCTGTTCACTAAATTGACACCACAGTGTATTTGTTTAATCTTCTCGGTATTAGTGTTTCCCTCTCCAGGGGCAACCTCTGGGCGTTGTGCGTTGGTAAACAAGCTCAACCTGATATGGCTGCACCAGTTGAAAATGACCTCTTGATTGGGCAGTCCAGACCAGCAGTGTCATCGCAAATGCATCTTGGCCAGGTTTTCAGTCCATGAAAAAGTCCTTCTCTGGAGGAGGAGTCAGGGGTTTTCTGAAATCTCAAACAGGGAGAACAGCTTCACTTTTCCTTTGACAGGCCTCCTCTGACAGCTTTCAGATCCTTGGCATTTCCAAGCAACTGGAGTAGGGGATGCCCGCCGCTTCCTTGCTTACCTGGGTGCCTCACTTCCGGCACCCTAGCCAATCACATGCCTGCTTAGAGAATGCCAGCAATGGATTGCCGTTTTTTAAAAATTATTTGTTTATTCATTTGAAAGAGAGAAAGAGGTAGATAGATAGAAAGAAAGAGAATGGGCGCACCAGGGACCCCTGCCACTGCAAACAAACTCCAGATACAGGCGCCACTTTGTGCGTTTGGCTTTACAGTGGGTCCGGGGGAATCGAACCCTGGTCTTTGGGCTTTGCTGGCAAACACCCTAACCGCTGAGCCGTCTCTCCAGCCCTATATGTTATCTTTTGATATACTGAGGTGAGGAGATATTCTGACCATCTGTGCACATGTCAGCAACTCCAAGACTTCTTTGATATCTTCTGATACTATCTGCAGCGGGTCTGCCTCTTGCGACCGTCACAGGACACAGAAGCATAGCATAGTTGTGGAGAAAGGAGTCCTGAGAACTAGGTGCGGGATAAGGCAGTGGGATTCATGGTGGCATTTTCAGATGTCATTGTATTTTGTTCTTATTTGTCCCCCCCCTCTTTGCCTCATTTTTGCTGGTTCCCTTCGGGATAGTTCTCCCTCCTGTTTTCATGTCTCATTACCCTCTCTTTCTCCCTTTCCCCTCCTTTAAGACCTCTTTCTTCCTCTCATTGTCTCCTCTTTACTTTCTTTCTTTCTTTCTTTCTTTCTTTCTTTCTTTCTTTCTTTCTTTCTTTCTTTCTTTCTTTTTTCTTTTAAGACAGGGCCTCATGTATCCAAGCTAGCCTCAAACTTGCAGAATAGCTGAGGATGACCTTGAATTTTGTCTCTCCTGCCTCTACCTCCTGAGTGCTGGGATTACAGGCTTGCACCACCATGCCTGGTTTCTATGGAGTGGAGCTGGGGATCGAACCTAGGGCTTCATGCATGAGAGGCAAGCACTCTACCAAGTGAGCCACGTCCTCGGCCCTCCTTTCTACTTATATAGCAAGCACACACACACTTAAATCTTAATTCCACATATGAGAGAAAATATTTCGACTTGTCTTTCTGAGTTTGGTTTGTTGCACCTAACATAATGATTCATTTCCCTGCAAATATCATGATTTCATTTTTCTTTTTAAAATATTTTATCTACTTTTCTATTTATTCAACTAAGAAAGAGTCCGAGAGAGAGAGAGAGAGAGAGAGAGAGAGAGAGAATGGGCACACCAGGGCCTCTAGCCACTGTAAACAAACTCCAGATGCATGTACCACTTTGTGCATCTGGCTTACATGTGTACTGGGGAATTGAACCTGAGTTCTTGGGTTTTGCAGGCAAGTGAGCTCTCTCTCCAGCCCACAATTTCATTTTTCTTTACAGCTAAGAAAATTTCTATTTTGTGTATGCATCACATTTTCTTTATCTGTCCATCTGGTTTCATTTCTTTGCTAGTATGAATAGTGCAGTAATGAACAGGAATGTGCAAGTTTCTCTGGAACATGTGGATTTAGAGTCTCTCAGCTTTACTCAAGAGTAGTATAGCTCGGTCATATGGTAGCTCTAATTTTAGTTTTTTGAGGAAACTACACATTTTTTTAAATTTTTTATTTATTTATTTGAGAGCGACAGACACAGAGAGAAAGACAGATAGAGGGAGAGAGAGAGAATGGGCGCGCCAGGGCTTCCAGCCTCTGCAAACGAACTCCAGACGCGTGCGCCCCCTTGTGCATCTGGCTAACGTGGGACCTGGGGAACCGAGCCTCGAACTGGGGTCCTTAGGTTTCACAGGCAAACGCTTAACCGCTAAGCCATCTCTCCAGCCCTACACATTTTTACAGTGGCTGCACTGGCTTGCATGCCCACCAGCAGTGTGTAAAGGTTTCTCTTCCCCCATCCTCAGCAGCTTTGGTTGTCATTCATTTTCTTGACGATAGTCATTCTTATTAGTGTGAGACGATTTCAAAGCAGTTTTAATTTATATTTCCTTGAGGGATAAGGACATCAAACACTTTTTCAAATACTAATTGACCATTTGGATTTCTTTTTGTAAAATTTTTTATTTATATACTTGAGAGAGAGAGAGAGAGGCAGAGAGAGAGGGAGGGAGAGAGAATTGGGTGTGCTGCAAACAAACTCCAGACGCATGCACATAAGCTATATGTCATGTGCATGTAGCTTATGTGGGTGCTGGGGAATCAAACCTAGGTCCTTTGGCCTTAGCTGCCAAACCATTTCTCCAGCCCATGAATTTTTCTTTTCTTTTCTTTTCCTTTTATGTATTGAATTCATTAGCTCATTTGTTGACTGAATGACATTTTTCTTAGTGTTTAAGTTTTGAAGTTCTTTTTACTTAGTCTTGATTAACCACCACCTCTCTTTCTTCTTCCCATCTTCCTGCCCTCCTACCCTGCGTTCATCCTCCCCCACTCCAGGCATTTAGCCTTTAAGTATCATATCACTAGAGATCTGCTGCCCTCCCCACCCTTCTTCCTTGAAGTCTCATTTCCTCCTCATGGGCTCCTTGCAAGATCCCTGGCATTCACACACTGTCTCACACACAGTAACCCTCATCTATGAAGGTTGTGAGCTATGACCCCCATGAGAAAGGGCATTCAGGGTTTATCCTGTATCTGGGTTACCTCACTTTATATACATATACATATACATATACATATACATATACATATACATATACATATATATATACCTAATATAATACTTTCTAGTTTCATTCATTTTACAGCAAATTTCTAAAACCCATTGTATATTTGTACCATATTTTCTTAATCCATTCCTCATTTGATGGACATGTAGGCTGAGTCCATTTCCTTGCTGTTGTGAAGAAAATAACAATAAAAACTGATGAACAAATATCTATGTAGTGGAATGTACAGCCATTGGGAATTTGCCCAGGAATGGAATAGCTGGATCATATGGTGCTTCTATGTTCTGACCTTGTGGAAGGCGTATCATGGAGTCTTGCACTTCTTTATATATTTGAGATATTAATCCTCTGTCTGATAAGTACTTAGTAAAGATTTTTCCTATTCTGTACATTGCCTTCCTTATTCTGGTCAATGTTTGCTGGGAAGAAGTTGTTGCAGTTACCTTTTCATTACTGGCACAAAGCACCCCACCAAGAGCAGCTTATGGAAGGAAAATTGTGTTGGCTCAAAGTCTCAAGAGGAAGCTCCATGATGACAAGGAAAAGATAGCCTGAGCAGAGGCTGGGCATCACCTCTGTGCCAACATCAGGTCAACAGTGGCAGCAAGAGAGTGAGCTGAACTAACACTGCCAAGTTAGAGAGACTACTAAACCATCAACTTCTACCTCCAGGAATACACTTCCTCCAGCAAGACTCCACCTCCCAAATTGCCACGAACTGGGGATCAAGCATTCAGAACACATGAGTTTATAGGGGACATCTAATTCAAACCACTACAGGAGTGTTTTGTTGTTGTTGTTTATTTTGTTTTGTTTTTTTTTTTTAATTTATTTGAGAGCAACAGACACAGAGAGAAAGACAGATAGAGGGAGAGAGAGAGAATGGGCGCGCCAGGGCTTCCAGCCTCTGCAAACGAACTCCAGACGCGTGCGCCCCCTTGTGCATCTGGCTAACGTGGGACCTGGGGAACCGAGCCTCGAACCGGGGTCCTTAGGCTTCACAGGCGAGCGCTTAACCGCTAAGCCATCTCTCCAGCCCTTTTGTTTGTTTTTTGAGGTAGGGTCTCACTCGAGCTCAGGCTGACCTGGAATTCACTCTGTAGTCTCAGGGTGGCCTCAAACTCATGGTGATCCTCCTACCTCTGCCTCCCAAGTGCTGGGATTAAAGGTGTGCGCCACCACGCCCGGCTTACAGAAGTTTTTGAAGTTCGTGTCATTCCATTTATTAATTCTTGGTATTATTTCCTGTGTTGTTGGTCTTTTAAGTTTAGAAGCATGTCTTCTAGTAACAGGGATAATCTAACTCCTTCATTTCCTCTTTATATACTGCTTATTTCTCTTGTGTTATTTTTCTAAGAGTTCAAGCACTAAATTGAATAAGGGTAATGAGAGTGGACAACTTTGTCTTATTTCTAATTTTAAAGGAAGTGCTTTCAAGTTTTCCCCATTTAGTATAGTGCTGTCTTATACAGACTTTATTTTGTTGAGATATGTTCCTTCTATTCCTAGTTCGAGGTATAGAAGTCTTCAAGCTCCAAAATTTTGAAAATATATGCACTTCCTCCCCATTTACAATCCAAGTTTCTCCATCTAGATCATATAGTCTTAGGGTTCAAAATGTAGCTTCAAGCCAGGTGTCATGGCACACTCTTTTAATCCCAGCACTTAAGAGGCAAAGGTAGGTGGATACTGTGAGTTCGAGGTCACCCTGAGACTACGTAGTGAATTCCAGGTCAGCCTGGGCTAGAGTGAGACACTACCTCACAAAAAAATGTAGCTTCAGTGGCTGGTAAAATGGCTCTGCAGCTAAAGTTGCTTGCAAAGCCTGCTAGCGAGGATTCAATTCCCAAGCCACCCAGGTAAGCTGGGTACAAAAAAATAGCACAAGCATTTGGTATTAGGCAAGAGGACATGGTGCACCTATGTGTGTACGTGAGTGTGCACACATGCGCGTGCACACACACATACACAAATAAACAAAGTTAAAAACTTTTTTTCAATATAGCGTCACAAACTATAACAAACAATATTTCTCTGTTTTGGACCCACTTGCTAACATAAAACTCGAGGGGCCACAAAGAGGTGCTGTCTAGATCTCTTGCAATGGGAGTACAATTGTCTCATGGCACCAACTGCTGCCCCTAAAAATCTATCATCACATTGGTATCAAAGCCATATTTCTCTTTTCCCGGGCTATTTCCAGTAAGGACTGAGTATGGGGGAAGGGCAGAACATGCTTCCTCTCAACCAAGGGATGCCGATCTTGTCCTCCCACAAGCCTGGCTGAGATCTTGGCATAGGGCTGCAGTCAGACATTCTTTCAACTCGGTCCTTCACAGAGGTGAGATCGATGGCTGTGCAAAAAGCCTCACTAGGTCCCTCAGAGCTGCTGCCATGGCGTCTTCCTTCCTGTGGCTGTTTCAGCCATCAGGAGACAGCAGAGTCCCTGGCTCCCCGCCCTGACGATGCATCTATGTGTTCCTATCTCTTACTTTCACCCATTAAGAGGGACCTCTTGGTTGGCTTTTGGGAAAAGGATTCATTCAATTTCACCCCCCGTCTCCTTCCCTTAAGACCTCACAATCCGTCCTGAACTAAGGGAGCAGCTTAGTGACAGAAGTGCTTCCTTTCTGACCCTGGAACAAGTTGACTTAGATGTTCCTACAGACCTTGGTGGTGCTTCATTCAGACCACTCATTCTCCTGAGGCCCTAAATCGTGGCCAGCTTCGACCGTGACTGTAACATAAGCTCAAGCAGGGCCGCCTGGCATATCGTGCCTTGCTGTAGCTGGGGCCCTCCCTGTAAGTTGGCTATTTCTTCAGAACACGTGTCAATCTCGGTCCCCGTTCCTGAGACCGCACTGTCTCAGCTGTCACCACCTCATGATATTGTGCTGTCACTACCAATATCTCTACCTGTCCTTTGTTGGTTTTTAATTTTTTTTTTTAATTTAAAGCCTTTGGAGAAACTTCTAGTGTCAGGGTAATACTAAAATCTAAAGTTACAGATATTGGAGTACAGCAGAGGAGGACATATAATACTTTCTAGATAAAGCCCAGCTTAAGGAAGAAGGAAGCTGAGGTGACCTGTTGTTTACTCAGGGAACGGCACCAGAGAAATTACTGAGTAGGTTTGGCAGATGTCCAGAAAGGAAAAAAAATTTAAAAAAAAAAATAATGGACTCATTTGATGAAATTTTTTGACCAATAAATGTGTACATACCAAAACTAGGTGCAAAAGCTGCAGTAAACACAGTCAGCCCGGCAGATCAAGGGATCCCCTGTTGCTGTGTGATCTTCCTCGGGAATTGCATGTATTTTCCCTCCGACAGCTTAAGCTGTGGACTTGCCTTTGTTTGAGACTTCCCTGGGTTACTGGAACACTGTGCTTGTACCCGCAATACCTGGAATTTTAGACTCCCACAAGCCAGGCTTACCCCATAACTAACTCACTGGGTAGTTTGAAAGCCCAGCTCCTTTGCCTAATATTGGGATGGCAGAATTGTGTGAATAAGATTCATGGCAAGTTGCTGCATTATAATGTTTAATGTTGAGCCAGGCGTAGTGGCACACGCCTTTTATCCCAGCACTCGGGAAACAGAGGTGGGAGGATTGCTGTGAGTTCGAGACCAGCCTGGGACTACAGAGTGAGTTCCATGTTAGCCTGGGCTAGAGTGAGACCCTACCTCGAAAAAAACAAACAAACAAACAAAAAAATTGATGTTGAAAATTGTGAATTCCAAAATTGTCAATACAAATAAAATTCTTACTTAACTTTCAGTGGTTTGATAGAGATATAACAATTAAGATTCTGAAATTCATCCACAAGAACAAAAGCATTAAAAAAATAAAATTTTAGAGCCAGGTGTGGTGGCACACGCCTTTAATCCCAGCCTTTGGGAGGCAGAAGTAGGAGACTTATTGTGAGTTCAAGGCCAATTTGAGACTACATAGTGAATTCCAGGTCAGCCTGAGCTCAAGTGAGACCCTACCTCGTAAAACCAAAATAAATAAAAAAAGAAAATAAAAATAAAAATAATTTAAAAAAAAATTTTTTTTGTTCATTATTTATTTATTTATTTATTTATTTGAGAGCGACAGACACGGAGAGAAAGACAGATAGAGGAAGAGAGAGAGAATGGGCGCGCCAGGGCTTCCAGCCTCTGCAAATGAACTCCAGACGCGTGCGCCCCCTTGTGCATCTGGCTAACATGGGACCTGGGGAACCGAGCCTCGAACCGGGGTCCTTAGGCTTCACAGGCAAGCGCTTAACCGCTAAGCCATCTCTCCAGCCCCAAAAATAATTTTTAAAAATAAAAAAAGCATTTAAAAAGTCTGGAGAGAAAGAGAGAATAAGAATAAACTAATGAGTCGGGTGTGGTGGCGTATGTCATTAATCCCAACACTTGGAAGGTAAGAGGTAGGAGGATCGCCATAAGTTCAAGGCCACCCTGAGACTACATAATGAATTCCAGGTCAGCCTGAGCTACAGCGTGACCCTACATCAAAGCAAACAAACAAAAAAGAATAAACTAATGAGGTCTTCTCTCACCAAATAAAATGTACTGGACAGACTAGAACAGAATAAAAAAATTCACAAACTACAAGTGATGATTAAATCCATTGTCAACTTGATCTGTTTAGGAATTTACAGATGTCCTCTTGGGTGGGTCTCTGAGGTTGCTTCCAAGAAGGATTAGCTGAAGGAGGAAGTCCTTCCCTAAGAGTGAGCCCTTCCTAACGCTTTGTATAGGGAAGCTCTGGGAGAAAATCCCTTCCGCCCACTTGGCTGCAGTGGGCTTCCTGGCGTGGGCTTCCTTGCTTCTTTCCTGTCCAGCTGTCCTTTGCTGGTACTGAAACCACATGTCCGCAGCCTCTTAGCGTGCACTCAAGACCAGGGACTCTCCAGGAAGCCTTCAAGTTAGTGCTGGGTTGGGACTGCTGAGGCATCCAGCCACGTGGACTGAGCAGCTACCCGGCTTCCTTGACTCTCAGGCTTGCACATTGCTATTGTTGGACTGCCACAAGCTAATCCAATGCATTCCCTTTTAATACAATTCATTCTACTGGCTCTGTTCGTCTAGAGAAGCCTGACTAATACACTACATGGCGCATGTGTGTGTGGAGTTCATTTGCAGTAGCAAGAGGCCATGACGTGTCCCATATTTTGCCTCTCACAAGTAAATAAAAAAATAAAATACTTTTAAGTCCAAAAACTGATTTAAACACATATAATGATTCAGTGTGATAATGGTGATGGCCTTTATCATTAAGAAAATATTATTCAGTGAGTAATGTTAGGAATAAAACATTAGCTTACTCTCAAATGCATCCTAAGTGAATTAAAGTTGGAAAAAGATATTTAGAGCTAGATATAGTGGTACACACATCCCAGCATTAGAAGGGTGGAGACAGTAGGAACAAGACTTGGAGGCCAGTCTAGGCTAGATAGTGAGTTCTAGGCCAGCCTAGGATGGGTGAATAGAGAGAGAGAGAGAGATGGTAGATAGATAGATAGGCAGACAGGTGGCATATATCTCATAAAACAACAAAAAAATCTTTAGTCTTCTTGCAATGACAGATGAGGCAGTTCAGATCAGTATTTCTGCTCAAAGCAATTAGAAACTATGGTGGGGGGGAGAGAGAGATTATAAAATATACCTGTGTGGAGGCATCCGGGAACCAAAAATCTATAAAGAATAATAAAGTCAAGATCTAAGGGCTAGAGAGATTGCTTAGTGGTTAAGGCACTTACCTGCAAAGCCTAAGGTTTGATTCCCTGAGTCCCACAGCCAGATGCACATAGTGGCACATGCATATGGAGTTTGTTTGCACTGGCTAGAGGCCCTGGCATGTCCATTCTCTCTCTCTCTCCCCCTTTGTCTCTAATAAATAAATTTTTAAAAAATTTTTTAAAAATCTAAGAGAAGAAAACAACTCAGAGAGGTGAATCCAGCTCAGGCAATACTATGCTTCTGGAAATATTGGCTGAAAGATTGTAGCCCACAGCACTTTTGAGAGCCTTTAGGAGGTAAGGCAGCAAACATTGGAATACAGGCAAATGAAAAGAGAAACTTCTGATAAACTCCTAATGCACTGGCATGGGTTTCCTAAAGGGCATACCTGGGAAGTGAGTGTGGAAACAAATCAACCAACCCTCAAAGGAACACACTTTCTTCCTATCACCTCAAAGTCTGCAATTTAGATTGATCATAACATCAAAAGTGAATACGAATGCTTTCTGAGCAAAGGTTCTATACTAGTAGTTCTAAAATTGTTCCTTAATTTGCATATACAATGAGAAACAACCAAACATTCAATACCAAATGGTATCACAAAAATCCATAAAAAACATGAGACAATAGAAGATTTTATTTGTTTATTTATTATTAGAGAGAGAGAGAGGGAGAATGGGCGCACCAGGGCCTCTAGCCACTGCAAACGAACTCTAGACACATGCACCCCTATGTGCATCTGGCTTACGTGGGACCTGGAGAACCAAACCTGGGTCCTTAGGCTTCACGGGCATGTGCCTTAACCACTAAGCCATCTCTCCAGCCCCTATGAGACAATAGATTCAGAGGAGATACCACAGACTGTAAAACAAGTGTGCTTACCATGTCTAAGAAGATTAAAATACAAGACTGAAAACTTTATAAAGGATTATCAACCGTAAAAATACTGATCAAACAGAAACTCTAAAACTGAAAATTTCAATGACTGAAATCAAGACCTCAATAAATGGGC
The DNA here is from genome assembly GCF_020740685.1 of Jaculus jaculus. NCBI lineage: Eukaryota > Metazoa > Chordata > Mammalia > Rodentia > Dipodidae > Jaculus > Jaculus jaculus. Next base: position 172,177,581 of record NC_059103.1, on the reverse strand, counting down.
TAGGGAGATGGCTCAGGGGCTAATGTACTTGCCAGGTAAGTGTGAATACCTGAGTTTGGAACCCCAGAACCCATTTAAAAGCTGGCCGTTACAATGGACATAACCCCGGCACAGCAATGGGCAAGAGACAGGAGAATCTATAGGAAACTAACACAGGGTGAACAGTGAACGAGCCGTCAATGAATGACGCGGAAGGCAAGGAACACTTAAAGTTGTTTTCTGACCTCCACGTGCGCATCCACATGCATGCATGCACACAGAGCCCAATGGATAAATTAAAATCACAGTTTGGAAACAGTGAAACAGAAAACTAATGAACTCGAAGTTATCTCGGAATAGAGCGCAGAGGGATTGGGGGGCGCGGGGAGGAATGGACATGAAAATAACATAGAAAGAAAGTATTATAACCAGAGAATAAGCTCCAGGATCAGTGCTGCACTCTCAGCTACTTGGGAGGCTGAGGTACAAGGACTGTTAAAGCCTAGGACTTCAAGGCCAGCCATGTGGGGGGGGGGGGGTCCTGCCATCAGCCCCAGCATTTGGGAGGCTGAGGTAGGAGGATCATTCTAAGTTTGAGGCTAGCCTCTCAGAATGAGTTCCAGGTCCGCCTGGGCTACAGTGAGACCTTGTATCAAAAAACTAGTTTTAGGAGCTGGAGAGATGGTTAAGCAGTTAGGGCATTTGCCTGCAAAGCCAAAGGATCCCAGTTCAATTCTCCAAGATCCACATAAACCAGATGCACAAGGGGACGCATGCATCTGGAGTTCGTTTGCAGTGGCTAGAGGCCCTGGCACATCCATTCTTTCCTTCCCCCTCTCTCTTCCTCTTTCTCTCTCAAATAAAGAATAAAATATATTTTAAAATATTGTTTAAAAAAAACTAATTTTAAGATGGGTGTGGTGGCGCAGGCCTTTAATCCCAGCACTCAGGAGGCAGAGGTAGGAGGATTGCCATGAGTTCAAGGTCACCCTGAGACTACATAGTGAATTCCAGGTCAGCCTGGGCTCAAGTGAGACCCTACCTCAAAAAACTTAAAAAAAAAAACCAAAAAACTAATTTTAGGGCTGCAGGGATTGTTCAGTGGTTAAGGCGCTTGTCTGTGAAACCTAAAGACCTGGATTCAACTCCCCAGGACCCATGTGAGCCAGATGCACAGGGTGGCGTTTGCAGCAGCTGCAAACACACCCAAACACACCCATTCTCTCCCTCCCTCTCTCTCTCTCTCTCTCTACCCCTTTCTCTGTGAACTAGATAAATTATATATATTTTAAATACCTAGTTTTAACATCATGCATACTGCTTTTACTGCTAGCCTGACAACTAGCCCCAGGTTGATAGCAACAGACACAGAATATTCAAAACCAATGAAAAGAGAAAACCAGAGACTACAAATAACTCAACACTGGGTGCCATGGCTTAGGGAACATTGCAGAAGAGGGGGAAGAAAGATTGTAAGTGCTACAGAGCAGGTAGGAATACCCTGAGACAGGGTCCCCCAGCACCCCTTCGGGAGTGACTTGAGACCTTCATGACCCCACAGTGAATGCCACTGAGGAGGGCCCCCAGGGTAACAGGAGCTAGGGTGAGGGGATCATAGTACATAACCTGCTATATATAAAATAAAATTGAAAAAATAAAAAAGCCTAGTTGTGTCAGTCCGTAGATTAAGGAAGAAATCGCAATGGAATTCAGAAATATTTTGAATGGTAAGAAAAGTCACACAAACCAACACTTTGGGATGCAGCTAACACTGCTGAAAGAGCCTCAAATGCACATCGTAGAAGGAAGAAAGACTGAGTATCAAGATTCTCTGTGTCCATTTCAAGAAGCGGGGGAGATAACAAAAGATTAACCCTAAAGAGAGTAGAGGGAAAACCAATGTGGTGGTCTGCATCTTTAATCCCAGCACTCAGGGGCTGAATTAGGAGGATCACCGTTAGTTCAAGGCCAGCCTGGGACTACAGAGTGAGTTCCACATCAATCTGGGTTATTGTGAGACCCTACCTCAACAAAACAAAGCAAACAACAACAACAAAAAAAAAACAACCCAGAAAACAGAGGGAAAGGTTAAAGAGCTGAAGGATTGCTACACATTTGGTCTACACAGCAAATTGTAGGCCAGCCACAGCTATAAGGCAAGACCTTGCCTCACCGTGCCCCAAACCCCAAAATAAAAATTTCAAGAAGCCTTAAAAATATTAAAAGAAAATATAAGTGAATATTTTTATAGAGTTGGGTACAAATAGCTTGTCTAATTACTATGCTATAGTACTAACATAATATTGTACATAGTTACTATAGTATTAAAGGTAGGTTCAAAAGGAAAGACAGCTCGGTTAACTATGGTGACATTCTCCTGTAATTCCAGCACTCAGGAGGCAGAGGCAGAAATCTCCACAAGTTCAAGACCAACCTGGTCTACATAACAAAAATAAATGAAGGTAATAGGAGAATACTTAACGAAATAAAAAGTATACAAAGCCCATGGGAAGCAAGTTGCAGGACAACATAATCTATTTCTTGGGGAACGATAGTCTTCATTGTTTTATAGGTGGTTTTTATTTTGTTCACTTTACTTGTGGGTGGGGGCACACATGTGTGCTTGTGCATGCATGTGTATTCATGCATGTGGAGGCCAGGGCAACCTTGGGTGTGATCCTTTAGGACATCAGCTCATTTGAGAGAAGGTCTCTCACTGGCCTGGAGCTCACCAATTAGGTGAGGCTGTCTCATCAGCAAGTTCCAGGGATCCTCCTGTCTCCTCATCCTCAGTACTGGGATTATAGGCATATGCTACCACATCCAACATTTTATATGGGGGCTGGGGATTGAACTCTGGTCCCCATACTTACAAAGCAAGCACCTGACAGACAGAGTCATCTCTCCAGCCTCTACTTACCTATATTTTCTAAAATATCTAAAGCAAGCATAAATTTCCTTTCATCAGGAAAATGGCACTTAGGGCTGGAGAGATGGCTTAGTGGTTAAGTAGTTCGCCTGCTAAGCCAAAGAAGCCGGGTTTGACTCTCCAGGACCCACGTAAGCCAGATGCACAAGGGGCGCATGCATCTGGAGTTCGTTTTCAGTGGTTGGAGCCCCTGGTGTGCCCATTCTCTCTCTCTCTCTCTGAAATAAATAAAACATATTTTAAAAAGAAAAAGAAAAATGGCACTTAATAACATATTTATTAAGTAGAGAGATGGTTCTGTGGTTAAGGCACTTGCCTACAAAGCCTAACAACCTGGGTTTGATTCCCCAATGGCCACATAAAGCCAGATGTACAAAGTGGGGCATGTATCTGGAGTTGGTTTATAGGGGCAAGAGGCCCTGGTGTGGCCATTCTCAATCTCTCTCTCTCCTTGCAAATAAATAAATAACTATATATTTTTTACAAAAAATCTCTTTTGCTTTCAAAATTTTCACCTTTGCTTTTACATAGCCATCAGTCAGAATTCATTTCCTACTGATTCAGTCTGTATTTAGTAAAGGACTTGTAGAACTGATTCATATGTACGTTGAGCTTGTCACACCATTAATTGACAAGCTGACCTGGAATTCACTCTGTAGTCTCAGGGTGGCCTTGAACTCATGGTGATCCTCTTGCCTCTGCCTCCCAAGTGCTAGGATTAAAAGCATGCACTACCACGCCTAGCTAGCAGCTTTTCTTTTTTAAATCTTTATTTATTTATTTGAAAGTAAGAAAAAGAGGAAGAGAGAGAGAATGGGTGCGCCAGGGCCTCCAGCTGCTGCAAATAAACTCCAGATGCATGCACCACCTTGTGCTTCTGACTCATGTGGGTCCTGAGGAATCGAACCTGGATCCTCTGGCTTTGCACCTTAACCACTAAGCCATCTCTCCAGCCCAGCAGCAGTGTCTTTATTCCATGTTTTCCCTTTCTGAGTAATATTTCCAAGACAATGGATACTTTATAAAGACACCATCATTCTCTCCCACAATAAATATCTATTAAGTGTATGTCTGTGCTGGGCCGGTACCAAGAAGTATGCATGTCGTGGTGAAGCAGGTCAGCCACCTCAGCGACTGGGAAACCCCAGACTTAGTGCCCCTCTAAGCAGAGGTCATTGCTAGAACGTCCATCTCTCAAGCCACAGTGTGGCAAATTTTCAAAGGGAAGCCTCTCATTCAAAATTCCAGAGCCCCCTAGGGCACATTTCAGGTACCACAGATAAATGTATTAGCATGAATTTGCAAGTTGCCCCTCAGTAATGAGATGTGAGCTGGAGAGAAGTTTCGCTGGTTAAAGGCTCTTACTTACATAGCCTGACAGCCCAGGTTCACTTCCATAGTACTCACATAAAGCCAGACGACAAAGTGGCACATCTGTCTGTAGTTCATTTATAGTGGCAGGAAGCTTGGTATGCCCATTCACTCTATTGCTTGCTTGCCTGCTTTCTTTCTTTCTTTCTTTCTTTCTTTCTTTCTTTCTTTCTTTCTTTCTTTCTTTCTTTCTTTCTTTTTTCTCAATTTTTATTAACATTTTCAATGATTATAAAAAGTATCCCATGGTAATGTCCTCCCTCCCCCCCCTTCCCCTTTGAAATTCCATTCTCCATCATATCCCCTCCCCATCTCAATCAGACTCTCTTTTAATTTGATGTCATGATCTTTTCCTCCTCTTATGAGGGTCTTGTGTAGGTAGTGTCAGGCACTGTGAGGTCATGGATATCCAGGCCATTTTATGTCTGGAGGGAGCACATTGTAAGGAGTCCTACCCTTCCTTTGGCTCTTACATTCTTTCCACCACCTCTTCCGCATTAGACCCTGAGCCTTGGAAGGTGTGATTGAGATGTTACTCAATACTCCAGTCACTTCTTTCCAGCACTATGATACTTTCTGAGTCATCCCAAAGTCACTGCCATCGGAAAAGAGAAGATTCTCTACCCAAAGTGAGAATAGCATTAATATAAGGGTATAAATATTAAGAGAAGTGCTTACTGGGCAGTTTGATAAGCATAGTATATACATTTATCCAGACAGCAGCAGATGTTACACCTCTAAGGCTCATGACTACCCCTGTTTTAAGTTTTCAGTATCAGGGTTGTGTTTCCCATTCACTCTATTTCTAATAAAAACATTTTTTAAAAGTGAGAGTTGGAGATACGGCTCAACAGTTAAAGCGCTTGCCTGCAAAGCCTAAGTAAGGACCCTATTTTGATTCCCCAGTACCATGTAAAGCCAGATGCACAAAATGGCATGTGCATCTGAAGTTTGTTTGCAGTGGCTAGAGGCAGGCCCTGGTGCACACATTCTCTCTCTCACTCTCAAATAAATAAATGAATAAAATTAAAATAGGTTGATATTGTATATATGTAATTACAATGATTGTAATGGGGAGGTAATATGATGGAGAATGGAATTTCAAACGGGAAAGTGTGGGGGTGGGGAGGGAGGGAATTACCATGGGATATATTTTATAATCATGGAAAATGTTAATAAAAATTAAAAAAAAAATTTTTAAAAATGTAACTGTAACTCTTACTGAAAAGTAAAAAAAAAAAAAAAAAAAAAAAAAAAAAAAAAAAAAAAAAAAAAAAAAACACTTTTCCAAAGCATTCCTGAAACTAAATTTTACTTACCTGAATATCATTTTGGAATATGCAACTTTTTAAAACACAAATGTATGGCCAAAACTTAACAATAACATCTCACCCTATAGGATGGGAGAAAGATGAGAGCCAAAGTCACTAGTGTCAAAAAGAATGTATTGTACCATGTATGGTGACACACGCCTTTTTGGTTTGTTTGTTTGTTTTTGTTTTTTGAGGTAGGGTCTCACTCTAGCCCAGGATGACCTGGAATTCATTCTGTAGTCTCAGGGTGGCCTCAAACTCCTGGACTAGAACAAGACTGGACTAGACTGAATAAGACTCTACCTTGAAAAACCAAAAAAAAAAAAAAAAGAGTGCATTGTGCAAGGAGACCATGGGGATTATACTCCCTGGCTTAGTGACAAGGCAGGAGTCACTTCCCAGAATAATGACTCAGCATTCTGACAGCTATAATCCAGCCTTGGAAATGACTGAGGAGAGTCACACACAAGTCATAGATGGCATAGCAAGAGGATGCTGAACATTTCCTATCCCCAGTCCTCTTGATTTAGTTTCTATTCAGAAAGCTCAAATTTTAAGCTGTCCTGAGCCTGATGCTGTCTAGGTTCAGGTGAGACTGTCCACAACTGGACAGCTCAGGTTTAGCTCGAACCGGATCAGCAGGTGTTGGTTATGATGGCATACAGATATGCAGAACTGTCACAGGCGAGCGGATGACCTGGCCTGGGATATGGATGCTTTGGTCCACATGCGACGAAGGTTGTTTTGGTTATCTATTGCTGAGTGGTTAAACATCACACAGGGTTGGAGAGATGGCTTAGCAGTCAAGGCACTTGCCTGCAAAGCCAAAGGATGCAGGTTTGATTCCCTGGGACCCACGTAAGCCAGAGACACAAAGTGGCGCACGTGTCTGGAGTTTGTTTGTAGTGGGTCGAGGCCCTGGCATGCCAATTCTCTCTCTTATCTGCCTCTTTCTCTCTCTCAAATAAGTACACAAAATGTTTTTTTGTTGTTGTTGTTTTGGGTTTTGCGAGGTAGGGTCTCACTCTAGCCCAGGCTGACCTGGAATTCACTATGGAGTCTCAGGGTAGCCTTGAACTCATGGCAATCCTACCTCTGCTTCCTGAGTGCTGGAATTAAAGGCGTGCGCTACCACGCCTGGCCATAAAATATTTTTTAAACTCACACAGTATAACTTTCAAACAAATGTAATATTTATTCATTTGTCACGAGTCTGTCCAGCTAGGTGGCTCTCCTGCTGCGCTATCGGAGCTGAGAGGATGAAACTGCATTTCCCCTGGCGCTTGCCTGAAACTGGTAGCTAGTTGGACCTGCCCCGTCCCCCGCAGGAATATGCAGGAGTCTAGCCTGAGTGAGCTCACACTATGCGGATAACTTCCCAAACACAAGCCTCGATGTTTCCACACTAAGGCACCCTTCTGCTTGTGTCCTGTGTTCTCTCAGGCAAAGCAAGTCATGTGGCCCATTCCAGGTCAACATAGGAGGCAGCAGTCCAGGCTGTGACGCTTTTGAGGTGGGGTTTAGTAAGAGCCACCAGTGTAACAGTCGACCAGAGGCACCAAGACCAGGAAGTAGGGGTGGAATAAAAGGGTGACAGAGAGATATAGCAGAGGCCATGGTGATTGGAATGTGGCCACCACTGTCCTGGGAGCTGAGGGTGTGGCCAGAGGAGAGAGCAGAAATGGTGAACACAGGTTACCGGTGGCTGCTTAAGTTGCAGCCTAAGGCAGGGTCAGGAGAGCACAATGAAAATCAAAGGCATGACAATGAAGCAAGACAGAAACTAAGCAAGAGAAAAAACCAAAAACACTGACAAACCCATGCTATATTCAAAAAGGAAAAAAGGGCTGGAGAGATGGCTTAGCGGTTAAGGCGCTTGCCTACAAAGCCAAAGGATCCAGGTTTGATTTCCCTAGGACCCATGTAAGCCAGATGCAGGAGATGGCACATGCTTCTAGAGTTCGTTTGCAGAGGCTGAAGGCCTTGGCGTGCCCATTCTCTCAATCTCTCTCTGTCTCTCTTTCTCTCTTTCTTCCTTTTTCTCTCTCAAATAAAAAATTGTATGTGTGTGTGTGTGTGTATATATATATATATATAAAGCCGGGCGTGGTGGCGCACGCCTTTAATCCCAGCACTCAGGAGGCAGAGGTAGGAGGATTGCCATGAGTTCGAGGCCACCCTGAGACTCCATAGTGAATTCCAGGTCAGCCTGGGCTAGAGTGAGACCCTACTTTGAAAAATCAAAAAAAAAAAAAACAACTTGTATGTGTGTGTGTGTGTGTGTGTGTGTGTATATATATATATATATATCTTTTTTATATTTAAAATATTTTATATTTAAAATTTTATATATGTATATATAAATATATATATGTAAATATATATATACATATATACGTATGTATATTTATATATGAAACATGCAGTGAGGGCATAGGGAGTGAATGGAGGGCTTCCTGTCAACTGTTCCAAGCTGTGCTCTAATCCTGCCTTGTAGCTGAGGAGCCCCGTGTGACCTTGCGTACTTCCTTAACATCTCCAAGTCTCATCTGCAAAAGATTAGTCATAAATGTCTTTCTTATCTCCTTGGTCCCTGTGAAGACTAAGTGACATGTACAAGCATGGAGCGTAAATTCGTGGTACATAGCATGTAGCCAGTACTAAGAAACCAGCAGGATATCTGTAAAAGAAAACCTGGCTCCCTGCTATGAGATGTGTAATAACAGTGTTTGGGGAGAAGAAGACCTGGATGCTGTTATTGCTTAGTTTTCCATGGTAGAAATAGTTGGGATTGCTTAGACAGAGTCTACTTGGGCTGGAGAGATGGCTTAGCGGTTGAGGCGCTTGCCTGCAAAGCCTGAGGACCCAGGTTCAACTCTCCGACTCCCACATAAGCCACATGCACAAAGGTGAGGCATGCACAAGGTCGTACATGGCCATTAGGTGGCGCAAGCATCTGGAGTTTGATTGCAGAGGCTGAGGCCCTGAGGTGCCAATTCTCTCTCTCTCTCTCTCTCAAATTTTTTTTTTTTCCTTAGAGAGTCTGCTTGTCTTTTTAGAGCCCCAGTTTATTTATGATGTTAGTAATATTGCTGATGACAGCCTGAGACTACATAGTGAATTCCAGGTCATCCTGGGCCAGAGCAAGAGCCTACCTTGAACTTATGGGCTTTTTTTTCAAGGTAGGGTTCCACTCTAGCCCAAGCTGACCTGGAATTCACTGTGTAGTCTCAGGGTGGCCTTGAACTCATGGTGATCCTCCTACCTCTGCCTCCCGAATGCTGGGACTAAAGGTATGAGCCACCACACCCAAGCAAAAAATAAATAAATAAATATATATATATATATATATATATACACACACACACAAGTTTTTAGGTCAATGATGACTCATGAAACCTCAGCTGTCCTAGGGTCTTGGCTAGACAGTATCAGCAGGAGAAAATGAATGTCGTGAAATTCCTTTCGAGGACTTTCACATACACACTGATGGTATTTGGACTTTTCATTTGAAGGAAGTATATATATCATAAGCTTTTCTTTCTTTCTTTCTTTCTTTTTTTGCTTTTTTGAGGTAGGGTCTCACTTTGGCCCAGGCTGGTCTGGAATTCACTATGTACTCTCAGGGTGGCCTCGAACTCACGGCGATCCTCCTACCTCTGCCTCCCAAGTGCTGGGATTAAAGGCGTGTGCCACCACGCCCGGCATAAGCTTTTCTTTTTAAAACTCTGTCTAAAGGAGAGAGTGCACCAGGAATTCTCCCTAAATTCTGGCCCGAGGCGGCTCCTGTGCGCGTGGAAGCTGCAGGTTTGGACAAGGAAATATTTCTAGGATCTCTGGTGCTGATTCGTCATTTCCAAACCTCCTTTCAGGGAGGATTACACTCAGTGGCTCCTCAGTAGGAGCAATCTCTCTCTAGTTTATTCCTTCCAGAAATATCCAATAACAATAAAAGGGGAAGATATTTTTTAAGGTGTTTATATACTCAAGTAACCATGGAGGAATTTATGAAGCCCTAGGACAAGGCCAGCATGTAGTTTCCATTCCACTGGGAAAAACCATATTTGCCTACAACAACTGCTATAGAGTTTGCTCAGTGCAATTATCATGACACAACTAAAATTTAAAAAAAGATTGCTAGGCTAGAGAGATAGCTTAGTGGTTAAGGCATTTGCCTGTGAAGCCTAAGCACCCAGGTTTGATGTTTGATTCCCCAGTACCCATGCAAGCCAGATGCACAAGGTGGTACATATGTCTGGAGTTTGTTTATAATAGCTAGAGGACCTGGTACACCCATTTTCTCCCTCCTCCCCCCACCTGTCAAAATAAAATAAATATTTTATTTTATTTTTTAAAGCATTTTATTTTTATTTGAGAGAGAAAGGGAGAGAGAGGAAGAGGCAGAGAGAGAAAGAGAATGGGCCTGCCAGGGTCTCTAGCTACTGCAAACAAACTCCAGGTGTATGCACCACCTTGTGCCTCTGGCTAACATGGGTCCTGGGGAATCGAACCTGGGTCCTTTGGCTTTGCAGGCAAGCGCTTTAACTGCTAAGCCATCTCTCCAGCCCAATATTTTATTTTTTTTAATATTTTTTATATTTATTTGAGAAAGAGAGGGAGTGAAAGAGACAGAGAGAGAGAGAGAGAGAAAGAGAAAACAAGCTCCAGATGCATGCACCACCTTGTACATCTGGCTTACATGGGTTCTGGGGAATTTAAACCTGGGTCCTTTGCAGGCACAATCGCCTTAATTGCTAAGCTGTTTCTCAAGCTCGTAAATAAATATTTTAAAAAGAAGTTCACTCAAGTGGCCAGATCAGCAAAATCGTCCTGTCTGGAATGACCACTGGTCATTTGTAGATGCTTGGTATCACGAAGGGCAGGGACGGATGGAGATGGTGCTGCAGAAGCTGGTGGGGTGGAAAGGAAGAGCCAGGAATGTGCGTGCACTCTCACCAGCAATGGGCAGCAGCCACTAAAAGATTCTGAGCCGCCTCTTGGAAAGATGTAAGAGCCAAAGGAAGGGTAGGACTCCTTACAACGTGCCCCCTCCAGACACAAAATGGCCTGGATATCCATGACCTCACAGTGCCTGACACTACCTACACAAGACCATCATAAGAGGATGAAAAGATCATGACATCAACATAAAAGAGAGACTGGTTGAGGGGGGAGGGGATTCAAAGGGGAAAGTGGGGAGAGGGAGGGAATTACCATGGGATATTGTTTACAATCATGGAAGTTGTTAATTATAAAAAATAATTTTAAAAAATTGAGCCAAAGCAGGTCATGCCTAGATCTGTGCTTCGGAAAGACCACTCTGGGGCTGGGGAGATAGTTTAGTGGCAAGATATTTGCCTCGCGAGCATGAGGACTTGAGTTCGATCCCCAGGCAAGGCCATCTCCCACCTGTACCTCCAGAGCCAGGGAGGCTGAGACAGGAAGATCCTTGAGGTTTGCTGGCTAGCCAGTCTACCCAAGTAGTAAACTGCAGGCCAATGAGAGACCCCGCCTCAAAAAAGGTGGACGGGGGCTGGAGGGATGGCTTAGCTGGTAAGACGTTTGCCTGCAAAGCCAAAGGGCCCAGGTTCCATTCCTCAGGACCCAGATGCACAAGAGGGCACACGCACCTGGAGTTTGTTTGCAATGGCTGCAAGCCCTGGCACGCCTATTTCTCTCTTTCTCTCTCTCCCTCTTTCTCTGTTAAATAAATACAAATAAAGTATTTTCTTTTAAAAAAAGGCGGATGGCATTTCTGTGGATAACACCCAAGATTGTCCTCTGGCTTTCACGTGTCTTTTTGGTGTGTGCATGTACATCTTAGACACATACATGTGTGCCCACACACATATAAACAAGCATGAACACTATACATACATACATACATACATACATATATATAGACACACACACACAAGTGAAAGAGAGAAAGGAAGGATGGAATAAAGGGAGAAAAGAAAGGAAGGAAGAAAGAAACAAAGAAAGAAAGATAGATAGAGAAAGAAGAAAGGAAGGAAGGGAGAGGAGAGGAGAGGGGAAGGGAGAGGAGAGGAGAGGAAGGGAGAGGGGAGGAGAGAGGGGAGGAGAGGAAACTCACTCTGGGACAGGGCCCCTATCCTTGACACTACCCCAAGGATCCTACGTGTAGGGGATATAGGTATGCCCCCGAAAGAGCCATTGTAGACATCCCCAGGAGAGTCACAGGGAGGCCATGGTGATTACGAGGTACGCAGAGGATTCCCAGACAGCAGTTTGCCCACTGGCCTATGCACTCCTTAGGCTATTGAAAATGGAGTTGCTATTCTGGGCACACACACTCACTGGCACCAGTCAGTAATGACCCTGAAAAGCCTGGGGGTGAAAGCAAAGTAGGAGGAATGAGAGGAACAGAAGTTCTCCTGGGGGCAGAGCCCCCCCTTACCCACCTTCCCCCTCACAAATCCACACTGCATCATATCCTCTCCCTCTCTCTGCTAGTCTCTATTTTATTTTGATGTCATCATCTTTTCTTCCTATTATGAAGGTCTTCTGAAAGCAGTTCTAGGTACTGCAAGTTCATTTTTTAAAATATTTTATTTTATGTTTTGTTTTCTAGGTAGGATCTCACTCTAGCCCAGGCTGACCTGAATTTCACTATGTGGTCTCAGGGTGGCCTCAAACTCACTGTGATCCTCCTACCTCTGCCTCCTGAGTGTTGGGATTAAAGACATGCAACACCATGCCAGCTCATTTTTTCTTTATTTTAAAATATTTTTATTTCTTCTTTATTTGTAAGAAGAGAGAAAGAGAGAAATGGGCATGCCAGGACCTCCCACCAATGCAAACAAACCCCAGACACATACCCCATTCTGTCCATCTGACTTTTTGTTTGTTTTTGTAGGTAGGGTCTCACTGTAGCTCAGGCTGACCTGAAATTCACTATGTGGTCTCAGGGTGGCCTTGAACTCAAAGCGATTCTCCTACTTCTGTCTCTCAAGTGCTGGGACTAAAGACGTGCACCACCACACCCGGCTCTAGTTTTTGTTTTGTTTTGGAGGTAGGGTCTTGCTCTAGCCCAGGCTGACCTGGAATTCACTCTGTTTTTTCAGGGTGGCCTTGAACTCACAGTGATCCTCCTACCTCTTCTCCCTAGTGCTGGGATTAAAGACGTGCACCACCATGCCCTGCTTAGAAATAGTTTTTCCTAAATGTCAAACCAAAAAAGGAATTTCAAAGCCCCTGTTTCACTTATTTAAGGCCGCTCTTCCTCTTCTGAACATTGCTAACTCTTTAAGTGTATGTAAATGGGGCTGGAGAGATGGCTTAGCAGTTAAGTGTTTGCCTGTAAAGCCTAAGGACCCCGGTTCAAGGCTCAATTCCCCAGCACCTACATTAGCCAGATGCACAAGGGGCACACACGCCTTGCAGCCCAAGTATGTGGAGTCTTCAGCAATAGGGTCTTACCATCGATTCCTGGTGGGAAACCAAGGGCCTCGGCAATGGCCTATAATGTTTTGGGGCATCAGGGACCTCCCTGGCCAACAACTCACTGGAAGGTATCCCATCCCTGGCACTGAAAAATTTCTGGCAATGATCTACGGCTCCTGAGTGTTCCATTGTCCAAAATCAGAGAATTCCATATGACTTATTTATATCCTTTTAGATTTTGATTAGCCCTCCCTCCACCTTTCCTTTACTCAATCTCCTCCTCTGACCTCACTTTGGGCCTTTTTACCCCAGTTAATCTATTCTTCTACTTACAATGTCTGTCATGGTGGAAACCAACTGCCCTCCAAATGGACTGGAGGCCCGCTCCAAGGGAGGGAATACATCCCTGATACTGAAAACTTAAAACAGGGGTAGTCATGATCCCTAGGTGTAACATCTGCTGATGTCTGGATAAGTGTATATACTATGCTTATCAAACTGCCCAGTAAGCATTTCTCTTAATATTCAGGGTCTAATGCAGAAGAGGGGGCGGAAAGAATGTAAGAGCCAAAGGAAGGTTTGGACTCTTTCCAATGTGCTCCCTCCAGACATAAAATGGCCTGGATATCCATGACCTCATAGTGCCTGACACTACCTACACAAGACCATCATAAGAGGAGGGAAAGATCACGACATCAAAATAAAAGAGAGACTTATTGAGATGGGGAGGGGATATGATGGAGGATGGAATTTGAAAGGGGAAAGTGGGGGGAAGGAGGGTATTACCATGGGATATTTTTTTATAATCATGGAAAATGTTTTTAAAAATTGAGAAAAAATAAAATAAAATAAGATTTTTAAAAAAGGAGTATGTAAATGAATCACTCATAAGGTGTGTCTTTCTACCTTTCAGCAGGAAAGGATTACACATGTTAGAGCATATAGATGCAAGGTCTAATGACGTATTTTGAAGGGCATACTCACAGGATAGTGAAGGTCATGGGAGGGATTGTTTCAGAATAAAAGAGCTCCCTTTTGAAGAGAGAATGTGAAGTGAGCTTGCTTCCTGTAGAAATCTGGACTTTTAGGTAAATGGAGTGGGAACCTGCTTGCATGGGCGGTCCCAGTGTGCCATTTCAAGTACTGCGTCATCACACAAGGGTGAGTCTGCCTCCCCGCTGGACTGTGAGTTTTTGAGGACAGAAACTTCCTCTTTCCGCCCTGACTGCCCAGCACACCGTGGACACTTGCCAACTGGGAGACACTCAAAGCAGGCCACAGCAACCTGAGGGGTGGAAGGGGAAGGGGCAGATGGGAGTGGAGTAAGACTCCTCCTGCAATTCATTCACACTCCTCAAAACACTTCAGTCCTGGAGCACTGGGGGATAGTGAGAAATATGTAAAATCTGGAATTAGGAGACAAGTGTGTGCCCTTACTCAGCTGTTTCGTGTGTGTGTGTGTGTGTGTGTGTGTGTGTGTGTGTGTCCTTAGACAATGAAGCACTTCACCAATTGTGGTGTCTTCTTCTGTACATTATTATTAAAGAACACGTTGTGAGCCAGGGGATCTCTGGGAGTTTGAAGCCAGCCTGCCTGGGTTATATGTTCGACTCTCCAGATCCCACATTACCCAGATGCACAAAGGTGAAGCAAGCGCAGGTTACACGTGGCCACTAGGTGGCGGAAGCGTCTGGAGTTCAACTGTAATGGCTGAGGCCCTGATGCATCAATTCTCTCTCTAAAAATAAAGGAAGTTAGGAAGGAAGGAAAGGGGGGTGGAGTGGAGGGAGGAGGAAAGGGGAAGGAGGGAAGAAAGGAAGGGAGGAAGGAAAGAAGGAAGGAAAGAAGGAAGGGAGGGAGAAAGAATGGCAGAAAGAAAGGAAGGTCTTCAATGAAATAAAATAAAGTTTGTGCATTCAGCAAGTTATTTCATGTTATGTATTTGTTTTATTTATTAATTATTATTATTACTCCAGAGTCAAAGCCACCTTCAGCCAAGTCTTCATCGGTGTCTAATCTTCCACAGAGGCTCTGGCATGCCCATACATACATATACACACATGGAAATAAATAAAAATAAAAGGTAAGGGAAGGATACAACGGGCCACGTGTATTAGCACACGCCTTTGGGAGGCAGAGGTAGGAGGATCACTGTGAGGTCAGCCTGAGACTACATAGTGAATTCCAGATCAGCCTGAGCTAGAGTGAGACCCTACCTCAAAAAACCAAAAAACTTTAAAAAAAATTTTTTTTAGAAATAAAAGGATCCAATTGTGTCTGGTGTCTGATAAGCAGCCAGTCAGGAAGCCTGAACAGGGTTCTTTTTCCATTGAAAGCTGTCAGGTTACCTCCACACCCAGATCAGAGCTTATGAATTTGCCCCTTCTAAATGGCTGATTTCCTGGAAAATGCTAGGAGAGTTCATGACATTAGATTTTGTTATTAGGCTTTTTTTTTTCCCCTGAGATTTATATTTGGACCTCAAAGCAAGCTTGTATTTTCATACAGATTCTTCTAATTGTTTCTTTTAGCATCTTCTCTCAGGGCCCGTCTACCCAGAGGTCCAAAGGCTTCAGCCCAAACTTGCAGCAGTATTTTTGTTAACCCAGCAGACAGACTTTCCAAAACACAGAGATGAATGGTTCCACTCCCACCGTCCATGCCTTCCTCCCTTCCGCTATTCTGGAATTCCTACGCAATTCTGTTCTCCTAACTTGTCAGGGACACATTCTGCTGTTTGCCCTGCTCCAGGGAGAGGGAAGTCACTGGCAACTGAGGATTCAGTAGCCATTGAATGGTCCCCAGACAAGGGTGCTAGTCTCCCAGGGCCAAAGGGGACTTACTGGTTACCCCCAGAGCGTGCCTCCCAGAAGTTCCAACCCAGGTAGACCTGAAGGTAAGAGGAGTTTTGGTCCCCATTTTCTAGATAAACAAGGCTGCCAAGGTCTTGGTTCTAGATAATTAATTGATAGCACTGCCTGTCAATTTCTCTAAGGACCACGATTCTTCTGTTGTAGCTGCCTTCTCATTGCTGGGACAAAACACCCAGCCCAAAGCAGCTGATGGGAGGAAAGGGTTTATCGTGGCTTACAGTCCCAGGGGGAAGCTTCATCATGGCAGGGCAGAGACTGGGCATTGCATCTTGTCACACCAGCTGGGAGGTAGCAGCAAGAGTGAGATGGCTGCCAAACACTCAGTAGGGCTGGTCTGATAAATCTCACAGCTCATTCCCCAAAGACTTTACCGGCCAGGGCTTAATTAACTATGAGGCTCAATCACAAAACACTCAGGGATGTGGGGGAAATTTTACCTTCAAATCACCCAGATCTTGGGAGGCAGAGGTAGGAGGGTCTCTGTGAGTTCAAGGACAGCCTGGGACTACAAAGTAGGTCAACCTGGGTTACAGTGAGACCCTACCTTGAAAACAAACCATACATACATACATATGTATATGGTGTGTGTGTTGTTGGGAGCCACAGCTGCTCTTTGACCTTGGGAACTAAGGATGTCCTTCTGCCCCTGACAACCTAAGACAGGCACAGTCGCTTCTTTTAATAAATAAAAAAGGGGGAGATGTCAGAAGCTACAGTGATCTTTAATCTCTTAACACAAAGGCCTTCTCCTACAGCCTAGGTGAGCAGGCAGCCCAGGTGAGGTGGCGTCAGGCATTATTTAACATAAGGCATTGGCACCTGAGTTCTATCTTCCGTATAGAAGCTTGTGTCTGCCTGAATAAACCTGAGCCTTGATCAGAACTTGTCTTGGCTCCATTCCTTGTGTTTTTAAAATATCTTTTACTACAGCAATTACCTCCTTTTTACTCTTTGCTTGTCCCATAACTGCACCAACTTACCTTATTCCAGAATACCGAGCAGGCGACTAAAGTCCTCTTTTAACTTTCACTTTCTTCCGCGGATCCTGAGTTGATGTTGGCATTCCTCACTGAAGTCCCTCGTATCCAGGTCCCTTGTTCTGGGTGCCACGATGTGCCGGCCTGCAGCCCAAAGGTCGAAACAGACCCCGAAGGAGGGAGTGGGAATGGATCTGAGACAAGAACACAAGGAATGGAGCCAAGACAAGTTCTGATCAAGACTCAGGTTTATTCAGGCAGACACAAGCTTATATACGGAAGATAGAACTCAGGTGCCTATGCCTTATGTTAAATAATGCCTGATGTCATCTCACCTGGGCTGCCTGCTCACCTAGGCTGTAGGATAAGGCCTTTGTGTTAAGAGGTTAAAGACCACCTATAGCTCCTGACATGTGTGTGTGCGTGTGTATGTGTATTTGGCTGGGAAGATAGCTCAGTGGCTAAAGATGCTTGCTTGCAAAGCCAGATGGCCTGGGTTTGATTCTTCAGTACCCATGTAATGCTGGATGCACAAAGTGGCACACGCGCCTGAAGTTTGTATGCAGTGGAGAGTCCCAGGCATGCCCATTCTCTTTCTCTGTCTCTCTTGCTCTGCTTCCAAATAATTAAATAAAACATATTTTTCAAAAAAAAGTTCTCACTAAGGCCAGGCATGATATAGCTCATGCCTTTAATCCCAGAGGGAGGAGGATCACTCTGAGTTCAAGGTCACCCTGAGATGACTACATAGTGAATTCCAGGTCAGCCAGGAACCAGAGTGAAACCCTACTTCGAAAACAAATAAAACAAACAAAGAGTTCTTAAAATGATTTTTGTTTTGGACTGGGGATATAACCCAGTAGTAAGGTGCTTGTCCTGGTATGTACAAGGTCTGGAGTTCCATCCCTCATACTGAAAAAATAAGGTGCATGTTCATTAAAAAAATCAATTCAGGGCTGGAGAGATGGCTTAATGGTTAAGCGCTTGCCTGCAATGCCTAAGGACCCTGGTTCGAGGCTCAATTCTCCAGGACCCACGTTAGCCAGATGCACAAGGGGGCGCACGCGTCTGCAGTTCGTTTGCAGTGGCTGGAAGCCCTGGCGTGCCCATTCTCTCTCTCTCTCTCTGCCTCTTTCTCTCTCTGTCACTCTCAAATAAATAAATAAAAAATTTTTTAAAAAATCAATTCAGAAAATGTGAGGAGTAAATATTATAAACCAAGATTATCCTGGATATCACTTTGCCTTGTTAGCATTGAGTGAACATCATTCCAAGGCACAGAGAGCAATTATTTTGTAAACTATGGTGCTAACTAAAAGAAAAAGCAAATTGTAGCGGGAAATCACCTGGATAACCCCCACTCACACTTTAGGGGTGAAGGAGAAAGGAGCGCGCTTTGGGAGGCTGAAAACCAACCAGTCTCTTTCTGCTCACTCCTGTTGCAATGAGGGCGCTCCGATAAGGGCATAGTTGGGATTCTAAGGCAAATAGTGCCCTTCGGATACAGCATCCATCTAAGGGAGGGGTGGGAGGCCGAGGGAAGGAGAGTTTGTTTGCCCCCGGGGACTTTTCACATTGAATTTAAGTAGAGGTCACCACCCAGCAAAAGGGGAATAGAAGGCATGGAACTGAGTTACTGCCCCAGCAAGGAGTCACCTGGTCTGAGCAGATGAGCAAACCAAAAGAGGCGACCAAGACGACAGAGGCATGGAAAAATTAAAAAGTGTTCTCAGAATCAAGCTCAGGAAAGCAACAGAACAAGACAGCGTGGCAATGGACTAACTTCTGGAGACTTTGTTTGATTTGGTTGGGTTTTGGTTTTTCGATGTAAGGCCTTGCTCTGGCCCAGCATGACCTGGAATTCACCATGTAGTCTCAGGCTGGCCTCGAACTCACAGCCGTCCTCCTACCTCAGCCTCCCATCTTCTGAAAACTTTTAAGAGGAAATGTCTTCACAGGGTATATATGTTGATCCTTTGACTCTCATTTTAAGTTGAGCACACAAATAAATTGTTGTTGGGGCTGGAGAGATGGCTTAGCGGTTAAGGTGCTTGCCTGCAAAGCCAAAAGACCTTGGTTTAATTCCCCAGGACCCACATAAGCCAGATGCACAAAGTGGCTCATGCATCTAGAGTTTGTTTGCAGTGGCTGGAGGCCCTGGCACACCCATTCCCTCTCTCTCTCTCTCTCTCTTTCTCTATCTCTCTCTCTCTCTGTCCATGTCTTTCTCTCAATAAATAAATTAATTAATTTTAAAAAGTACAAATAAAAAATAAATTGTTGTTCGTGTGTGTGTGCGTGTGTGTTTGAGGCAGAAGATCGCTACGGCCCAGGTGGACCAGAAACAAACACCGTATTCCAGGCTGGCCTCGAACTCATAGTGATCCTTCCATTTCAGTCTACCAAATTCTGGGATTATAGGCATTTGCCACCACACTGGACCAAGAACAAAAATTATCTGTTGCAAGCTTCCTACTCCAATTGGTTTTCCCAAAATTCTCACACAAACAAAATCAATATAACTGAGGGAAGGCCTTTCAAGCAGACTATGATGCCACCAGCTGGCCCAAGTGACTGAGTGGATCACTGATAGGATAAGGGAATCAAGGATGCTCTGAGACTGGAAAGATAAATTAAATAAACCTCTCCCCTGTTGTGAAGAAGCTTTTTGTTTTTAAAAATATTTTTAGTGAGCTGGCTGTGGTGCACGTCTGTAATCTCAGCACTTGGGAGGCAGAGGTAGAAGGACCACCATGAGTTCAAGGCCACCCTAAGACAAACATAGTGAAATCCAGGTCAGCCTGAGCTAGAGTGAGACCTTACCTCCAAAAAAAACAAGCAAACAAGCAAAAATTTAATTTATTTGTGGGGTGAGAGGGAGAGAAAAAGAATAAATGAATATGGGTGCCAGGACCTCTTGCCACTGCAAACGAACTACAGAAGTATGTGCCATTTTGTGCATCTGGCTTCATGTGGGCACCAGGGAATTGAACGCTGGCCAGCAGGCTTTACAAGCAAGTGCCTTTAACCGCTAAGCCGTCTCTCCAGCATGAAGTATGAGGGCTTTTAGAGTATAGCCACCAGAACAGAAAACTGTCTGAGCTGAGCGTCTTATGGAGACTTGTCCATATCAAGACCTCAAATTGACATTGACTGTCAATGTTCATTGTCCCTGGTCAATACCAAGGAGCAACCCCAAATCACTGGTAACCTATCATTTTTGAACACATGTGTGCCTTGCACTGACCCACTAGTTTCATATATACTAGAACATTTAACGCTCCAGACTCTATCAGGCAAGTACCATTATTGGCCACATTTTATAGATGAGGAAATGGAGGGGAAAAACTAGTGTGCAAAGCTCCAAAGGGCACATTCTCAGCAAAGGACCTGGTGCCAAACCTGACTCATGAATGCTGGGCACCACTAAAGTTAGGAGACAGGCACCATTTGCTGGCTCTAAGTCCAGGGCCCTCACTAAAGCTCTCTGCTTAGTTCAAGTGGCTTCGGAAAGTCACCCAACACCACCGTTCAGCACTGGTTTATTTATGTGGGTGTCAACCTTCACCAGAGTGTGTGTGCAAAGGAAGGGCAAGTGTGCAGCGCTTGTGTCAAAGTGCGTGGGTGTGCACAGATGAGGGTATCAGAGTGAGCGGATGGGGATGGGCTTGTGTACGTGGGCCATCTGTGATTGTGTGAGCGCATTTATGAATGTGGGTAGGTGAGAATGGGGTTAAATGCATTGTGTGAATGAGTCTGAATGTGGTCAGGGTGGCCGTGTATGTGAATGGATGTGAGTATGGAATCTGTGGAAGTAGGTAAGTGTGCATATATGTGTGGGAAGAACAGACCCTTGAAGACATCTGTGAATGCACAAAGATACATGTATGAGTGTCGAAGTATGCGGGGCCGGGGTCTGGGCAAATGGGTATGCGCGTGAACCCGCTTGTGTAACACAGGTGCGTGTCCTATGTATCTAAGTGGATTTGTGTGCGTGTGTGCTGCTTCCAACTCCCTTTGCTAGCAACGATATCAGGTGACCCATGAGTGCTGCCCTCTGACAAGAAAACTTGAGGAAGTTGCCAGAGAACACTGGCCACAGAGAAGAGAAGCAATCAGTCTGTCCTACTAGGAAAAGCAGCCACCCTGCATGTCCACTCAGGTCTCTCACTCCCTGGACCACCTGGTGAGCCTGCTGCTGGATCTTGTGGGGTTTCTGTTCTCCTGGATGAGGGTGTGGAGGTGAAGGTGGTGGGAGAGAGAGAGAGGGAGCAGAGGTGTGGTCAACAGCAAAAGATTTGGGGTCAGACTTGGACTCAAACTTCTGCCACCTCACCTACGTAGCCCTCACTTTCCCTGTCTAACGGAATATAGCAAAATAAGGCCCAGCATGAATACTGGGCACTGTATTCATGTGCCATGGGCACAGAAGCCAGTGCATCAAAAACAGAAGCAAGAGCCAGGCATGGTGGCGCACGCCTTTAATCCCAGCACATGGGAGGCAGAGGTAGGAGGATCCCTGTGAGTTCAAGGCCACCCTGAGACTGCATAGTGAATTCTAGGTCAGTCTGGGCCAGAGTAAGAGCCTACCTCAAAAAACTACAACGAATAACAATAATAATAATAAAATTTTAAAAAATAACAGAAGCAAACAAGCAAAAGCCTTAGGCATAGTGCCTTGCACAGAGTATGTACTGAATGAATGAAATTTTTGTTCCAATGTACAATGAAAAGTTTTTTCCTGGTTGTTTTTTTTTTTGTTTTGTTTTGTTTTTTGTCCAAATGGATTAGGCTTAATCAATAGAGCAGCCAGGAGCCATGGGATGTTTGCAGGTTTGTGATCCATCTTCATTATCCCTTTAGTGCACTTTGGGAGCCATTGGCAAATAAAATCCTAGGGTCACAAAGAGTTAACGCACTGGAACAGTGAGAACAAGGCTCACAGAATGAGCCCAATGCTTTCCAAGAGGAAAGCAGGGGAAAAGTCCCTATTACACAACAGGCCCAATTTGATAGCTTAAAAAAAAAAAAAAATCCTGCCTAGAGTGAATTAATGCCTCTTTAAAAATGAAATACTACACCTGTGTGTCAGTTGCTAGCTGACTTTTCAAGGACCAGAAAAGTGATATAAAGAAACCCTCAGCGGGGTGGCCACGGTGTCACTGAGGAAAACCCCAGAGTCAGAACAATGAGTGTCAGTGGCCTGCCTGAGACGCGGGGTCGGGAACTGAGTCAATAAAGACGCTAAGCAAACGGTGGAGCTCTAAATCAGTTTGCACAGTGGTTAAAGCTTGTGGGCCGAGGAGAGCTGGAAGCCAGCGCACATCCTCTGTTAAATCTTAAATGGGAGCCAACCTCCCGAGGCAAATGCTTTGTTTACTCAGCGCCTTGCCTTGGAAAATGGCCACCCTGCAGCGGGGCGAGGCCCCACGGAGAGCTGAGCCAGGGCCTGCGGCACCCCAGGGTGCATGCGTGGCCACCCCTGGCTGTGGGCATCACGGTTGGAGCCCTGCGGGTGGGCAACAGGCCTGATGAGAAGAGGGTGGCGGCCGGGAAGTGTGGACCAGAGGCTCTTATTGCTCTCCAGTAGGGGTGTGTCTCTCTTCCCATCTGTGAACTTAAACGATATATATATACTTTCCATTCAAATGAGACAGGTTTTTAAATTTTTTTTTCATTTTTTTTTTTTTTTTATTTATTTGAGAGCAACAGACAGAGAGAGAATGGGCGCGCCAGGGCCTCCAGTCACTGCAAACGAACTCCAGACACATGTGCCACCTTGTGCTTAGGTGGATACAGGGGAATCAAACCTAGGTCCTTAGGCTTTACTAGCAAGTGCTTTAACCGCTAAGCCATCTCTCCAGTCCCACAACTGAGACAGGTTTGAATGATGTGACTTTGGGAATGGCTATGGTCATACCCAGTGTGGTAAATGGCATAACGTTGTGTTAATGAACAGCACCTATTGATGGCATTCACAACAGGGAGCTTTGTTACTGAGAAAAGCTAGAAATATTTTTCTATAACGTGGAACAGGATGGTTTTCATAATAATTCTGAGCGGTGTAAGAGTTCATATTCTGGAAACACCGAGAGCTGTGAGGCAAGCACACAGGTGTCAGAGTTGCAGCTTCCAGTTGGGCCCAGTCATTTCCTAAGTATTTCCCAAGAGCGCCCTGCTGCCGGCCTGGCACATCCGTCTCTCATCCCCAAAAGAGTAAAGGGCTTTCCTGGGCCCAGTGTGAAAATTCACACCTGGAATCCCAGCCCTTGAGAAGCTGCGATGTAGGAATTCGAGGCCAGGCCGAGGCTATATCGTGAGACCTTGTTCCAAAAATAATTGAAAAAGAGTGATACGGGTGGATCTGGAACAGAGATGAAAATGGATCCTGAGAAGGTAAGAAGGTTACCAACTTTATCTGGGCCTAATGATCTCAGAACTTTCCATTTTAAAATTTCTCTTTCTTCCCTTCTTGCCTCAAAAAGTGACTTATAACTAGAGAATGGGTTTTTCCCTCAAGGGGATATTTGTCAATGTGACTGCTGCTGATGTTGGAGCACTCCTGTGAGTAGAGGTCAGAGATGCCGCTGAATCTGGGAGAATGCACAAAACAGCTCCCCTCAGCAAAGGGTTATCCAGCCTCACATCCACAGTGCTGAGGTTAAAAATCCCGCTTTCATGTCATGGTATCACAGCTGTACGATTGAAAAGATTCTGTTGGAGGCCGGGTGTGGTGGTGCATGCCTTTAATCCCAGCATTTGGAAGGCAGAGGTAGGAGGATCACTGTGAGTTTGAGGCCACCCTGAGGCTACATAGTGAATTCCAGGTCAGCCTGAGCTAGAGTGAGACCCTACCTCAAAAAACAAAAAACAACAACAACAAAAAAAAACCTAAAAAAGACTCTCTTAGAACGGATTCACAATATGGTTTGAGTGGTTGACAGTCCACATATAAACCTTCCTGGGCCAGTTGGTTTTTAAAAGAGATTCTCATTTGTTCCCAGGACTTTAAATCTCTCTCTCTCTCTCTCTCTCTCTTTCTCTCTCTCCCTCCCTCCCTCTCTCTCTCTCTCTCTCTCTCTCTCTCTCTCTCTCTCTCTCTCTCACACACACACACACACACACACACACACACACACACAGAGAAGACTTTGGGGCAGCCCTGGGGAGGGAAAGAGAAGGGGCGTGGAGGGGAGGCTTTCCCTGGTACTCCTCCAGAGTTGTTATGAAGACACATCCACTTGCTTGATTCAAGAGTGGAAAGACTGCCCAGCCCACCCATTCTGACAAAGGCTAACGTGGAAATGAATGCAGGTGTGAAGTCTCCCCCTACCTGCCATTGCTGGGAAACACAAGCATGAGCTGACAACATCCTAATTATTATCACCAATTGATGGGAATGATTCCAAGTTAAAAAACAGAAGGGCTAGAGGCTGGTCAGAAAAACAAGCACACTTCGGTATAGATCTGTGCAAGCTGTTTGCTAGAATGTACTGTTGTATTTGTTGGGTCAGGGATTCTCAATGTTAGTGGCAAATAGAAAACCTGAGAAGGTTCGACAACTTCTGATGTACAGGATGATGCCAGACATTAAAAATTTTTTTTCCGGAGGACTTCCAGTTAAGATGGCAGCGTAGGAACCACGCCAAAGCAGCCTAGGGGAGAAAAAGCCAAAATGACCGCAGCAAAATACACTTTTCTACTAAAGAGTGAGGTCTATAAGAAATTATCAATGGCACCAGAGAAGCAAGAGAGATCCAGAGCCTACATAGGCAGGCGAAGTGGCTCCAGCAGTGGTACATTAGGTCCGCGGAGCCACAGCTGCAAGTCTTGGCTTGAGGCACAAGAAAAGCCAGGTGAGGGGATTTTCCACTCACACCCGTGCTCTTCGCAAACTCGAGAAACGTGGAGAACCGCAGCGAACAGCAGAGGGGCAGATCAAAGGTAGGGGATCACAGTGGACCAGAGGGAGAACTAGAGCCACCATCAACAACCTCGCCTCCCCACAGCCAGCGCAAGCGCCAGCAAGCACCAGAGACCAGGGGAAGGGAGCTCACAGCACCCAGCACTGGCGACCAGAGCAGTGATTCAATGCCCCAGCCAGCCTACTTGAACCCACAGTGCACCAAAGAGGGACCCAAGCAGGAGCGCAGCACAACTGAGACCAAAATCATCCCAAAAGGTAACTGGGATTAAACCCACCATAACCTTACAGAGCCTGACACTACCTACACAAACCCATCATAATAATAATGGGAGGAAAAGATGACATCAAAATAAAAGAGAGACTGATAGAGGGGGAAGGGATATGATGGAGAGTGGAGTTTCAAAGGGGAAAGTGGGGGGAGAGAGAGCAATACAGGGGGATATTTTTCTATAATCATGGAAGTTGTTATTTAAAAAAATTGAAAAAAGAATTTTCCCCCCAAGGTTGAAGGGATGGCTTAGCAGTTAAGGAGCTTGCCTGCAAAGCCAAAGGACCTAGGTTTGATTCCCCAGGACCCACAAAAGCCAGATGCACAACGTGGCTCATGCATCTGGAGTTTGCAGCTACTGAAGGCCCTGGTATGCCCATTCTGTATCTCTCTTCCTCTCTCTCTCTCTCTGCCTCTTCCTCTCTCAAATAAATAAATTAAAAATATTTTTATTCATTTGGAGATAGAGAGAGGACTCAGGTTTGATTCTCCAGGACTCACATAAGTCAGATGCACAAGGTGGCACACACATCTGGAGTTCGTTTGTAGCAGCTTGAGGCCCTGGTATGTACATTCTCTCTTTCTCTTTCTCTGCCTCTTTCTCTCTCAAATAAATAAATAAAAATATTTTTAAAATTAAAAATATATTTCTATTTATTTGGAGATGCAGAGAGAACCCCGGTTTGAGTCTCTGGCACTCATGTAAGCCAGATGCACAAGATGGCACATGCATCTGGAGTTTGTTTGCAGCAGCTTGAGGCCCTGGTATGCTCATTCTCTCTACCTGCTTCTTTTTCTCTCTCTCAAATAAATAAATAAAAATAAAATATTTTTTAAAAGAAAGGTAGGCTGGGCATGGTGGTACACACCTTTAATCCCAGGATTTGGGAGGCAGAGGTAGGATCATTGTGTGTTCGAGGCCACCGTGAGACTACATAGTGAATTCCAGGTCAGACTGGGCTAGAGTGAGACTCTACCTCAAAAAAACAAAACAAAAAAAAAATTAAATTAAATTAAAAATAAATAAATAAGAATAAATAAAAAAGAAAGGTAGTTCTGGCACATGGTAAAACATAGATGAAACATTATGGCCAATGAAATAAGCCAGTTGCAATAAGACAGTGTCTGACTTCACTGGTATGCGATACCTGTAGAAGTCACACTGTTTCCTACCAGCGTGCATCTCCCCAACCAGCAAGCAGCCACACTCAAAGAGATGGAGCACAGAGTGGTGAGAGCCAGTCACTGGAGGAAGAAGGAGTGGAGGATTGCAGTTTAAGCAACAGAGTGCCAGTTTTTAATTTATTTATTTATTTACTTAAGTTAGAGAGACAAAGAGAAAGAGGCAGACTGAGAGTAAGTCTGGATGCACCAGGCCTTCAGCCACTGTAACTGAACTCCAAACCCAGGCGCCACTTCTTGTGTACTGGAGAATCAAATTCAGACTGTCAGGCTTTGCAGGCAAGCCCCTTTAACTGCTGCACCATCTTCTCTCCAGCCAAAGTGGCAGTTTTAAAAGATGAAAATAGGGCTGGAGAGATGGCTTAGCGGTTAAGCACTTGCCTGTGAAGCCTAAGGACCCCGGTTCGAGGCTCGGTTCCCCAGGTCCCACGTTAGCCAGATGCACAAGGGGGCGCACGCGTCTGGAGTTCGTTTGCAGAGGCTGGAAGCCCTGGCGCGCCCATTCTCTCTCTCTCCCCCTCTATCTGTCTTTCTCTCGGTGTCTGTCGCTCTCAAATAAATAAATAAATAATTTAAAATAAAAAAATTTAAAAAGATGAAAATATTGATGACATAATAATGTGAATGCTCTTAGTCATACTGAACCGTACACTTGGAATGGTTAAGATGGTGCATTTTTGTGTGTTGTACTGCATTTTATCTTTTAGTTTGTATGGGTTTATTTGCACGTGTGTTGGTGGGGTGCTTTGTTCCAGGGTCCAAACAAATGCCTGTTGGGCTTAATGTGGGTGGTTGTGGGACTGGACCTAGGTCATCAGGCTTTGCAAGCACCTTTAAACACCAAGCATGTCCCTAGCCTCTGAACTGCATTTCAAAGTATGTATTCCAAAAGAGTTAGCTTGAAGAATTTGTCACAAGGTGTACACACGTATATATGCAGATGAATGAATGGATAATACCGGCACCCCCTCCCCCCAGTCATTCTACCCCCAAGGAATGGAATGGTTCCCAGACTTTCCAACACAATAGCATAAGTATAAGAGCTAATGGATCTGCAGTAGTTTTAATTAGATCATTTTTCCTATAATACTTGCTCATTGCTCCAATACGATTTAGAAGGTGTTTAAAAATATTTGCTCTGAGCTAGAGAGATGGTGTGGCGGTTAAGGCCCTTGCCTGAGAAACCTAAGGACCCATGTTCTACTCTCCAGATCCCACTTAAGCCAGACGCACAAAGGTGAGGCAAGCACAAGGTTGTACATGCCCACAAGGCATGCGATTGTAGTGGCTGAGACCCCAGCACCAATTCTCTTTCTCTCTGTCTCTCTCTTAAAAAGAAAAAGAGAGAGAAATATTTGCTTTGACTACTACTGTTGTCTTTTTAAATGGGTATATTATGCTCACGAAATTGCCCTCTAAATAATAATGAATATGCCCATATATTTTTTAACAAATTATTTATTACTTTGTAAGGAGAGAGAGAAAGAGAGAGAATAGGTACACCAGGGCCTCCAGCTGCTGCAAAGCAACTCCAGATGCATGTGTCACTTTATGCATCTGGCTTTACGTGGGTACTGGGGAACTGAACCAGGTCCTTAGGCTTTGCAGGCAAGTGCCTTAACCATTGAGCCATCTCTCCATCTCCTATGCCCATATATTAATGTTACTTTCCTATTGCAGAAGAGGAATGAATATCTATGTTTCACATGAGATCCAAGTCAGAGATTTAGCTCCATAGCTAAGATTATATGGCAGCTAGGAAGGGTCACAAAGTTTAATTTTGATCCTTCCCCTAACTCAACCAGATACCCATCTTAATTCCCTAATTCTCCAGCTACCTATTCTCCCCAGGACAGTTTTAGGGCCCTTGAAGCAGATGATCTCAAATATTTATTTTATATTCAACAATCTGACCTGAGCACTATTTTTTTTAAATTTTTTTAAAATTATTTATTTATTTATTTATTTGAGAGCGACAGACACAAAGAGAAAGACAGATAGAGGGAGAGAGAGAGAATGGGCGCGCCAGGGCTTCCAGCCTCTGCAAACGAACTCCAGACGCGTGCGCCCCCTTGTGCATCTGGCTAACGTGGGACCTGGGGAACCGAGCCTCGAACCGGGGTCCTTAGGCTTCACAGGCAAGCGCTTAACCGCTAAGCCATCTCTCCAGCCCCTGAGCACTATTTTTGATAATTATCAAGTAATTGTCTTTTGGAAGAAGGACACTAGGTCTGAGCTGGGTTTAATGGTGCCCAACTTTAATCCCAGCACTCAAGAGGCAGGGGCAGAAGAGTCGCTGTGAGTTCAAGGCCAGCCTAAGCCTAACTATAGAGTGAGTTCCAGGTCTGAAACCACTGGCATCAGATATAGCTTCAGGAGCAATTGAGGAGCTAAGGAAAGCTTATCAAAAAAAAATCTTGATAATGTAGCCATGAGAGCAAACTGTAAGTTTGGGGCCCAAAGTCCCATTACTATGTGATTCCCCCATTTAAATCCCAAGTCTCCCAGAGTCTCAAAGACACCAGCTTTCCAGTAGATGCAGCTGGCCTATGATTTAATTGTCATTAACTTAGATCCCAGTCCATTTCATGCTGCTGTAACAAAATGCCTGAAGCAGAGGCTTTTATTCTTTATGAAAAGCTTCACTCAGCAAACAATTGAGAGAGAAATTGCATGATGAGAGAGGGAGCAAGGAAGATTTGCGAGAGGGTCCAGGTTACTGTAGAACAACTCATTCTCACCACAACTAACCAGGCTGTCTGGAGAACTACTTAATCCCCTCTGAAAAGCTACTTCCAATGGCCTTCCACTAGGCTCCATCTCTCTTTTTTTGTTTGTTTTGTTTTGTTTTCGTAGGTTCCATCTCTTAAAGGAGCATTGCCACACTGGGGACCAGGACATGAACCCTTTGGGGGACACACTCAGATCACACCAAGCCACAGAAACTTGCTTCATGATGAAACAGTGATGGCCAACAGTATTCTCTCCTCTTGACACTTCCCCAGGCATAGACTCCACCCACGAGGATCACAAAGGGCCTTTTTGTTCTTGCGCTATAGGACTTTTAACAAAGTCTTTTCTGTGTCCAGTCAGAAAACAGAGGAACCTTATAACTTAATTAAGATGCGCTTACCCAATGTCACTCGGAGGGAACCACATTTTTCCCATCTTTGCAAACACTGAAATGGTTTATGAGAAGACCAAATTAACATGGCTGTGAGAACTTTAAAATATTCTGACATTGCAGACTTGACATTTTCAGTTTCCATCTTTTTCAACAAAGTATTTAGCATTTAATAAGTTCCGGGCTTAGCAGTTTCTTCTCTAGAGAAAAATATTAGCTATAATCTACAAAGATGGCAGTTGCCCAAATGTAAAATAAATGTAGAGTATTTCCTCCAGACAAACAGAGCACGTTGAATTCAATATGACCACTGCTTATTCTCCCCACAGCTGCTTCTCTAGCCTCTCCTCCATATATTTCCATACAGAAATAAGAGCAGACAGATTGGTGGGAGGGGATCATGATCGGGGTACGTTGTGTTTATGTATGGCAGTTGTCAATAAAAAGTGTGTTTTTGGGGCTGGAGAGATGGCTTAGTGGTTAAGTGCTTGCCTGTGAAGCCTAAGGACCCCGGTTCGAGGCTCAGTTCCCCAGGTCCCACGTTAGCCAGATGTACAAGGGGGCGCACGCGTCTGGAGTTCGTTTGCAGAGGCTGGAAGCCCTGGCGCGCCCATTCTCTCTCTCTCCCTCTATCTGTCTTTCTCTCTGTGTCTGTCGCTCTCAAATAAATAAATTTTTTAAAAAAGTGTGTTTTTGTGTGGGAAAATAAGGGTTTCTTTTGGCTTCCAATTTCGAGAGGAAGTTTTATCATATCAGTAAAGAGCAAATAGCTGGACATCACATCTTTTCACATAAGCTGGGAGGAAACAGAGAGAGTCAATAAAAAGTTTGGAGAAAATACAAAGATAAGTCTCCTTACATTTCTGAAGACTGTTAGGAAGGTTGAACGGGAACGCTGTGCTACGCTGCCTGACATTTCTGAAGAATGTTCGGTGATTTTTCAATAAAACATTCAGAATTTTAAATGTGAATAAAACTGATGTCGGCTACGTCAATTTTGAACATAAAAATGACAATTTAATGAGACTAGAAACTGGATATTAGTCTTGGAAGGAGAAAAAAATTATTTTCATTTCTGTTGAGACAAAACTATTTCTAGCTACACTTTTTGAGTATATAACTTTGTGTCGTCCTGCTAAGTGGATTCAATCCATCTTTCTTTCCACTCGGTTGAGACAGTGTCCACTGGAACGGAAGCAGCTCACTTAGGCTCCAAACCAGCCGGGGTAGTCACAGTGGAGGCGGGCTCCACCCTGAACACTTCCAGTCCTGGATTTCTTCAGCAGCACATAGCAGCGTTTATCTTCAACCAGCAGAGACTCCTCTCATCCAAACCCAAGCATCCATTTTCACGTTTGTTGTCATTCAAAACAGCATCCGGGTCTCCATTCCACTAGACGTGTAAACATATGCAAAGTCAAGTGGAAAACCATGGGCACATCCTCATAACGTGAGACAGACATGAAAGATGCTATCCAGGGCTGCAGCAATGGCTTAGCGGTTAAGGCGCTTGCCTGCAAAGCCTAAGGACCCATGCTCGACTCTCCAGATCCCACATTAGCCAGACACACAAAGGTGAAGCAAGCGCATGGTTGCACATGCCCACTAGATGGCACAAGCGTCTGGCGATCGATTGCAATGGCCGAGGTCCCTGTGTGCCAATTTCCTCTCTTCTCTGTCTCTCTCTCGCCTGCTCACTTTTTCAAAAACAAAATGCTATCCAATGCTTTTTTTCCTTATTAATTCTGGTTAAGATTCGCCATTAATAAAAATCTATCTAGTTTCCTAATTTTGTTTTTGTAATGTTTTTATGAGGGTGGGAGGAGAGAGAGAGAATTGACATGCCAGGGCCTCCAGCTGCTGCACTCGAATTACAGATGTGTGCGCTTCCTTGTGCACATGTGCAAATTTGCATGTTTGCATCACCTTGTGTACTTGGCTGACCTGGGACCTGGAGAGTTGAACATGGGTCCTTAGGCTTCCCAGGCAAGTGCCTTAACCACTAAGCCATTTCTCCAGCCCTAGTTTCCTAATGTTTTTACTGATGCTTAGTCACAGAAAGCTTAGAACATGGTCATATATCAAAAGAGGTCATGGGCTGGAGAGATGGTCCAGCAGTTAAGGTGTTTGCTTGCAAAGCCTGAAGACCTGGGTTTGATTCCCCAGTTCCCATGTAAAACCAAATGCACAAGGTGGCACATGCATCTGGAGTTCATTTGCAGTGGCTAGAGGCCCTGGTATGCCCATTCTCTATATATATTTGCCTCTTTCTCTCTCTCATTCTCTCTCAAATAAACAAAATATAATTTAAAGAAATAAAAATTGTATTTGTTTATTTATTTTCTAAAAACATATGTATGGATGGATGGATGTGTGCATATGTATAGGTACATGCATGCTATAGCATACATGTGGAGGTCAGAGGACAATCTCAGGGTGTTTCTTCTTTTTTGTTTGGTTTTCAAGGTAGGGTCTCACTCTAGCCCAGGCTGACCTGGAATTCACTATGGAGTCTCAGGGTGGCCTCAAACTCACATCAATCCTCCTACCTCTGCCTCTCAACTGCTGGGATTAAGGGCATGTACCACCACGCCCAGCTGTTTCCTCTTTTTTTTAAACAATTTGTTATATTTTATTTTTATTTATTTGAAAGAGAGAGAGAATGGGCATGCTAAGGCGTCAAGCTGCTGCCAACAAACTCCAGATGCATGCACCACCTTGTGCATCTGGCTTATGAGGGACCTGGGGAATCGAACCTGGGTCCTTTGGCTTTGCAGGCAAGTGTCTTAACCCCTAAGCCATTTCTCCAGCCCTGTTCCTTCTTTTTTTTTTTAATTTTTTATTTATTTATTTGAGAGCGACAGACACAGAGAGAAAGACATATAGAGGGGGAGAGAGAGAATGGGCACGCCAGGGCTTCCAGCCTCTGCAAACGAACTCCAGACGCGTGCGCCCCCTTGTGCATCTGGCTAACGTGGGACCTGGGGAACCGAGCCTCAAACCGGGGTCCTTAGGCTTCACAGGCAAGCGCTTAACTGCTAAGCCATCTCTCCAGCCCCCTGTTCCTTCTTTTGAGACAAGGTTTCTCTGGTTTTTGCCACTGCTGATTTCAAGCTTCCAGATTCTCCTGGCTCGGTTCCCAGTGTCAGGGGTGCATTGGGATTATGGACGGATGTATGTGGGCCACCTGCGTCCTTCTTCACTTTGGCACTGAGGAGAATCAGTAGGCTTACAAGCAAAAGCCTTCAACCACTGAGCAGTTGTCATAGCCTCGTTTATTCATTTTTTTAAATAAATATGTATGGATTTACTTGTATGCGTTTGTGTGTATGTATCGGCACATGTGCGTGGCGTGCGTGTGGAGGTTAGGGGACAACATCAAGGAGTCTGTTCCACTTTCTTTGAGGCAGGCAGGGTCTCTTGCTGCAGCAAAGGAACTGCCAGACTGCTTGGCCCATGAGCTTCAATGTCCCTGGGCCTGCCTCTCATTGTCACAGGTGCATTAGCATCACAGAAGCATGTGCCACTTTGCATCTGGCTTTACTTGGAGGCTGGGGAATTGAATTCAAGCCAGCAGGCTTTGTAAGCAAGCACCTTTAACCAGCTCCTGTAGTTCGTTTTTGAGACAGGATCTCATTTTGTGGCCTTGGCTGGTCTAGAACTCATGTTTTTTTCAGCTTCAGCCTCCTGAGTACTGAGATTGCTGGGGTGTACCACAGAGTCTCAGTTACAGTCAGGTAGATGGTTTTTGGTGGCGTCTTTCCCTGTGTGTGTCCACAGACATCATTCTAGCTTTTATAACAGGAAGGCTTGCACATGGATGCATAAATGTTCCTCTTTTGTCAAAATAGTTGAAGGGGAGTTGGAGAGGTTGCTCAGTGGTTAAGGTGCTTGCTTGTGAAGCCTAATGGCCTGGGTTCAATTCCCCAGTACCCATGTGTAACCAGACTCCCAAAGTGGCACATGTATCTGCAGAACATTTGGAATGGCAAGAGACCCTGGTACCATTCTCTCTCTCCCTCTGTTTCTCTCTCTGCTTGCAAATAAATAAAAAAGTGTTTTTTTTTTTTAATAGTTGAAGGGAAAATGCAAAGAATATTTAATGAATTCAATTCACCTTTAGCTTTCAAGAGTCAGCCAAGCTCTGAGTTTGTGCTGTCTAGAACAGTCCCCACTAGCTCGGTCCTTGAGTTGGATTTTTTTTTTTTTTTTTTTAATAATTCTGGCAGCCTGACCAGGTTATAATCATGACAGAGGGACCTCAGGCCAGCCTATCCAGGACCTGCTCCTCTCCATCCTCCAGTGGGTCCTGGTCTTGACACTCAGGGATTTAGCCTGTCGAGCACTGGTCAATGTTCAACAATGGGCTCTTCCTAAAGTCAAGCTTTCTGTTTGCCAGTTGCCTTGGTACAAATGTCCCCAAGCCCAATTTTAAGTGATTACCAGGTTACTCAGCACAGAGTTGACAAGAGATGTGCAAAATGAGTTCAAGCAAGCTGGTAGGGACTAGCTCTAGAAATCCACCGTGTATAGCCCTGGATACCAGCACCCTGTGACTGCGGACTATCTCCATATCTTCTCTTCCTCATGAACAGGGAGGGTATGGCGGGCAAACTTACTGCTAACTTGAGTGGGAAGGAAAGGACTTAGACAGATGGAAAATCCCATGGGTTCCAACATCTGGTTTTATCACTATAATGGCTCTTCTGTCCCTCTCCTCCCAGAGGAGTTAAGGAAACAGCATCATGGAAACTTTAGCTTATAAATACTATTAATTATGTCCACTGTGTGACTTGCCAGGAGCCATCATCCACAGCATGGTGTGCAGGTGAAATGTGGAAGGATTGCATTAGAATCCAGATATGGTGAGAACCAGTTTAAGTCTTGTGATCTAAATTAAGCTAAAGTGATTAAAGTCATGGAAAAGAAAAATCAGTCTAGAGGCCTAGCCAGTGTCAGGCCGAGCAGAGGGCAAAGTGGTGATTCGTTAAAAGCAAAGAACATTGTCTCCAAACAAGTGGAGGATGTCACGTGTGTCACGTAATCATTCTTTCCACATAAATGACAGCCTAACCCCAGCACTTGGGAGGTAGAGGCAGAAGGATCAGGAGTTCAAGGTCATTCTCAGCTTCATAGCAAATTCAGGGCCGGCTTTGAATTTCTTTTAAAGTCTTCCTAGGGACTGTGTGGAGAAATAAATTTCAAATGGTTTTCTTAATTTCTAAGCAATTAAGATTGGAGCTCTCAAAGACTGTTAGTCCGCACAAGAGTCTGTCTAGAAGCTTCTAAGCATTGTAGTAGTTTGTGTACTATAAAGTATATTTTAGAGTTGGAGAGATGGCTCAGTGGTGTGAAGCCTAAGGGCCCTGGTTCAATTTCCCAGGACCCACGTAAAGCCAGATGCACAAGGTGGCGCATGCATCTGGAGTTTGTTTGCAGTGGCTAGAGGGCCTGGTGTGCCCATTCTTTCTCTCTCGACCTGCCTCTCTCTCAAAGAAATAAATTAATTGAGTACTTTTTAAAAGTATATTTTAACTTATTTTTAGAGTTTCTTTCCTTCTTTGTAATTTTTTATTTTTAATTGATTTATGTATTTGTTTGATTTTAGACAAGGTCCTACTCTGTAGCCCAAGATGGCCTGGGACTAACTATGAAGCAGCTCTGACTGGTCTTGAACTTATAGCAATATTTCTGAATCAGCCTCCTAAATGCTGGGGTTACAGGCATGAGCCACCACATCTGATTCTGATGAAAATCAGTCTTAGTAATGATTTTATGAGTACATTTAAGTGACATTTTCCATTAAAGTCATTACCAAAGACATTTTCATCAGAATCATCTCCAAAGTACTTTGGGTGCATTGGAAAGTAAATTTTCATTTTTCCAAAACGGAAGCCCTCAGCGGTCTCGGGTTCTGAAAACTGTTTGCTGACTCTTTCCTTCCCTCCCTTCCCCTCTGCCCCTCTCTTCTTCCTTCCTCTCCCACCTCCCTTCCTTCCCTTTCACTCCCCCCTTCTTTTCTATTTCCTTTTTCTATTTTAATTTTTATTTATTTATTTAAGAGAGAATTAGGTAGATAGACAATGGGCATGCTAAGGCCTCTAGCCATTGCAAACAAACACCAGATACCTGCCCCACCTTGTGCATCTGGCTTACATAGGTCCTGAAAACCAAACCTGGGTCCTGTGCTTTGCAAGGCAAGCACCTTAATGATTAAGCCATCTCTCCAGCCCTCATTTCCTTTTTTTTTTTTTTTTTTTTTAATTTTGTTTTTGTTTTTGTTTTTCAAAGTAGGGTCTCACTCTGGTCCATGCTGACCTGGAATTAACTATGCAGTCTCAGGGTGGCCTTGAACTCTTGGCAATCCTCCCACCTCTGCTTCCTGAATGCTGGGATTAAAAGTGTACACCACCATGCCTGGCTTAAATATTTTAAATTAAATTTTATTTATTTATTTGAGAGAGACAGACAGAGAAAGAAAGAGAGAGAATGGGC
The DNA here is from genome assembly GCF_020740685.1 of Jaculus jaculus. Lineage (NCBI taxonomy): Eukaryota > Metazoa > Chordata > Mammalia > Rodentia > Dipodidae > Jaculus > Jaculus jaculus. Next base: position 172,141,736 of record NC_059103.1, on the reverse strand, counting down.
ACACCAGGGCCTCCAGCCACTACAAACAAACTCCATATGCATGTGCCACCTTATGCATCTGGTTTACATGGGTTTACACTGAGCCTCGAACTGAGGTTGTTAGGTGTCACAAGCAAGTGCTTAATCACTAGGCCATCTCCCCAGTCCTCCTTTTTCTTATACAAAGTATCATTCAGGCTAGAGAGATGGCTTAGCCAATAAGGCACTTGCCTGCATAGCATAAGGACCCATGGTCAAATCTCCAGATCCCACATAAACCAGATGCATAAAGGTGAGGCAAATGCAAGGTCACTCATGCCCACTAGTTGGTGCAAACGTCTGGAGTTTGATTACAGTGGCTGAGGCCCTGGCACACCAATTCTCTCTCTCTCTCTCTCTCTCTGTTTCTCTCTCCCCCTCTCTGAAATAAATAAATCATTTTTTTCAGAAGACTGTCAACCAATTACAAACTGCATAAGGAATAATAAAATACGCTTCTGTGTTTAGCACTGAGATTAGGAAATGGAACTGTACTTATGGCTAGTTATATAATTACAGGCCCTTGCCTCCAAAACAGGGATGAGATATTATTAAATGTACTCAAGATAAATTTTTTTTCTTTCTTCCTTATTTCTCTTCTGATCACGTGCATGTCCCATTGTCCCATCAACTTTCACCTACAAAACTCTAAGCTGGGTAGGCGCCACACATATGTTAACTTAACACTTGGGAGGTAGAAGCAGAAAGATCAGGAATTCAAGGCTAGCCTTGGCTACATAATAAATTCTAGGCAACCTAGACTAGATAAAACACGTTCTCAAAAAAAAAAAAAAAAAAAAAGAGTCGGGCCTAGTGGTGCATGCCTTTAATCCCAGCACTTGGGAGGCAGAGGTAGGAGGGTCACTGTGAGTTCGAGACTACCCTGAGACTCCATAGTGAATTCCAGGTCAGCCTGGACTAGAGTGAGACCCTACCTTCAAAAACAAACAAACAAAAAAGGTCACATGTAGTGGCTCATATATGTAATACTAGCCCTCAAGAAGCTGAGACAGGAGGATTTCCTTGAATTCAGTGACAGCCTGGGCTACAGAGTAAGACTATGCCTCAAAAATAAAAGCCTATACCTTCCAGTGAGTTGTTGGCCAGGGAGGTTCCTGATGCCCCCAAAACATTACAGGCCATTGCTGAGACCTTGGTTTCCCACCAAGAATAGATGGTAAGACCATATTGCTGAAGATTCCACACACTTGGGCTTACAAGGCCTCTGAGAAATCCTGCTGGAACTGACCTGATAACCTCCATGTAGACCAGCTGACAGAAAGCTGGAAGAAGCCATTCTGCATGCATTTCAATGGGAGAGAGAAATCACCAGTGAAGATACTCAACAGTGGACTCTGCAAGCCTTATATTTGGCCAGCCAGGCCAAATGAGCCAGCAGGTGCAATAGTGGCACATCTGTTATAGGGGAAACCAACTGCCCTCCAATTGGACTGGAGGCCCGCTCCATGGGAGGGAAAACCTACAACAGAGGTAGTCATGAGCCCTAAAGTATAACATCTGCTGCTGTCTAGTTAAATGTATATACTATGCTCACCAAGCTGCCCAGTAAGCACTTCTCTTAATATTCATACCCTTATATTAATGCTACTCTCATTTTTTCATTAGAGAACTTCCTCTTTTCAGATGGCAGTGACCTTGGGGTGACTCAGAAGGCACCATGATACTGAGAAGAAGTGACAGAGGAGTGCTCAGCAGTGCAATATCTCTATCACACCTTCCAAAGCTCAGGATCTATTGAGGAAGAGGTGGTGGAAAGAATGTAAGAGCCAAAGGAAGGGTAGGACTCCTTACAATGTGCTCCTCCAGACACAAAATGGCCTGGATCTCCATGACCTCACAGTGCCTGATACTACCTACACAAGACCATCATAATAGGAAGAAAAGATCATGACATCAAAATAAAAGAGAGACTGATTGAGAGGGGGAGGGGATATGATGGAGAATGGAGTTTCAAAGGGGAAAGTGGGGGGAAAGAGGGCATTACCATGGGATATTGCTTACAATCATGGAAATTGTTAATAAAAATAATAAATAAATAAATAATCTAAGATGGGTGTGGTGGCACACGCTTTTAATCCCAGTACTCAGGAGGCAGAGGTAGGAGGATTGCCATGAGTTCGAGGCCACCCTAAGACTACATAGTGAATTCCAGGTCAGCCTGGACTAGAGTGAAACCCTACCATGAAAAAACAAAAACTAAATCCTAAACAACAACAACAAAAAGAGAAGAACATTCAAGACACATCTCACTCTGCACTAGAGAAATCACAGAAATTAAAATGCTGGGCTCCTCCACGGGCAGGTAGTGCTGTGGAAGGACCATGTCTGCTGGTTCCTTCCAAGGGGTTGAGGGGATGATGAGCATATGATGACTCAGAAACCTCTCCTGGCCACTGGAGAAAAACCACACTGAGTCGGGAGTCTTTTCAAAGCAGGAACTCACAAAAAACTCGCTTTATTACACTGAGCAGTTGCCTATATCATGTTGGGGACAAAGGCAGGGATTTTAGGATGGGGGAAGAGGTAAGGGCCAGTAGTAAACTGCAACTATTGAAATGGTAATTACAATTGCCATGCGGAAGTAACAAGCCAGAAGCCATTAGGCGTCTTGCTGAGTCATAGCTGGCCAGAGACAGGTCGCCAAACTTTAGCTAGGCTCAGGAAGTTCCACTAGACCTCATGCCTGGGCCTTACAGGGCCCAACATTTAAAGACATATGAGTATACTTAATGTGGGAGAGCTTTTCTTACCAAGTCAGATCTTTATAATCATCAGAGGAGTCACAAAGGCAAAAAGCTATATGAATATGATGAATGTTTGAAAGCTTTTATTGCTAAGTCAAATATTATTAAACATTACAGAACACCCAGGTGAGAATCCATATGAATATAGTAGTGTGGGAAGGTTTTCATCTTCAAATCACAGCATGCTATATATCAGAGAAATCACATTGGAAAGTTTAAAAAAAAAAAAAAAGAGACGAACAGAAACAAACTAGCACCAAACCATCTCTGAAGTTCTGTAGAAGTGGACACAGGGCTGGGGAGATGGCTCAGTGGGTAAAGCACTTGCTGGATGCCATGAGGATGTGAGTTCAGATCCCCAGAACCCACATAACAGTACCAGGTGTGGGCTGGAGAGATGGCTTAGTGGTTAAGCGCTTGCCTGTGAAGCCTAAGGACCCCCGTTCGAGGCTCGATTCTCCAGAACCCACATTAGCCAGATGCACAAGGGGGCGCATGCATCTGGAGTTCGTTTGCAGTGGCTGGAGGCCCTGGTGTGCCCATTCATTCTCTCTCTCTCTCTCTCTCTCTCTCTCTCTCTCTCTCTCTCTGCCTCTTTGTGTCTCTGTCCCTCTCAAATAAATAAATAAATGAGCAATAATAATAATATATATATATATTTAAAAAATTCCAGGTGTGATGATGTGCACCTGTGATCCTAGTGCATGGGAGGCTGGCCTGGGTTACATGAGAACTTGCCTCAAAACAAAATAGAGCTGAAGAGTTGGCTTAGTGGTTAAGGCGTTTACCTGCGAAGCCTAAGGACTCATGTTCCACTCTCCAGGTCCCACGTAAGCCATATGCACAAAGTGACACAAGGTCGTACATACGCACAAGGGGGCGCACACATCTGGAGTTCAATTTCAGTGACTGGAGGCCCTGGCATGCCAATTCTCTCTCTCTCTCCCTCTCTCTCACATTAATTAAAAAAAAAAAAAAACAAACTGTTGGGCTTGCCTAAAGTGAGACACTACCTCAAAAAAAAAAAAAAAAAAAAAAAAAAAGCTGAACAAATTAAATCAACATGGTGGATTTTGTGAAGAATAATAAACAGATTAGTAAAAGATTGTTAACGGACTTTCTGTCTTCCACTCATATTCTGTGACATCTTATCCTGAGCTCACTGAGTTCCAAACAAGGGTCTTTCTTCTTGAGGTAATCCTCTGCAAAAAGACAAGGATTCAGAACCCATTTACAGGTCACGACCAAGTGTTTATATGTAAATATTCCTCTGTACAAAGCAGTGACTGTATCGAGCAAAGTATTCGAAGTTTTCTTCCTAGGCCATTTGTACCCTGACTGGCTCCACTGAGAAAGAACTACCCTTAAAACTATGTGGGTGTGTCCCTTGAGCTTGGGGCAAAGATGACAGCAATTCATTAACATTTTCTAGATTTTTCCTGTATCAAGCATCTTATAAGCATTCTATTATTTCCTATTCCCCCAAACCTCGGCAATGAACAGTTACAATCTTCACTTTATACATAAGGAGCTGGGGCATTGAGAGGTCTCATTTGGTGCTCAGTGGTGAGGCAGTGGTTACAAGGCGGCCCCTCATAGTTCTTCACTTGTTTTGACTCCAGCTAGTCAGAGGTCTTCAGGTTAGAGGGTCCTGAGCTTGTCCAGCTAATCTTGCACCGCCCACTCCCTCTACCAAGGCAATCATCACAGTGTGGTCCACTGGTGTACCTCTGTCCCCCTCTTAGGGACCGACTTCCTAATGAGCACATGTCCTTCATCTCCTCCACACTGTCCGTGGAGTCAAACACTGATTGTGGCAAAGTGGTCTTAATCCGGAGAGTTTTAACTTTAAGTGCTTGGAAACTCAATTTAAAGGAGTTTAGTCAGGCGTGGTGGCGCACACTTTTAATCCCAGCACTCGGGAGGCAGAGGGAGGAGGATTGCCGTGAGTTCGAGGCCACCCTGAGACTCCGTAGTGAATTCCAGGTCAGCCTGGGCTAGAGGGAAACCCTACTTTGAAAAACCAAAAAAGAAAAAGAAAAAAAAGTAGTTTAGGTGAAAAGTATTATTTAGGTGTGCCTATAACTAGGAAAGGCCAGGGTTGTGGATAAAATGAACCATACCTCCCCTCTCATTTTTGTTTCTCTGTACTTGGAAGCTCCTTTCTCACCTCCAAAGGCAGAGGCACTCATTTCACATGGAGACCCTATGGCTATGGAAGGCTCTCTGCCTAGCTTCCCAACATGTCACCTGGGACCAAAACATCCAGCTCCGCACCAGAGACTTCCAAGCCTAGAAAGTCTCATGAGGTGGGGAAGAACTCTCCCTGGCATTGCTCAAGTGACATCTCTACTCCCTGTATGATCACCATGACCAAAGCCACATGGTTACAGTCAGAAAAGAGGAGCAATTCCTACAAACGAGATCATATGTCTGTGCGCAGGTGCAAGTGTGCGTGTGTGTTTGAGAAGCCAACGTGAGTCAAACAAAACACTTCGTTTCTGCTACAGGGCTCCCATGCCATTCTGCTGAGGTGAAATGCAACTGGAAGTCTGCCATCTCCACCTTGGGAACTGGACCTTATATTCTCTTCTGTCTCCGCAGACACCTCGGCCTCACCTGGGGCTCACTCTCAGGAGTTCCAGTGGAAAATACATGGGTGTGACAGTACGTGTTCCTGGAACTGGTGTGTCATAAGAACAAGAAGAAAAGGATCGGGAAATAGGATGTGCAGCACACAGAGGCTTGTTCATGAGCTCTTTCCCAGGCTTCCCACGGGAGCACAGTAAGTCCTTACTAATCCTCTTACTAAGATGTTACTTAAATGAGTGCTCACTTCTAAACCTGGACTCCAATTTATGGCCATGTGGTGCTTAATAACTCAATGTATGACATAACAAGCCATTGCAAACAAGGAACAAACTGCCCCAATGTTTATGATGCCAGGGACATTTCAAAGGGTACCCATGAAGAAGTGGCATGCTTCCATGATGGGGGGCATGGAAGCTTTCCTCCAGTGTGCTGGCGATCAGCCAGTGGAGCCTCTGAGGTGGGAGAGATGGATGTGGATTGTTTGCTCTCCGCTCCTGCTCCCCACTGTCCACTAGGTCCTGAGGAATACAGCAGAATAAAGACATAGACTTTGCTGTAAAAGATCCCACAAGTAGGCTAGGGAGATGGCTTAGTGATTAAGGCACTTGCCTGCACAGCCCAAAGACCCAGGTTCGATTCCCCATCACCCACATAAGTCAGATGTACCTGGTGGCACATGCATCTGGAGTTTCTTTGCAATGGCTAGAGGCCCTGGTGTGCCCCTTCTCTCTCTCTCTGTCTCTTTCATAGATAACTAAATAAATAAAATATTTAAGATCCTGGGAGAGACAAAGCCCCATACACAGAAATGTGAAATAATGTGAGAGTGTGCAAAGTCAAATGGAGGGATGGGAAACGATTTTCCTGGGAAAGTGGAGGAAGGGTGGCCCTGGGGAAGTTCTGGTGTACCCGGACTTTCTTGTCCTCACCTATAAAGCAGGCACCATGAAGATGAGAACATATGACTCAGGAAACGTGGCCACTAGATTACTTTGCACAGTTTTACATATCTCTGTGAGGTATCTTCTTAAGACTCCGACTTCCGTTAAAACCCAATGTCGTTCATGGAAAATGCTAATAAAAATTTAAAAAAAAGATTATGGATCTGAAAAAAAAAACCCAATGTCGAGGTGACGAATAGATAATGGAGATGTTGTACATTTACACAGGTGGAGTTCTATTCAGCTGTAAAGAAAAATGAACTACTCTTTCTGGAAAATGTATACATCTGGAAAAGATTATATTTATTTATTTATTTGACAAAGGGGTAGGGAGAGAGACAGAGAGAGAATGGGCATGCCAGGGCCTCCAGCTACTGAAGACAAACTCCAGATGCATGCGCCCCCTTGTAAAGCTGGCTAATGTGGCTCCTGGAGAATTGAACCTGGGTCCTTTGGCTTTGCAAGCAAACACCTTAACCGCTAAGCCATCCCTCCAGCCCAGCAAAGATTATATTAATTGAGGTAAAGCAGGCTCAGAGAGTCAACTGCTGTATGTTCTCTCTCATAGGAGGATCCTGCTTCAAAAGTTTAAATTTACATGTGACAGTTGGAATAAAAGTCAGTAGTAGAGGCCAGGAAGCTAGAAAGGGGCTGTGAGGGAAGGAGATGGAGGGGGGAGGGCTTAAGGGGCTGGTATAGGAGATATGTAAGTAGAGGGGCGGAATATTTAGGGGTACAATGGTCCAAGTGCAGTTAGGGGAGAGGGCGATGGAAAGGAGGGAAGGATATTATAAATAAGCCATATGAAACTTACTTCTTCACCAGCTAAAACATTATGTAGGTTAAAAGAACAAGAGAGCCAGGCATGGTGGTGCACACCTTTAATCCCAGCACTCGGGAGGCAGAGGTAGGAGGATCACCATGAGTTCAAGGCCACGCTGAGACTACATAGTGAATTCAGGTCAGCCTGGACTAGAGTGAGACCCTACCTCAAAAAAACAAACAAGCCAGGTGTGGTGGTGCACGCCTTTAATCCCAGCACTCGGGAGGCAGAGGTAGGAGGATCGCCATGAGTTCAAGGCCACCCTGAGACTACAGAGTAAATTCCAGGTCAGTCTGGACCAGAGTGAGACCCTACCTTGAAAAATAAAATTAAATTAAATTTAAAAAAAAGAGAGAGAGAGAGATGGCTTAGCAATTAAAGTATTTGCCTGCAAAGTCAAAGGACCTGGGTCCGATTCCCCAGGACCCATGTAAACCAGAAGCAGGTGGCGAATGCGTCTGAGGTTCTTTTACAGAGGCTAGAGGCCCTGGCATGTCCATTTTCTCTGTCTGTCTGCCTCTCTCTCAAATAAATAAATTAAAAATAAATAACTAGGGCTGGAGAGATGGCTTAGTGGTTAAGTACTTGCCTGTGAAGCCTAAGGACCCTGGTTTGAGGCTTGATTCCCCAGGTTCCACGTTAGCCAGATGCACAAGGGGGCGCACATGTCTGGAGTTCGTTTGCAGAGGCTGGAGGCTCTGGTGCACCCACTCTCTCTATCTGCCTCTTTCTCTCTCTGTCTGTTGCTTTCAAATAAATAAGTAAAAATAAACAAAAAATTTTTAAATGTAAATAAATAACTAGATGGGAACGTGCTACTGCTCAGATATCAACTGATAAGTATTGAAATAGAATTTAAAATAGTAAGAATAATAAATTTTCAATTATACAAATCCTACTATAATTTGATCAGGTAATAGGTAATCATTAAAATTATTGCTAAAATATTTTTCAGTTTTCTCATATTCTTTAAAGTGTTCCTAGCTGGGCGTGGTGGCGCACACCTTTAATCCCAGCAGTTGGGAGGCAGAGGTAGGAGGATCGCTGTGAGTTTGAGGCCGTCCTGAGACTACATAGTGAATTCCAGGTCAGCCTGGACCAGAGTGAGACCCTACCTTGAAAAACAAAACAAATAAAGTGTTCCAGGCAAAGCATAGTTTTTATACTATATAGTACAATGACATAACAGATTGTATAATTTTAAGGGAGATATTCAAGTACAGAGGCTCGGGCATGAAGACCCAGTTTCTCTCAGAGCAGATGTAATTCTGAGCATGGCATGCACTCTTGCAGCCCGCGCAGACTCAAAGTCCCCGTGACCATTCTCTCTGAGCCGGACTTGGCAGTTGCAGACTCACTGTGGCTTCACTCCCCTGGAGCCTCTCCAAGGTCCTCGAAGGCTTTCACGACCTTGCTATATTTCAGACCAAGTACAGTTTGCAAATGAGGTTTCCATCTCAGCAGGGCTAAAAAGCAGCAGGTAAGCTTTTACAACTTGCAACCTGCAGTTCCACACTTTGGGAAACTGCAGACCTAGCTTTCCCCCGCCCCCCTTTTATTGACAGCTTCCATACTTACAGACAAAAAACCATGAAAAGTCCCTCCCCTCCCTCACCTCCCCCTTAACAAATCCACACTCCATCATATCCCCTCCCTCTTTCCATTAGTCTCTCTCTTTTTTCAAAATTTATTTATTTATTTGAGAGAGAAAGAGGGAGAGAGAGAGAGAGAGAGAGAGAATGTGCATGCCAAGGCCTCCAGCCACTGCAAAGAAACCCAGATGCATGTGCCACCTTGTGCAACTGGCTTATGTGGGTCCTGGGGAATTGAACAGAAGTCCTTTAGCTTTGCAGGCAAATGCCTTAACCACTAAGCCATCTCTCCAGCCCTAGTCTCTCTTTTATTTTGATGTCATCATCTTTTCCTCCTATTATAAGGGTCTTGTGAAGGTAGTGCCAGGCACCACGGCGTCATGGATATCAAGGCCAATTTCTGTCTGATCAATTGCATTGTGAGCAGTCCTACCCTTCCTTTGGCTCTTCTATTCTTTCCACCACCTCTTCCACAATGGACCCTGAGCCTTGGAAGGTGTGTTAGAGATGTTTCAGTGCTGAGCACTCCTCTGTTGCATCTTCTCAGCACTATGGTGCCTTTTGGGTCATCCCAGTCAGACCTGGCATTTTTAATGCATGGTCATCCAGGTGACTTAATAATCATCTTAAATGTTGGGGTGATTCTTCACAGCACACCATGAGGCAAAGCTGTTTGAGCTGTCTATTGAGACCCTGTCTTCCTTCTGAAATCAAGGCCACTGAGCTGTCATGTCTGACGTGAGATGAACAGAGAAAGTGAACTTCCAGATGAGAGATGTCTCCTCCCCAATACTAGGAGTGTATGTAACTTAATGACAGAGCATTTGCCTAGAGTATTTGAGGATGTGGGTTCTAATCCTAGCAAAGCACACATGCACACACGCATGCGCACACATGCACACTTATTCACACCTCCCCAAATGTATCCTCATAAGTAAACTGGTGTGGTTATACCTCCTCTATACTAAGGACACCATACAATGTTTAACAAGTGGCAGTTATTGGTATCATTAAGTGACCCAGGCATCCAAAGGGAAGGAAAAAAAGATTCTGGGATTTAATTTTTTTTAAATTTCTATACATATTAAAGGAGCCAGAGAGGTGACCCAGTGGTTAAAGACACTTGCTTGCAAAACCTCATGGCCCAAGTTTGATTTCCCAGTGCCCACATAAAGCCAAATGCACAAAGTAGTACATGTGTCTGGAGTTTGTTTGCATGGATAGGAGGCCCTGGCCCACCCATACTCACTCTCTCTGTCTGCCTCTCTCTGTGTGTCTCAAATAAATAAATATTAAAAATATAGAAAGAAAGCCGGACGTGGTGGCGCACGCATTTAATCCCAGCACTTGGGAGGCAGAGGTAGGAGGATCACTGTGAGTTCAAGGCCACCCTGAGACTATATAGAGAATTCCAGGTCAGCCTGACCTAAAGTGAGACCCTACCTTGAAAAACCAAAAAAAAAAAAATTTATATATATGTGTGTATATATATATATATATATATATATATATATATATATATAAAAAGAGGGGCTGGAGAGATGACTTAGTGGTTAAGTGGTTAAGCACTTGCCTGTGAAGCCTAAGGACCCTGGTTCGAGGCGAGGCTCAATTCCCCAGGACCAATGTAAGCCAGATGCACAAGGTGGTGCATGCATCTGGAGTTTGTTTGCAGTGGCTGGAGGCCCTGGTGCGCCCATTCTTTCTCTCTCTCTCCCTCTTTCTCTGTCTGCCTGTTGCTCTCAAATAAATAAATAAAAATAAACAACACACACACACAAATATATATATATATACACACACACAGGCTCTGGAATAGGAATTTAAGACACCAGGAAAGCAATTTTTTTTAAAGGACTTTTAGTTGAACCCGATTCAGGACTAGTGATAAAATTTTATCTCAGGAACACAAGTATCTTTAAAAGATATAATAATATCCAATTTCCCTCAGATATATATTACTGGATTAGGAAATGGCCTAAATCAATGGAAAGGATAGAAGGATTAAAGTAATTTTATACCACCCAGCTGTAGTCAAGATGGCCCAAGGAACACCTGACTCATTCATTACCAGATGAGCCATGAGGTTGAAGCCAGAGCTGGGACACCCCATGGACTGAGGCTTGCAGTCCCCACCACCACCAGCCCCTATTTTGGGTGGTGGGCCCACTGGGCCTATTTGGAATGGGAGCTGCGTTGCACGTGACCCTCAGACCAAGAGCACACCTGGTCTGTCAAGAACCATTCTGCTGATTGCAGCTCCGCTTTAGTTCCACAAACACTGATTAAGTACTCACGTGTCAGGACCTGGGCTGGGAGCCAGGATCGGAAGGATAAATAAGATTTGATTCCTATTCTCGGTGAGGTCACGGTCTAGTTAGGAACGCAAACAAAAGCCATCATTTTATTACAATCGATTGTGTGAAATAGAAAGCTAGCCTTAACAATGTCACCACTATTCAGCGTCCTGGTCTGCATATCCTCTCGCTTGGTCCTGGACATGGCGACACTCAAATGACTACGACAGCAGTCCTTGTCACCGTCAGGAGCGTGAGCGTTGTCTCTTAACGCAAAGGGCTTCACGTGCAGACTGCAGGCAAGCACTTGTGGAGGGTCAAGTGGCTACAGTACATTGTGCTGAGGACTGGGTGTGTAAAGGAGAATGATTTGGTGAAGATGGAAGAACAGACTGAATAAATACACACATGGTACAAATATCAACAGGGAAATGTATTACCGCTAATGACTTTGAAGTGTGTCGCTGGGGCTGGGGAAATGGCTCAGCAGTTAAAGGCACGCACTTACTTGCAAAACCTGTTGGCCAGGGTTTCATTCCCCAGTAAAACCACATGCAGAAAGTAGCACATGCATGTAGAGTTTGTTTGCATTAGCAAGAGACTCCAGCATGCGTATACTCAATCTCTCTCCTCACAAATAATATATATGCACATATAGCTTATTTTAATTTTTTTTCAACTTTACTTATTTGAGAGAGAGAGAGGGAAAGAGGGAGAAATTGGGCACGAGAGGGCCTTGAGCCACTGCAAACAAAATCCAGATGCATGCCCTACCCTGTGCATCTGGCTTACATGGGTCCTGGGGAATCAAACCTAGGTCCTTTGGCTTTGTAGGCAAGCACCTTAACTGCTAAGCCATCTCTTCGGCCCCTCCCTCTTTTTTAAAAGTTTTTAATTTTTTTGTTTATTTTCATTTATTTATTTGAGAGTGACAGACAGAGAAAGAGGCAGAGGGAGAGAGAGAATGGGCTGGCGGGGGCCTCCAGCCACTGCAAAAGAATTCCAGATGCATGCGCCCCCTTGTGCATCTGGCTAACGCGGGTCCTGGGGAATCAAGCCCCAAACCAGGGTCGTTAGGCTTCACAGGCAAGGGCCCTCAACCACGTCAATGGAACTCCAGATGCTTGTGCCACCTAGTGGGCATGTGAGACATTGTGCTTGCCTCACCTTTGTGCATCTGGCTAACATGGGCTCTGGAGAGTAGAACACAGGTCCTTAGGCTTTGCAGGCAACTGCACCACCTCTCCAGCCTAAATGAAAGTATTTTTAACAAATAGCTTTTAAACCTTTACATTGGACAGAATAGAGCTATAGATTGCAAATCTAATACAGAGGAGCAGGTGGTGAGTAAACAAAGACTTTATGACTGCACTAAAAGGGAGATGACCCGACCTTGTGCAGAACTCCCTTGCCAAGTTTTATTTCTCAGCATGGCCTTGAATAAAGCAGGGAATCTCTGACCCTGACTGAGCTACAGGTCTTCCAATACCAGAGGGAAAGACAACATCAGAATCAGGGGCAAAAATATCCTGTCAACAAGTAAGATGGGGAACAATCAAGGAAGATATCCAGCATCCAACTCTGGCTCTCACATCCATTCACACACACCTGCACACCTACACAAATAATAAAATAAAATAAAATCAGGAACGAGTCAGGGCCTCACACTTCCACGGTCACCCAACAGTTCTGGAAGCACCATCGAAAACATTTAGGGAAAGAAATGCAAAGTATATATATATATATATATATATTAAAACAAGGCAAAAATGATCATCACTTGCTGACAATACAATCATATTCTGAGAGAGTTAAAGGTATTCATTCCAATGCTTTGGGGAATTAAAAAGAGTATATGGTGGTGAAACTGTAGAAGAGGTGGCAGAAATAATGTTAGAGCCAAAGGGTGGGGATGAGTGTTTTGCAATGCTGTCTTCCAGCCGGAAGTGGCTGTTGCATTCAAGACCTCACAGTGGCTGTCATTACCTACACAAGACCTGAACCATATTGGGCCCATCAACATGTCGTCATGGAAAATGCAGGGGAGCAAAAAAAAAAAAAAAAAAAAAAAATGACATCAAAAGAGAAGGGCAGCTAGTTGAAAAAAAACCAGGGTTCAGTGGAAAGGGGTGAGGAAGGGAGACAAAAGGAAGTAATGGGAGGGAATTATTATGTACATGTGTAAAAATTGAAAATGGAAGCCGGGTGTGGTGGCGCACGCCTTTAATCCCAGCACTCGGGACCCAGAGGTAGGAGGATCGCCGTGAGTTTGAGGTCACCCTGAGACTACATAGTGAATTCCAGGTCAGCCTGGGCTAGAGTGAGACCCTACCTTGAAAAACAACAACAACAACAAAAAAGAAAATTGTAAATGAAAAGATTTGAAAAGGATGGTTAAATTATTAAGTTGAAGTACGTAATAATTTTCCTTCCTTCCTTCCTTCCTTCCTTCCTTCCTTCCTTCCTTCCTTCCTTCTTTCCTTCCTTTCTCTCTCTCTTTCTTTCTTTCTTTGTTTTTTTTTCCCCTGAGGTAGGGTCTCACTCTAGCCCAAACTGACTTGGAATTCATTATGCAGTCTCAGGGTGGCCTTGAACTCATGGTGATCCTTCTACCTCTGCCTCCTGAGTGCTGGGATTAAAGGTGTGCACCACCACATCCAGCCTAGGAAAAAAAAAATCTTGAGGGTTGGAGAGATGGTTTAGCAGTTAAGCGCTTGCCTGTGAAGCCATTCCCCAGCACCCACGTTAGCCAGATGCACAAGGAGGCGCACATGTGTGGAGTTCGTTTGCAGTGGCTGGAGGCCCTGGTGCACCCATTTGTTCTCTTTCTCTCTCTCTCTCAAATAAGTAAAAGTAAACAAAAATTTCAAAAAGAAAAAAAAAATCTTGAAACTCATATGAAAGCAGGACTGGGGAGATGGCTCAGCAATTAAAGGCACTTGCTTGCATAGCCTACCAGCCTGGGTTCGATTCCCCAGAACCCACATAAAGCTGGACAGGCATTCATTTACAGCAAACAGAAAGAGACCTTGGTGTGCCCATACACAAACACTCACATACGTGTGTGTGCACACATATATGCAAGTAAATTAATATATTTTAAATGCATATGGAAGCACAAAAGACTCCTGACAGCCAAGTTAATCCTGAACTAATTAAAATGGTAATAACAGTAATGGTGCTGGAGGAATCGCCACACCTGATTTTAAGTTATAACCATCCTGGAAGGAGCGCATACACACACACACACACACACACACACATATACATACATACATACATATATATACATATATACATACATACATATATATATACATATATATATATATATATATATATATATATATAGTTTATTTTTATTTGAGAGCGACAGACAGACAGAAAGAGGCAGATAGAGAGAGAGAATGGGCATGCCAGGGCCACCAGCCACTGCAAACGAACTCCAGATGCGTGGGTCCCCTTGTGCATCTGGCTAACATGGGTTCTGGGAAATCGAGCCTCAAACTGGGGTCCTTAGTCTTCACAGGCAAGCACTTAACCGCTAAGCCACCTCTCTAGCCCAGGAGCACATATGTTCTAAAGAGAGACACATCTTTGCTTCTCCTTGTAACCACCAGATTACTGAACAATGGTCCCCCCAAAATTAGATCTTCCCCTGGAGTCCAATACCAAAAGAAGGCAAAGGCTGACCCCTGGTGCCAGCCAGGTGCTTTGATGGAATTCGTGCCCAGGAAGTAGAAAAAGCACATGTCAACTAACCCCGATGTCCAAAGGAGACAGCCCAAGGCTGGGACACCAGTTCCCACTCTCTGCTATGCCGTCAACGCTGCTGTGTTCCAGGGGAGGCCAGCCAGGCTTCTCGGAGTCCAGAGCAGGAGGGAGTGTCTTGAATCACAACGACCTCCGAAAAGCAGTGCAGAAGGCGAGCAAACCAAGCAAAGAGGACAGCATGCTGATTCTTCAGCTTATTAATGGGAAATAAACTAGTGTGCAGATAGTGGGCAGCCAGCATAGAGAAGGAGTGGAAGACCAGAGAGTGATACCAATCAGGGCAGCAGGGACCTTGACTGCCAACAGTCAAGTCAATACCAACCCAGCAGGAAACTGACTTCCTACTTCACTGGCTGAGCAAGGCCAGGTAAGAGTGGTCCCCAGTGGGCATGTTAGGGAGCCTATTCAAAACTCCAAATGAGGGGGTGAGAAGATAGCTTAGCGGTTAAGGTGTTTGCCTGTGAAGCCTAAGGACCCAGGTTCGATTCCCCAGTACCCACCTAAGCCTGATACACAAGGGTAGCACATGCATCTGGAGTTCGTTTAGTTTGTTTGAAGTTGCTAGAGGCCCTGATGCACCCATTCTCTCTCTCTCTCTCTCTCTCTCTCTTTCTCTTTCTGCCTCTTTCTCTAGAAGCCCTGGTGTGCCATTCTCTCTCTATCTGCCTCTCTCTCTCTCTCCCTCTCTCGTAAATTAAAAATAACAATAATAATAAAACTCTGAGGGAATCCAGGCCTGCTGGGATACAGGTCACCAACACTGCAGACATGGTTAGTTATGCCCAGGACAGCCCAATAAACAAAGCTAGGGTGCTTGAGAAGGTTCTACAAGGTACCCTGGCGTAGGAGTTAGAGAACTTCCGCCACACAGTGGTTTCCCCTTGGGCAAGGATTACCAGTGCTTCTCCTCCAGCTCTCTCTCGAGCTGCCAGCTCTTTGAAAGACCTCGGAAGGACCTGCATTAGCATATCCATTTGCATGTCGGTAAATTTCCATGTTGGAGGCATAACTGGCAGGTCTTTATGAGATGTCATAGTGTCAAACTCTGAAACTCACTTAGCATTCAATATAGGCAACTAAGAGTCATCAAGATCTACATCAGGGAACCAAGATCTGTAAGTAACGTCAAGGGATACTCTTAGAAATGAAGGTTAGTTAGGCCAGGTGTGGTGGCGCACGCCTTAAATCCCAGCGCATGGGAGGCCGAGGTAGGAGGATTGCTGTGAGTTCGAGGCCAGCCTTCAGGCTACTTAGTGAATTCCAGGTCAGCCAGGGCTAGATAGTGAGACCCTACCTCAAAAAAAAAAAAAAGATCTCAACATCTATCTTCTGAAATGCATATTATTTTCATTGTAAACTACTCCTCCATTTCTTCTCTATGTGGCTATGGCATGGGACTGATTATTTAGAAATTAGGCCGATGGTTAAGTTATTATCTATGTACTTTGTTTCATCCTAGGCAAAGGTGGCTAAGGGACAAGTGACGGTGAAGGAGAGGGGTGAATCTGGGCTTACTCTAAACCTCAGGTTCCTGTCTGTACAATGGAAATAATGCCTAGTGTGTGGCGTAGTTCTGAGAGTCACGTGACAGGCAGGTGCTGAGTACTGATCACATTAACTGGGGAATGGCAGTGGCTCTGGTCAGCATGTCGGGGTCCCCCAATTCATAAGCTGGTGCCTGATACTGTGATATTAAGAGGAATGGCATTTGGGAAATAATTAAGTCATGCCGTTTCCACCCTCATGAATGGGATTGGCGTGCTTATAAAAGAGAAGGCAATGAGCTCCGGTCCCTTCCACCATGTTCCACAATGAAAAAGTCACATCCGTAGGGAGTTAGCCCTAACCAGGAGCCACATCTGCTGATGTCTTGATTTTCAAGTTCCAAGCCTCCAGAAGTGGGTGCAATAAAATCCTGTTGTTTATAAAGCTTCCAGACTAAAGTATTTTGAAATAGATGCTTGTACAAAATAAGAGTGCTAATACTTGACTCATGAATGTACTAACCACATACATACACACACACACACACACACACACACATACACACACACACACACACAGTCAGACACACATTCCAACCCAATGTCTCAAGGACATACAGAACCACGAGGAATCCAACAGTCATCCTTGAAATGTTGTATCTACACCAAACTCCATTATTCTTATGAATTTTTGTTTGTTTGTTTTATGTTTTTTGTTTTCTTTGTTTTTTCAAGGCAGGGTCTCACTCTAGCCCAGGCTGACCTGGAATTCACTATGGAGTCTCAGGGTGGCCTCGAACTCATGGCAATCCTCCTACCTCTGCCTCCCAAGTGCTGGGATTAAAGACGTGCACCATCATGCCCGGCTTTCTATGAATTTTTAATATTTTAGAAATAATGTACACTCTCTTGTTACTTTCAATTATTTATTTATTTTGTTTTCTTTTAAGGATTTTAGTTTTATTTATTTGTTTATTAGAAGCAGAGAGAGGGTGAGAGAGAGAGTGAGAATGGGCACTGCAAATGAACTCCAGATGCATGTGCCACCATGTGAGTCTGACTTATGTGGGACCTGGAGAATTGAACCTGGATCCTTGGGCTTCATAGGCATGTGCCTTAACTGCTAAGCCATCTCTCCAGCCCCTGACTTTATTTTTTTATTTTTTTGTTTTTCAAGGTAGGGTCTCACTCTAGCCCAGGCTGACCTGGAATTCACTATGTAGTCTCAGGGTGGTCTCGAACTCATGGTGATCCTCCTACCTCTGCCTCCTAAGTGCTGGGATTAAAGGTGTGCACCACCACACCCAGCTCTTATTTTGTTTTATTGAGGTAGGGCTTCACTGTAGCCGCAGGCTGACCTAAAATTCACTATGTAGTCTCAGGCTGACCTCAAACTCGTGGCAATCCTCCCATCTCTGCTTCCTGAGTGCTGGGACTAAAGGCAACACCTGGCTTTTTTGGTAGTATTTTTGTTTTGTTTTGTTTTTTTGATTTTGGAGTATTTTTTGATCAATTTTTCTTTTAAAGAAAGTGGGAGCATAAAGGGAAGAGAAAGGAAGGGAGGAGGGTACTTAATAGGTTGATATTGTATATATATAAGTACAATGATTGTGATGGGGAGGTAATATGATGGAGAATGGAATTTCAAAGGAGAAAGTGGGGGAAGGAGGGAATTAACAGGGGATTTTTTTTATAATCATGGAAAATGCTAATAAAAATTTTAAAAAAAGAAAATAAAAAAGTCAAAAGTCAAAAAAAAAAAAAACCCAAGTGGGAGAGACATATATATAGAGAGAATTGGCATGCCAGGGCCTCAGCTACTGTAATTGAACTCCAGACTCTTTGCGCCACCTAGTGGGCATGTGCAACCTTGTGCTTGCCTCACCTTTGTGCTTCTGGTTTACACGGGACCTGGAGAGTTGAACATGGGTCTTTAGGGTTTGCAGGCAAGCATCTGAACTGCTGAGCCATCTCTCCAGCCCTCAATCAATTATTTTAATCTAAGTGATTTTGTGCAATTCCAACTGGTGGTATATCAATAGGAAAATGAACTTGGAGTTCCCATTAGGAATCTTGGAGGATAAATGAATCTTAGACCTTCATCTAAGGAGTACACTAAGACCCAGTGCGGGGAAAGGGAAGGAGGACCACCCAGCTTAAAAACAATGGAGCCCATGCAGTTTGCCACACACAAGGCAAGATCACACAGGTTTTCCCCACATAGCAGTCCTGAGATTCCCTGGCCAGCTCAACGCCTGAGGCCCCTTTTGTGAATCCGGTGGCTTGTGACCCATATTCTGGAGGACCCTCAGGAACTACCCCCACCCACGTGGCTCAAGACACCTAGGGAACCCCCAGTAAGTTGTTAGAATCTGGGGTTGTAAATTCAAAGCAGGGAGGACTGGGTGAAATTCTATGAGACACATGGACCTGGGATTGTTTCCCCAGAGCTCAGAAAGAAGATACCAGATGCAACAGTTATTGAACACCTACCGTATGCCAGAATGTGTGCACCCATCATCTCACTGGATCCTGAAAACAGTGCTTGGGGTGTTGAGATGGTCATGCTCGGGATCACAGAGGAGCCAGACTCTGGAGTGGGCGTCCAGGGCTTTTGCTCTGGCCTTTCTCGTGCCTTAACCCATACGCCGTGTTTACATTTCTATTTTACAACTATGTTAGCATAGAGATGAATACTTGGCTATGTCTTTGTGTGTGTGTGTGTGTGTGTGTGTGTGTGTGTGTGTGTGTACATATGTACGTGTGTGATGTGGGTGTGCATACATGTTCATGTGTGAATGGAGGAGCACATGTAGGGGAATCGCCATGAGTTGGAAGCCAACCTCGGCCTCAGCTGTAGAGTGAGTTCCAAGTCAGCCTGGTTAGAAGAAACCCTACCTCAATTAAAAAAAAATTTTTTTTAAAGTACATTTTCTTCAACTTAAATTGGTTTCCCTTTATATTAAAAGGTATAGTAGGGCTGGGCATGGTGGCGCATGCTGGAGAAATGGCTTTGAGTGGTGGTTTGATTCAGGTGTCCCCCATAAACTTAGGTATTCTGAATACTAGTCTCCCCAGCTGATAGCAATTGGAAATTAAAGCCTCCTGGAGGCAGTGTACTGTTGGGGGTGGGCTTATGGGTTTTATAGCCAGTTTCCCCGTGCCAGTGTTTGGCACACTTTCCTGTTCCTGTTGTCCACCTGATGTTAGCCAGGGGGTGATGTCCACCCTCTGCTCATGCCATCATTTTCCCTGCCATCATGGAGCTTCTCCCTTGAGTCTGTAAGCCAAAATAAACCTCTTTTTTTTTTTTTTCTCACAAGCTGCTCTTGGTTGGGTGATTTCTACCAGCAATGTGAACCTGGCTGCAACAGTAAAGTGGTACTGAGGAGTGGGATTGCTGCTAGACACCTGACTGTGTGGCTTTGGCCTTTTGGAGCTGATTTTCAAGGGGCATGTGGAAGGCTTTGAAACCTTGGCCTAAGAGATGCCTTGCAGTGCTGTAAGTACAGCTTGATGGACTACTCTGGTCAGAGTTGAAAGACCTGAATGCAGTAAGAACTATGGACTGTGAGGTTTGGCTTATGAGGGTGAGAATGAGCTTCACTTGGAGCTGGAGAGATAGCTTAGCAGTTAAGGTGCTTGCCTTCAAAGGCAGAGGACCCAGGTTTGGCTCCCCGGGACCCATGTAAGCCAGATGAACAAGGGGACACACGCATCTGGAGTTCATTTGCAGCAGCTGGAGCTCCTGCGCCCATCTCTTTCTTTACCTGCCTATTTCTGTATCTCTCTCTCAAATTAATAAATAAAAATAAAGTATTAAAAAAAGAAAGAAGGGCTGGAGAGATGGCTTAGCGGTTAAGCACTTGCCTGTGAAGCCTAAGGACCCCAGTTCAAGGCTCGGTTCCCCAGGTCCCACGTTAGCCAGATGCACAAGGGGGCACACGCATCTGGAGTTCATTTGCAGCGGCTGGAAGCTCTGGCGCGCCCATTCTCTTTCTCTCCCTTTATCTGTCTTTCTCTCTATGTCTGTCACTCTCAAATAAATAAATTAATAAAAAAATAAATAAAATATAAAAAAAAAGAAAGAAAAGCTGGGCGTGGTGGCACACGCCTTTAATCCCAGCACTCGGGAGGCAGAGGTAGGAGGATCACCATGAGTTCGAGGCCACCCTGAGACTACATAGTGAATTCCAGGTCAGCCTGGGCCAGAGTGAAATCCTACCTCAAAAAACCAAAAAAAAAGGAGAAAGAAAGATCTTTGCTTGGACTGAGTTTGTGAGAAGCTTGCTGTTATGCCCGTGTCCTGAGAAGTTGTGCAGGGTTGCACTGCATAGAAATGGACTGTTGTGAGCAGAGCGATATGGCACAGAAAAAATGAAATCTTTGGGCCTAAACTGCTGCCTGTTCACCTGCAAATTGTTTGAGAGATTACAACCTTTCAGATTGGGCCAGCTGACCTTGAACTCACTGTGATCCTTCTGCCTCTGCCTCTTGAGTGCTGGGATTAAATGTGTGCGCCACCACGCCTGGCCTGGCTTCTGTTTTTCTTTCTTTCTTTCTTTCTTTCTTTTCTTTTCTTTTCTTTTTTTTTTTTTTTTTTTTGGTGGTTTTACGAGGTTGGGTCTCACTCTGGTCCAGGATGGCCTTGAACTCATGGCGATCCTCCTACCTCTGCCTCCCAAGTGCTGGGATTAAAGGCATGCACCACCACACCCGGCTCTGGCTTCTGTTTTTGATTGGGACCTTAGTAGCTGAAATGAATGGAGTGGGGATCTCTGGAGAAGTAAAGTGTACTATAATATTCCATCACATGCCTTTGCATTGGGTCTCTGATCTCTGGCTAAGAAGTCCTGGGCAGATTTGTAGGACTCCAGTGCCCATCTAGAGGCTGGTCCATTCTTCGCTGAGGTCCTAGAGATTGCCACCTGACCACTAATCATCACAGGATGTGGCCGAAAATACTTAATTGCTGTGTGCATGTGATGAAACAGAATCCAGGACACCCAAACTGGAGTTTTAGGTTTTCCTAAAGTACAGTAACTGATAGGGAAAAAAAATCTGGCTTGTCCCTTATGACACAATATTGCCACCTGCTGGCCAGATCAACACATTGCTACTGTGTTCATCAAAAGAGTTCAGAATGTGACTTAGCCATCAATCTTTAATTGTGGATCACAGCAGTTCATGGCTTACTATGACATTTCTAGATTCCACCATTGCAAATATTAATTACATTTTTGCATAACTTTTTGCTTCCTTTTAAAATAAAGCATTGTGAGCTTAAATATTTAGTTTTTTATACTATTTTGGTCTTAACATCTAGTAAATATAACTATAACTCATAGAAAGAAAATGATGCAGGATACCTTGTCTGGTAATAATTGTAGACTGAAGAGAGGCCTGGTTACACACACACACACACACACAGAGAGAGAGAAACACACACTCACACACCTACTGGCTAGGTAGACGCTCTGTTCTTCATTTGTAAAATGGAAATAAGAATGCCCATTAGTGGTTGCAATCATGTAGAACAGAGTGTAAATACAGCACCTAGGACATGGTGTTTGTGCACACTAACTTAGTCTCCTTTAACTAATTTATTATTATTATTTTTTGTTTTTTGAGGTAGAGTCTCGCTCTAGTCCAGGATGACCTGGAGTTCACTATGTAGTCTCAGGGTGGCCTTGAACTTATGGTGATCGTCCTACCTCCTGAGCACTGGGGATTGAAGGCATACACCACCACACCCAGTTAGACTCCTTTTAGTAAAGGGATGACCCTTCTGTTAGCTAAATAGGAGCCTATCCGCCACACTTTCTCCACAACTGCTAGAGGAGAAATATGATTTGAAAGCATAAGTCCCATACAAGAAGCTAAAAATAAAAGCAGAATTTAGATGTAGAATGGTTTGTTTAGTTTTTTTAATAAGAAACATCTTTTTTAAAATATAGTTTATTGGGCTGGAGAGATGGCGTAGCGGTTAAGCGCTTGCCTGTGAAGCCTAAGGACCCCAGTTCGAGGCTCGGCTCCCCAGGTCCCACGTTAGCCAGATGCACAAGGGGGCACACGCGTCTGGAGTTCATTTGCAGAGGCTGGAAGCCCTGGCGCGCCCATTCTCTCTCTCTCCTCTATCTGTCTTTCTCTCTGTGTCTGTCACTCTCAAATAAATAAAAATAAATAAATAAATAAAATATAGTTTATTATACTCAACAGTGGACATTGCAAGCCTTATATTTGGCCAGCCAGGCCAAATGAGACAATGGGTGCAATAGTGGCACGTCTGTCATGGTGGAAACCAACTGCCCTCTAATTGTACTGGAGGCCTGCTCCATGGGAAGGAATACAGCCTGATACTGAAAACTTAAAACAGGGGTAGTCATGAGCCCAAGGAGGGTAACGTCTGCTGATATCTGGATAAATGTATATACTACACCTATAAACTGCCCAGTAAGCACTTCTCTTAATGTTCATACCCTTATATTAATGCTACTCTCACTTTGGGTAGAGAATCTTCACTTTTCAGATGGCAGTGATCTTGGGATGACTCAGAAGATATCATGGTGCTGGAAAGAAGTAACTGGAGTACTGAGTAACATCTCGATCACACCTTCCAAGGCTCAGGGTCTATTGTGGAAGAGGTGGCAGAAAGAATGTAAGAGCTAAAGGAAGGGTAGGACTCCTTACAAAGTGCTCCCTCCAGACATAAAATGGCCTGGATATCCATGACCTCATAGTGCCTGACACTACCTACACAAGACCATCATAAGAGGAGGAAAAGACCATGACATCAAAATAAAAGAGACTGATTGAGATGGGGAGGGGATATGATGGAGAGTGGAATTTCAAAAGGGAAAGTGGGGGGAGGTAGGGTATTACCATGGGATATTTTTTATAATCATGGATGATGTTAATAAAAATTGAGAAAAAAAATAAAATTTTTTTTTAAAGTGCTATGAATCAGAGAGCCCTCCTCAGATAACTTTAAAGTAACTTTTCAGATTAAATGACTTTCCATAATGGCAAAAAAATAGTTTATTTATTTATTTGAGAGAGAGAGAGAAAGAGAAAGAAAGAATGGGCAGACCAGGGCCTCTAGCCACTGCAAACAAACTCCAGATGCATGTGCCACCTTGTGCATCTGGCTTACATGGGTCCTGGAGAGTCGAACTGGGATCCTCTGGCTTTGCAGGCAAAGGCCTTAACCACTAAGCCATATCTCCAGCCCTTGATCATCTTTTTAAAGTTTAATTTAAGACAGAGAGAGAAAGGAAGAGAGAGACAGAATGGACGCACCAGGGCCTCTAGCCACTGCAAACAAATTCCAGACACACGTGTCACCTTGTGCATGGAGTATCAAACCTAGGTCCTTTGGTTTTGTAGACAAACTCCTTAACAGCTAAGTCATCTCTCCAGCCCTTGTTTTATAACTTTATAACTTTTCACTGACAAGTTTACCAAAGAAATAGACATTAGTGCCACATAAAGTGAATCTGGTACTCTTTTGGGGGGAGAGGGTATTTTGAGAAAGGGTCTCACTTTAGCCCAGACTGACCTGGAATTCACTCTGTATTCTCAGGGTGGCCTTGAACTCATGGCGATCCTCCTACCTCTGCCTCCCAAGTGCTGGGATTAAAGGTGTGCGCCACCACGCCTGGCTTGAATCTGTTGCTTTCATATGAACCAGTGGCAAAAGATCCGAGGGACTGACCTCTGTGAGCTGTCAGAGCAAAACAAGTCCAATGGGGGACTCGTAGATGAGTCTATGAAGAAACACAGCCCATTCCGACAGCTGAGGTAACTTCCCACTTAACTCTGTTCTCCTCCTATCTGACACGCAATCTCTGCCTTCACCCTGCTTGTCTGATATCCTGCCGTGAAGTGCCTCCTCCTCAAAGAGTTGTGATGGTTTTATTTTGATTCAGTAGCTCACCATAGTCCTTATGAACAGGTTATGGTTAGAAAGTGGATCTATAGCAGGCTCAATGGGGCTGGGGAGATGGCTTAGCAGTTAAGGCAGTTGCCTACAAAGCCAAAGGACCTGGGTTTGATTCCCCAGGACCCACGTAAAGCCAGATGGACAAGGTGGTGCATGCGTCTGGAGTTTGTTTGCAGTGGCTAGGGTCCTTGACATGCCCATTCTCTCACTCTCTCTTTCTCTCCATCTGTATAAAATAAAAATAAAATATTTTACAGTCTGACTGATGGGCTCAATCTTCATGCTTGAATTATTTGAGTTCGCAACTCCATGCTTCTAGGGTAACTGTTGAGGGTAAATGGAGCAATGTATGGATTACATACAGTTGGAACAAAACCAGCCAGAAAGCAAGTGCTATGGTAATGTTAGAAAGCACATATATCAGAGCAAAAAAATATGATGAGATATGTTATTTCTGGATGGAAAAAGATATACCAAATGTTTATTATCTAGTACCAGATTCAAAATACATGAAGAGAAAACATTGAACTGCAAGGTCTTCTTTGTGAAATGCATCATCCTAAACTTTTCTCAACAAATACTGGGGCAGAGCTGAGGAGATAGCTCAGCAATTAAAGTCATTTGCTTGCCAAGCCTGCTGGCGCAGGTTCAAATCCCCAGTACCCATAAAGCCAGATGCACACATGCCATATGCATCCGGAGTTCCTTCACAGTGGCAAGAGACCCAGTGCACCCATTCTCTCTGTTTCTATCTGTCTCTCTGAAATAAATTAATAAAACACTTAAAAAAGTAATTGCTTGGCCAGGTATGGTGTCACAGGCCTTTAATCCCAGGCAGAAGTAGGAGGATAACTGTGAGGTCTAGGCCAGCCTGAGACCATATACTGAATTCCAGGTAAAACTGAGCTATAGGGAGATCCTACCTCAAAAAAAAAAAAAAAAGGGTAGATAAGTGACAGATAAAATTGAAATAACATTATCAACCAATGTTATGTGACATCTACAAACATATCACCCAAGAGTACAATGCATTCATTTATCAAGAACATGTGGAATGGGCTGGAGAGATGGCTTAGCGGTTAAGCGCTTGCCTGTGAAGCCTAAGGACCCCGGTTCGAGGCTTGGTTCCCCAGGTCCCACGTTAGCCAGATGCACAAGGGGGCGCACGCGTCTGGAGTTTGTTTGCAGAGGCTGGAAGCTCTGGCGCGCCCATTCTCTCTCTCTCCCTCTATCTGTCTTTCTCTCTGTCTCTGTCGCTCTCAAATAAATAAATAAATAAAATTAAAAAAAAAAAAGAACATGTGGAATATTTACTATCATACATCATTAAATCAGTCTCAAAAAATGCAATACCAGCTGGGCGTGGTGGCGCACGCCTTTAATCCCAGCACTTGGGAGGCAGAGGTAGGAGGATCATCATGAGTTCGAGGCCACCCTGAGACTACATAGTGAATTCCAGGTCAACCTGAGCTAGAGTGAAACCCTACCTCAAAAAACAAAAACAAACAAACAAACAAAAAAAGTAAATAGCATTAAAGTTAGATTAAGTCTGTTTTCTGATCATTGTGTGAAACATGAATAATTGTCTATTCACTCAAGAGCACATGAAAGCCAACAAATAATTTTATGCAAATATAGCTTTGTGAAGCAATAAGTTTATTGGAGTTATTTTCAAGAGTACGGATAAGGATTACTTACAGAGGCATGGGTGAGGGTGACTTTCAGGTGCATGCGTAAATCAAGCAGCTGGCCAGTTGAGAAGCTGGTCCAAGCATTGTTGACATGCTGGGTGACAACTGTTGGAAGCTGCTTGCTTGGCATCCCTGCCTCACTTTTCAGGCAGCTCCAACAGTCTCCTCTCCCTGGCAGTTGTAAGACGTGAGCCTTCAGGGAAGCTTCTTGTCAATCTGTCACTTCTTTACCTACCCTCACGAGTCATGTTTCATCAGCTTGTGAGCCTCCTTCCTCCTTCCAAGAGGGAATGTTTGAACTCTAACCAAAGTAGTCATACAATCCTGAGCACAGTTAAAAATACAGCAGTTACAGCATTTTTCTGCGAAGCCGAAGGACCCTGGTTTGATTCTCCAGGACCCACGTTAGCCAGATGCAGAAGGGGGCACACATGTCTGGAGTTTGTTTGCAGTGGCTGGAGGCCCTGGCATGCCCATTCTCTCTCTCTTTCTCTTTCTCTCTTTTTCTCTCTCAAATAAATAAATAAAACATATTTAAAAAATTCTCTGAGGGCTGGAGAGATGGCTTAGCGGTTAAGTGCTTGCCTGTGAAGCCTAAGGACCCCGGTTCGAGGCTCGGTTCCCCAGGTCCCACGTTAGCCAGATGCACAAGGGGGCGCACGCATCTGGAGTTCGTTTGCAGAGGCTGGAAGCCCTGGCGTGCCCATTCCCTCTCTCTCCCTCTATCTGTCTGTCTCTCTGTGTCTGTCACTCTCAAATAAATAAATAAATAATTTAAAAAAATTCTCTGAAACTCCAAGAATATGGAACTAAATAGCACACTTTAAACTGTCAGTCAATGAATCAATGAAAGGCAAAAATAGGGTCCTTTTTGAACTTTGTGAAAATGAAAAACTCAAAATGTATGGGGCTCTGCTAATTCAGTATTTTGAAGGAAACTTGGAA
This sequence comes from Jaculus jaculus, assembly GCF_020740685.1. NCBI lineage: Eukaryota > Metazoa > Chordata > Mammalia > Rodentia > Dipodidae > Jaculus > Jaculus jaculus. The sequence goes on along the minus strand of NC_059103.1, from coordinate 172,114,872 downwards.
CACCAAATATTTATTTTATGAAAAAACTAAAGTGCTCACGTCAGCGAGTGCAGCTTTCACTTTAGGAAACTAGAAAAAGAAAAATAAGTGAAGCTCAAAGTAAGTAGATACAAAAAATAGTAAATATAAGAGTAGAAATCAGCCGGGCGTGGTGGCGCATGCCTTTAATCCCAGCACTTGGGAGGCAGAGGTAGGAGGATTGCTATGAGTTCGAGGCCACCCTGAGACTCTATAGTGAATTCCAGGTCAGCCTGGGCTAGAGTGAGACCCTACCTTGAAAAATCCAAAAAAAAAAAAAGAGTAGAAATCAGTGAAATAACAACAAGAATAGAGGGAAAAATTAATGAAACCAAAAGCTTTGAGATCAATAGACTTGATAAATCTCTATACAACTCGATCAAAAAGAAAAGATAAGGATTACCAATATCAGTATCAAAAAAGATGGCTTGATCAGTAAAAACCTGTCAAGGGAGAAATCAGGAACTCAACACTAGGGCCTGGAGGGATGACTTAGTGGTTAAGGTGCTTGCCTGCAAAGCCAAACCCAGGTTCGATTCCCCAGAACCCACGTAAGCCAGATGCACAAGGTGGCATATGCATCTGCAGTGGCTGGAGGCCCTGGCATGCCCATTCTCCCCCCTCCCTTCCTCCCTCCCTCTCTCTCTCTGCCTCTTTCCCTTTTCTTACCCTATAAAATAAAATAAAATAAAATAAAATAAAATAAAATAAAATAAAATAAAATAAAATAAAGAACTCAACACTAAATCAGCTGGGAAGAGGGTTACAGGGTCGTTCTCTCTGAATCCATCTACGTGGAGTCTCAAATAAGTGCCTACCAGGCTCTGGATCTCAACATGGGGAAATCATACTAAGAAACACATGTCAACATTGAACTCCATCATGCTTGCCTTTAACTCAGCCCTTCTTACAAGCCTTACAATTCTTCACCTATTTTCTCTCCAGCCTGCATTTACGGATTTTTGTTCTTGTTGTTCTGAACTGTAAGGAATGTTCTGAGGTGTAACACCTAATTGTCTTTTTAACATTTTTACTTTAATTTATTTATTTGAGGGTGCAGAGAGAGAGTGAGAGAAAGTGGGTGTGTCAGGGAGCCTCCAGCCACTGCAAATGAACTCCAGACGCGTGCACCCCCTTGTGCATCTGGCTTACGTGGGTCCTGGGGAATCAAGCCTCGAACTGGGGTCCTTAGGCCTCACAGGCAAATGCTTAACCGCTAAGCCATCTCTCCAGCCCTCATTACCAAATATTTAATAGTTTATTTGAAACTCCAATTCTTCCTTCTTTCAGCTTTTTTGTTTGTTTGTTTGTTTGTTTCTCAACGTAGGATCTCACTTTATCTCAGGCTGACCAGGAATGCTCTATGTAGTCTTAGGGTGGCCTCGAACTCATGGTGATCCTCCTACCTCTGCCTCCCGAATGCTGGAATTAAAGGCCTGAGCCACCATGCCTGGCTCTTTCAGTGTTTTTGTTGGGTCTTTCCGTTTCTGTGGTCAAAATTCCACGGGATCCCCTATTTTCGCCAGCACCTTGCATTTAGGCAGGGCCACTTGACTCCTTCTGATTATAAAAGGTAGTAAAAATGACAAATATAATGTCTCTGAACCCATTGATAAACCCTGATATGCTGTATTCTGTTAAAATTGTTGAGGAGGGGAAGGAGGACATACGCCCAGACGGTATAAGATGATAACGTCTCTCTACCAGCCAGAGTTCCTGGATGACTTCATAGAGCTGAATACTTCATTGGTCCACAGCATGTAGTATGAGTGAAAAATAAACTGTGAGTTAAGTCACTGATTTTTATTTATTTATTTATTATTGATTTTTTGAGGTAGGGTCTTACTCTAGCCCAGGCTGAACTGGAATTCACTATGGAGTCTCAGGGTGGCCTCGAACTCACGACGATCCTTCTACCTCTGCCTCCCGAGTACTGGGATTAAAGGTATGCGCCACCACGCCTGGCAACTCACTGATATTTTTGCAGTCATTAACAGAGGAAGTACCAGGAATGTGATGACTTTGATCTTATTGCTTTTGTTTTGTTTTGTTTTTAAATATTGTTTAAATTTTTATTTATTTGAGAGCGAGAAATAGGCAGAGAGAGAAAGAGAGAGAGAGAGGGAGAGAGAATGGGCTCACCAGTGCCTTCTGCAAACTTCAGAAATGCACTACGTTGTGCCTCTGGTTTATTTGGGTCCTAGGGAATTGAACATTGGTCCTTTGACTTTTCAGGCAAGTGCCTTAACCACTAAGCCATCTCTCCATCCCCCCACCCCCTTTTTTTCATTTTTTGAGATAGGGTCTCGCTGTAGACCAGGCTGTCCTGGAATTCACTCTATTGTCTCAGGGTGGCCTCGAACTCATAGCAGTCCTCCTGTCTTGGCCTCCCAAGGACTGGTATTAAGGATGTGCACCACCATGCCCAGGCTACTTTTTCCTTTTAAGTTGTATTGTTGCTATTTTATAATGTTTGAAGTTAGTGTGAAAAGCAATGGGATTCATTATGGTGTGTGTGTGTGTGTGTGTGTGTGTGTGTGTGTACCCTTTCTTCTAGTTCATCTCCCTTTCCCTCTGCTCTTCTCCTTTGGCTGATTTTCTTCCTCCTCCCCAAATTTTGAGTCCCCCATTCTGCTTTCATCTCACATGGATTCCATTACTCTGTCTTTCCCCTCCCTTAAAATCTTTCCCCTTCTATCATAATCCCCTTTCTAGCTTCATAACCCCTCAAAACACATGCATATATCCACACATAGATATAATTTGAAATCTAGGTTCTGTCTGTGAGAGAAAATGTGTGTCTTTCTGAGCCTGGCTTGTTTTGTGTAATGTAATAAATACTTTCCAGTTCCACTCATTTGCCTGAATGTATCAGGATTTCCTTTTTATGACTGCATAATATTCCATTGTGTATATATGCCACCTATTCTTTATCCATGTGTCTGGTAGAGGACAACTAAGCAAGCTCCATTTCCGTCCACTTGTGGTGAGGGCAGTAAGCAGGCGTGGCACGTGTCTGGGGTGTGGACAAAGCACCCCTTGGGGTGCTCAGGTAGGGTTCGGTTTTCAGGTGTTCTTTCTTTAATTCTTATTGTTAGAAACCTCTATACTGGTTTCTATCGTGATTGCTCCAGTTTGCTTTCCTACCAGCAGTGTGTAAGGGGCCTTCTTTCCCCTCCTTGCCAGCATTTGTGTATAACAGAAGAGGAAACAAAGCCACTATAAATCAAGAAGCAACCAATAACAAGCCCAAAATAGAGCTTATTTAAGAATGGCAAATCTCCATGGTGGAAACCAACTGCCCTCCAATTGGACTGGAGGCCCGCTCCATGGGGGGAAACACATCCCTGATCCTGAAAACTTAAAACAGGGGTAGTCATGAGCCCTAGGGGTGTAACGTCTGCTGATATCTGGAAAAATGTATATGCTATGCTTATCAAACTGCCCAGTAAGCACTTCTCTTCATATTTATACCCTTATATTAACACTACTCTCACTTTGGGTAGAGAATCTTCTCTTTTCAGATGGCAGTGACCTTGGGATGACTCAGAAGGTATCATAGTGCTGGAAAGAAGTGACTGGAGTACTGAGTAACATCTCTAACACACCTTCCAAGGCTCAGGGTCTAATGCGGAAGAGGTGGAGGAAAGAATGCAAGAGCCAAAGGAAGGGTAGGACTCCTTACAATGTGCTCCCTCCAGACATAAAATGGCCTTGATATCCATGACCTCATAGTGCCTGATATTACCTACACAAGACCATCATAAGAAGAGGAAAAGATCATGACATCAAAATAAAAGAGAGACTGATTGAGATGGGGAGGGGATATGATGGAGAATGGAATTTCAACGGGGAAAGTAGTGGGGGGAGGGTATTACCATGGGATACTTTTTATAATCATGGAAAATGTTAATAAAAACTGAGAAAACATAAATAAAAGAATGGCAAATCGGACCATCCATCAGATTTGACATATAATGTAACCTGATATGGAAGGTTCAATTAGCACTTCTGGTTTAGGCCTATATACCAGGTTTATTAGGTGGGTACTGACCTGGTATAATCCCAGTTACCTTTTGGGATGATTTTTTTTAAATTAATTATTTATTTATTTGAGAGGGACAGACACAGAGAGAAAGACAGATAGAGGGAGAGAGAGAGAATGGGCGCGCCAGGGCTTCCAGCCTCTGCAAACGAACTCCAGACGCGTGCGCCCCCTTGTGCATCTGGCTAACGTGGGACCTGGGGAACCGAGCCTCGAACCGGGGTCCTTAGGCTTCACAGGCAAGCACTTAACCGCTAAGCCATCTCTCCAGCCCTGATTTTGGTCTCAGTTATGCTGCACTCCTGCTTGGGTCCCGCTGTCAGCCCAAGTTGGCGTGGCCGGGTCCCGGGCCGCTGCTGTGTTCGCTGGAGCTGGGCTCAGGCGGTGGGGGAGGGGAGGGAGCCGCGGCTGCTCTGGTTGTCTCGCTGCTCCACGTGTTCTTCTACCTCGCGGTCTGCTCCTCCGCTGCTCGCTGCCGCTCTCCCCTCATGTGTCCCGAGTTGCGGAGAGCGCGGTGTGAGGGAAGCGCCCGCACCTGGCTTCTCCTGCGGCTCGAGCCGAGCCTGGCCGCTTTCTGGTGCCGCCGCCGCCGCCGTCGCGGTTGGCGGAGCTGCCAGGGCTGCTTTTCCCGCCTGTGCAGGCTCTGGATGCTCTGGATCTCTCCTACTTCTCCACTGCTGCTTCAATTTCCTATACACCTCACTTTTTAGTAAAAGTGTGTATTTTGCTGTTTTGGGGGGTTTTTTGGCTTTCCCCCCCCCCAGGCTGCTTTGACATGGTACCTACGCTGCCATCTTAACCAGAAGTCCCTTGCCAGCATTTGTGGTCATTTGGGATTTTTTGTTTTGTTTTTTAATTTTTTAAATTTTCATTAGCGTTTTCCATGATTATAAAAAAAGAATCCCATGGTAATTCCCTCCCTCCTCACCCCCCACACTTTCCCCTTTGAAATTCCGTTCTCCATCATATTACCTCCCCATTACAATCATTGTACTTACATATATACAATATCAACCTATTAAGTACCCTCCTCCCTTCCTTTCTCTACCCTTTATGTCTCCTTTTTACCTTACTGGCCTCTGCTACCAAGTATTTTCCTTCTCACGCAGAAGCCCAATCATCTGTAGCTAGGATCCACATATGAGAGAGAACATGTGGCGCTTGGCTTTCTGGGCCTGGGTTACCTCACTTAGTATAATCCTTTCCAGGTCCATCCATTTTTCTGCAAATTTCATAATCATTTGTTTTTTGCTTGTTGATAGTCACTCTGATTGGGCCGAGATGGAATCTCAGTGCAGTTGTTAATTTCCATTAGCTCATTTGTGGTTGGTTGATTTGGGAGAGATTTTTTGTTCTCCGTTTTGTGGGCTGTCTCTTACTGCGGTGATTGTTGCCTTCCTGTGGATAAGCTCTTAGTTTGATGGAATCCCCAGTATTGGAGTCCTTTTTTGGAAGTCCTTGCCTATGCCCAATCTCTTGAAGTGCTTCATGTATATTTTCTTCCAGCAATTGCATGCAAAGTTTAAGAACTCACATTAAGGTCTATGTTCCAGTTTGAATTGACTTTTGTGTGTGATCTTTCTTTTACATATGGAGATCCAGTTTTCCCATCACCATTTGTTAAAGAGTTGACTTTATTCCAACGGATGGTTTGGTCAAAAACTCGGTGTCTGTAGTTATGCAAATTTATTTCTGGACTCTCTATTCTATTCCATCAGTCTGCATATCTGTTTGGGGGCAGTATTATATGCAGGGTTTGTCACTATGTCTTTACAATATAATTTGGGAGCATGTCCCATTACTTTATCACACACCTCACGTTTCTGTGTTGTAATTTGTGTATCTGTTTTATTTAGGATCTTCGTTTTTCTCAAAATTTTATTTTTATTTATTTGAGAGTGACAGAAAAAGAGGCAGAGAGAGAGAGAGAGAGAGAGAGAGAGAGAGAATGGGCATGCCAGGGCCTCCAGCCATTGCAAATGGAACTCCAGATGCATGCACCACCTTGTGCATCTGGCTTACATGGGTCCTGGGGAATCGAGCCTCAAACTGGGGTCCTTAGGCTTCACAGGCAAGCGCTTAACTGCTAAGCCATCTCTCCAGCCCATTATTTAGGATCTTCTTATTGAGCAGTATACTCTTTTTAAAAAAATATTTAATTAATTAATTTATTTGCAAGAGAGAGAAAGAAAGAATCAGAAAGAAAGAGAGAGAGAGAGAGAAAGAGAGAAAGAGAGCACCAAGGCCTCCAACCATTGCAAACAAACTCCAGACACATGCACCACCTTGTGCATCTGGCTTACGTGGGTCCTGGGGAATCGAACCTGGATCCTTTGGCTTTTCAGGCAAATGCCTAAACAAGCAGTTCACTCTTGAAGGCTCAGTCCCCAGTACCATTCAAAGAGGGGGAAACAAGCTGTTTTTGAGGGCTGGGGTGTAGCTCAGTTGGAGCACAAAGCCTTGGGCTCGGTCCTCTGACTCAAGCACAGCGGTACAAGCCTGAGACCCCAGCGCTGCGAGGTGCAGGCAGGAAGAGCAAGCATTCCAGACCAGCCCCAACCACACAGCAAGTCCCAGACTGGCCGGCACACATGAGACCTGGCCTCAGACCAAAACAGGACTGTTGGGCTGGAGAGATGGCTCAGCAGCTAAGGTGATTGCCTGCAAAAGCCTGATGACCCAGGTTTGATTCCCCAGAACCCACATAAAGCCAAGTGCACAAAGTGGTGCATGCAATCTGAAGTTTGTTTGCAGTAGTTGGAAGTCCTGGCATTATGCTCATTCTCCAGCCACTGCAAACAAACTCCAGACTTGTGCACCCTCTTGTGCATCTGGCTAACGTGGGTCCTGGAGAATCAAGCCTCGAACCAGGGTCCTTAGGCTTCACAGGCAAGCGCTTAACCACTAAGCCATCTCTCCAGCCCAGAAATTAACTTTTTTTGGAAGCAGTTTCTGCTTGCCATCCCACTCCAAGGAGCTGTGCTCAGCTCACTTCTTATCAGTGCATTGCCTGTCTTTTGCTCCCACTCCTCAGGTCAGGTCAGGTCATGTCACTGCATGTATGGGTTTCCAAACCTCTTTCTCTCTGGAATTTAGTCTGGTTTTGCTTTTTGTTTTTTCCGACTCTCTCTTTCATCGGGTCACATGGAGACAGCTTCTAGACTGCCGCTTACCAGGAAGTTCCAGATAGCAAGATTCTTTATCCCAGGCTGTCAGGCTCTGTAACAAGCACCTCTATTTGCTGAGCCATCTCCCCAGTCCTGTTTGCAGGGCTGGAGAACTGGCTCAGCAGTTAAAAGTGCTTGCTTGCAAAGCCTAATGACCTGGGTTTGATGGCCCTGTACCCACACAAAGCCAGATGCACAAAGTGGTGCGTGCTTCTGGAGTTTGTTTGCAGTGGCAAAAGGTCCTGGCCCACACATTCTCAATCTTTCTCTGCCTGCCTCTTTGTCTATCTCACTCAAATAAATTTAAAAAGAAATGCTTATAAAACTGTTATTGTGGGGCTAGAGGGATGGCTTAGTGGTTAAGGCATTTGCCTACAAAGCCAAAGGACCCTGGTTTGATTTCCCAGGACCCACATTAGCCAGATGCACAAGAGGGCACACACGTCTGGAATTTGCAGTGGCTAGAGGCCCTGAAATGCCCATTCTCTCTCTCTCTCTCTCTCTCTCTCTCTCACCCTCTTTCTCTGTCAAATAAATAAATAAAAATAAAATATTTTTTAAAAACTGCTATTGCATCTATACATTGGACATGCTACTGTGTTACCTAAGGACATGTTCACACACGAATATTATACATTGAGCATATGACCCCCTGTAGCCCCCTTCCCTCCCATTAGTCCCTAAACAGTCTTGCTTCTCCTGGCACATCAAACATACATGCAAACACACCTGACTTTATTTAGGAAGGACATATGACAGAAAACACAATGCTTGTCTTTCTGGGACTGGCTTAATTAGCTTGGTGTGATTTTTCTCCAGTTGCATCCATTTCCCAACCACTGACATTATTTCCTTCTTCTTTGTGACCGAGACACAATCGCCCTGTGTGTACCTTCCACATCATTATCCATTCCTCTGTTGTTTGGACACCTAGGTTGGTGCCATCATTTAGCCATTGCAAATAGTGCCTCACAGGCTGAAAAGATGGCTGCCGCAGTGCACACTGCTGTGCAAATATCCCTGTGATATGTTAACTTGGAGTCCTTTGAGTATTAGCTAGGCCATATGGTAGTTCTATTTTTAGCTCTTTGGGGGAACCTCCAAACTGATTTCCACGTGGCTGGACTAGTTGACATTCCCACCAGCAGTGTATAAGGATTCTCTTTTGTCCACATCCTCACTTGCATTTCTTGGTATTTGATCTCTTAATGACTGGCATTCTGACAGGGATGGAGTCTTAAGGAAGTTTAAAAAAATATTCTTGTGTGTGTGTGTGTGTGTGTGTGTGCGCGTGCGCACGTGTGTGTGCAGTCGATCTCTCCCCACCACAAACAAGTGCCTATCCATCTTGGAAATTAAATCTGGACCAGCAGGCTTTGCAAGCAAGCACCTTTAGCTGCTGAGCTGTCTCCCCAGCACCTCAATGAAGTTTTGATTTGCATTTCTCTGGTGACTGGTGAGGTTGAGAATCTTAAAAGGAAAAGAAAGCAAGCAAGCAAAGAAACCTTAGTTAAAAGAGTCTCAGAGCCAGGCGTGGTGGCGCACGCCTTTAATCCCAGTGCTTGGGAGGCAGAGGTAGGAGGATCACCACGAGTTCAAGGCCACCTTGAGACTACATAGTGAATTTCAGGTCAGCTTGGGCTAGAGTGAGACCCTACCTAAAAAAAAAAAAAAAAAAAAGTCTCATCATGCAGCACTAGCTGTCCTCAAACATGCAATCCTCCTGCCTCAGCCTCCTGAGTGCTGGGATTATATGAATGTGCCATCATGCCTGTTAGTTGATTGATTTTTATAACCTATTATTCCATTATAGTTTTATAGATCATAGACACTTTTAAAGACATTTAGAGGGCTACAGAGATGGCTTAGTGTTTAAGGTGTTTGCCTGCAAAGCCTAAGGACTCAGGTTCAATTCCCCAGTGCCCATATAAGGCAGATGCACAAGGTGGCACATGTGTCTGGAGTTCATTTGCAGTGGCTGGAGGCCCTGGTGTACCCTTTCATTCCTCTCCTCTCTCTCTCTCTCTCTCCCTGTTTATCTCTCTTAAATAAATAAATTTTTTTTAAACATTTAGAAACTTTTTTTGGCATGTGTCTAGCTGATGAGAACAGCTAAACCAATCCAGGAAGGACTATCAGCCAGCCAGAGATGTGTTGTCGTCTGAAGATGGCTGACATGCTCCCAGAACAATGGAGGCATTAAAGGTATTTTGAAAACAGAACAAATGAGCCAGCAACCTGCCTGATAACACAAGAACCCTGACCTCAGCACTTAACATTTCCTGAGACAGAGTGTGTGAACATGAACCGGAATGATCAGCTGATGCCTTTTCCTGCTGTTCCTTCAGCCATGTCCTAAGCAAAAGGTAAAACAGCCCAGTGTGATGGACCACACCTTTAATCCCAGCACTGGGGAGGCAGAGGTAGGAGGATCACCGTGAGTTCGAGGCCACCCTGAGACTACAGAGTGAATTCTATCTAGGTCAGCCTGAGCTAGAGTGAAACCTTACCTCAAAAAACCAAAAAAAAAAAAAAAAAAAAAAAAAAAAAAAGGTAAAGCAGCTGAACCTCACCTGTCCCTCCTTTTTAGGGTCAAAATCATTTCTTGTCCACAATCATTTAATGTGCTCAAAATGGGTCACTTACACGTAAACACGTTGATGGGTGCATCTTTGGAATACGCTCCCAATTGTTTTCAGGGCTTGAAGGGATGAGCATGCTTTACTGTGGCCTTAGTCAGAAATTGGTTGTTGTTGATGCTATTTTGATAACTTTCGCTTAACCAGAAGAAACAACTCTTTTAAGTAGAATTTATAAGAAGTCCCATTTCTCTGCCATTGAGAGAAATGGCAGTTTTCCAGTGTAGAGTCAAAGTTTAAATGCTTTAAAAATAAATAAAATAACAAGCCAGGCGTGGTGGTGCACGCCTTTAATCCCAGCACTCGGGAGACAGAGGTAGGAGGATCACTATGAGTTTGAGGCCAGCCTGAGACTACATAGTGAATTCCAGGTCAGCCTGGGCTAGAGTGAGACCTTACCTTAACTCAAATCCCCCCTCCAGAAAAGAAAAAAAAAAAAAAAAAAAACACCTCACGAAGCTGTGAATAACTGAATACCTGAAATTAAGGGCAACATTTCTGTGGCTCTGCACTTACTTTCTGGGTACAATTTGCATGATGCATTTCTCGCTTTGTATGTTTCCAATGAATACTTTTAGGAGATGAATAACCCCAAGTTACAAAGGCAATTTCCTTACAAAGACTTGGTCTAATCCAAATGGCAAAATAAGAACAGAACACAGGAACACTAGCCTTGAAATTGAAAGGCCCAAGAATTCAGAAGCTCAGAAATACTATCACGCTCCAAAGGGAGCTTAAGCGGGCCACCTGCATACCTCAAACTCCAGGTTTTACTCTCTTGTCAGAAGCAAGTAAAGAATCCCTCTTCTCATTGTATCAGAGCCCACTCCTAATATAAAACTAGGTAAAAGGGCATGAGATAGCCCTCAAGGATGGGAAATGAGTAATGAAGTGAACCACTTATTTGGTTTCTGTAAATAGCCTGCACCATAAGCCTTAATAGCCCACACTGTAAGCCTTAGTAACTCGCACCATAGGCTGTAGCAGCCTGCCTCAGACCACCAAGGTCACAGGAAGCTGATACCATACTCTGTTACCCCCACCTAAGGAATTGCACAAGTGCTGACCTCCAAGGTCACAGGAGACTGATACCACACTCTGCTACTCCCACCCAAGGACCTGCGCAAACGCTGACCACCAAGGTCATAAACTAATTGGCTTAGAAACTATGGGGTGGCACCAACTGACTGGCTAACACCCTGCAGGGCTCCTAATATTAGAAAATGATTGGTCTAAGGCACAGGCTTTGTTAGAAACCCTATAAAAACTGTCCTGTTCCTGCGTTCAGGGCTCTGCAGTCCTCTACCCCTGTGCGGTGTACGACTGTGGGCCCCAGCGCGCTTGGAATAAAATCCTCTTGCAGTTTGCATCAAGACCGCTTCTCGTGAGTGAGTGATTTGGGGTGTCGCCTTATCCGGGCAGAGCGTGGGGACCCCCTGTGGGGGTTTTTTCCTACAAAATCCTCACTACCCTTGAAGTGTGGCTAAAAAAAAAACAAGGCCTCAGATGGTGGAATTCTAATGCATGTAAATGAAAGAAACGCTAAGCAATCTCTCTGTGGTTGGCTGAAGGAATCTGTTCTCTGAAAATTGAGTGAAATGGAAGAGGGGCCAGATGGCTCAGGGAAATTGAGAGAACACTTTTTTTGTTTGTTTGTATCTGAGGTAGGGTCTCGCTCTAGTCCAGGCTGGCCTGGAATTCACTATGTAGTCTCAGGCTGGCCTCGAACTCACAGTGGTCCTCCTTCCTCTGCCTGGGAAGCCACGCACCATCATGCCTGCTGGGGTAGTACTCTTGACAGTGAGGTTAGAGGTAGGTTCCAGCAAGGACAAGTGGGTAGGCAGGCATGGTGAGAGCTCTGAAAAGCTGACTCCTTAGCTTGCAGGAGAGACAGCTGCCTCCAAAGATCTGGTTAGTCTGTGCTTTGTTCGAAAGAGGAGCATGGGGCTGAGAAATGGCTCAGCAGTTAAGGTGCTTGCTTGCAGAGCCTGACAGCCTGGGTTAGATTCCCTAGTACCCAGTAAGTAAAACCAGAAGCACAAAGAGGCAAATGCATGTGGAAATTGTTCATGTTGGCATGAGGCCCTAGGGCACCCATTTGTCCTCTCTCTGTCTCCCTCTGCTTGTGAATAAATTAATTAATTTAAAAATATTTTTTAAATGTTTTAGGGTGGAGAGATGATTTAGCTGTTAAGATGCTTGCCTGCAAAGCCTAAGGACCCAGGTTCCATTTCCTAGTACCCACATAAGCCAGATGCACAAGGTGGCCCATGCATCTGGAGATCGTTTGCAGTGGCTATAAGCCCTGGTATACCCATTGTCTATCTGCATCTCTCTCTCTCAAATAAATAAATAATTTTTTGAGGCAGGGTCTTGCTGTAGCCCAGGCTGACCTGGAATTCACTATGTAGTCTCAGACTGGCCTTGAACTCACGGTGGTCCTCCTACCTCTGCCTCCCAAGTGCTGGGATTAAAGGCGTGCGCCACCACGACCAGCAATAACATTTTTTGTTTGGTTTATTTTCTTTATTTATTTGAGAGTGACAGATAGAGAGAGAGAGAGAGAGAGAGAGAGAGAGAGAGAGAGAGAATGGGTGCACCAGGGCCTCCAGCCACTGCAAACAAACTCCAGATGCATGCACCACCTTGTGCATCTGGCTTACATGGGTACTGGGGAATTGGGCCTTGAGCCAGGGTCCTTAGGCTTCACAGGCAAGTGCTTAACTGCTAAGCCATCTCTCCAACCTGCAATAAAATAATTTTTTAAATGTTTTCTAAAAGCCAGGCTTGGTGACACACTCCTTTAATCCCAGCACTTGGGAGGCAGAAGTAAGTAGATAGATCATCATGAGTTCTAGGCCACCCCAAAAGGAAAAAGAAAAAATGTTTTAAAGAAGAATGTGGAAGCCAGAATAGACTTAAGTCTGAGTCAGAAACTTAGATCTGGAACCGGGGGATGTAGGTCCAGAATAGCTACTTTGATTTCATAAAAGACTTCACTGTTTTTTTGTTTTTGTTCTTATGGTTATGTTTTTTATGTTGTTTTTATGTTTACATCTTTATGTATATCCATGCTTGGCAGAGCATGTGCGTGCGTGCGTGCATTCACAGATGTGGAGGTCAGCCGGAAAACTTGGGTGTCATCCTCAAGAACACGATGCACTTTTTTAGAGACAGTCTTTTACTGGCCTGGAGGTCACTAAGTAGGCTACACTGGCTGTCCAGTAAGTCGGAGGGATCCTGTTTTCTCTACTTCGCCAGCAATAGGATTATAGTGTATGCCACTACATCTGGCAGTTTTATGTGGGTATTGGGGATTGAACTCATGGCTTTATGCTTGCAAGGTAAGCACTTTACATACTGAGCTACCTCCTCAGCCCTCATATGAAGGCACTAAAGGCCAGGCATGGAGCACACGCCTGTGGCCCTAGTGCTCAGGAGGACGAGGCAGGAAGATCACCTCAAGTTTAAGGCCATCCTAGTCCATGTGAGTTCCAGGCAAGCCAGGACTACATTAGGAAATTAGAAATGAAAGGAAGAGTTGAGGAAGAAAAGAGATATTAGGAACAAATCCCCCCTCCACCCAGCACAGAGATTGCAGGGAAAGAATGGACCTTTGGGTTCTTTTTTTTTTTTTTTAATTTTTGGTTTATTTTTATTTATTTGAGAGCGACAGACAGAGAATGAGGCAGAGAGAGAGAGAGAATGGGCGTGCCAGGGCTTCCAGCCACTGCAGACGAATTCCATATGCGTGCGCCTCCTTGTGCATCTGGCTAACGTGGGTCCTGGGGAACCGAGCCTCGAACCGGGATCCTTAGACTTACGCTAAGCCATTTCTCCAGCCCCCTCTTTTTTTTTTTAATTTTTTTTTTTGTTCTTTTTTATTTATTTATTTATTTGAGAGCGACAGACACAGAGAGAAAGACAGATAGAGGGAGAGAGAGAGAGAGAATGGGCGCGCCAGGGCTTCCAGCCTCTGCAAACGAACTCCAGACACGTGCGCCCCCTTGTGCATCTGGCTAACGTGGGACCTGGGGAACCGAGCCTCGAACCGGGGTCCTTAGGCTTCACAGGCGAGCGCTTAACCGCTAAGCCACCTCTCCAGCCCGACCTTTGGGTTCTTTTGCAGTGTATTGTTCTCTTAAAAAAGAGCTGTTCGCAAGTCTGCCAAAAGCTGGCAGCACTTGACCAGCTGAGCCGTCGAGTCGACTCTGGCACAAACTTGGTCTGAGGCATGAGTCATTCTCATGACTATTTGGCCGAGCAAGCTTTCGGTGCGGCATATGCTAAGGATAAGACCGATGGTTATAATGTAGACTGAAGTCACCATTCGTGGAGCAGGGCCAAGGGCAGGACCAACAGCCCTGAAGCATGGGGCACTCGTTGCTACAGAGATTGCTTCCTCTCTACGCGTGCAGACTGGCCCCCGTCCCACCCCCACCCCCACCCCCACCCCCACCCCCACCCTGTGCTTGCCTCCTGGCCGTCCAGGGTCCTAGTTCCTCTCTTATTAGCTGCGTTGCGTTTCCAAACAAGGGGAAAACTCTATGGTGGTGAAGGAGAAGGGGATGGAGAAGGAGGGGAAGAGGCGAAGGAAGGGAGGAGAAGAAAGAAAGAAAGAGAGAAGAGAAGAGAAGAAAGGAAGGGTAAAAGAAAGGATGAGAGAAAGAAAGAGAGACAGAAAGAAAGAAAAAGCAAGCAAGCAAGCAAGAAAGAAATAAGGAACAAAGGAATGAAGGAGGGAGTTTAGGGCAACTAACCAAGTGTCAGAGACACCATGTTCTCCTGAAGTGTGACATCTGTCTGAGGACATGCACCAATTTCTTAGTCATATTGCCATCACAAGAACCCAACCAACATAGCAGGTGCTTAACAAATCAGCCAAATGGATGGCCCTCCGTTAAGAGAGTTCACCACAGCTTTCACAATGAGCTCTGTGGGGCTGGAGAGATGGCTTAGCGGTTAAGCGCTTGCCTGTGAAGCCTAAGGACCCCGGTTCAAAGCTCAATTCTCTAGGACCCATGTTAGCCAGATGCACAAGGGGCTCACGCATCTGGAGTTCAGTTTGCAGTGGCTGGAGGCCCTGGCGCGCCCATTCTCTCTCCATATCTGCCTCTTTCTCTCTCTCTGTCTCTCTCAAATAAGTTAAAATAGAAACAAAAAAAAGTTTAAAAAAAATGGACACCAGATGGAAAATGAGCCGTGCACAGCAGGACATGTCTATAATCCCAGCACTTGGAAGGTTGCTGAGGCTAGAAGATTTTAAATTTGAGTCTAGCCTGAGCTCTATAGTGAGTTCAAAGACTGGGTCACTTAGCAAGACCTAGCCTCTCCCTCAAAAACAAAAAGAAGAAGGAGGAGGAGGAGGAGAAGAAGAAGAAGAGGAAGAAGAAAATGAATGGACCTACCATTGAGTGTAATTCCACTGTCCTCAGTCCGGATGATACTCTCCCCACCTAACTAAGAAGAGATCTACATCCCCTGGAGCCATTAAGAGGCTCATCCTTCCTTCGGCTGAATCAAGAAGATTGTCGTGAGTTCAAGACCAACCTGGGCTACAATGTAAGACTCTGTCTCAAGCAAAACCAAAAACAACCAAAAAGACTTGTCAAATCGGGGCCTGAGAAGCAGAGGGCTGCTAGACCTGTAAACGCACCCCAGCATTTCTTCTAACCAGGCCTGCTGGGGCTGAGGAGGAGCACTCTCATTACTTGCTACAGTGTCCTGGCCGCAGGTATCACAGGCTGCCATGGGAAAGCCACTGGCTCCCATCCCAGAAGCTAGATGAACAGGAGGGTGCCGTGGAGGAGAGGTGGGTGGTACAGCAGAGCCAAGAACATAGGCAATGGCATGTTCCTGGTGCCCCAGACTTACAGTGAATTAACATCCCAATTCAAAAATCAAGACAGCTGACCAAGCAGATGGAAACAGAACAGAAGGACATTTTAAACGAGGAGTGAAAGCTTTAGGCTGTATGGCTGTTAATCTGACTTTTCGTGTGTGCTGGGATCCTAGCTGATAAGACCTCAGAAACGAGATGAGGAAAATAAAGGCTCATGTTCCAATCTGCCCACTTCATTCCTTGATGATGAGCAAAATTTAGAAAACTCACATTTTCCAAGATCTGGATTCTGGCTACTAAGGAGTTTTTATTTTTCTTCTTTCCTTTTTTTTTTTTTTAAAGGAGTTGGAAAATAAGCAACACTAAGCATTCTGGTGGTGATTAAAACTTGAGTCATATTAAAAATAATAAGTAAAGACCAAAACATAAAAACCTCTTTGGTTTGAAGACCATGTAAAACAAAACTCTATTTGATGTTTGAATAATAATCATCATACCCCCAGGCCTGGCCATCAGACTTTCAGAGTCTCTCAAAAATGCTTTCTCTGCATTAAAAAAAAAAAAAAAAAATCTTCAAAGAGGGAGCCACGTAGACAATCAAAGCCACAAGAACAAACATTATTTTTACATATTTTTAAAAAAGGAGCCGTGCATCTCAGAATGACTTCCTAAGTGAATAACTGTTCAAGAGGTTCCATCCCAACTGAGTCTAAGACTGGGAGAGCTCTGATGGGAAACTGGGGAGCTCTACCTCCAGGACGGATAGTGGACATTGGACTGAACACCACCAGCTATTCATGACAGGATGTGTGAGTCTCCATCCATCACAACCAAGACTAGTCCTCCACTTCGAGACAAGATGAAAGAGGACGTGGATCTAGAAGTCAGCCCCATGGACGACTCAGAGAGTGGCCAGTGGTCCTATTTGTGATGGCCACCTTCCTGGCTTTTGGACCTAATAAGAAGGAGAAAGAACTGAAATACTCTGGTAGTTACTATTTAAGGACCTACTTGTCAAGTTGCTATGGAAGTTACAGAGACAGATGGACAATAACACTTAGGAAATGAAATCTTCAGAGTTCCCCGGGGGTTATGAGGCCCCCATTTCCATCCCTCCCTCATGCCATCTGGACTTTGATGTGGGCTGTGACAAAAATACCACGACTTCACTGCAGAACTGCAGAATGCAATATGGCAGTTTTGAGAAGCTACGTTGATGACATCTCTCGGTGTCTCAGGCACCATGCATGTGTCAGAACAGCCTTTTAATTCTTTTCATGGGACCAGGAAAGCAGATATTTATGTGAATGGATAGACATAAAGGATTTATTACGAACAAGCAAATGATATCTATTGACTATCAGTGCATATCAAACTCTGGGTGAGACACATTCACATGCAATTTTATCTAATTTTTTTATTGATTTTATTTTCATTTATTTATTTATTAGAGACAGAGGGAAAGAGAAAGAAAGAATGGGCATGCTAGGGCCTCCAGCCACTGCAAACAAATTCTAGATGCATGTGCCACCATATGCATCTGGTTTATGTGGGACCTGGAGAAGCGAACTGGGGTCCTTAGGCTTCACAGGCAAGTGCCTTAACTGCTAAGCAATCTCTCCAGCCCCTTTATTTACTTTTGGCAATAACCCTGAAGTAATGATCAGAAGGGTATCCTCAAAGAATTTAGTTTCTGGTTTAGGAGATAAAGCAAGAACAGAGAAGAAAGGTAAATGCTAACAACAACATACAACATATTCATTTATTTATTCAATATACAATATATTAAGCCCCTGCTATGTGCCAGACCATGTCCTATGTGCTAGAGAAACATAAGTCAGGAGCCTGTATTCTGCTCAGGAGAAAGCCAATGAACACAGTCAATATGGAACATAGGTGGGGACAAGTAGGTAGTGATAAGTGTTTTGAAGAACCCAAAACTACCTATAGTTCAATATAAAGTGAAATGCCATGTGTGTGAGACCCTATCTCCTATCTTGAAGAAAAAAAAAAAAAAGAAAGAAAAAGAAAAAGAAATAGAAACATCATCAAGAATGATGGGAAGAGATGACCTAAGACAGGGGCCCTTAAGAGGGAATGCCCCAAGGACTTGAAGGGTAAGAAAAGTCTAAAGAGTCATCCATTCATCACTTAGGTAGTATTTATGAAGCCCTGACCATCAAGCATTCCAATAAGAATCAGGCTGGGCTGCAGAGATGGCTTAGTGGTTAAGGTGCTTATTTACAAAGCCTAAGGACCCTTATTCGACCCTTCACATCCCATGTTAGCCAGACACACAAAGGTGAGGCAAGCACAAGGTCACACATGCCCACAAGGTGGAGCAAGTATCTGGAGTTCAATTACAGTGGCAAAGGCCCTGGCATGCCAATTCTCTCTCTCTGAAAAATAAACAAGAAAAAGAAAAAGAAAAGAATCAGGCTGTGTCTAGTAAAGAATTGCTGCTGGAATGCCTGACGGGGAGGAGTGGGAACTAAATAAGTTAACATTGGTACTTTCTATGTGGCAAGCAAAGTTCCAAGTGCTTCACGTACTTTATGTCATTTCATCCTCAATTTATAGATGAGGTTAAGTTACTCATTCTAAGTCAGAAAGTAAGGACCTGGGCTAGGATTTGAACCCAGGTGCTTTGGTGTCAGAGCACGGGTGGTTTCTGTATCATCTGAAAATGAGGAGCAAAAGAACTGACTGCCGTTCAAGGGTCAAGTGCTGGGCCCTGTTTCAGGTACCCAGTAAGTTTCCAGGTTTACTTCACATTACATATTTTTAAATTACTTATTTCTTTTGGTTTTTCAGGGTGGAGTCTCACTCTAACACAACCTGACCAGAAACTCACTCTGTACTTTCAGGCTGGCCTCGAACTCACAGCAATCCTCCTACCTCCGCCTCCTGAGTGCTGGGATTAAAGGTGTGCGCCACCACGCCCGGCTTGCTTCACATTAAAAAGAACATGAATGAAGGCCTGTGCTTTAAATCAGTCACTAGACTTAGCTGCTGCCTATATAACTGGAAGCTATATAAAAATCCAGTGCTTTTCTGACATTAACCAACAGATAGTGATCCTCGAGACAAAGGCAGGAATCCTTTGAGTGACCTTGCTCAGGACCAGAATAAGATGACAGGCTGTACCGTAAGAAGTGTGGCCAAGCAGGACCCAGTGATCTCCCTGAGTGACAGACTGAATTCATAAGAAAGGGGGGCCAAGAAACCTAAAATCTGTATCGAAAACCCAGTGTGATATTATGGTATGATTAGAAATATATACATTGGGCTGGGGAGAGGGCTTAGTGGTAAAGGCACTTGCCTGCAAAGCCAAAGGACCTAGGTTCGATTCCCCAGGACCCATGTAAGCCAGATGCACAAAGGGGTGCATGTGGCATGTGTCTGGAGTTCATTTGCAGTCGCTGAAGGCCCTGAAGCACCCATTTTCTCTCTCTCTCTCTCTCTCTCTCTCAAATAAATTATTAAAAATAAATTAAAAAAAAAGAAATATATATGTTGATTTCTGCCTCCAGTTCCTGACATGTTCCTGAAACTTTCCATATGTAGGGACCCTGGGAAGATATTTTGTTTCAATATGTTGTAATTTGAATGTGAGCTGTCTCCCAGAGCCTGGGGTGTTTGAATACTCAGTGCCCAGCTGGTGGTACAGTTGGGAAAGTTGTGATGCCTTTAGGAAGCAGAATCTTGCTGGAGGAAGTGGGTCACTGGGAGTGGGGGCAGACCTTGAGATTTTGTAGCCCAGCCCCACTTCCTATTTGCTCTCTGCTTCCTGACTATGGCTGGAGGATGACCAGCTGGCTTCCCACTGCTGCTGCCATGCCTTCCCTGCCTTGGTGAATGGCATCCTCTGGAACTGTAAGTCACAATACATAAACTTTCCTTCCTTAAACTGCTCCTGGTCAGGTGTTTGGTCTCAGCCACAGTAAAGTAACTAGCACACCATTTTCTATCTTTAACTCACGTTTCTGACTCAGAGCTCCAAATCCTTTGGAATTTTCTGAGAAATAGGAGCATTATTTTTTAAAGCGAGGGTAATTTTTATTTGTTTTCTTTGTAATTTTTTTAATTTTTATTTATTTATTTGACAGAGAAAGAGGGAATAAAAGAGAGAGAGAGAATGGGCGTGCCAGGGCTTCCAACCACTGCAAATGAACCCCAGACATGTGGGCCCTCATGTGCATCTGGCTAAATGGGTCCTGGGGAATTGAACCTGGGTCCTTTGGCTTTGCAAGCAACCCCCTTAACTGCTAAGCCTTTTATTTTATTTTTAATTTGTTTGGTTTTTTGAAGTAGGGTAGCCCAGGCTGACCTGGATTTCACTATGTGGTCTCAGGGGGTCCTCGAACTCATGATCCTCCTACCTCTGCCTCTCGAGTGCTGGGATTAAAGGCATGCTGGCTGTTTGTTTTAATGAGGGAATTTGTGGCCACCTGAATAGCCTCAGGCTAGGAACAGGTTGTCAGGGGAACCATCTATAATTAGAGAAGTGAAACTTTCACTTTGGTCTTCTGACTTCCAGGGAGGGGAGCAAGGCTGAGGGCTGAGCTAATCACCAATGGCCAAGGGTATAATCAGCCAAACCTATTTAACGAAGCCGCAGGGCAAGGGTTTGGAGAGCTTTGGGACCCCTCAGCATGTGCGGGTATCTGGTTGGTACATCGAGAAAGCACTCAGCTCCACTTGCCAGATGCATGTCGAGTTCGTTTTCAGTGGCTGGAGGCCCTGACACACCCATTCTATCTACCTGTATCTATATACCTTTCACTCAAATAAATAAATTGTAAAAAAAAAAAAAAATTAAAAAGAGCCAGACATCGTGGCGCACGCCTCTAATCCCAGCACTCGGGAGGCAGAGGTAGGAGGATCACCGTGAGTTCGAGGCCACCCTGAGACTCCATAATGAATTCCAAGTCAGCCTGGGCTAGAGTGAGACCCTACCTTGGAAAACAAAACAGAACAAAACAAAACAAAAATTAAAGAAAGAAAACATGGAGGGCCAGGGAGAGAGAGAGCATTCCCAAGCTCTGAGAAGGGATCCCCTTGTATTTTTGCTTGTGTTGCACAGATTTCCACATGCCTTTCAGGGATGGAGAATTGAGGAAAGAATCACGGGGAAGGGATGAGCGGAGGTACAGCCACAGCTCACAGAGGGACTGAAACAGTCTGCATACTGTAGCCTCTGTGGGCAAACCTGCAACTCCCTGGAGCACTAGGTATCCTAGAGGGGGCGGTTTCAGTCACTAAGGCTCATTGAAGCCCCTTCCTGACGAAGCTGAAAGGAGGTCTTGAAAGCATCAGACTGTTCCCAAGTCTACTTGGTGAGTTCTGGGCCAATTTAAAAAAAAAAAAAAAGGTGGATGTCACCTGCAGAATGACACCTGAGATTGTCCTCGGGCCTCCTCATATGTGTGAATGTAAAAACTCATCATGTTCAGTATTTTTAGAAAATATTTCTACTTATTTTCAAGCCAAGGAAGTGTGTGTGGGAGGGAGAGAGAGAGACAGACAGACAGACAGAGAGGGAGAGAGAGGAAGCGAGATTAAGACAATGAATGGCACACCAGGGTGTCTTGCCAAGCCATTGCCAAGGGAGCCCAGAAGGCTGCATCACTTTGTGCATCTGGGTTAAGGCAGGTATTGAGGAATTGAACCCAGGTTGTCAGCAAGTTTAACTACTCCCCAGCCCACGTCCAGGATTTAATTTTAAAAAGAAAATCATAACTGGCTGAAGAGCCGTGAGCACGTGTTGTCTGAGCGGTCTATGGGGACCGTGACCCCATGGGCGCGGAGGAAGCAAGCTGGCGGTTGGCAACTGGGGAGAAATAAACTTACAGTGATTTATTGTGAACATTTACTTAAGAGCTAGACGACCTTGACCTACCCGATGAGATACTCAAAGCATCCTTTTTTTGAAACCAGACTGTTCAGTCTCCGTAGAGACTGTCAAAAATTGCCAATGCCGACTATATTGCAAGTCGTCACGGCGGGGTATTGGGAAAAGTTTTCAATTAGCAATAATCGCGCCTCGGATAAACCTCATTGGCTACGATACTGCCACTGCGCAAAGCTGGAGAGGGGGCGCGCCTGCTCGCCGTGCCCAGCGCGCCCGAGTCCCATTTCACAGAAGGGAGGATGCGGGCACTGCCAAGACCCTCTGCTTCTGCTCGATCGCGAGGGACGCGGACGAAGCACACCGAGCGCAGCTCTCCGAAGCCAGCGCCGGCGGTGTCGGGGGGCGTCTTTTTAAAAGGGGGGAGAAGCAAAGCATCATGGGAGGGAGCATGCTAATCGTCTGACGTCGGCTTGCAAGGGGACCCTGAAGCCAGAGGTGGTTCCTCCTCCGTGTAACGTCCTTCTCCAAAGAGGTTTGCTTGTTCATGATGTTACACACTGTGAAATATCTGTGAGGCATTTGGAACGTCATATTTGCAGTTTTAACTATGTTAAGTTGTTTTTTTTTAAATCCAGTATCACTGGATATTTATTTGTTCACGTCGTGGTGCAATCTTCACAGCCATTTATTTCCAGAACTTTTCATCTTCCCGAGACCAAAACTGTGCCACGATCCTTCTGTCTGGATAGATCTGACCACTCTGGACATCTTACAAGCCATGTAATATTTGTCCTCTTTTAAAACTTGTTTTTCCTTTTTTTTTTTTTTTTTTTTTTTTGAGATAGTGTCTTGCTGTAGCCCAGGCTAACTTGGAGTTCACTATGTAGTCTTGGGCTGGCCTCGAACTCACAGAAAAACTACATACATATATATAGTGGAAGCAGGAGGATTAGGAGTTAAAGGTCATTCATGGGTATAGAGTCTGAGATCAGCCTGGGCGACATAAGACTCCGCCCTGAAATTATCAGGCAGGAAATAAACAGAAAACATGAACCATAATCAGAATTTTAAAATGACCAAAAACACCCCCACAGAATCAGATGATGACACACAGATGACAAATGAGCTATTAGAATACTTTATATGTTTTAAAGTTACACTTATGATCAAAAATGAGGGGATGGAGAGATGGCTTAGCAGTTAAGCGCTTGCCTGTGAAGCCTAAGGACCCTGGTTCGAGGCTCGATTCCCCAGGTCCCACGTTAACCAGATGCACAAGGGGGCGCACGCATCTGGAGTTCGTTTGCAGAGGCTGGAAGCCCTGGCGCGCCCATTCTCTCTCTCTCTCTATCTGTCTTTCTCTCTGTGTCTGTCGCTCTCAAATAAATAAATTAAAAAAAAAATGAGCATGACGTCTAAGGAGATGGTTTAGTGGTTAAAGGCGCTTGCTTCCAAAGCCTGCCGGCCCAGGTTCAATTACCCAGTACCCGTGTAAACCAGACGCACAAAGTGGTGCATGCGTCAGGAGTTTGCAGTGACAGGAGACCCTCATGTGCCCATCTTTTCCCTACTCTCTCACAAATAAATAGTAATAAATAAGAGGGCCAGGCGTGGTGAACACCTTTAATCCCAGCACTTGGGAGTTAGAGGTAGGAGAACTGCTGTGTGAGGCCAGCCTGGGGCTACAGAGTTCAGATCAGCCTGGGCTCAAGTGAGATCCTACCTCAAAAAAATAAAAATAAAAAAGCTGGACGTGTTGGTGCACTCCTTTAATCCCAGCGCTAGGGAGGCAGAGGTAGGAGGATCGTTGTGAGTTCAAGGCCACCCTAAGACTACATAGTGAGTTCCAGGTCAGCCTGGGCTAGAGTGAGACCCTACCTTGAAAAACCAAAACAAAACAAAACAAAGTATCTAAATGGAACTTCTACAGATAAAATACATAAGGTGTGCAAAGACACCCTGGGTTAGATTATCAACAGATTAGACACTGGAGAAGTAACTGCTAGGGAATTTAAAGGAAACAGAGAAAACTGTGACTGAATAAAGCAGGCGGGCAATCCAAGCAGCCCAACTAACATCCAGGCAACAGGGGTGCCAGGAAAGGAGAGAGGGGTGCTGTCGACGGAATTCTTTCATCAAAATTCATGTTTATGTCCACACTGTAAAGGAACAAGCCACTGGAGCCAAGTGAGATGAGAATAAAGAAAAGGCAACTTTGAACCCCAGAAGTAAAATGCTGTGAATTATCTCAGTTGATCCCCACAGCCGTCAGCTCCAAAGACCACTGTCATCTCCACATGACAGACACGGAACGTGAGCTAGGGAGGGCAAGGCATTTGCTCAAGGCACATATGTTTATAGGAAATCCGAGTCAAAATTCAACTTTAACCACCTTTGCTACTTGTATCCCAGAAAGACTGGCTTTCAGGTATCAAAATGCCTCCAGATACAATAGCACCAGGCTTTTTAACAGAATACAGTGTAGGAAGGAGAAAAAAAAATCCATTATAAAGGAGATGGGCTACTTTAAAATAAATAACAGGTAGGACTCCTTACAACGTGCTCCCTCCAGACATAAAATGGCCTGGCTATCCATGACCTCATAGTGCCTGACACTACCTACACAAGACCATCATAGGAGGAGGAAAAGACCATGACATCAAAATGAAAGAGAAAGTGATTGAGATGGGGAGGGGATATGATGGAGAATGGAATTTCAAAGGGGAAAGTGAGGCGGGGGAGGGAGGGTATTACCATGGGATACTTTTTATAATCATGGAAAATGTTAATAACAATTGAGAAAAATAAGTAAATAAAGAATAGTAGCTACTGTGATTTGTCCCTCTGAAACAAGTGTTGAAATCTGTCCCCAATCTCACAGTAGTAAGAAATGGAGCTTTTTTATTTTTATTTTTTTCTGAGGTAGGGTCTCACTGTAGCTCAGGCTGACCTGGAATTCACTATGTAGTCTCAAGGTGGCCTTGAACTCACAGTGATCCTCCTACCTCTGCCTCCTGAGTGCTGGGATTAAAGGCATGCGCCACAACATCCGGCAAGAAGTAGAGCATATATAAGAGGTGATTTGATCCCTAATAGAACTTAATGCCTTTCTCACAGAAGTGAGCTCATTCTTAAAAGAACCTGTTCGTATAAAGTGGTTGTAAAGCTAGGATACCCTGTGTTTTGTCTCTTCATGCAACCACTCGCCCTTCTGATTTCTGCCAAGAGTCAGAGCATCAGGAAGCCCTCTTAGAAGCTGAGCAGATGCCAGTCCCATGTTCTTGGACTTTGTAGCCTCCACGATCATGTGCCAAAATAAACTTCTTCATAAATCAACCAGTCTCAGGTATTCTATTATAGTAAGAGGAGATAGACAAAGTCCTTCTAGGGAGAGGAAAAAAGCAAGAAGGTTGTAGATGCTTTCATTTTTAGAATGGTCATAACAGGGGCTGGAGAGATGGCTTAGTGGTTAAGCACTTGCTTGTGAAGCCTAAGGACCCTGGTTCGAGGCTCAATTCCCCAGCACCCACATTAGCCAGATGCACAAGGGGGTGCATGCATCTGGAGTTCGTTTGCAGTGGCTGGAGGCCCTGGAGCACCCATTCTCTCTCTCTCTCTCTCTCTCTCTCTGTCACTTTCAAATAAATAAAATAAATAAATAAGTAAAATTTAAGGAAAGAATGGTTGTAACATCATCAGCATAAGATACAATTTATAAGGATAGTAAGATAGAAATTCACTATGACACTTCCAGGTGATGCTGTTTTGGGAGAATGTTTCACCTTCTCCTATAACAACTAATGTTTATGCTGCAGAAGGCACCAGTCATCTCTCCCTATCTGGTTCTCAGAACTCAGGGGAGACTCCCTGAACCCCAGCACTCAGCATTGGCTCAGGACATGAGCATCACACCATTCCTTTTGACCAAAGACATCACTGAAGCCAACACCCTATTGCTCACTGAATGAAGTGAAGATTAAATCGAAGGGAATCGAACCTGGGTCCTTACGCTTCGCAGGCAAGCGCCTTAACTGGTAAGCCATTTCTGCAGCCCTGGTTTGCTTTTCTGTCACCTCCAAACTTTGGGGGAACAGCTGAAATTCATTTAGCAGCAGGCTTCTTGGTAGACCTTAGACCAGGGTCACAGCAGGACTCATGTGTTTGTCACAGGAAGGCATGGGGTCCTCTGCACAGAACACTATAAAAAAAGAAGCTATGTGATGAGCCCATATGTGTTTGGTCCTGTTTCTACCTAATCAAGGCCTGTTCTTCATTAGAATATCCTGGTAGATCAATGTTCATTCTCCAGGTTAAATAAACTCAGACCTCCTGAGATTATTTCCAGCCTTGTCCAACATGTTCAAGTTGAAACACATTACAGTAGTCTGGAAAGAGCCCAAGGAGGATTTAAAAATATATTAACTTTTGTGAGTGTGTATAGGAGAAACGTGGAGGAGGGGGTGGGCTGGGGAGAAAAGGAGTAAGAGACAGAGTAAGGAGCACTCTTTCTAAAGATCAGATTGCAATATAAAAATACCAACCTCATCTAAAGTTTAATGAACATAAGGTAAGCATTTCAAAACCCATTTAAGTACTGGGAATAACTCTCCCAACAGCTGGGTCTTCTGTCATTTTAGTTCCAGGAAATTGATCAAAGACTACAGATCAGCCTTTGATGTGGTCACCTCAAGTCTGGTCCCAAAACAACAGATGTTGAAAGAGAGAGTAGTGTCTCCCACTGAACTCTAGCTTGGCTCTCCCACCCCCACCTATTTTTTTTTTTTTTCCTTTGCAGAGTAATTTCAGAATTCTTAGAGCTGACGTCTCTGACCCCAACCCAAAGATTCCTCTCTCCTTGGATCAACCTTACAGTTCCGGGCTTTGGTTGTGCAATTGTGAATTAAGTGAAAGCTCAGCTATTGAGTTTTGTCACACTCACGTACAGATGCTCCCACAGACACACACGCGCACATAAATGATGGTGTGTACCCCAGGCAATTTTCTCAACCCTTGGGGACGTCTTAGAATAAGCCTAGTTCTCATCTCTTATCCAGCAGATGGCGCTGTGGGCTGCATTCTGCGGGACAAACTGAAGGAGAGTTTTGAAAAGTCTACACCAAACCCTTAGCAGCAAGCTTCTCCTTAAAGCCTGGAATTCAGGCTTGAGCACACCCTCCTCTTTTCTGCAGTCTTCCAGACATCATTTAACCACCGAATGCCTACGAATGGATGGCAATGTACGAAAACTGTCTTAGGCAATATACTCACTAATTCAGCAACTGGTCAGTGAGGGCTCCCTATGGGCTAAACATAGTTCTGTGTTCTTGGATGGCAAAACAGATGATTAAATCAGGCTCTCACAAAACTTTCTTTTCCTTTTCCTTTTTTTTTTTAAAGTAAAGAACACGATTTATTTTTTTTTTTCAAAGAAATTATTTTATTTATTAGAGAGAGAGAGAGAATGAGTGTACCAGGGTCTCTAGCGGCTGCAAACACACTCTTGACACATGCACCGCCTCACGCATCTGGCTTGCGTGGGTCCTGGTAAATCAAACCGAGGTCCTCTGGCTTCGCAGGCAAGCTCCTTAACTTCTACGCCATCTCTCCAGCCCTCACACAGAACTTTCTTTTTTTTTTATTTTATTTATTTATTTTTTTTTATTAATTTTTTTTTTTTTTCTATTTGAGAGTGACAGACAGAGAGAGAAAGACAGATAGAGGGAGAGAGAGAGAATGGGCGCGCCAGGGCTTCCAGCCTCTGCAAACGAACTCCAGACGCGTGCGCCCCCTTGTGCATCTGGCTAACGTGGGACCTGGGGAACCAAGCCTTGAACCGGGGTCCTTAGGCTTCACAGGCAAGCGCTTAACCGCTAAGCCATCTCTCCAGCCCCTCGCACAGAACTTTCTAATGAAGCATCTAGACAACAAAGACTGTTTTGCCCTGTCTGATATCTACAGGTAGAGCTGAAAATAAACAGGCTTCTAGATGGGCAGGTGGGCAAGCCTTTCTGAGGAGGCAACATGTGAGGCCTGAGTGACTCCTGCTTGGTGACAACCTCAATCGCACATGGGGGTCAGTTCAGGCAGGTACAGGCCTGGGTGTTTGAACATCCTAGGAGATGTGTGCATGCACACCCTGAGGTGAGGCCAGTACCTCTGAATTCCTAAGCAGGACACCATGGCCTTTTGGGGAAATGATCCCATAGCTGAAAGGAAAGAGCTCGAGCTGTTCAAAAGAGGAAAAAGGGGCTGGAAAGATGGCTTAGCGGTTAAGCACTTGCCTCTGAAGCCTAAGGACCCCGGTTTGAGGCTCGGTTCCCCAGGACCCACTTTAGCCAGATGCACAAGGAGCGCACGCATCTGGCATTCTTTTGCAGTGGCATGCCCATTCTCTATCTATCTGCCTCTTTCTCTCTCTGTCTGTCGTTCTTAAATAAATAAATAAAAAAGAGGAAAAAAGCCGGGCGTGGTGGTGCACGCCTTTAATCCCAGCACTCGGAGGCAGAGGTGGGGGGATCGCCGTGAGTTCAAGGCCACCCTGAGACTCCATAGTGAATTCCAGGTCAGCCTGGGCTAGAGTGAGACCCTACCCTCAAAAAACCAAAAAAAAAAAAAAAAAAAAAAAAAGAGGAAAAAGACATCCAAGCCTCTCTTGCTGACTGACTGAAATCCTATCAGCTGGGTGGCAGAGCTCAGTCAGCAAGCCAGAAAATGCCTTACACCCTTCCAGGCCTCAGGGTTGCTGAATCATCTCACTGTTTCCGATTTGGATGTGCTCCTGTGGCCTGTGTGGGCACAGGGGGCTGTCCCCTCAAAGCTCTGCAGCGGAGGTAAATCTAGCTGACAAGCCTTGAGCCGCTTCCCAGTCCCCTACCTCTTCGTGACCTTGAACCTGAACTCCCTGCCTCTCCCCTATTCATCAAGAGCTTGAAAGGGGGCTGGAGAGATGGCTTAGCGGTTAAGCGCTTGCCTATGAAGCCTAAGGACCCAGGTTCGAGGCTCGATTCCCCAGGACCCATGTTAGCCAGATGCACAAGGGGGCGCATGCGTCTGGAGTTCGTTTGCAGAGGCTGGAAGCCCTGGCGCGCCCATTCTCTCTCCCTCTCTCTATCTGCCTCTTTCTGTCCCTCTCTGTCTCTCTCAAATAAATAAACAAAAATAACAAAAAAAATTTTTTAAAAAAAAGAGCTTTAAAGGGAATCTTAGACCCTGAAGCCTGGAGTCCTGTGTCTCCCTCTATTCTGTTGTCTTTAGAGTACTCCCCCCCTTCTAGCGGTGTCCCATGGAGGTGATCACGAATGCTGCTGGGCTGCCCTCCACCCAAAGCATTGCCCTTTCAAACCAACAGGAGAAGCTCATGTCCTGGAATGCTGACCAAGAGCTGGTGGCTGACCTCATCCAACTTCTCCAGACTCAAAAACACTCAGAGTGGCCATTGGTGGATAGGCCATGAACAGACATGATTGTTCTAGTTCCCCAAGGTCACGAGTCTCCCTGTTTACTAGCCTTGCAAAATGTAAAGCATGCATGAAGTATGATGAATGCTAAGCCGGGCGTGGTGGCGCACGCCTTTAACCCCAGCACTTGG
The DNA here is from genome assembly GCF_020740685.1 of Jaculus jaculus. Classification (NCBI taxonomy): domain Eukaryota; kingdom Metazoa; phylum Chordata; class Mammalia; order Rodentia; family Dipodidae; genus Jaculus; species Jaculus jaculus. The sequence continues at coordinate 172,085,719 of NC_059103.1, read as the reverse complement.
GAGGCAGAGGTAGGAGGATCGCTGTGAGTCTGAGGCCACCCTGAGACTACAGAGTGAATTCTAGGTCAGCCTGAACTACAGTGAGACCCTACCTTGAAACACAAAACAAAACAAATTCTAATGCGAAACCCAGTGTGCACCATTATCCTTCAGAATGTCCCAACAAGGGCTGGGGAGATGGCTCAGTGGTCAAAGTTGCTTGCTGGTAAAGCCTGCTGGCCCAGTTCAATTCCAAAGCACCCACGTAAAGCCAGATGCAAAAAGTGGCACAAGCATCTGGCATTCATTTACAATGGCAAGCACACATGCATCCGTGCATAAATACATAAGTAAATAAATAAAATTCCCAATAAGTTGCCTGTAGGGAGCCAATGCAAACGCCATTACAAGATGGCGCTGGCTTCCTGCCAGTCTTGAGGTAATCAATTCCTTATTTAGGCAGCGCCTTGGCGCCAACCTCGCTTGAGGTTGCGCATGCGCTTGACGCACCTTGTCTTAAGCCTATCCCGTGGCTCCTGGTGGCGGGTGAGCTTTGGCAGCCAATCAGTAGACGCCCCGTAGTGCTCAGCCCTATAAAAGCAGCTGTAATCCTACCCTCCTCGCCCCTCGCCATCAGCTTTCCTGTTAACCAAGAGGCTCTCCAATAAAGTGTGATCAAGAAGGATCTTCGTTTGCTGGTCGTGCTTCTCCTGCGGGTCAGGGGGTTCGCCGCAGTTGCCAATCTTGTTGCATCTTTCTTCAGACCTTTGGACTAAAATCAAAGTGTCAGTAGGATTTTCTGCAGGCTCTCCTGGGGAGCATCATTTTATTTTTCACAGAGAATTTTAGTATATGACTGTACTGTACTTTGGTCATAATCTCCTCCCATTACCCTCTCCCCCCTTTCCATTCCCCTTCCACAGAAGCCCCTCTTCTTTCCAAGTAGTCCTTCTATTGTGATGTCTCATTCTTTTTGCCCTCCTCCATCATCTAGGTCAAAATGTTGGTGGGCCCAATGCTGCCAGGCCTTGTGGAGGTAAAACATGCACACCATGGGGAGGTCGTGAATGCGCAGAGATCAGGGTCCCAAAGTCCTCTTCCACGCCTTCTGACTCTTCCCTTCTTCCCGCTCCCTCTTCCACAGTCTCTGAGTCATGGAGGGCCTGATAGAGATGTTTCATTTAGCACTGAGCTTTTTGAAAATATTTTTTATTGCTTTATTTATTTATTAGATACAAAAGGGGAGAAAGAGAGAGAGAATGAGTATACCAGGGCCTCTAGCCACTGCAAACAAACTCCAGATGCATGCGCCACAATGCACATCTGGCTAACTTGGGACCTGGAGAATAGAACCTGGATCCTTAGGCTTCATAGGCCTTAACCATTAAGCCATCTCTCCAGCCCTAAAAAGTATTTATTTATATGTATTTATTTATAAGAGACTAAGAGAGAGAAAATGAATGGGCACACCAGAGCTTCTAGCCACTGCAGATGAACTCCAGACACATGCACCACCATGTACATCTGGCTTACTTGGGACCTGAAGAATCAAACCTGGGTTCTTAGGTTTCATAGGCAAGAGCCTTAACCGCTAAGCCATCTCTCCAGCCCTAGCATTGAGCTTTTAACAGCTTCTTACTCTCAGCACTTTGATGAGTTTTTTTTTTTATAAAGGCACACAGTAAACATTTTTTAAAATTTTTATTTATTTATTTGAGAGCGACAGACACAGAGAGAAAGACAGATAGAGGGAGAGAGAGAGAATGGGTGCGCCAGGGCCTCCAGCCTCTGCAAACGAACTCCAGACGCGTGCGCCCCCTTGTGCATCTGGCTAACGTGGGACCTGGGGAACCGAGCCTCGAACCGGGGTCCTTAGGCTTCACAGGCAAGTGCTTAACCGCTAAGCCGTCTCTCCAGCCCCACTTTGATGAGTTTTGAGTCTCCCCAGCATCCACAGCCATCTCCAAAGAGAAGCTTCTTTGGCCAGTGACAGCAGCACTAATGTTCTCTCTGCCATCTCTCCCACAATGTCCCCCGTGTCCTGGCTAGTGTGATAGAGATGTCTCTTCCAGTGCCAACACTTCTTATCATCACCTTGATGGATTTTTGGTATCCCCAGTAGTCACCACCATCTGCAAAATGATACTCTAACAAAAAGAGAGAACAACCATCATCTATGGGCATAAACATAAGCATTTAGAGGGTAAGCTGATGGAGACAACATGTCCATTTAGCCAAAGAACAGTGGTAGCTTTTCCCGAGAGCCATCGACTTTAAAAAAATACTTATTTATTTGACAGAGAAAGAGGGAGAGAGAGAGAATGAGCACTCCAGGGCCTCCCGCCACTGAAAATGAACTCCAGACACATGTGCCCCCTTGTGCATCTGGCTAACGTGGGTCCTTGGGAATCAAACATGGGTCCTTTGGCTTTGCAGGCAAACACCTTAATCGCTAAGCCATCCCTCCAGCCTGGCCTTTTAAATTTAAAATTTATTATTATTATTATTATTTTAGCACAAAAAGATTTAGGAAACACCCTAGAATTTTCAAATACAATTTGTTTAATTGCTAATCTGTAGGCTTTTGACTTGGTTTTCATAACTAGGCATGATTTCTTTCCCATGGAGTGGGTCTCAAATCCAATCAGAGTAGTTGGTTATCCCCATTAACAGACGGGTTACTCTTGCACCAATGGGCACATCTTGGCCAGGCGTGTAGCTTGCAGAATCCACTGCTGCTTGAGACCACTGATGAATGTTCTCCCCCAGAAAAGCTACATAGCGCTTTCTAGCCCAGTGACAGCTGGCCAGCAGACTTCCAGCTTCATTTCCCAGGGAATCTATTTTTTGCTTCTTCTAACATCTAAAATCTGCCCATATTCCCTGTTGTCAACTCTTGCTCCAATCACTCTGACCTCTCGTCATTGTCACTTCTCCTGTGACACGTCCTGCCCTTCATCCTCTGTTTTGTAAGAGGCCTGTGTTGATACTGTATGCCCCCAGGTGACTCAGGGTAAGTTCCCTAGCTCAGACCTTAGGATCACATTCTCAGGTTCAGGGCATTAGGGGGCAGGCATCTTTATGGGTCACTGGAGCCTATCACAGGGGAAGAGAGAACTATTGGCCATCCAGACCCTAAAAGCATCTCAGAATTGCATCTTCATTGAAGGTCTTGCTGAGTGGCTGATGACTGACAGACAGTGTACTCCAGGAAATCTAGAACTGGCCATGAACTTCAGATGAGCCATTTAGAGGCTGAAAAGCAGATAATGTGGAGCTTTTTCTTCTCCTGGGCAAAGAAATACCTTAAAATTGTGACCCTTGCCAGGCGTGGTGGTGCATACCTTTAATCCCAGCACTGAAGAGGAGGATCGCTGTGAGTTCGAGGCCACCCTGAGACTACAATGTGAATTCTAGGTCAGCCTGGGCTAGAGCAAGACCCTACCTCAAAAAGCCAAAGGGTGGGGGGACTAAAACACCTCCCCCGCAAAAAAAAAAAAAAAGGCCCAGAAACTCTCCATTTATAGATAGTTGGTTGCCATCATCTCACAGTACTGGTTTTAGGCCTCCCTGTTCACATGCTGTGGTTCAGATGCTACATGAGTTTGCTATTTCTCCTTAATCTGTGTGGCTCTGTGTCTGCTTGAACCAGGTCTAAGCCTTAAGATTCACCCTCTGGGCTGGAGAGATGGCTTAGCAGTTAAGGTGCTTGCCTGTGAAGCCCAAGGACCCACGTTCAACTCTCCAGATTTCGAGTTAGCCAGATACACAAAGGTGAGGCAAGGCACAAGGTCGCACATGCCCACTAGGGGACACAAGTGTCTGGAGTTCCATTTCAGTGGCTGAGGCCCTGGCACACCAATTCTTTCTCACTGTCTCAGACAGCTGTCTCGCTTTCTCTCTCTCTCTCTCTCTCTCTCTCTCTCTCTCTCTCTCTCTCTCAAAAAAAAAAAAAAAAAAGAAAAGACTCACTTTCTGAGTTGAAGGTCACTTGGAAGGAATACAAGAAGAGACCCAAGATTACTAGGAGAGAAAAGGGGTCAAGTTGAGCATAGTTTTCAAGCTGTTCCCACCAGACCAGATGCCGGCTGAATATCCACCAATGATCCCAGTCCACATGAAGCTGGCAAAGGTGTCACCTCTGCAAGTTCTCCATGAATTTCTGATCCACATGAATTATAAGGAAGCAGTTACATGAAGCCATTTGACTTGGGGTTGTTTGTTATGTAGCCATAGAGAATGGGAACTGATGTTATACATACATACATACATATACATATACTGTGTGGTAGCTGTTTCCTATAGGACACAAGGGAGAAAACTGGGGGTCTCACCCAGCCACAACTTCTTTTTTATGTATTTATTTGAGAGCAACAGACACAGAGAGAAAGACAGATAGAGGGAGAGAGAGAGAATGGGCACGCCAGGGCTTCCAGCCTCTGCAAACGAACTCCAGACGCGTGCGCCCCCTTGTGCATCTGGCTAACGTGGGACCTGGGGAACCGAGCCTCGAACCGGGGTCCTTAGGCTTCACAGGCAAGCGCTTAACCGCTAAGCCATCTCTCCAACCCCAGCCACAACTTCTAATCAGTCTCCTCATTTGGTTGTGCTGCATCTGGACCTCTTCTTTCCATATGGTGATAGGCTGATGAGTTACCTCACCTCTGAAGCCAGGACGATGAGTACAGGAAGCCACACAGTAGGCCAGGAGAACAAGACAAAAAGCTTTGTCATCCAAGCAAGCCTGTTCTAGTGCTATCGTTATGCGGGGGGCGGTGGGGGGGATTAAGTGAACAGTAATTCTCTGCTTGTTTTCATAAACTTGGACGTCTCCAAGTGTGGATGTTAGTTTACAAGTTTGAAGTAATTTGATTTTTGCATCATCACTCATTTTCTTTCTTTTTTTAAATTTAATTTTTATTAACATTTTCCATGATTATAAAAAAAATCCCATGGTAATACCCTCCCTCCCCCCACCTTTTTTTTTTTTTTCCTGAGGTAGGGTTTCACTCTAGCTCAGGCTGACCTGGAATTCACTATGTCGTCTCAGAGTGGCCTCGAACTCACGGAGATCCTCCTACCTCTGCCTCCCGAGTGCTGGGATTAAAGGAGTGCGCCACCACGCCCGCAGCCCTCATTTTTTAGTATTTGAGAGAGGTAAAGGTCAAGGGAGTATTTATTATTATTTTTTTCTTTCTCTGGAAGTTTGGGATCTAACACGTTACTTGCTATTGTATTATAGAACGTATGGATTATGTAATTTGTGGACAGACTTATTTTCCTCCTGTCCTGGGATGACACTCCCCTCTGACTTGCCACCCCTGATTCACATGCAATACATGTATGTGTGTCCAATTCTACAGGGCAGTGAAGATGAGTTTTGTGGACTACATGCGAGCCTGTGACTGGTTCCTTGAAATTCACTGTCCTTCAGAAAGTGATCGTGCCTAATGCAAATGATGATTAAAGAGTTGGGGAGGAATGAGCTGCCTTTCTAAGAGAGACAGTTCCGACAATGGCCACATGAAATCGGGCCCAGAGAACAGCCAGCACATGCAATGTTACAAAGCTGCCTTTTGAAGACATTTCTAGTTTGGTCTGTACATAGACAAAATCTGTAAGAGATTAGAAGCTGGAATTCCAGGTCCATTCTTCTCCAAACCAACACAGACCGTGGGATATGAAGCCTTTGCTTATAATATACGGGACTCTGTTCTCCAGCAACTGCCCAGAATACACTCATACACAGTTTCCTTTCTTCCCTTCCTTTGTGCGTGTACATGGGGGTGGTTGTGAATGTGTGTCGTGTCTGAGTGTGGGGCGGTGTAGAACAGAGATAGTGGGTAACTCCCTCTCTTCTTCTTCTTCTTCTTTTTTTATTTGATAGAGAAAGAGGGAGAGAGAGAGAGAATAGGCACACCAGGGCTTCCAGCCACTGCAAATGAACTCCAGACGCGTGCGCCCCCTTGTGCATCTGGCTAAAGTGGGTCCTGGGGAATCAAACCTGGGTCCTTTGGCTTTGCAGGCAAATGCCTTAACTGTTAAGCCATCCCTCCAGCCCTCCCTCTATTATTCTTCACCGTATTTATTAAGCTAGGTGTCTCACTAAACCTAGTGCTCACTGATTCTGCTAATCTTGCTAGTCAGGAATTCTGTCTTTACCTCCCAAGTGTTGGGACTACAGGCATGTATCAAGATAAATATGTGGGTGCTGGGGATTCAAACTCAGGTCCTCATGCTTGTGTGACAAACACTCTGTCCACTGAGCCATCTCCCCGGCCTTGTTCTCTACTGTACAAACAGAGGAGGTCATGTTTGGGGGACATGCTCTACTTGTACTGACTCTCACCTGAGACTATGCATGCCTTCAGGTCTGAACAAATTCATTTATAAATCCTGAAATTTAGCCAGGCATGGTGGCACAGCCCTTTAATCCCAGCACTTGGGAGGCAGAGGCAGGAGGATCCATATGAGTCACAGGCCAGCCTGGGACTACAGAGTGAGTTTCAGGTCAGTTTGGGCTACAGTGAGATCCTACCTTGAAACAAACAAACCAACTAACAAACAAACAACAACAAAAAAAATCCTGAGATTTCTAATTCCAGGTTATATTGCTCTCCCAATCTTCAAGTACTATCTGGTGAGATTTTTCCCCATTAAGACCAATCAAACACTATGCCATTTGGGTTTAAAATGAATGTTTAGAAAGACAATTAAGTGATGGGTCTTTATTTTCCATTTCTTTTTGCAACTATTATATTAAGTCAACAGTCCCCCAAAATAAACTTGCTTTTCTGCTTTGAATCAAAATTTTCACTTGGCAGACAGATGAGCTATGAACAGTGACCTTTGGAATTTGCAGAATTCTTTGGTTGCGTTATTTATTAGCTCACAAATGCTGCACATAGTTATAAGATATATATCAAGAAGGCTAAGGAGGGCTGGAAAGCCGGCTTAGTGGTTAAGGCACTTGCCTGCAAAGCTTAAGGACCCAGGTTTGATTCCCCAGTATCCACATAAATCAGAAGCACAAGATGGCACATGTGTCTGGCATTCCTTTGCCTTGGTTAGAAGCCCTGGCACGTCCATTGTCTTCCCTGCCCTCTCCTTCTCTATCTATCTGCCTCTTTCTCTGTCAAATAAATAAATCAATAAAATTTAAAAAATTAATCTGTTTTTTAAAAAAAAGAATAAGGTGGCTAAGGAAGAAATGCTAAAGGAAGCTGGGCATGGTGGCACACACCTTAATCCCAGCACTAGGGAGGTAGAGGTAGGAGGATCACCGTGAGTTCAAGGCCACCCTGAGACTACACAGTGAATTCCAGGTCAGCCTGGGCTAGAGCAAGACCCTACCTCAAAAAACCACAAAGAAGAAAAAAGAAAACACTAACGGACCTTTACTTCTGTCCATGAGTGTGGTACCTTTAAAGCTAATCTCCCCCATCAGGCAGCTGTGGAGCTGTATTTGAGCCTCAAGCTTCACAATGGCCTTGCACATTGGGAAGAACAGGGAAGAAATTCAGCCTCACTTTGATTTCATTTTGTGTGTGTGTGTGTGTTTGAAGTAGGGCCTCACTGTAGCCCAGGCTGATCTGGAATTCACCCTGTAGTCTCAGGGTGGCCTCGAACTCACAGAGATCCTCCTACCTCTGCCTCCCGAGTGCTGGAATTAAGGGTGTGCAACCATGCCGGGCCTCATGTTTACTTTTATTATAAAGGCAAGCCGTGCAAGTGGGAAAAAAAAAATTAGAAATTACAGAAAAGTAGAGGACAAAAATCATCCACAGAGCCATCACTGAAGCATAAAAGCTTCAGCATGAGCGTAGTGTCTCCCAAGTTAAAGGGGATGGGACTGGGGAGATGGCTTAGCGGTTAAGGTGCATGCCTGTGAGCAGAGACAAGTCATCTATCCCTACCGTACCCTAACCAACTTCCAGAATCCGTGAGCATCCTAAGATGTCTGTTTTATGCCATTAAGTTTGGAGGGGATTATCACTTGACCTAGTAGTCACTGGAACATATACAGACATCTGAGACATGGCAAGGCCATCTGACTGAAGAAAAAAAAAATTACCTGGGGGCTGGGTGCGGTAGCGCATACCTTTAATCCCAGCACTTGGGAGGAAGAGGTAGAGGTAGAAGGATCACTGCGAGTTCGAGGCCACCCTGAGACTACATAGTGAATTCCAGGTCAGCCTAAGCTAGAATGAGACCCTACCTTGAAAAACACACAAAAAAGAAAATTACCTAGGGGCTGGAGAGATGGCGTAGCAGTTAAGGCACTTGCCTATAAAGCCAAAGAACCCAGGTTTGATTTCCCAGGACCCATGTGAGCCAGATGCACAAAGGGCGCATGTGTCTGGAGTTGGTTTGCAGCAGCTGAACGCCCCAGCACACCCATTCTCTCTCTTTCTCCCTCTTCCTTTCTCTCTTTCTCTCTCTCAAATAAATAAATAAGAGTAAACATAAATTAAAAAGAAATTTAAGCCAGGTGTGGCGGTGCATGCCTTTAATCCCAGTACTCAGGAGGCATAAGTAGGAGGATTGCCATGAGTTCAAGGCCAATCTGAGACTAATTTCAGGTCAGCCTGAGGTAGAGTGAAATCCTACCTTGAAACCACCCCCTGCAAAAAAAATTATATATACCTAGACCATCAGACTATCACTTGGTAAAAATGTACCAATAAAAGGCTGGAGAGATGGCTTAGCAGTTTAGGCATTTGTCTGAAAGACAAAGGACTTGGGTTTGATTCCCCAGGACTCATGTAAGCCAGATGCACAAGGTCTCACAATTGTTTGGAGTTCATTTGCAGCAGCTGGTGGCCCTGGCATGCCCAATTCTCTCTCTCTGATAAATAAATAAACAAATGTATCACTTAGGGGCTGGGGAGGTGATCAGTGAATAAAGCACTTGATGGAAGACTTCTATAATCCCAGCACATTGAGTTAGATGGCAAAATGATAGACAAATACAGAAGAATTTTCCAGAAGCTTGTAAACCCGCTAGCCTGGAAAACAGAGCAGGTGAACAAATGGACGGTGAGCCCCAACGCCCAAAAGTTGTCCTCCAACATCCATGTGAATGTCATGCATATGTGCAGCCCTCCTCACACACCCACACAGAGCATATGCATGCACACGCACATGCACACACGTGTGCGTGCACACACACACACACACTCTCTCTCTGAAAAAAAGACTAAAAATATATTGGTAGCCCCAACTCTGTTTTTTGTTGTTGTTTGTTTTTTGAGGCAGGGTCTCACTCTAGCTCAGGCTGACTTGGAATTCACTATGTAGTCTCAGGGTAGCCTCGAACTCATGGCGATCCTCCTACCTCTACCTTCCGAGTGCTGGGATTAAAGGCGTGCACCACCACGCCTAGCTTAACCCCTGCAATCTTAAGGACACTGTCCAAACTCCCCTTCCTGTGTGTCTTGATTAACTGGTTACATCATCCCCGCTTCCTCAAGCTGGACGTGCGTCAGACACATGGAGGCTGCCAAGCTGTTACTATGAAACCCACCCTTTTTCTCACTTATTCTGGATGGCAGAGGCTCTCCAGAATCAAACATGAAGGCATATGGGCTTTCCTGAGACTTAGCACATCAGATGGAAAGGTGTGTGATCTTTAGAGACACACCCCAACAACACATGCTGGCTTCCAGGTCTAGTGTTTTTAACCAAGCTAAAAGTAGTATAAGACAAAAATAAAAATAAAAGGAGCCACATCACGAGGAGTGAGAAACAGTCCTTCCATCCCAGCGGTAAGTACCACCAACACTCGCAAGGGCAGTGACGTGCCCACATGGCACAAGCCTGGAACCAGAGTACCCGGCTTTGAATCTCGACTTTGCCACTGACTTTGGGCCCAGTCCTTTTATCTGTAACATGATGGTAACTTAACCTTAGAGGTCTGCTGTGAGAGTTAAATGAACGAATGTAGGCGGAGTACCTGAAGACCATTGTTACCACCGCCTTGTACAACAAACAGTACCACCACACCAGCATCGTTATCCGCATCACCACCGCCATGAGCGCCGGCCCCGCCCTGACGGCTGCTGCCATGACTACTGCCCTCAACATCACCACTGATCAGGACAGACAATGGTGGGGAACTAACCCAGAGTTAGGGAGGGGACTGCCAGGCCAAAGTTGGGCCCACAATCAACAAGGCAGGGACTAGCCATACTAGCCCTTGCCCAGGATGCATTTGCCCATTTTTTTAGGGTGTCCCTGGCCAGGAAGGGTTTAGAATCCTTGATGGCCTTCCTAGATGTTACAAAACACATTTTCTAGAATAAAAGAACCAAAATGGAGTTTCTTGTTTTTTTTTTTTTTTTGGTTTACTTATTTGTTTATTTGAGACAGAGAGAGGCAGATAGAGAGTGGATGTGCCAGGGTCTCTAGCCACTGCAAAGGAACTCCAGATGCATGCATCACCTTGTGCATCTGGCTTGATGTGGCTATTGGCGAATCCAAGATGATTCTCAGGAGAACTGAGTGATGGGAATGGAACAAGGAAAAGACTAGGTTAAAAAAAATGAAAGCTGACTTTTGGTTAAGATGGTGGCGTAGGCACCACGTCAAAGCAGCCTAGGGGGGGAAAAGACCAAAACAACTCAGCAAAATACACACTTTTACTAAAAAGAGAGGTGTATAGGAAATTGAAATGGCAGGGGAGAAGTAGAAGAGATCCAGAGCATCCAGAGCCCGCGGTGGTGGCAGCGCACCAGAAAGCTGCCAGGCTCGGCTCAAGCCACTGGAAAAGCCAGGTGCGGGCGCTTCCACTCACATGAGAGCTTCCCGCAACTCAAGAAACGTGAAGGGAGAGCGGCCGTGAGCAACGGAGGAGCAGATCACAAGGTGGAAGAACACGTGGAGCAGCGAGAGAACCAGAGCAGCTGCAGCTCCCTCCCCTCCCCCACCGCCTGTGCCCAGCTCCACTGAACAGAGCAGCGGCCCAGGACCCGGCCACGCCAACTTGAGCCAACAGCAAGACCCAAGCCGGTGCAGAGTCTGGCAGCAATATCAGTGTCTCCAGCACCGGCAACAGCGGCCCCAGCAGTGGCAGATCCAGCAGCAGCAGATTCAGTGGTAGCAGCGGCAGTTCCAGCAGCAGCAGTTCCAGCAGCGGGGGTGCCGATCTACAGGGCCACAGTTGCCAGGCTCGGTTTGCCCCACGGGAAAAGCCAGTGCCCAGCTCCAGAAATCAGAACAGCAGCCTGACAACCCAGCCATTAATTTGACTGAGACCAAAATCACCCAAGGTAACTGGGATTGCCCCAGGGAAGGGTCTCACTTGGTCACAAGCTGACTTGGATCCCTCAACAGACCAGAAATCTAAACCTCTTTGTTGATAGAGGATCTGGTCATTATAATAACTACTCTTGCATAAATACTCGGTGCTGTTTTTGATTGAATGTGTATAGTGTTTGGTTAAATTTTAGAATCTACCTGTATTTTATTCCACTCAGCCTACTTGAATACTCCCATAGCAGGGAAACTCAACCCCTAGGAACACATTTGTAGATTCTCTAAGAGTCTTAAGAGCCACACCTAACACCTTAAGCTCCTACCCTGAAGATATATAACATCAAATCAATTGATACAGCTAAGAATACCCAGCTAGCTAGAAAATCCAAGCATTAACTTAATCCAAGATGCAAAAATATATACATTATAACACAAGAAACACTAAAAAGCAAGACAATATAAATCCACCTAAAAATATTAATGCATCAGAAATGTCCTCCAGTGAGAACAAGTTAGAGGAAATGCCTGAGAAAGGTTTCAAAAGAATGATTGTAAATATGTTCAAAGAAGTCAAAGAACAAATCAAAGGAATCAAAGAAGATATCAAAGAGGAAATCAAAGGAGTCAAAGAGGAAATCAAAGAAGATGCAGGACACCAATTTTATGAAATAAAGAAGGCAATACAAGACATAAATAAGGAAATAGAAATAATAAAGAAAAACAAGTCAGAGTTACTAGCAATGCAGAACACAGTTAATGAAATAAAAAATTCTGTAGAAAACTCACCAGTAGAATGGATGAAGGAGAGGTCAGAATATCTAAGCTAGAAGACCAGGTGGCAGATCTAATACAGTCCAACAAAGAGAAAGAGAAACTTATAGAAAAGTATGAGTGGGAATTTCAAGATATTCGGGGCACTATAAAAAGATCAAACATAAGAATTCAGGGCATAGTAGAAGGAGAAGAATTCCACTCCAAAGGCATAGTAGGCATCTTCAACAAAATGATAGAAGAAAACTTCCCCCAAATTGGGAAAGAGGTGCCAATGCAGATACAGGAAGCCTTTAGAACCCCAGCCAGACAAAACCTGGAAAGAACCTCTCCTCGCCATATTATAATCAAACTACCAAACACACAAACCAAAGAAAAAATATTGAAAGCAGTTAGAGAAAAAAATCAAGTTACCTACAAAGGCAAGCCTATCAGGATTACAGCAGATTACTCAACACAAACTTTCAAAGCCAGAAGGGCTTGGAGTGATATATTCCAAGTTCTGAAAGATAACAACTGTCAACCAAGGTTACTTTATCCTGCAAAACTATCCATTCAAATAGAAAGAGAAATAAGGACATTCCATGGCAAAAAGCAGGTTAAAGGAGTATTTGAAGACAAAACCAGCTCTACAGAAAGTACTTGACAGAATCCTCCATGCTGAAGAAAAGGAAAAGCACACATACAAGGAACCTGGAAAAACAAGCAATACTCAAATACTAGCTAACACAAGAGAGCAAAGTTAGAACCAGAACCACAAAAAAAAGGCAAACATAAATACATACCTTTTAATAATATCTCTTAATATCAATGGCCTCAATGCCCCAACAAAAAGACATAGGTTTGCAGACTGGGTTAAAAAGCAGGATCCTGGGCTGGAGAGATGGCTTAGTGGTTAAGCGCTTGCCTGTGAAGCCTAAGGACCCCAGTTCAAGGCTTGGTTCCCCAGGTCCCACGTTAGCCAGATGCACAAGGGGGCGCATGGGTCTGGAGTTCGTTTGCAGAGGCTGGAAACCCTGGCACGCCCATTCTCTCTCTCTCCCTCTATCTGTCTTTCTCTCTGTGTCTGTCGCTCTCAAATAAAGAAATAAAAAATTAAAAAAAAAAAAAAGAAAAAAAAAAGCAGGATCCTACAATTTGTTGTCTCTAAGAAACTCACCTTTCTACAAAGGATAGACATTATCTTAGGGTGAAAGTTTGGAAAACGGTGCTTCAAGCAAATGGGCCTAGAAAACAAGCAGGGGTTTCTGTCCTAATATCTGACAAGGTAGACTTTAGTCCAATGTTGGTCAAGAAAGATAAGGAAGGTCACTTTATATTGATTCAGGGCACACTCCAACAGGAGGACATTACAATCCTAAACATATATGCACCTAACCTGGGGGCTCCCAAATTCATCAAGCAAACACTATTAGGACTAAGGTCACAGATAACACCAAACACAGTGGTGGTGGGTGACTTTAACACCCCACTCTCATCAATTGACAGGTCATCCCAGGAAAAAATAAACAGAGAGGCATCTGGACTAAATGAGGTCATAGAAGTAATGGACCTAACAGATATATACAGGACATTTCATCCAAATGCTGAAGAATATACACTCTTTTCAGCAGCACCTGGAACATTCGCTAAAATAGACACAAAGCAAATCTTAACAAATTCAGGAAAATTGAAATAATTCCTTGCATTCTATCTGACCACAATGGAATTAAACTACAAATCAGTAGCAAGAAAGGCTATAGAGCATACTCAAAATCATGGAAACTAAACAATATACTACTAAATGATGAATGGGTCAATGAGGAAATCAAAAAATTTATAGAGTCAAACGATAATGAGAACACAGCATACCAAAATCTCTGGGACACAATGAAGGCAGTTCTAAGAGGTAAATTTATAGCTTTAAGTACCTATATTAAGAAATTAGAAGGGTCGCAAGTAAACATCCTAATGCTTCACCTTAAAGCCTTGGAAAAAGAAGAACAAGGTAAACAAAAAATCAGTAGACAGGAAGAAATAATAAAGATTAGGGCAGAAATTAATGAAATAGAAACAAAAAAAAATCCAAAAAATTAATGAAACAAAGAGTTGGTTCTTTGAAAAGATAAATAAGATTGATAAACCCTTAGCAAATCTGACCAAAAGAAAGAGAAGAGACACAAATTAATAAAATCAGAGGTGAAAAAGATAACATCACAACAGATTCCAGAGAAATTAAAAAAAATCATAGGGACATACTATAAAAGCATATATTCCGCAAAGTATGAAAATCTGAAAGAAATGGATGAGTTCCTTGATTTATATGACCTACCTAAATTAAATCAAGATGAGGTTAATCACTTAAATAGACCTATAAGAAGCATGGAGATCTGAACAGTTATCAATAATCTCCGAACTAAAAAAAGCCCAGGCCCAGATGGATTCACTGCTGAATTTTACCAGACCTTCAAGGAAAAGCTAACACCATTGCTTCTTAAGCTTTTCCAGGAAATAGAAAAAGAAGGAATTCTACCAAACTCTTTCTATGAAGCCAGCATCACCCTGATACCAAAACCAGGCAAAGATAGAACAAAAAAAGAAAATTACAGACCAATCTCCCTCATGAATATAGATGCAAAAATTCTCAACAAAATATTGGCAAACAGAATACAAGAATATATCAAAAAGATCATTTACCCTGAACTAGTAGGCTTTATCCCAGAAATGAAGGGATGGTTCAATATATGCAAATCTATAAATGTAATACATTATATAAATGGGTTGAAGCACAAAAATCACATGATCATCTCATTAGATGCAGAGAAAGCATTTGACAAAATCCAACATCCCTTCATGATAAAAGTCCTCCAGAGACCGTGAATAGAAGGAACATATCTCAATATAATAAAAGCTATTTATGACAAGCCTACAGCCAACATATTACTAAATGGGGAAAAACTGGAAGCTTTTCCTCTAAAATCAGGAACAAGACAAGGGTGTCCACTGTCCCCACTTTTATTTAATACAGTTTTGGAAGTCTTAGCCATAGCAATAAGGCAAGAGACACACATAAAAGGAATACAAATTGGAAAGGAAGAGATAAAGTTATCATTCTTTGCAGATGACATGATTCTATACATAAAGGACCCTAAAGACTCAACTAGCAAACTGTTAGAGCTGATCAAAACCTACAGCCATGTAGCAGGATACAAAATAAATACACAGAAATCAGTAGCCTTCATATATGCTAACAACAAACACACTCACAATTGCATCAAAAAAAAAAAATAAAGTACCTTGGAATAAACCTAACCAAGGAAGTAAAGAATCTCTACCATGAGAACTTTAAAACACTCAAGCGAGAAATTGCAGAAGACACTAGAAAGTGGAAAAACATCCCTTGTTCCTGAATGGGAAGAATCAATATTGTGAAAATGGCAATCTTACCAAATGCAATCTACACATTCAATGCAATCCCTATCAAAATTCCAAAGGCATTCTTCATGGAAATAGAAAAAACAATCCAAAAATTCATTTGGAATTACAAAAAACCTTGAATATCTAAAATAATCCTGAGCAACAACAAAAATAAGGCTGGTGGTATCACCAAACCTGATTTTAACCTATACTACACAGCCATAGTAACAAAAACAGCGTGGTACTGGCACAAAAACAGACATGTAGATCAGTGGAACAGAACAGAGGACCCAGATGTAAGTCCAGGCAGCTACAGCCATCTGATATTTGATAAAAATGCCAAAAATACTCATTGGAGAAAAGACAGCCTCTTCAGCAAGTGGTGTTGGGAAAACTGGATATTATATCTGTAGAAGGATGAAAATAGATTCTTCTCTCTCTCCATGCACAAGAATTAAGTCCACATGGATTAAAGACCTTAACATAAGACCTGAAACTCTGAAACTGCTAGAGGAAAAATAGGGAAACCTTTCCACATATTGGTTTTGACAAAGACTTTCTGAATACAACCCCAATTGCTCAGGCAATAAAACCACAGATTAATCACTGGGACCTCATGAAATTACAAAGATTTTGCACTGCAAAGTACACAGTGAAAAAAGCAAAGAGGCAACCTAGAGAATGGGAAAAAAATCTTTGCCAGCTATATATCTGATAGCGGATTAATATCTAGGATATACAAAGAACTCAAAAAGTTAAATAATAAGGAATCAAACAAGCCAATCAAAAAAGGGCTATGGAGCTAAATAGAGAGTTCTCAAAGGAAGAAATCAGGAATGGCATATAAGCATCTAAAAAATGTTCTACGTCACTAGTCATCAGGGAAATGCAGATTAAAACTACATTGAGATTCCATCTCACTCCTGTCAGATTGGCTACCATCATGAAAACAAATGATCATAAATGTTGGCGGGGATGTGGAAAAAGAGGAACCCTTCTACACTGCTGGTGGGAATGCAATCTGGTCCAGCCATTGTGGAAATCAGTGTGGAGGTTCCTAAAACAGCTAAAGATTAATCTACCATATGACCCAGCTATAGCACTCCTAGGCATATATCCTAAGGACTCATCTCATTTCCTTAGAAGTACATGCTCAACCATGTTTATTGCTGCTCAATTTATAATAGCTGGGAAATGGAACCAGCCTAAATGTCCCTCAACTGATGAGTGGATAATGAAGATGTGGCACATTTATACAATGGAGTTCTACTCAGCGGTAAAGAAAAAGGAAGTTATGAAATTTGCAGAAAAATGGATGGACCTGGAAAGGATTATACTAAGTGAGGTAATCCAGGCCCAGAAAGCCAAGCGCCACAGGTTCTCTCTCATATGTGGATCCTAGCTACAGATGATTGGGCTTCTGCCTGAGAAGGAAAATACTTAGTAGCAGAGGCCAGTATGTTACAAAGGAGACATAAAGGGAAGAGAAAGGAAGGGAGGAGGGTACTTAATAGGTTGATATTGTATATATGTAATTACGTAATTACAATGATTGTAATGGGGAGGTAATATGATGGAGAATGGAATTTCAAATGGGAAAGTGTGGGGGTGGGGAGGGAGGGAATTACCATGGGATATTTTTTATAATCATGGAAATTGTTAATAAAAATAATAAAAAAAAAGAAAATGAAAGCTGAGGTTCTGGGAGTGTGGTTCAATGGTAGAGTGTTTGCCTAGCATGCATGAAGCCTAGAGTTATACTCCCAGTATGAGATAGAGAGAAAGAAGGCTGAAATACGAATATGATTAAGTACTAAAAATGCATGCTATAACATCCTTAAGCTTGCTAAAGGTGGACCACAAGTCTGTGCCTAGTCACCCAGTCAAGGAATCCCTCCAGGGGTGACACAGGGTGCCTTAGGGACTAACTGCGGCCTATGGCTATGTTGTTGGGTCTCAACAGTCTGGTTGCTTTTTCAACTGGTTAGTTGCTTAAGTGATCTATTTTCTTTTTATTTATTTATTTATTTTTAAATTATTTATTTATTTGAGAGCGACAGACACAGAAAGAAAGACAGATAGAGGGAGAGAGAGAGAATGGGCACGCCAGGGCTTCCAGCCTCTGCAAACGAACTCCAGACGTGTGCGCCCCCTTGTGCATCTGGCTAACGTGGGACCTGGGGAACCAAGCCTCGAACCTGGGTCCTTAGGCTTCACAGGCAAGCGCTTAACTGCTAAGCCATCTCTCCAGCCCTATTTATTTATTCTAAAAATATTTGTTTATTTATTTGTGAGAGAGAAAGAGGCAGAGATAGATGGAGAGAGGGGGGGGGAGAAAATGGATGCTCCAGGGCTTCTAGCCACTGCAAACAAACTCCAGATGCATGCGCCCCCTTGTGCATCTGGCTTACTTGGGTCCTGGAGAATCGAACCAGGATCCTTTGGCTTTGCAGGCAAATGCCTTAATTGCTAAGCCATCTCTCCAGCCCCAAGAAATCTATTTTCTATTGTAAGAAAAGGAGGCAGAAACTTTAGGAAGAGGTTTATTTAGCTCGCAGGTTTGGAGACTAAGCATCCTTGGTCAGGCAGCACCATTGTCAGCCTCTGCTGAGTCGTCCTACACATGCGACTGTCACATCACGGCAGAAAGACAAAAAGAGACAAGAAGGATCCACACTGCTGACGGCTTTGTAACAACTGACTCCAATTCACTCTGCAAGACCATCGTCGCCCCTTTTAAGAAATGCTAAGTAGGGGCTAGGGAATGGCTTAGCGGTTAAGGCACTTGCCTGTGAAGCCTAAGAACCACGGTTCCATCCCCCAGGACCCACGTAAGCCAGCTGCACAAGGTAGCACAAGCATCTGGAGTTTGTTTGCAGTGGCTGGAGCCCTGGCTCGCCCATTCTTTCTCTATCTGCCCCTCTCTCGCGCGCGCGCAAATAAATAAGTAACACATTTTAAAAGAAGTAATTGTAAATGAAATATTTGAAAAAAAAAGAAGAAGAAGAAGAAGAAAGGCCAGAGAGATGGCTTAGTGGTTAAGGCATTTGCCTGTGAAGCCTAAGGACCCGGGTTTAATTCCAGAGTTCCATTGCAGTGATTGGAGGCCCTGATGCGCCCATTCTCTATCTCTCTCTCTATCTGCCTCTTTCTCGTCTCTCTCTTCCTCCTTCTCTCAAATCAATCAATAAAATATTTAGTATTAAAAAAATTAAAAAAGGAGGGCTGGAGAGATGGCTTAGCGGTTAAGTGCTTGCCTGTGAAGCCTAAGGACCCCGGTTCGAGGCTCGGTTCCCCAGGTCCCACGTTAGCCAGATGCACAAGGGGGCGCACGCGTCTGGAGTTCGTTTGCAGAGGCTGGAAGCCCTGGCGTGCCCATTCTCTCTCTCTCCCTCTGTCTGTCTTTCTCTGTGTCTGTTGCTCTCAAATAAATAAATTAAAAAATTGTTTAAAAAAATAAAAAAAGGAAACAGTCGGTGGGTAAGAGCACTTGCTGGCAGGCATGAGAAGGCACTCAGCAACTAGAAAGCTGGATGTGGCCACACTCACATAGGGCCGCAGTTCCGTGGTGGGCAGAGACCAGAGGTTCACGGGGACCTGCTGGACAGTCTGACCAAAACAAAATAAAATCAGACAAGCAAATTAATAACAGCAAGCCAACAAGCAGCTCCAGTGACTCGGTCTCAAAGAAATAAAGTAGAAGCGTAATACAGGATAGAGACAGCCTCTGCACACATCTGCACACACGCACGTGCATACACACCCCCCATCACGCATATTACTCACACGCATGTACACACACAGAGAAAGGAGCGGGCGTGGTGGTACACACTTTTAGTCTCAGCACTCGGGAGGCAGAGTTAGGAGGATCACTGTGAGTCTGAGGCCAGCCTGGGACTGCAAAGTGAAGTTCAGGTCAGCCTGGGCTTGAGTGAGACCCAACCTTGAAAAATCAAACAACTTAAAATAAATAAATAATACATTAAAAATGGTAAATAAATATTTGAAAAGAAGAAGGAGGAGGAGAAGGAGAAATTAGGGCTGGAGCAATGGCTTAGCAGTTAAGGCATTTGCCTGTGAAGCCTAAGGACCCAGGTTCAATTCCCTAGAACCTACATAAGCCAGATTTACAAGGTTGCACATGTGTCTGGAGTTCCTTTGCATTGGAGGCCCTGGTATGCCCATTCCCTCTCTCTCTCTCCCTCTCTCTCTCTCTCTCTCTCTCTCTCTCTTCTTTTAAAAAACAAAATCATGGTCCACCCCTTTCATCTCAGAACTTGAGAGGCTGGAGTAAGAGGATGGCTTTGAGTTTGGGTCCAATCTGGGATATAGAGTGATTTCCAGGTAAGCCTGACCTAGCGCAAAACCCAGCTTCAAAACAAACAAACAAACAAACAACAAGCCAGGCATGGTGGCACACACCTTGAATGCCAGCACTTGGGAGGCAGAGGTAGGAGAACGGCTATGAGTTCAAGGCCAACCTGAGACTGCATAGTGAAGTCCAAGTTAGCCTGGGCTACAGCCAGGCCCTACCTCAATAAATAAATAAATACTCAAATAAATCAAAGATAAAAATTAAGTGAAAGAAAATGGAGAGACTTGGTGACGTGGCAACATAGGACCAGCTCTCCCTCCCTCCTTTGGGCAGGTGAGAGTCAGTGCCTCCTTGAAGAAGCCACCTCAGTGCTCAGCGCTTCTCCAAGAGATCTTCCCACCTTCTCTCCTCCTTGGTCACCTGCCATGCCCAAGGGACCTTTGAGAGTGTGGCCCAAATAGTTTCCATGGTTACTGGAATAGAAACCATCCTTGTCCTTAGGTAAGCACAGATGTTCTTACCCTATGCCTGACCCTCCTGAACCAGAACAATCATGCTCACCCTTACCCAGCTACCAGCCATTGCCGTCCTCCTTAGGGGCAGCTATGACTCCTTGTGAGAGACCCTCAGCTGAGACTCAGCTTCTAATTGCATGCCGTTCTGCGCTGGCTGCATGTGGTCCCATGGCCTTAGGAGGTGCTAGAAGATACGGGCTGTAGAAAGTTCGCTGAAGGGGACATTGTCTTCAATGCTGGGGTGAGACTTCTTTGGGATGCAGTTGCTTTGGGGACACCCCCACTCCCATAAGGAAGCCATCGCCCCTTCACCAAGCTACGCTGGGTGGAATTGTCACTTTGGGGTGTGTCGGTGCTCCACCTGGCACGGTTAGTGACGTCTCTAAGGGAAAGATCACAGAACCCCCTCCCTGCAGGAGGGAAGTTCCGCAGCACTGTTTTTATTGTTGTTGTTTTTGTTTTTCGAGCAGAGAGAGAGACAGACAAAGAGAGAATTGCATATGAACTCCAGATGCATGAGCCCCTTGTGCATCTGGCTTATGTGAGTCCTGGGGAATCGAACCTGATTCCTTTGGCTTTGCAGGCAAATACCTTAACTGCTAAGCCATCTCTCCAGCTCTTATTATTATTATTATTATTAGTTATATAAACAGTGTGTAAACAGCCATGTTGGTACTATCATTAACCTCCTCCTTGTCCTCCCTTCTCTGTAGGGACCCTCCTCATTGGGGAATGTGGGTCTGCATTGTGGGGTCAGCCATCAGTTACGGGGAAGAGGCAATGTCTCCATACTTAATTTCCCAACTTGTGGCTCTAACAATCCTTCCGCCCCCCTCTTCCATGAATTTCCCTGAGCCATGTTGGGTTCATTTTAGGTCTACTCCAGTGATGAGGTCTTGGGAGCCTGTGTGTCTCTGGATCTCTGGTTTGGTAGGAGTTGAGTGTTCTCCTCTGTGTCTATCTCCTTCACCTTTGCTCAGCACTTTATTTTTTTTTTTTTTTAATTAAAATTTCAGCACAGAGCTGTTGAGTAAGTACACAGGGAGCATGAAGGAAGAATGGGAGAAGGGCCTAGAATGCACCTGTCACTCAGGGCTAACTTTCCAACAGAGAGCTACTGGAGTTCCTCCCGTTTGGATGAGAAAGGGTTCCTTCCAGCCCACCCCAGCCCACAGGTAGGGTCTCCAGCCCAGGCTGACCAGGAATTCCCTATGTAGTCTCAGGATGACCTTGAACTCTTGGCCGCCCTCTCGAGTGCTGGGATTACAGACATGCACCACCACGCCCAGTTAGCAACCCTTGCCACAGTTGTGGGTTCAAGACCATAGGAAATGCTCTGGAAGGAAGACTAGATTTGGACAAGTCCCACAACTGTACAAACTGCTGCTATTTTGGACTCTGATTTTTTAACTCAACAGTTAAAAAGGGCTTGGATTTAAAGAGCTGATGTCTGTCTTCTGATTCAGCCTTTCTTGGCAGCCATATGTCTTCCGGTTTAAAAATGTCCACCCATTCCAGTACGGGATTAAGAAACACAGACAAGGATTTTTTTTTTTTTTTAAGCCACACTGCCTCCCCGTTACCAGAAGCAGGTAAAGGGTCCCCCAACAGATGTCGGCACAGATGGGGCTTATCTGCTTTCCTGTCGATCTACACGCCCACACTGCTGGCTCTCAAAAAAGGTTAGATAATGACAGTGACTCAGGAGGCCGAGAATGTGAATTATGTGACACGTTGCCCGGATCTAGCCCATGTAAGGCTATTGTTCAACCCACCATAGTTAGCCTGGAAAGGAGACACCATCCTTGCTTAAACAAACAAATAAACAAACAAAAAAAGAGGGTGGGGGTAGGGACGGCCAGAAAACCCTTTGATCAGGAGTCCAGGCCTGGTGACGGGCCTCTCTGGGCTATTCCACTGCAGAGCTCTGAGCTCAGAGCCACCCCTTGAGATAGACTCAGCAATCCAATGCTGTGACCCAGAAGTTCAAGGACAGGAGAGAGCAGAGAAGATTCAAGAGGGCTTGAGGCTGAGATGTCCATGGTCAGGTCTCCTTCAGGTCCGAGAGTTGACCACCAGGAAGTTTCACCCACGCATTCATGTTGGCCTCTCTGCAACACATTATGATGAGGTTTTATCAGAGCAAAAACTTAAAAAAAATCATTTATTTATTTAATTGAGAGAGAGAGAGAAAGAAAGTGCCAGATACAGAGAGAGAGAATGGGCGCGCCAGGGCCTCTAAGTCCCTGCAAATGAACTCCAGACACACGTGCTACTTTGTGCGTCTGGTTTATGTGGGTGTTGGGGAATTGAACCTGGGTCCTTAGGCTTCACAGGCAAGCATCTTAACTGCTAAGCCATCTCTCCAGCTCAGAGCAGAAATTCTTGAGGGGAAAAAACAAAACAAAACAGACAGACCATGAGGTAACAAGCAGCCTGATTTTGAAACATGGTCCTGCTCTATGCAATCTTCAGTGTCCCTACATGTGACATGGGGACAATCATAGCCCAGAATAGACATAGCAGAGGGTTGCCATGAAGGAAAAACATGAGCTAGCTTGAGTGTCTGGGCACAGTTCTGATGCAAAGTGTTCAGTCAGGGCTAGCTTATTCTTTTTTTTTTAATTTTTATTTATTTATTTGAGAGCGACAGACACAGAGAGAAAGACAGATAGAGGGAGGGAGAGAATGGGCGTGCCAGGGCTTCCAGCCTCTGCAAACGAACTCCAGATGCGTGCACCCCCTTGTGCATCTGGCTAACGTGGGACTTGGGGAAGCGAGCCTCGAACCGGGGTCCTTAGGCTTCACAGGCAAGCGCTTTACCGCTAAGCCATCTCTCCAGCCCTTATTCTTTTTTTTTTAATTTTTAATTTTTGTTTATTTTTATTTATTTATTTGAGAGCAACAGACATACAGAGAAAGAAAGAGGCAGAGAGAGAGAGAGAGAGAGAGAGAGAGAGAGAGAGAGAGAGAATGGGCTTGTCAGGGCCTCCAGCCACTGCAAACGAACTCCAGATGCATGCGCCCCCTTGTGCATCTGGCTGACGTGGGTCCTGGGGACTCAGGCCTCTAACCAGGGTCTTTAGGCTTCACAGGCAAGCACTTAACCACTAAGCCGTCCCTTCAGCCCAGAGCTGGTTATTCTTATTCCTAGTCTAGGAGCCTCACCCCTGAAATGGACCTGAGTAGACCCAAAATTATGACTGAAGTGAATATGTAAAAATCTAGCAGTTAAGCCGGGCGTGGTGGTGCACACCTTTAGTCCCAGCACTTGGGAGGCAGAGGTAGCAGGATTGCCTTGAGTTCAAGGCCACCCTGAAACTACAGTATATTCCAGGTCAGCCTGGGCCAGAGTGAGACCCTACCTCAAAAAACAAAAACAAAACAAACCAAACACACACACACACACACACACACACACACACACACACGGCCCTTATGCATGACTACCATCAATAAATATACGAAATCAAGTGAGAGAAACTAACCTGGGAAATATAAAATACACAAATTTCCGAATTTAGTCATTCACTAAAGCAGTTTGAAAGAAGTCTGGTATTTTCTCAGGAAAGGGAAAATATCAAGTCAGAAAGTATTTGTTACATTTCTACCATATGCTTATCTAGAGGGAGAAAGTTCAAATGATGGTGATTAAATAGTACCTCTTTACATATTAAGTGCTTCTATAAAGGATGTTTTTTTTCCCCTCTGTTCTGATCCTTCAAGCAAGATATATTCTCTATTTTATGTTTTGTTTTGTTTTTCAAAGTAGGGTCTCACTCTAGCCCAGGCTGACCTGGAATTCACTCTGTATTCTCAGGGTGGCCTCAAACTCACAGAGATCCTCCTGCCTCTGCCTCCCCAGTGCTGGGATTAAAGGTGGGCCCCACCACACCTGGCTTATTCTCTATTTTAAAATGAAGACCTTGAGACACAAAAATTAAGCAAGCTGGTCAAGTTCCCTCAGTAAATGACTGAGCTGGGGGTGGGGTAGGGTGAGGTTCTGTTTGATGGCAGACAGAACAGATGATAACACTGACTGTCTTCTGAACAACCAGCAGTGTGCTGCCCTCTTGATGGCATTGCTTTGTTGAATTCTTGTGCCAGGGATATTGGGCAGGAGCTATTATTCTGTCCACTTAAAAATACTTTTTATTTTTATTTATTTATGATAAAGAGAGAGAGAAAGGGTGCACCAGGGCCTCTAGCCACTGTAAAGAAAATCCAGACACACGTCCCACCATGGACATCTGGCTTATGTGGATTCTGGGGAATCTAACCTGGGTCCTTAGGCTTTGCAGGCAAGCACCTTAATTGCTAAGCCATCCCTCTGCCCTTATGTATTTAGAAAAAAAAAATCATTTTCAAATATTTTTATTTATTTGTGAAGAGAGAGGCAGAACATGAGGGAGAAGGAGAGAAAAAGAACTCCAGATGCATGTGCCACTTTGTGCATCTTTTATGGCTTTATGTGGTGACTGGGGAACTGAACCCATGCCAACAGGCATTGCGGGCAAGCCCTTTCAACCACTGAGCCATCTCCTCAGCTCCAGGCCCATTTTGTATATGAGGAAAACCTCAAGAGCCAGCCCAGAGTCTCACAGGTGCAGTGGGAGAGTTAGGCATCAACGCCAGGTAAAGGTGCTCAGATGTTTACCAGATCAATGCCATGACAACAGCAAAAGAGACAGGGTGCTCTCCTCGGTGTCAAGGGTCCTCCGCGTGGGTGGCCAGCCCGGTGCCCGCGAAAGGGATTTTGTGTTCTCTTTCTCCGCACTTACATAAGTTATTCGCAAGCACTCTCTTCTAGGAAACTGTGCTTCTCCAAAGCATACTGCTCATAGCCGCTCATGACAACCTAATAAAGCCAAGGTCATGGGAAACATTGTCTCTTTTTTTTTCTCAATTTTTATTAACATTTTCCATGATTATAAAAAGTATCCCATGGTAATGCCCTCCCTCCCCCCCCTTTCCCCTTTGAAATTCCATTCTCCATCATATCCCCTCCCCATCTCAATCAATCTCTCTTTTATTTTGATGTCATGATCTTTTCCTCCTCTTATGATGGTCTTGTATAGGTAGTGTCAGGCACTGTGAGGTCATGGATATCCAGGCCATTTTATGTCTGGAGGAGCACGTTGTAAGGAGTCCTACCCTTCCTTTGGCTCTTACATTCTTTCTGCCACCTCTTCTGCATTAGACCCTGAGCCTTGGAAGGTGTGATCGAGAGAAACATTGTCTCTTAAGAGCATGTGGCTGCATGAGGAGCAAGAGGCTTTAAGTTAGTTTGTATCTTGAAGGGTTTCTCCCCCCCTCCCCCCAGAGAACATTGGTTGAGTTTATTTGGAGTAATTGGGAGACCTGTGAACATCCCGAGTCGTGTGGGCCTCGGTTAGTACAAGCTGGTGGACCATTTGGCAGTTCTCCTGGTGGGTCTTTTTTAGTTGACAGCATCTGCCTTACAGGACATCTTGATTCTCTAATTCTACGATTCTCATGTAGAGAAACAAAGAGCAAGTGTCAAAAGTCAGAGTTCTCGCTCACCCTACACACCCTTCACTTAGAAACCTCCAGCTTTTTCTTTTTTGATATCAAATCACCCTACCTTTTTTGTTGTTGTTTAGAGGTAGGGTCTCACTCTAGCCCAGGCTGACCTGGAATTCACTATGGAGTCTCAGGGTGGCCTCGAACTCATGGCGCTCCTCCTACCTCTGCCTCCTGAGTGCTGGGATTAAAGGTGAGCGTCATCACGCCGAGCTAAATCACTCTATCTTTGCAGTGATGGGTGAAAAGGGAAAGATGTGGCTATTTTGTAGGCACCAAGACGCTCTGAGAAGGAGTCACAAACCACATGTGACTGCCTCTTTAGAAATTCATTACATACTATTCAGCAAAATGTGAGACCCAGCTTTTCAGTTACATCAGCCATCTTCCGAGTGCTCAAAACCACTTATGCCTAGTGGTTACCAAGGTGGACGGTGCAGATTTAGAATGTTTCCATTGTCCCCAAGCAGGGCTTCAGGGCTGTGCACATCTATGATGCTCCCTCAAGGAATCTGAAAGGCCTGAGGCCTCCACTACTGTGACCAAGGGTAGGTTTCCCAGAAGCAGATCTGGGGGTACAGATTCAGGTGTGGGTAGATTATTCCAGAAGTGCAGGAAACACAGAGGAAGAGACCAACACCGAGAAGCAGAAGTGGTGTGGAACAGTAGTATATACATCTCAGGGTCACTCCCACGGAGGGAGGGAGCAGGGATAGCTGTATTTGGCTCCAAGGACCCTGTCCCAGAGCTGTGAACGCCCTCGGTCTTCTGCTGTGTCTGTGGGTGGGCAGAGGTTTCAGAGGTTGATCAGAGAGGGCGTGGAGGGGCAGGCACGGGCATGCGCACCCCAAATGCTGAGCAGTGTGGACTGCAGAACAGCAGCTGCCACAGAGATGTTTAAAGATGCTTTCACTGTGGAATCTTGCTGGAACATTCTGTCTGTGTCCTTGAGCTGGTACCTCATTAGGGATCATGTGGTTTTGGCAATGTCAGAGGAAGGAGAAGGAGAGCAGGCAGAGAGACAAGAAACTCAAGGATGGGCTGGAGAGATGGCTTAGCGGTTAAGCACTTGCCTGTGAAGCCTAAGGACCCCGGTTCGAGGCTCGGTTCCCCAGGTCCCACGTTAGCCAGATGCACAAGGGGGCGCACGTGTCTGGAGTTCGTTTGCAGAGGCTGGAAGCCCTGGCACGCCTATTCTCTCTCTCCCTCTATCTGTCTTTCTCTCTGTGTCTGTCGCTCTCAAATAAATAAATAAATAAAATTAAAAAAAAAAAAAAAAAGAAACTCAAGGATGTTCACCTGGGCTGACTTTACAGCCATCAAGTACGCAGTAGTAGATGGGTGTGGTGGTGCATGCCTTTAGTCCCAGCGCTCAGGAGGCAGAGATAGGAGTATCGCCATGAGTTCAAGGCCACCCTGAGACTCCATAGTGAATTCCAGGTTAGCCTGGGCTAGAGTGAGACCCTACCTGGAATACAAAAAAAAAAAAAAAGAAAGAAAGAAAGAAAAAGAAAAAAAAAATAAAACCCTAACTAACAACTCTATGTGGCTTTTTATTTGTTTGTTTTTGTTTTTGTTTTTTGAGGTAGGGCCCAGGCTGACCTGGAATGCATTATGTAGTGTCAGGGTGGCCTTAAACTCATGGTGAGTCTCCTACCTCTGCCTCCTGAGTGCTGGGATTAAAGGCGTGTGCCACCACACCCAGCTTTATGTGGCATATCTTCAAAATAACATTTATTTATTTATTTAATTTATTTATGTGTGTGGGTATGTCAAAGTCTTTTGCCACTGCAAACCAACACCAGATACTTAAGCCAGTTTTTGCAACTAGCTTTACATGGATGCTGGGGAATTGAACCTGTGTTTGTAAGAAAGTGCCTTTCAACACTGAGCAATCTCTCCAGCCTCATATATTTTTTTCATGATGGAATCCTTTTTACTCTTTTATTTTTATTTTTTAATCTTATTTTATCTCAATTTTTAAAAAAACATTTTCCATGATTATAAAAAATATCCCATGGTAATACCCTCCCTACCCCACTTTCCCCTTTGAAATTCCATTCTCCATCATATCTCTTCCCCATCTCAATAAGTCTCTCTCTTACTTTGATGTCATGATCTTTCCCTCCTTTTATGATGGTCTTGTGTAGGTAGTGTCAGGCACTGTGAGGTCATGGATATCCAGGCCATTTTATGTCTGGAGGGAGCACGTTGTAAGGAGTCCTACCCTTCCTTTGGCTCTTACATTCTTTCTGCCACCTCTTCTGCATTAGACCCTGAGCCTTGGTCGGTGTGATTGAGATGTTACTCGGTACTCCAGTCACTTCTTTCCAGCACCATGATACCTTCTGAGTCGTCCCAAGGTCACTGCCATCTGAAAAGAGAAGATTCTCTACCCAAAGTGAGAGTAGCATTAATCATATTTTGTTTTTTTAAAAAAATATTTATTCATTTGGGAGAAACAGGTAGAGATAAAGAGGGGTGGGAGAGAGAGAGTATAGGTGTTGGTTTACTTTAGACACATGTGCCACTTAATGTGTCTGGCTCTGCCTGAGTACTGGGGAATTGAACCCAGGCTATAGACTTGGCAAGCATGCACCTTTAACCACTGAGCGATCTTCCCAGCCCACGAATGGTTATTAATGTAACTAATAGCTCACAAGCCTGATCAGTGGGGTGCTTGGGTGTCCCATTCATGTGTCTCCTGAAGTTCAAGTGATTAAGCTCCTGCTCGCTCATCATGAAGAACAGACTTCTCACCCTTGTTGTGGATTGAATTGTCTCACCCCCCCCAAAAAAAATGTTCAAGTGAGCTTACTTAGATTCCCCCCTCTATGCTTGCAAAGAAAGAAAGAAAGAAAGAAAGAAAGAGAGGAAGGAAGGTCATTTGAGGGGACACAAACCCAATATGATTGCTGTCCTTACAAAGGGAGAACTTGAGCTGGGCATGGTGGTGCACGCCTTTAGTCCCAGCACTTGGGAAGCAGAGGTAGGAGGACTGCCATGAGTTCGAGGCCACCCTGAAACTACAGAGTGATTTTCAGGTCAACATGAGCTAGAGTGAGACCCTACCTCAAAAAAGAAAAAGAAAAGGGAGAACTTGGGGCTACAGAGTTGGCTCAGCAGCTAAGGCAATTGCCTGCAAAGCCTAAGGACCTGAATTTGATTCCACAGTACCCACGTAAAGCCAGATGCACAAAATGGCACATGCATCTGGAGTTCATTTGCAGTGGATGGAGGTCCTGGTACACCCTTTCTCTCTCTCTCTCACTCTCTCTGCCACTTTCTCTCAAATAAATAAATAAATAAATAAAATATGGCTCAGCAGGTAAGGCATTTGCCTACAAAGTCTAAGGACGTGGGTTAGATTCTCCAGTAGCAACGTAAAGCCAGATGCACAAGGTGGCACATCTTCTCTTTCTCTCTCTCTCTCTGCCTTTTTCTCCCTCAAATAAATAAATTAATTAAATATTTTTTAAAAGTGGGCAGAGAGAGAGAGAGATGCCTGCACAGGAAGAGGGTGTGATAGCAGAAGAATTTCATTTACAGTTCAAGAATACTAGTGCTGGGGCTGGAGAGATGGCTTAGCTGTTAAGGCGCTTGTCTCCAAAGCCAAAGGACCCAGGTTCGACTCCCCAGGACCCACATAAGCCAGATGCACACATCTGGAGTTCTTTTGCAGTGGCTAGAAGCCCTGGCCCACCCATTCTCTCTCTCTCTACCTGCCTATTTCTGTGTCTCTCTCTCAAATTAATAAATAAAAATAAAATATTAAAAATAAAAGAATAACAGCACCTACAGAAGGGTAGATAAAGACAAGGACCAGATTCACTCCCACAGCCTCAGAAAGTGCCAGCCAGGCTGGGGGGTTGATCTTGATCTTCTACCGTGCAAAACTATGAGGAAATCGATTTCCGTTGCTTCAGACACTCAGTAGTGGAAGTGTTAAGGCAGTTCCTTGCCCACTACCACTTCCCTCCGAGGCTCCGCCCCTCCCATTGAGAAGCCCTGTTGTCCTGAGCAGCTGGGCAGGAAGCTTCCGAGCTTGGATTCTGTGCTTGCCTGATCTGCCACTATCACCCATGTGTGTGCCCATGTGCGACCATGGGCCAACTCTGAACCTCTTCGTCTTTCAGGTGCCTCAGTTTACAATGGGGAGGGCAATCACACAGCTTATACAGTTTTCACAAGAATGTATATTTAGGGCTGGGGAAATGGCTTAGCGGTTAAGGCGTTTGCCTGCGAAACCTAGGGCCCTCAGTTCGATTCCCCAGGACCCACATGAGACAGATGCACAAGGGGACACATGCGTCTGGAGTTCATTTGCAGTGGCTGGAGGCCCAGGCGTGCCCATTCTCTCTCTCTCTTATCTGCCTCTTCCTCTGCCTCTCTCTCAAATAAACAAATAAAATATTTTTTTTTTAATTTTTTTTTGTTCATTTTTTATTTATTTGAGAGCAACAGACATAGAGAGAAAGACAGATAGAGGGAGAGAGAGAGAATGGGCATGCCAGTGCTTCCAGCCTCTGCAAACGAACTCCAGACACGTGCGCCCCCTTGTGCATCTGGCTAACGTGGGACCTGGGGAACCAAGCCTCGAACCGGGGTCCTTAGGCTTCACAGGCAAGCGCTTAACCGCTAAGCCATCTCTCCAGCCCTAAATAAAATATTTTTTAAAATGTATATTTAGAGCAATCCTTGGCAACATCATGTACCTGCTTAAGTGATCACTGAAATCTCAGCTTGGAGGCCCTGGACAGGTAGAAATATGATACAGGCTCTGGAGCTCAGCAGAAGCTATGAACCCAGACTTTGGGGCTTTTTTTTTTTTTTTTCGATTTTAACAACAACAAAAATCAAAATAAACAGAACTGAAAAAGATAGATTACATAAATCAGTGTATATATTTAGGGAGCTCGTGATGCCAGGGAGGAGGCTGGAATGGGGATATCCGCCCGTGTGGAGACGGGCCCCGGGAGCCCATGTGGGAAGCTGAGCCTGGCAGTGGGGCAAAACATGAAGGGGGCTTCTCCAGGGAAATTGGAAAGGGGCCAGGGCCTGCAGGACCACCTTCCAAGTCAGCTCTCCTATGGTTTATATTTGAGGTACTCTCCCCACCCCAAGGCTCATGAATTGAAAGTGTCTGGTACCCAGCTGGTGGATCCAGTAATTGAGAAGTGATTGGACCAACAGGACTCTGACCCAATCAATGGAATAATCCATGACAGATTCATTAGTGGTTGTCATTACTGGGAAGTGATGGAAGACCGGGACTGGTTAGAAGTAGGCCACAGGAGCTTGCTCTACAGGGTACTTGACCTTGACACCTCCCTTCCTGTCTTTTGGACTCTGGCTACCATGGTTCACTCTGCCTCCTTTTCATCCCAGACTTCTACTGCCATGGTATTCATTCAAGCCTCCCGTCAAAGCCCAGCATGGAGCCAGGCGTGGTGGCGCACGCCTTTAATCCCAGCACTCAGGAGGCAGAGGTAGGAGGATAGCTGTGAGTTCAAGGCCACCCTGAGACTCCATAGTGAATTCCAGGTCAGCCTGGGCTAGAGTGAGACCCTACCTCAAAAAAACAAAACAAAAATAACAAAGCCCAACATGACAGGGTCAAAGGATCATGAACTGATACCTCTGAAGCCATGAGCTAAAATAAACCTTTCTTTTCCCCCCTGTAAAATTGTTTCTTAGGTATCTGTCACAATGACAAAAGGTAATTATTACAGATTGTTTGCCAACACATCCTGGTCTCCAGCTCTGATTTTTCTTTTTGCTTTTTTTTTTTTTTTTTTTTTTTGATGGGGGGGAACCTCAATTGAGGCTAGTATCTGTAGCAAAAGTACAAAGACAGCCAGACGTGGTGGCACACACCTTTAATCCCAGCACTCGGGAGGCAGAGGTAGGAGGATCACCATCAGTTCAAGGCCACCCTGAGAAGACATAGTGAATTCCAGGTTAGCCTGAGCTAGAGTAAGACCCTACCTCGAAAAACCAAAAACAAACAAACAAAAAAGGACAAAGGTCGGTGAGGTTTAAATGAGGACACAGAGAATTTGAGAGGTCAGCTGGTTTTACTGGTACATAAAAAGGCCAAGCAGGCTGCCATGACCTGGGAGCGATTGCCAGGAGCCAGACACAAAAGCCACTGTGTGTGGAGCAAAGATTTTGGCTCTGTCCAGAGTCAGAGAACAGCCAGGATAAGCAGTGACCTTGTCAGAGTTGCTTCTGCTAGCGGCTGGAAGGTAAATTTGAGGGGGGCAAGGCTGGGGCCTCAAAATATATTAGAAAGCCCAGAAGATGGCAGAGAAATAGATCCAATATTCTGGAGGTCAGATTCTTCTAGGGTGACAAGTTTAATTAACCCTGTGGTCCCAGGACTTTCTCATTTTTTTTTTTTTTTTTTTAACCCTGAAAGACCTACATCCTGGGAAACTGCCCAATGCAAGGAAAACTAGATGTTCTGATCTCTCTAAAGTGAACAGACTTGATTGTCTGAATTGTGGCACAGGGCTATGGAAGAGGAAGAGCTCAGAATGAATTATCTACTTCAGGCTTATGTGATAGTGGGATTCACGTTCACCTATGAAAATGAAAGTAAGAGAAGCAACTTAAAAAAATATTTTATTTATTTATTTATTTAAGGGAGGGGGAGAGAGGTAGTGGGAAAGAAGCAGAGAGAGAGAGAGAGAATGGGCATGCCAGGGTCTCTAGCCACTGCAAACGAACTCCAGACACATGAACCACCTTGTGCATCTGGCTTATGTGGCTTTTGTGGGCCCTGGGGAATTGGACCTGGGTCCTTACGCTTCATAGGCAAGCGTCTTAATGGCTAAGCCATCTCTCCATCCCCCAGAAGCTTTTTTTTTTTTTTTTTTTTTGAGGTAGGGTCTCACTCTGGCTCAGCCTGACATGGAATTAACTATGTAGTCTCAGGGTGGCCTTGAACTCACGGCGATCCTTCTACCTTTGCCTCCCGAGTGCTGGGATTAAAGGCTTGCACCACTGTGCCCAGTTTTGTTTTTTTTTTAGAGATGGGCAGCAGGGTCTCAGCCACTGCAATCGCTGGCCAGATGCTTCCGCCACCTAGTGGTCATGTGTAGGTATGTGAAACTGTGTGCTTCTCTCACCTTTGTGGAGAGTTGAACACGGGTCCTTAGGCTTTGCAGGCAAACGCCTTAACTGTTAAGCCATCTTTCCAGCCTGAAAACCTATTCATGTTTTTTGGTTTTTTGAGGTAGAGTCTCACTCTAGCCCAGGCTGACTTGGAATTCACTATGTAGTCTCAGGGTGGCCTCAAACTCACGGTGATCCTCCTGCCTCGGCCTCCTGACTTCTGGGACTAAAGGCGTGTGCCACCACACCCGGCTGAAAACCTATTCCTGAAGATGACTGATGCAGTTTGTTTGGAGCACATAGAATTGACAACGTCTTTAGAAGTTGATTGGTAGGCATGAACAGTGGCCTTTGGAATTTATCAAGTGACAGAAGAAACTGAGAGTGGTTGAGGAAAGTAATAGAAAACCTAGTATGACCAGGAGTCCTAGCTTAGTCATCAAACGTCATACTTCTCCGAAGTATTTGACCATCCCCCGTAGTGGTTAGAAAGGGCAGCCTGATATCAGGAAAACACTGGTCTGCCATCCACGTTGGTTTTCTGCTCATCAGTGTATTTGTCACCTAGCAGGGAACTAGACCTTAAAACAAAGAAGTGGTTTTTTAAAATACTTTATTTTTTTTAATTAA
This sequence comes from Jaculus jaculus, assembly GCF_020740685.1. NCBI lineage: Eukaryota > Metazoa > Chordata > Mammalia > Rodentia > Dipodidae > Jaculus > Jaculus jaculus. The sequence goes on along the minus strand of NC_059103.1, from coordinate 172,052,194 downwards.
TTAATTTATTTATTTGAGAGCGACAGACACAGAGAGAAAGACAGATAGAGGAAGAGAGAGAGAATGGGCGCGCCAGGGCTTCCAGCCTCTGCAAACAAACTCCAGACGCGTGCGCCCCCTTGTGCATCTGGCTAACGTGGGTCCTGGGGAACCGAGCCTCGAACTGGGGTCCTTAGGCTTCACAGGCAAGTGCTTAACCGCTAAGTCATACTTTATTTTTATTTATTTGACAGAGAAAGATGGAGGGATAGAGAGAGAGAGAGAGAGAGAATGGGTGTGCCAGGGCCTGCAAACGAACTCCAGATGCATGCGCCCCCCCTTGCACATCTGGCTGACATGGGTCCTGGGGAATTGAACCCGGGTCCTTTGGCTTTGCAGGCAAATGCCTTAACCGCTAAGCCATCCCTCCAGCCCGTTTCCCCACTCACAGGTAGAGATGCTTTCAGATTCCTGTGATGATTCAAAGCTTCTCTGGTTCAGGGTTTCTGTCCAGGTCGATCTCTCCAGAAACTCATGTCCCTTTCTCCATCCAGCCTCCAGAAAGATCCCGTTGTGTCTGTCTTCCACTGCCATAGGTTACCAGCTAGCCAGGTCAAGTCAGTGGAAGCATTTATCAAGTGTCCACTGAGCCCAGAGTCAGGTCACATGCGCAACAAAGGGAGTGGGGAAAAACAGGTTGGGGTCTCTCAGAGCCCGCCCTCCTCACTCCATAGTTGCTAAGGTGGGAGGGCGCTTGGAGAATGAGCAGAAAAGGAGATTGTTCACTCATTCCCTTGGCAACGGCTTCTCGGATGCAGAGGCGACGTCCACCTCTGGATTTGGCAGTGGCAGACCCAGAGCGATCCTGCCTGCTGGGGGGCCTGAGGAGGTTCCTCCGCGACCTCCGCTCTGGCGAACCTGTGATTCGTGACTTAAGGCTCCAAAACGAATTTCGGGATGAGACAAAGCAAAGTTGGAGTTTTAATTTATTGACCTATTATTACATTTGGGTGGTGATGGTGGTGGTGTGCGTGTGTGTGTATTTTGTATGCATATGCATGCGCCATCGTGGCAGCCCGTGTGCTGGCCTGTGGTGAGGTGTGTTCATTTGCGGTGGCCAGGGAACATCAGGTGTCTCACTCCATTGCTCTTCCACCCATTCTTTTTCTTTTAATTTTTAAAATTAATTAATTAATTTTTATTTATTTGAGAATGAGAGAGAAAGAAAGAGGAGAGATAGCGAGAGAGAATGGGCGCACCAGGGCTTCCAGACTCTGCAAACGAACTCCAGACGCGTGCGCCCCCTTGTGCATCTGGCTAACGTGGGACCTGGGGAACCGAGCCTCGAACCGGGGTCCTTAGGCTTCACAGGCAAGCGCTTAACTGCTAAGCCATCTCTCCAGCCCATTTTTTTTTTAAAGATAGTTTCTTACTGTAGCCTAGGCTAAGCTGGAACTTACTCTGTAGCCCCAGGCTGGCTTCGAACTCATGACCATCCTCTTACTTCTGCTTCCCGTTTGCAGGACCTAAAAAGCGTGTACCACCATGGCCAGTTCCTTCTACCCATTCTTAAGTAAGCCATTGTCTTACTGATCCCGGAGTTTATCATTTGTTTTTGTTCTTTGTTTTTGCAAGTTCCAACAATTCTCCTCTCTGTGCTCCCCTAGAGGACAGGGGAAACAGACATGTGTGGCCACACCCAGCTGTTTTATATGGCTTCTGAGGATGAAATTCGAGCAGTTTCCCAGGTGTCCACAGGCCCTTGGGCTTGCACAGGAAGAGTTCATAACTGCTGAGCCATCTCTCCAGCCTAGAGTCAGAGTTTATTACGGAACCATTTTAATACAGACTTAATCATAGGCTGAGGGACTTAAGAAAGGGACAACTGTACATTGCCTAGTGTGGGTAAGGGCTTCTTAAGAGAAAGAATGGAACGTAAGTGTTTTAACGATAGTTCCATATAAGATTTAGTGGCTTTATTTTGAGACAAGCCCAACAGACTGGCCTTTTTTAAGGTGTGTGTGTGTGTGAGAGAGAGAGAGAGAGAGAGAGAGAAGGGGGGAGAGGGAAAAAATTGGCACCCCAGGGCCTCCAGCCACTGCAATCAAATTCCAGATGCGTGTGCCACCTTGGGCGCATGTATAACCTTGCACACTTGTGTCACCTAGTGGGTCTGGCTTATGTGGGATCTGAAGTGTGAAACATGAGTCCTTAGGCTCCATAGACAAGCACCTTAACTGCTAAGCCATCTATCCAGCCCAGATTTGGTGGCTTTTGAAGCTGCGTTGTTCATAGGATTTAAAATACTCACTAAAATGCTTTGGCATACTTATTCTTAGTCTGAAGACATTTTCTTTTATCAATAAGGTTTTAAGATGGATGATGAGGTGCATAATTCAGGTTTGCAGGTGGATAAGATGGAAAAAAAAACAAAACCAAACATGTCAAGAGGGCTGGAGACCTGGCTCAGTGGCTAACAGGCTTCCTTGAAAAGCCTGAGGGCCTGGGTTTGATTCCCCAGCTCCCATGTCAAAGTGGCACATGCATCTGCAGTTCATTCACAATGGAAGGATACCCTCTTTCTCTCTCTTTGTCTTTCTATTTCTCTGTTTCAAGGAGAAAAAAAAAAAATTAAAACTAAGTTGTTGGTTTTCTAACAGAAGAAAACATCAAGAAGTCAAAAGAATTCTTACTGTATATAGGTCACAAGGAGATCAAGACATCTTTTGACTGTAAACATAGTTATTATAATCTTTTTTTTTTTTAATTTAATTTATTAGTTTTCTTTTCAGTAAATACAGGCAGTTTGGTACCATTATTTAGGCTCATCTGTGATCTACCCCCTCCCATTAGACCCTCCTTATTATTGAAAATGGGTCGTGCATTGTGGAGTTAGCCCCCAGTTATTAGTATGATAAATGTCTCTGAAAATCATGACCCAACATGTAACTCTGACATTCTTTCCGCCCCCTCTTCCGCAAGATTTCCCTGAGCCATGTTGGGTTCATTTTTGGTCTGCTTCAGTGCTGAGGTGTTGGGGGCCTCTGAGGCTCTGGCTCTCTGATTTGGTAGGAGTTGATTTTTCTCTGAATTGATCTCCTTCCCCTTTGTGCTGGTATCCAGTTCACAGGAAAACATCACCCTTGCTTATTTCGCCAGTTGTCCTTAGTTTCAGTTGTTTGTAAGAATCTTGTTTGTAAGATTCTCCAAAAAGTACGTATTTACAGACAAGAAAGGAGTGAGGTCAAACTCATAGGTCACACATATGATTTGATCTTAAGCCAAGTTCATTGTAACATTTTTTTTTTTTTTTGCTTGAAATCTCTCTCTCATAAAAGGAGACTATTGGGCTGGAGAGATGGCTTAGCGATTAAGGCACTTGCATGTGAAGCCTAAGGAATCCTCCAGATCCCACATAGGCAAGATAGTGATGCAGACGTGCAATGCCAGGTATGGCCACAAGGCGGCGCACGCCTCTGGAGTTCGATCACAGCAGCTGAAAGGCCCTGGCCCATTCTCTCTCTCTCTCTCTCAAAAATAAATGAATAATTAATAGGAGAATATTGTTTCTACAGGAAATCTTCACAAGAGGGTTGTTGTTAGTTGTGTTATTACAACTCTCGGCTTACAAGAGACGTACCCCAGACTCCATGGGAGTGTTCCTTCCCTTCTCCACCTCTCCACCTCTCCTGTCTTTTCTCTTTGCGTCACAGATCAAGGGCCAAAGGGAGGTGGCGTATCCCTGCCTCACCCAAGACTCTTTTTTCTTTTTCTTTTTTTTTTTGAGGTAGGGTCTTGCTGTAGCCCGGGCTGACCTGGAATTCACTATGTAGTCTCATGGTGGCCTTGAACTCACAGAGATCCTCCCACCTCTGCTTCCCCAAGTGCTGGGATTAAAGGCGTGCGCCACCATGCCCGGCTCCCACAAGACATTTCTGATCTGTCCTAGGCATGACAGTCCATCGTTGTCCAGTAGCCAAAGCAATAACCCATTTCCCGCGTGGTTTAAACGGCTGTGGGCAGACCAGAAATCTACGGTTGCAGGCGCCTGTCTTCGTTAGAAGATAGACTCACCAATTTCATGCTTCTGCAAACCTGGAATATAACAGGGCTTTCCTATCACCATAGTAACCAGTGTACAGGACCAGCAGGCTCCAGGGAGCAGAGGATGGAGATGCATCAGAATGGAGCATTGCCAGAAAGGAGCAGGCAGCGTGGGCTGGCCTGCCACTGGCCTCGGGGTGGGGGGGTTCCACCTAGCCTGACCTGAGCTTGTGATGGGGGATGACTTCCACAGTGCTTGCCCTGCGCACCTAGAGTGTCCCCGCCTGGAGGTTAGGGAATATAAAATCGCTGCTGAAGCTTTTATTTGGCTGACCTGAGGACTTTCTACCTATATCCCTCCTTCCTTCTCTCGCTCCTTCCCTTCCTTTCTCTCTCTCTCTCCCTCTCCACCTCCTTCCTCCATCCTTCCATCCTTTGTTTTCAGGAGAGCTAGGGGAAGGTACTTCCGGTTTCCATGGTGTCATTCCAGGGCATAGTTTGAAGGAGACAGGGTACAAACAAAGCCGAATGCCAAAGGGTGAGGTCAAAGGGCCACAAGGAATGACTGAAGTTCCTCTAAGCTGACTGCACTCTTCCTTTTGACCAACAGAGGCAGTCCTTGGAACTTTGTCCCTTCCAATCCCAAGAGGACAAACAAGCAACAAACGAACAAAAAATAACAACCCTTCATCCAGGCTTCAAAAACAACGATCAAAGCAACAAAATAGCAGAAACCCTGGTGGCTGAGACAGGGGTGTAGCCCTCTGGAAGAGGGTTCTGTGTCTATATAAAATGACACTGCATGTTGGATAAGGACAGAAACATGCATGGCACACAAGGGACATAGGTTAGCCCGAAGCATGAACTCCATCTCTAGCTGAAAGGTTTGCCACATGAGAAAATGGTGGCCGCAGTCTACTTCCTGTGATTAATCACCTGCCCTCAGTGTTGCAATCCAGTTCGCATTGCTGGTAGGAATCACCCAACCAAAAGCAGCTCCTGGGAAAAAGAGGTTTATTTTTGGCTTACAGGCTCGAGGGGGAAGCTCCATGATGGCAAGGAAAACGATCGCATGAGCAGAGGGTGGACATCACCCCCTGGCCCGCATAAGGTGGACCATGGCAACAGGAGAATGTACCAAACACTGGCATGGGGAAACTGGCTATAACACCCGTAAGCCCGCCCCCAACAATACACTGCCTCCAGGAGATGTTAATTCCTAAATCTCCACCAGCTGAGAACCTAGCATTCAGAACACCTAAGTTTATGGGGGACACCTGAATCAAACCACCAAACCCAGGAAGGAGCCGTCTTCCCTCTGTCTGCTCCTGGTGGCAGCTAGGTTTCGAATTCCTAAGACTTGGGAATATCTCTGAATTTGAGGAAAGCCTTACCTTAAAGTAATCATGTTCAATTCTGCACACACACACTTGTGCGTGAATTGGAGATGTCATGTTGACCTAGAAGTGGACACAACCCTGGGGAGCCACTAAGAAGGGGCAACTGCAAGATCTGGAGGGTCCAGTTGACAGTTTTTTTTTTTTTTTTTAAATTTATTTATTTGAGAGCGACAGACACAGAGAGAAAGACAGATAGAGGGAGAGAGAGAGAATGGGTGTGCCAGGGCTTCCAGCCTCTGCAAACGAACTCCAGATGCGTGCACCCCCTTGTGCATCTGGCTAACGTGGGACCTGGGGAACCGAGCCTTGAACCGGGGTCCTTAGGCTTCACAGGCAAGCACTTAACCGCTAAGTCATCTCTCCAGCCCTCCAGTTGACAGTTTTGACCAGCTCTACTATTTCCTCTGCAATACCCAACGGCAGCTTGCTGGGAGCGTGCTGTTCCTGATCTCCAGGCCTTCATAGTTACTTGGAGTCTGCCTCCACACTCCCTTCTTTCCTTAACCTCTGTGTGTTCCTCAGGGTACCTCTGAAACCTCCTTTCCTACTCGAAGTTTCTCTGGTGCGCCAGGCTCGGTGAGTAGTTTTCCCCAAAAGGAGGCGTCTTAAAGGTGATGTTTCCTGCCTGCAATCTGCCTGCATTGCCACCGGCGGAGGGAGACTGGCATGTTAGAAGGTGACAGACGGGGCTGGAGAGATGGCTTCGTGGTTAGAGCACTTGTCTGTGAAGCCTAAGGTCCCAGGTTCGATTCCCCAGGTCCCACGTAAGCCAAATGCATAAGGTAGCACATGTGTCTGGAGTTTGTTTGCAGTGGCTGGAGGCCCTGGTGCGCCCATTCTCTCTCTTTCTTTCTTTCTCTCTCTGTTGAAAATAAATATATTAATTTTTAAGAAGGTGGCAGACAGAAACAGCTACAAAAACATAATAATTGGCTCTTTGGCTGAAGAGATGGCTTAGTGGTTAAGGCACTTGCTTGCAAAACCTCTTCAGGACCCAGGTTTGATTCCCTAGTGCCCACGTAATCCAAATGCACAAGGTGGCACATGCATCTGAAGTTTGTTTGCAGTGGCTAGAGGCTCTGGCATGCCCATTCTCTATCTGCCTCTTTCTCTCTGTCTAATAAATAAGTAAAATTTTAAAAACTCATTGTGAGCTAGGCATGGTGGCGTACGCCTTTAATCCCAGCACTCGAGAGGCAGAGGTAGGAGGATTGCCATGAGTTCGAGGCCACCCTGAGAATACAGAGTGAATTCCAGGTCATCCTGGGCTAGAGTGAGACCCTACCTTGAAAAAAAAAAAACAAAACTCATTGTGTTTTCCAGATACTGATGTGAGTAGGGATGCTATAGTCTCCATTAAAATGCTGAAAATGCTGACATGGGGGCTGGAGAGATGGCTTAGCGGTTAAGCGCTTGCCTGTGAAGCCTAAGGACCCCGGTTCGAGGCTCGATTCCCCAGGACACATGTTAGCCAAATGCACAAGGGGGCGCACGCGTCTGGAGTTTGTTTGCAGTGGCTGGAGGCCCTGGCGCGCCCATTCTCCCTCCCTCTCTCCCTCTCTCTATCTGCGTCTTTCTGTCCCTCTCTGTCTCTCTCAAATAAATAAACAAAAATAACAAAAAAAAAAGTTAAAAAAAAATCCTGACATGGGTAAGCCTTCACGCCTCAGCATGCAGCTATGGAAACAGATAAGAACTCCCTAAACCGGGCGTGGTGGCGCACACCTGTAATCCCAGCACTCGGGAGGCAGAGGTAGGAGGATCGCCGTGAGTTCGAGGCCACCCTGAGACTCCATAGTGAATTCCAGGTCAGCCCGAGCTAGAGTGAAACCCTACCTCAAAAACAAACAAACAAACAAACAAAAAACCCTTCCTTCAGTCAAACACTATGTATTTCCTGAACCCACACTGATAAATACCGTTCCCTGCCCCAGTCCCCAAGCCTCCAGCAGTAGGGTTTTTTCAGTGCACACAAGTTGACAAGGCGATGTGGCTATTTTGTGCCAATAGTTTCCCTTCCCCTTTGGAAGTCTGAGTCAAAATCCTGACAGCCAACAATCCAAGCACTCAAGCGTGGGGAACTGAAACCAGGACCCCTCTGGCCCATGCCAAGCCCGGGAGAGGAGCGCTCTGGGCCCTGGGCAGGCAACAGTTCTATTTCATGCGCTGCTGGCCCCTATCAAAAATGTCCACACATCCTAAATGTTGACAGCTCTGCCTTTTAACCCCTCACAGCCTCTTCTTCCCCACTTCTGAGATCTAAAATACACCTCCTGACGTTCAAAGTTGTGTTTATAATGCAGATGTGTGAAAGATCATTTGAAAGTGTCAGACTTCAGCAGTCCCTAGGATGCCAAGGCAGTGGGCAAACGATGCGGCAGCTGTGAATGGCTGCGGATGTTGGGGCGGTTTCCTATTGAATGCAATGGGGAGGGCGGAAGGCGTTTTGTTTTTTGTTTTTTCTCTTTTCACCAAGAATATGTTTGTTATATTTCTTTGGGGGAGGGAGGGCTTTTTCTTTTCTCAATTTTTATTAACATCTTCCATAATTATAAAAAATATCCCATGGTAATACCCTCCCTTCCCCTACTTTCCCCTTTGAAATTCCATTCTCTATCATATCCCCTCCCCATCTCAATCAGTCTCTCTTTTATTTTGACGTCATGATCTTTTCATCCTCTTATGATGGTCTTGTGTAGGTAGTGCCAGGCACTGTGAAGTCATGGATATCCAGGCCATTTTGTGTCTGGGGAGAGCACATTGTAAGGAGTCCTACCCTTTCTTTGGCTCTTACATTCTTTCTGCCACCTCTTCCGCATTAGACCCTGAGCCTTGGAAGCTGTGATCGAGATATTACTTAATACTCCAGTCTCTTCTTTCCAGCACCATGATGCCTTCTGAGTCGTCCCAAGGTCATTACCATCTGAAAAGAGAAGATTCTCTACCCAAAGTGAGAGTAGCAATCATATAAGGGTATGAATATTAAGAGAAGTGCTTACTGGGTAGTTTGATAAGCATAGTATATACAGTTAGCCAGACAGCAGCAGACGTTACACCCCTAGGGCTCATGACTACCCCTGTTTTAGGTTTTCAGTATCAGGGATGTGTTCCCCCCCCATGGAGCGGGCCTCCAGTCCAATTTGAGGGCAGTTGTTTCTACCATGACAGACGTGCCACTATTGCACCCGCTGGCTCATTTGGCCTGGCTGGCTAATTATAAGGCTTGCAGTGTCCACTGTGGAGTATCTTCACTGGTGGTAGAAAAAAGGCATTTTTATTTATTTATTTATTTATTTGAGAGCAACAGACACAGAGAGAAAGACAGATAGAGGGGGAGAGAGAAAGAATGGGCGCGCCAGGGCTTCCAGCCTCTGCAAACGAACTCCAGACGCATGCGCCCCCTTGTGCATCTGGCTAACGTGGGACTTGGGGAACCGAGCCTCAAACTGGGGTCCTTAGGCTTCACAGGCAGGCGCTTAACCGCTAAGCCATCTCTCCAGCCCGAAAAAAGGCATTTTTGATAGGCCACTTCAATTTTCTTCACTCCATACTCACTCTACCTCCCGGCGAGGGAACAGCCATAGGCAACATGACATGGCACTGGAAGATGAAAGTCTTGGGAAATAGTTCCCACATCAAGAGAACAGGGACCCGGGTCCCACAGATAAGACGCAACTTCCACCAACTGCTGGATGAACTAGGAAGCGGACCTGGCTCTAGGTGAGCCCACAGCCCCAGCTGTGAACTTGGCCTTCTGAGACTCTGGCTAAGCCAGCTTGCCACTTGTAAACCACAGACACTCTGAGCTGATATAAGCTTGTTTTCTGCTCCACCCTTTGACACTACCTCAGTGGTAGGGACTGTGACCAGAATTCCTTCGGCTTCCTGCTTCCTTCCTCATAGGCACAGGAACAGTGCCTAAAGAAAACATGGAAGTCACTGTTTTTAAAAATATTTTTATTTAAGGCAAGAGACACACATAAAAGGGATACAAATTGGAAAGGAAGAGATCAAGTTATCATTCTTTGCAGATGACATGATAAAGGACCCTAAAGACTCTACCAGCAAACTGTTAGAGCTGATAAAAACCTACAGCCATGTAGCAGGATACAAAATAAATACACAGAAATCAGTAGCCTTCATATATGCTAACAACAAACACACTCACAATTGCATCAAAAAAAAATAAAGTACCTTGGAATAAACCTAACCAAGGAAGTAAAGAATCTCTACCATGAGAACTTTAAAACACTCAAGCAAGAAATTGCAGAAGACACTAGAAAGTGGAGAAACATCCCTTGTTCCTGAATGGGAAGAATCAATATTGTGAAAATGGCAATCTTACCAAAAGCAATCTATACATTTAATGCAATCCTATCAAAATTCCTAAGGCATTCTTCATGGAAATAGAAAAAAAAAAAAAAAATCCAAACCTTCATTTGGAAAAAACCTCGAATATCTAAAATAATACTGAGCAACAAAAATGAGGCTGGTGGTATCACCATACCTGATTTTAACCTATACTACAGAGCCATGGTAACAAAAACAGCATGGTACTGGCACAAAAACAGACATGTAGATCACTGGAACAGAATAGAGGACCCAGATGTAAGTCCAGGTAGCTATAGCCACCTGATATTCGATAAAAATGCCCAAAATACTCATTGGAGAAGAGACAGCCTCTTCAGCAAATGGTGTTGGGAAAACTGGATATATATCTGCAGAAGGATGAAAATAGATTCTTCTCTCTCTCCATGCACAAGAATTAAGTCCAAATGGATTAAAGACCTTAACATCAGACCGGAAACTCTGAAACTGCTAGAGGAAAAAGTAGGGGAAACCCTTCAACATATTGGCCTTGGCAAAGACTTTCTGAATACAGCCCCTATTTTTTTTTAAATATTTTTTGTTCATTTTTTATTTATTTGAGAGTGACAGATGGAGAGAAAGACAGATAGAGGGAGAGAGAGGGAATGGGCGAGCCAGGGCTTCCAGCCACTGCAAACGAACTCCAGATGCGTGCGCCCCCTTGTGCATCTGGCTAACGTGGGACCTGGGGAACTGAGCCTCGAACTGGGGTCCTTAGGCTTCACAGGCAAGCGCTTAACCGCTAAGCCATCTCTCCAGCCCTACAGCCCCTATTGCTCAGGCAAAAAAACCACAGATAAATCACTGGGACCTCATGAAATTACAAAGATTTTGCACTGCAAAGGACACAGTGAAAAAAGCAAAGAGGCAACCTAGAGAATGGGAAAAAAGTCTTCGCCAGCTATATATCTGATAGAGGATTAATATCTAGGATATACAAATAACTCAAAAAGTTAAATAATAAGGAATCAAACAAGCCAATCAAGAAATGGGCTATGGAGCTAAATAGAGCATTCTAAAAGAAGACATACGAATGGCATATAAGCATCTAAAAAATGTTCTACGTCACTAGTCACCAGGGAAATGCAGATTAAAACTACATTGAGATTCCATCTCACTCCTGTCAGATTGGCCACCATCATGAAAACAAATGATCATAAATGTTGGCGGGGATGTGGAAAAAGAGGAACCCTCCTACACTGCTGGTGGGAATGCAATCTGGTCCAGCCATTGTGGAAATCAGTGTGGAGGTTCCTAAGACAGCTAAAGATTGATCTACCATATGACCCAGCTATAGCACTCCTAGGCATATATCCGAAGGACTCATCTCATTTCCTTAGAAGTACGTGCTCAACCATGTTTATTGATGCTCAATTTATAATAGCTGGGAAATGGAACTAGCCTAGATGTCCCTCAACTGATGAGTGGATAATGAAGATGTGGCACATTTATACAATGGAGTTCTACTCAGCGGTAAAGAAAAATGAAGTTATGAAATTTGCAGAAAGATGGATGGATCTTGAAAGGATTATACTAAGTGAGGTAACCCAGGCCCAGAAAGCCAAGTGCCACATGTTCTCCCTCATTTGTGGATCCTAGCTACAGATGACTGGGCTTCTGTGTGAGAAGGAAAATAGTAGCAGTGGCCAGTAAGTTACAAATGAGATATAAAAGGAAGAGAAAGGAAGGGAGGAGGGTACTTAATAGGTTGGTATTGTATATATATAAGTACAATGATTGAGATGGGGAGGTAATATGATGGAGAATGGAATTTCAAAGGGGAAAGTGTGGGGTGGGGGAGGGAGGGTATTACCATGGGATATTTTTTATAATCATGGAGAATGTTAATAAAATTGTGAAAAGAAAAAAATATTTTTATTTATTTTAAATATATTTTATTTATTTATTTATTTGAGAGAGAGAGAAAAAATGGGCATGCCAGGGCTGCCAGCCACTGCAAATGAACTCCCGATGCATGCGCCCCCTTGTGCATCTGGCTTATGGGTCCTGGAGAATCGAACCCAGATCCTTTGACTTTGCAAAGGCCTTAACTGCTAAGCCATCTCTCCAGCCCAATATTTTTTTTTAATTTATTTATTTGAGAGCAACAGGCACAGAGAGAAAGACAGATAGAGGGAGAGAGAGAGAATGGGCGCGCCAGGGCTTCCAGCCTCTGCAAACGAACTCCAGACGCGTGCGCCCCCTTGTGCATCTGGCTAACGTGGGACCTGGGGAACCGAGCCTCGAACCAGGGTCCTTAGGCTTCACAGGCAAGCGCTTAACCGCTAAGCCATCTCTCCAGCCCTGAAATATTTTTTATTAATGCCTGATACCAGCACTGGGAGAAGCTGAGAGCAGTCAACAGCCAAGCTCCTCTTTTTTTTTTTTTTAAATTATTTTTTTTTATTTGAGAGTGACAGACACAGAGAGAAAGACAGATAGAGGGAGAGAGAGAGAATGGGCGCGCCAGGGCTTCCAGCCTCTGCAAACGAACTCCAGACGCGTGCGCCCCCTTGTGCATCTGGCTAACGTGGGACCTGGGGAATCGAGCCACGAACTGGGGTCCTTAGGCTTCACAGGCAAGCGGTTAACCGCTAAGCCATCTCTCCAGCCCCCCAGTATTTTTATTTATTTATTTGAGAGTGAAAGACATAGAGAAAGAGGATGGGTGTGCCAGGGCCTCTAGCCACTGTAACTGAATTCCAGATGCATGTGCCACCTTGGGCGTCTGGCTTACATGGGTACTAAGGAATTGAAACTGGGTCCTTAGGCTTCACAGACAAGCGCTTTAACTGCTAATCCATCTCTCCTGCCAACATGGAAGTCATTTTTGAGGACTTGGGTATCTTCCAACCTCTGGAGCCAGTTTGTCACTTGTATTCAGAGACTCAGCTGTGATCTGATGCCCTCACTGGCTCTTTCCTGGTCTACTCCGACCACACTGTCACATTTCTTTTTTTATTTTTTGTTCATTTTTATTTATTTATTTGAGAGCAACAGGCAGAGAGAGAAAGAGGCAGATAGATAGAGGGAGAGAGAGAATGGGCGCGCCAGGGCCTCCAGCCTCTGCAAACGAACTCCAGACACGTGCGCCCCCTTGTGCATTTGGCTAACGTGGGTCCTGGGGAATCAAGCCTCGAACCCGGGTCCTTAGGCTTCACAAGAAAGCGCTTATCCGCTAAGCCATCTCTCCAGCCCAATATTTCTTAATGGAAATATGCAGGAGGCCGGGAGCATGGACGCTGGACGACAAGGTCATGCGAGCGTTCAAAGGGAAATATTCTACCACCTTCCATCTCATATGACCATTCTCCTTAAAAATATTGGCAAACATTTGGCAAGAATCCCAAGGCCTTGAGGAGCCACAAGGATATTGTAACCTGAACTGTTTGTCAAGATGGGGGAGGGGCTGGTAGTGAAGGAAACCATGGTGAAAAGGTATGAGCCCAAAGCTGGGTGTGGTGGTGCACACCTTTAATCCCAGCACTCGGGAGGCAGAGGTAGGAGGATTGCCATGAGTTCGGGGCCACCCTGACACTTCATAATGAATTTTAGGTCAGACTGGGATAGAGTGAGACCCTGCCTCAAAAAACCAAAAAAAAAAAAAAAAAAAAAGTATGAGCCCAAGAACTAAGGAAAATAAAAGGTGAGGGCAACTCGCCGGGTGGTTTTCTATGCCAGGTTAGCCTGGCACTGGCATTTCCTAACCCCTACCTTCCTTCATGTCCCTATGCTTTGCTCCTGGTAGCAGTTTTTTGTTTGTTTGTTTGCTTGTTTTTGGAGGTAGGGTCTCACTCTAGCCCAGGCTGACCTGGAATTCACTATGGAGTCTCAGGGTGGCCTTGAACTCACAGCAATCCTCCTACCTCTGCCTCCCAATTGCTGGGATTAAAGGCGTGCGCCACCATGCCCAGCTTTTGATAGCAGTTTTTTAAAAAGTATTTTTTTTTTAACTTTTTTTGTCTTTTTTGTCTTTTCAAGGTAGGGTCTCATTCTAGCTCAGGCTGACCTGAAATTACCTATGAAGTCTCCGGGTGGCCTTGAACTCACAGCGATCCTCCTACCTCTGCCTCCCAAGTGCTGGGGTTAAAGGCATGCACCACCATGCGGGGCTTAAAAAATATATTTTTTTTAAATTTTATTTTTTATCACTATTTATTTATTACAATGAAAGACTGAGAGAATGGGTGTGCCAGGGCCTCTAGCCACTGCCAACAAATTTCAGACGCATGTGCCACCATGTGTATCTAGCTAAAGTGGGTTCTGGGGAATGGAACCTGGGTCCTTAGGCATCACAGGCAAACGCCTTAACCACTAAGCCATCTCTGAAGCCCCCTGGTACCAGTTTTAATAAAAATCTTGTTGTCTCTTTCCTTCTTCTCTTTAACCTGCAGATAAAAAGTAAAAAAGTGCCCTTCTAATGCTTTTGCACATAGGTAGGGAAGCATGGGAATTCCAGGGTCTTCAGGACCAAGATAGAACTACCCACTGGAGTATGCCCCCGTGTACCACGGTGAGACCCTTCATCTGACTGCTGGCTAGGGTCTGATGTACCAGGACATGCTGACACCTTCCGTGTCTCCACCTTGCTTTTAGTAGAGAACCAAGGTGGGTGGGTTCAAGTTACATATCTGGGCATTTGGTGCAATAATTATAAGGCCTGGTTGAGAACCAAGCCCTGTGACCCCTGAGAAGGACCTACTGACCACACAATTTCACAGCCACTGGCATAGATGATGGAGCCAGTATCCAGGAAGGGTTACAAGTCTCAGGAGGAACAAGCCAGGCAACTGAGGCTGCCTGCAGGGCTGATTTGCTGTGGTTGGAGACCCATGAAAACCTGCTAGAAAAGCCAGCACAAAGGAAGTTCTGGGATGGGGAGAAGGCAGGAATAAACTAGAGACAAGACAAGCTAACAAGAATGTAACAAGGAGGCTGAAGAGATGGCTTAGTGGTTAAGGCACTTGCCTGCAAAGTCAAAAGACCCAGGTTCAATTCCCCAGTACCCACACATGCATCTGGAGTTCGTTTGAGGCCAGGAGGTCCTGGGGTGCCCATTCTTTGTTTTATCTGCCTCTCTCTATTTCTCAAATAAATAAAAATATATTTAAAAATATAAAAAAGCATGTGAGGTGTCATAGATACACCAGCTTCCTTGAGGTCCTCCTGTCTCCCACCTTCATCATTCATTCTTTTTTTAAATTTTTAAAAATTTCTTTGAGAGAGAAGGAAAGAGGCAGACAGAAAGAGAGAGAGAGAGAGAATGGGCACGCCAGGGCCTCCAGCCACTGCAAACGAACTCCAGACACGTGTGCCACCTTGTGCACCTGGCTTAGGTAGATCCTGGGAATTTGAACCGACGTCCTTTGGCTTTGCAGGCAAATGCCTTAACTGCTAAGCCATCTCTCCAGCCCCACCAGGAGGGATCTTTCTAGTATAAAACTCAGTCACATCATTCCCATAAAACTTCCTCAGCAGCTCCCCCCCACCCACAAAAGTCAGAGCAACTCTGCGTCATCCTGAAGGCCCTGCCCCCACTATCTGGGGACCCTTTGGGCTCCTCCGAATCTCTGCCTAGCAAGGCTTACACATGTGAGGCCACAAACAGAGTGTTGTGGCGCCACACTCATGTGTATCCAAGGAGGAAGAAAGGACCCTGAGCAGTGGCCTTGATTGGGACCTTATTGTCATTGGCAAGCACCCTATGGCTCCTCCTGGCTATAAAAGAGATGAGAAAATATGGATTTTGTTTTTCTATGTGCATGTGCATGTGTGTGTGCATCTACACAGGTGTGTGTGGGTGCAGCTGCACTGCACGTAAGTGTGTGTGTGTGTGCATATGGAGGTCAGAGGGCAATCTCAGGGGTTGCTTCTCGGGTGATGTTCCCTTCTTTTGAGATAGGGTCTCTCACTCAGGAGGAACGGTCCAAGCAGGCTAGACTGACTGGCTGGCCAGACCCAGGGAGCCACCTCCCTAGCCACGGGGATTACAAGCATGTGCCACCATGCCCAGCTGTATCACGTGGGTTCTGGGAATGAAACTCAGATCCTCGGCTTTCAGGGCCAGGACCGTGCTGACTAAGCTATCTCCCCAGCTGGGAATTAGCTTTCTAACCATGTTAAGGGAGGAGGGCCTGCCAAGGGCACCGTCGAAGCCACAGTCCCAAGCGGACACGTCCTCTGGCCCCAGGCTTGTGGCTTGGCCTTCTGTTCCCCAGCACCCGATGCCCTTGTGGTTCTCAACCTTCCAGGCTAGCCAGACCCTCCGCCTTCTTCAGAACTTGGCTCTTGGCACCTCCTCTACCACCCACGTGTGTCCATCTCAGCACACATCTATGTCAGCATGTTGTCCCTTAACCTCCCAGCCCTGAGGGCAGGAGAAATGGCTCATGCTTAATTTTGCAGCCTTTGAGCCTAAAACCCCAGAATGATGTTATTTTTCCCCTTCAAATGCCAAGTCTGATGTTCAGCAACTCCTGTCAGTGCTGTCTTCAAAATAGATCTAGATTCTTGCTCCATCTCATCACTCTCGCCACCCCGTTCTGCTCCCTGACCCCACGTCCACTCTAGAGTAACCCTGAAGTGGCCCTTAGCCAATCTTTCTGCTGTTCCCTCCCAACACCGTCCAGTCTGTTTATATCACCACCAGTCATGTCAGCCTCTTGCTTGAATCCTTCAAGAGGTGCCCACTTCACTCTGTGTTGAAATCAAAGTCCGTTCATATTCTAGAAGGCCTAGCAGATCTTCCCTACCCTTCACCCTTGGACCTCTTCCCTGAGCACTTTCCCTTTAACCTACCAGATGTCACAAAGGCCCCTCTGCTGAGCTTATAAGGGCTCACCATGCATAGCCCACCTCAGGACCTTCCAACTGGGCAGCCCCACCCACATATACCAGTCTGGGGGCCTTCAGAGCAAGAGAAAGCAGGTATATTAGCTACGTGAGAGGAGTGTCGCTATAGGAATCAGCCCATGTGATTTTACTGGCTTGAGACCACCATCTACCAGTTACAGACTGGAGACCCATGGGACTTCATGGTATACCTCAATCCGAGTCTGAAGATCCAAGAACTAGAGGATCTGGTGGGCTAACTCCCAAGAGCCAGGAGCTCTGGTGTCCAGAGGCAGGAGGCAATAGACTTCCTGCTAAGCATGGAGAACCTTCAGCCTTCACTGGCTGCTGGTTCCATCAGGAGGGGATGATGACCCTCCCCCACAGGCTTGTGTGTGTTTAGGTCTTTACTCAGTCACTGATTAGAGCCATCACATCTGCAAACACCCTCACAGATGCATTCAGAAATAACGTTACACGATTTATCACCTGCGCATCCCGTAGCCTGGCAAGTTTACACATAAAGCTAGTCCACCCCACCTAGGTATCCAATGGCATGCCTCTCTCACTTTAGCCAGGCCTTAACTCAGTACCCTTGTGCAGTGAGCCCATCTCCACCATCCAATTTTAAGCTGTCATGAACCACCTGTCACCGTTCATTCCTCTCCCTTCAAGGTATTGATATAAACTAGTGTAGAATTGATAGGCATAAGTTGCCTGTCTCCAGCGAAGGCTGTTTTGTTCTCTTGTCTTTAACTGACATCTACACACTGAAGAGTTGCTCACAAACTTGTATGTGTGTGTGGGGGGAGGTGAGTGGAGTATGCATTAGAGTGTACCCCATGCACGCACAGGGGAAGGCCAGAGGAAGATGTCAGCTCTCCTCCAATATTACTCCACTTTATTTCCCTGAAACATCCTCTCACTGAATCTGGAGCGCCTTTTCTTCCAGTTAGACCTGCTGACCAGGGAGCCCCAATAACCTTCCTGTGTCCCGTCTGGACTGGAGCGACAGACATGCATTTCTGTGCCCAGATTTTTTTAAAAATTATTTTGGGCTGGAGAGATGCCTTAGTGGTTAAAGCATTTGTCTGCAAAAAGCCTAAGAACTCAGGTTCGATTCACCAGGACCCACGTAAGCCAGGTGCACAAAGTGGCGCATGTGTCCAGGGCTTGTTTGCAGTGGCTGGTGGCCCTGGCGCACCCATTCTCTCTCCCTCTCTCTTGCTTTCTCTCAAATAAATAAATGAAAATAAATTTTGTTTTTGTTTTTGTTTTTCGAGGTAGAGTCTCACTCTAGCCCAGGCTGACCTGGAATTCACTATGTAGTCTCAGAGCGGCCTTGAACTCATGGTGATCCTCCTACCTCTGCCTCCCGAGTGCTGGGATTAAAGGCGAGTGCCACCATGCCCAGCTAAAATATTTTTTAAAAATAAGGAGTTAGATGGAGTTTCAAAGGGGAAAGTGGGGGGGGGGGGAGGGCATCACCATGGGATATTGTTTACAATCATAGAAGTTGTTAATAAAAATAAATAAATAAATAAAAATAGAACATAAAACAATAAGGAGTTATGAAGATGGCTTGACAGACAAGAGAGCTTGCCATGTAAGCCTGAGGGCCTCAGAGGGTCTGATTCACCCCGAGTTTGAGTCCCAGCACCCACATAACCACCTAGGTGTGGTCACTCTACATGTAACCCCAGTCCTGTGGCGAGTAGAAACCAGAGAATCCCTGGGACTCACTGGTCATCTAGTCTGACCAAAAAATGTCAGCTCTGGGTTCAGTGAGAAAGCCATTCTCAAAGAAGTGTGTGGATGAGTCTCCACACAGGCACACACCTGGACACACATCTGTACGCACACATGCATCACTATATCCACCCCCCCCCAAAAAAAAAACAGCCAAAGAAGTAACTAGCTAAAACAGCTTGTCAGGAAACCAGGGGTCACAGTAACGTATGGTGTAAGAGAGCCCTTGCTCTGGAATGCAAGATAGAGGAAGACAGAGCGAACCGTGATGTTCAAATTGTTTCTCCATCCAGGTCTGATTTCACTTACCCGCCCCCTCCCCCTTCGAAGGCAATTTAGTTCTAATTTCTTTTTCATCATTCGAGTTCTCGTAAACAAGAGCTGCTGTTCACTGGGTGAATCTTGATTTAGAAGGTAGGGGGAGGGCTGGAGAGATGGCTTAGCGGTTAAGCGCTTGCCTGTGAAGCCTAAGGACCCCGGTTCGAGGCTCGGTTCCCCAGGACCCACGTTAGCCAGATGCACAAGGGGGCGCACGCGTCTGGAGTTCGTTTGCAGAGGCTGGAAGCCCTGGCGCGCCCATTCTCTCTCTCTCTCTCTTTCTCTGCCTTTCTCTCTGTGTCTGTTGCTCTCAAATAAATAAACAAAAAATGAACAACAACAAAAAAGAAGGTAGAAAGAGGCCCATTTCATACAGATAGAGGGGGGAAAAAAACAGGAAACCGTATTGTCTTTCTTGGGTGAGCAGCCCCAACAAAAGTCCAGCTGTGCCCAGTGTCACCTGACCAAAGACAACATGAGGAGGAAAACGGATGCTGGTGTACTGCCCAAAATCTGGTCGCCTCTGTAATGCAAGCTGTGTTTGTGACCCAGTGCTTCATGTGGTTGGATGTGATTGTAATCAAATCAAACTGAGGCAAATCTGCTGGCTGGTTCTGGAGTCCAGTTCAACCCAGGTACATTTTGTACCTGATTCCATTCTGGTGTGCGATTTCCCTAAGTCGCAGCTTAATGATTGCAGCTCTGGACTCCAGAGAAGACTAGGTCTCTGTTAAATGAATTGGTGAAATATTTCTGTCTCCGTTCAATGGTGAGGTGATGACAGGAATTTCAGATGAAATATTCTTTTTTTTTTTTTTTTTTTTTTTTGGTTTTTTGAGGTAGGGTCTCACTCTAGCTCAGGCTGACTTGGAATTCACTATGTAGTCTCAGGGTGGCCTTGAACTCACAGAGATCCTCCTACCTCTGCCTCCCAAGTACCAGTATTAAAGGGTGCGCCACCATTCACAGCTCAGATGAAATATTCTTTTTTAATTTTTTTGTTTATTATTTATTTATTTATGTTTGTTTGTTTATTTTTACTTATTTGAGAGTGACAGTGAGAGAGAGAGAGAAAGAGGCAGATAGAGAGAGTATGGGAACTCCAGGGCCTCCCGCCACTGCAAACCGAACTCCAGATGCGTGTGCCCCCTTATGCATCTGGCTAACGTGGGTCCTAGAGAATCAAGCCTCGAACCGGGGCCCTCAGGCTTCACAGGCAAGCGCTTAACCGCTAAGTCATCTCTCCAGCCCCTATTTATTTATTTGAAAGCGACAGACAGAGAGAGGAAGAGGCAGATAGAGAGATTGGGCGCGCCAGGGCCTCCAGCCACTGCAAATGAACTCCAGATGTGTGCGCCCCCTTGTGGATCTGGCTAACGTGGGACCTGGGGAACCGAGCCTCGAACCAGGGTCCTTAGGTTTCACAGGCAAGCGCTTAACCGCTAAGCCATCTCTCCAGCCCTGAAATATTTTTTATTAATGCCTGATACCAGCACTGGGAGAAGCTGAGAGCAGTCAACAGCCAAGCTCCTCTTTTTTTTTTTTTTAAATTATTTTTTTTTATTTGAGAGTGACAGACACAGAGAGAAAGACAGATAGAGGGAGAGAGAGAGAAAGGGCGCGCCAGGGCCTCCAGCCTCTGCAAACGAACTCCAGACGCGTGCGCCCCCTTGTGCATCTGGCTAACGTGGGACCTGGGGAACCGAGCCTCGAACCGGGGTCCTTAGGCTTCACAGGCAAGCGCTTAACCGCTAAGCCATCTCTCCAGCCCCAAGCTCCTCTTAACAAAGGAAATTCCTTACTTCTATTATGAACTTTTGTTTTTTTGTATTTTTCTGTGAGACACAGAGAAAGAATTGGCACACCAGGGCTTCCAGTCACTGCCACGGAACCCCAGATGTGCGTGCCATCTTGCATGCTTGTGCGACCTCGCTTGAGTCACCTTATGCGTGTGGCTTAAGTGGGACCCGGAGAGTCGAACATGAGTCCTTAGGCTTCGCAGACATGCGCCTTAAGCACTAAGCCATTTCTCCAGTCCACTTTTATGAAGTTTTAAAGGAAGAGGTCTCTGACTAGAGATAAGGTCTTGCTATGGGGTGTATGTGACTGCAGTGTTAGAGCTTAAGAAGTAGGCACACAGGACAGCTGTAAGGGCATAAACCAGGGCTTGAGCTGGTAACACTGTCAGGGCCAGGCAGCCTGCTCTCTGGGAAGAGAAGGACTGGCTACGTGTCTCCACGACACCTCATTCATCTCTTAAAGGAACAGTCTATGATCTAAGTCAACTGCCCAACGCTGGACAGGTGACTCCAGTCGGATGCAGGGAGTATCTGACTATCCTTGTACAGCCCGCCATTTGTTCAGAATATTTATGGAGAGAGATGAATGTGGTTGGTCTGGTGTGGCGACCCACGCCTTTGATCCCAGCACTTGGGAGGCAGAGGTAGGAGAGTTCAAGGCCACCCTGAGAATACATAGTGAATTCCAGGTCAGCCTGGGTTGGAGTGAGACCCTACCTTGAAACTCCCTTTCTCCCCTCTCCACCCCCCCCCCAAAAAAAAAACTGTGGCAAGAAACATGAGGTCCTGGACATGTGACCACGAATACCCTCATTTTGGTAGTTGATCATTTTCATTTTCATTTTCATTTATTTATTGCAGTGTTGGGAATCAACTTCGAGTTCTTGTGCACGGCAGGCCCATGCTACACCAATGAACTACATGCCCGGCCTATAGTTTTGAAGGTTAGATTAAAAAAAAAAAAAGTTGGGAAGGAAATATGACGGAGAATGGAATTTCAAAGGGGAAAGTGTGTATGGGGGGGGGAGGGAATTACCATGGGATTTTTTTTTATAATCATGGAAAATGCTAATAAAAATTTTTAAAAAAAGTATTTAAGATGAAAATGTACTATGGGGCTTTAGGTTCCATAATATCTCCAATGGTTGTTAGTTTTCACTTTTTTTTTAATAAATAAAAAAAAATTTATTTATTTATTTGAGAGCGACAGACACAGAGAGAAAGACAGATAGAGGGAGAGAGAGAGAATGGGCGCGCCAGGGCTTCCAGCCTCTGCAAACGAACTCCAGACGCGTGCGCCCCCTTGTGCATCTGGCTAACGTGGGACCTGGGGAACCGAGCCTCGAACCAGGGTCCTTAGGCTTCACAGGCAAGCGCTTAACCGCTAAGCCATCTCTCCAGTCCTCTGTTTTAGTTTTTGAATAGTCCCCCATAAAGACAATATAACCCATTTGTTTTGTTTTGCTTTGATTGTGAGGTAGGGCCTTGCTCTAGCCCTGGCTGCCCTGGAATTCACTGCGCAGGCTTAGGCTACCCATTTTTACTAAGTCTTCCATGTGATTATCTGGTGTGTGTGTTTCTTGGCTTGCTTGCTTGTTTTTGAGGCAGGGTCTCACTCTATAGTCCAGGCTGGAAACATAAGCTCCCTTTAATACAAAAAGGGAATTTTGCTAGCCATGGTGGTGTATGCCTTTAACCCCAGCACCTGGGAGGCCGAGGTAGGAGGATTGCCGTGAGTTCAAGGCCACCCTGAGATTCTGAGACTACAGAGTGAATCCCAGGTCAGCTTGAGCTAGAGTGAGACCTACCTTGAAAAACCAGAAAACAAAACAAAACAAACAAGAAAAAAAAAAAATTTAAAAGGGGCAGGGAGTTTTATCATGTTGCAATTATAAAATAAGTAAGCTTAATGTGTTCACCTTTTTGTTTGAGGACAGATTGCTTCCACAAAATGAGAGACCTTGAATAACATAAGTATATTCTCATATTGCATAATTATAATTTTACAAGCAATATAAAATGTAGTAAATTGTACAGCAATTAAGTTTCATTAATGTTAAAGCCTAGAGGAACAATATGGCTGCTAGGCTGGGCACGTTTCTGGAGTGTATTAAGTTAATAATTCTAAGATTTCACTACTTCCAATTCTCATAAATAAAATTCTTAGCATGTTGCCATCACTAACTTTTCTTCTTAGCAAAGAATTTATAGTCTCATTCTTAGAAATTCCAGAATTTTCCTGACCCAAATATTTATTAAAGCTTGAAACTTTTTTGAAAAGAAGCCAGAAAAAAAAAACAAAAAAAAACAGGAAACTAGGATAAAATCTTTAAAAAAGACAGAGTAAAAAAAAAAGCTGGGTGTGGTGGCACACGCCTTTAATCCCAGCACTGGGGAGGCAGAGGTAGGAGGATCGCTGTGAGTTCGAGGCCACCCTGAGACTCCTTAGTGAATTCCAGGGCAGCCTGGGCCAGAGCAGAGCAGGGAGAGAACTCAGCAAGTAAAGTGCTTGTCTCTCAAGCATGAGGACCTGAGTTGGGTTCCATGACCTACATGTCTGTAATCCCAGCACTGGCAGAGACAGGCTCACCCTTGGGTGCTGGCTAGCTAATTTAACTGAATGAGAGAGCTCCAGGTTCAGTGGGAGACCCTGTGTCAAAAAATAAGGTGTAGGGCTAGAGAGCTATTGTCGAGTTAAGGCCTGCAAAGTCAAAGGATCCAGATTCAATTCCACAGGACCCAAGTAACCCAAGTACAAGGTGGCGCATGTGTCTGGAGTTCGTTTTTAGCAGCTAGAGGCCCTGGGCTCGCTCTCTCTTTCTCTCTCTCTCTAACTGTCTTTCTCTTTCTCAAATAAATAAAAATAAAATATAAGCTGAGGGTGGTGGCACAGGCCGAGGCAGGAGGAGTGCTGTAAGTTAGAGGCTATCCTAAGACTCCATAGTGAATTCCAGGTCAGCCTGGGCTAAAGAGAGACTCTACCTCAAAGAAACAAAAAATAGAGCTGGGCGTGGTGGCGCACACCTTTAATCCCAGCACTCAGAAGGCAGAGGTAGAAGGATTGCCGTGAGTTCGAGGGCACCCTGAGTCTGCATAGTGAATTCCACATCAGCCTGGGCTAGAGTGAGACCCTACCTCGAAAAACAAACAAACAAACAAACAAAAAAAAAAAAACAGAATAAGATAAAATAAATAAAAAAAACATAAAGTGGACAATGAGGAACATTGCATCACCTTCTGGTTTCCACACACATAAGCCCGTGTACACCAGCACACACCCATGCACACACACAGATATGCACATATGTAAGAATTTATGCACATGCAATGTTTTGGGAAAAAATGGATTGATTTATATATCAAAGATCTCCTTTTTCAAGTTGGAAATGTTGACTTTATTAATTTACTAATCTAAATTTGACAGTCAGAATCTACAGGCCTCTTAATAGCAATCTGTCAGATTTCTTGGGAGTCTGCTTCCATAATCAACTTCTACTGGTCTTGATATCAATATTCACAGGAGGGTTTAAAAAAGTTTGTTTTAGGGCTGGAGAGATGGCTTAGCGGTTAAGCGCTTGCCTGTGAAGCCTAAGGACCCCGGTTCGAGGCTCGGTTCCCCAGGTCCCACGTTAGCCAGATGCACAAGGGGGCGTACGCATCTGGAGTTCGTTTGCAGAGGCTGGAAGCCTTGGCGCGCCCATTCTCTCTCTCTCCCTCTGTCTTTCTCTCTGTGTCGCTCTCAAATAAATAAATAATAATAAAAAATATTTTAAAAAAAAAAAAGTTTGTTTTATTTTGGTTTTGTTTCTTTGAAGTAGGGTCTCACCCTAGTCCAGGCTGTCCTGGAATTAGTCTCAGGCTGGCATTGAATTTACAGTGATCCTCATACCTCATCCTCCCAAGTGAAGGAATTAAATGTGTGTGCCGCCATGCCCTGCTTACTAAAAGAAGGTTTTAGAAACCATTGAATTTTTTGAAATAAAAGGAATACGTGGATTTAAAATTTTTTTATATCTTATTTTTTTTGTTCATATTTAATTTATTTATTTGAGAGCGACAGACACAGAGAGAAAGACAGATAGAGGGGGAGAGAGAGAATGGGCGCGCCAGGGCTTCCAGCCTCTGCAAACGAACTCCAGACGCGTGCGCCCCCTTGTGCATCTGGCTAACGTGGAACCTGGGGAACCGAGCCTTGAACCGGGGTCCTTAGGCTTCACAGGCAAGCGCTTAACCGCTAAGCCATCTCTCCAGCCCTATCTTATTTTTCATTTTAGAGAGAGAGAGAGAGAGAGAGAGAGAATGGAGAGAGAGAATTGTCATTCCAGGGCCTCAGTCAATGCAATTGAACTCCAGATGTGTGCACCATCTAGTGAGCATGTGTGACCTTGTGCTTGCCTCACCTTTGTGCGTCTGGCCTACATGGGATCTGGAGAATCAAACATGGGTCTTTAGGCTTTGTAGGCAAGTACCTTAACCACTAATCTCTCTACCCTGTTTATGGACTTTTAAAAAAGTACTATACTCCACAAAATGTCACTAACATTCTAAACTTTCTGGGAGAATCTGAATTCTTTGGTCAGATTTTAAGTACTGTTTCTTTTTTCTTTTTTCTTTTTCCTTTCTTTCTTTTTCTTTTTCTTTTTCTTTTTTTTTTTTTTTTTTTGTATTTTGAGATAGGATCTCACTCTAGCCCAGGCTGACCTGGAATTCACTATGGAGTCTCAGGGTGGCCTTGAACTCACAGCGATCCTCCTACCTCTGCCTCCCAAGTGCTGGGATTAAAGGCATGTGCCACCCTGGCCTGTAAGTACTGTTTCTTAAATGTCACTGCAAACTGGAGACTTTGGCAATGGAGTCAATGGAACATTTTAACTGGTCCTACTTTTTCTTGGAGAGCTCCCAGGAGAAGGGGAATGAATACAAAGTCCTCCTTCTAATGAGTGGTCTTGTCTCCACCAGGACTGTGTCCCCAGGATGTAGGCTTCTCAGACTCTGAGGTGACATGCTGGCTGCCCAACGTCCCTATTTCACACTGAGCTCACCAACATCCTTCCACTCCTTGGACTTTTGCAGGAGCCTGTGAAATATCTGTGCAACTGCCCTGGGAAATACCGAGAAGTTGTCAGTAGGAAACCACAGGGGAAGCCCAAAGAGCTAGGCTGAGGTGCACAGCCTGAGGAACCTGCATCACTTAGTTGGCCTGAGAGGTACCCAGGTCTGTAAACTGTAAAATGTTAAGAATCACTCGTCCTCTCTCCTTCTTTTTTGTTTTATTTTTATTTATTTCTTTGAAATCAACAGACACACACACACACACACAGAGGCAGATACAGAGAGAGAATGGGCACGCCAGGGCCACCAGCCACTGCAAACGAACTCCAGACGCGCGCGCCCCCTTGTGCATCTGGCTAACGTGGGACCTGGGGAACCGAGCCTCGAACCGGGGTCCTTAGGTTTCACAGGCAAGCACTTAACCGCTAAGCCATCTCTCCAGCCCTCTCCCCTTCTTTAATAGCCGATTTCCTTTCCTCCTGGAGAAGAAGGAGAGTTGTTTCCTCTGATTCCAGGTCACACTGCAGGGGGACCTGATGTTCCTCGTTACATTCTGAGTTCTGGTTACAGTAATGAAAGAGGCTCTCATGGTCGGACCCTATTACGGCATACCACCTGTATACAATTAAAGCCTCCTGTTGAGCCAACTGAATCCATATGTACATGTAGCATGAAGCAGTTGTCTGAGCACAGTGTAACCTTGGATACCAGGAAACCCAACTTTTTCAGTCTCGTTGCTAAGGCAACAGGACAGAGGTGGGTGTCTGGGGAAGGGGGGGAGTTGTCCAGCAAAGCTCTCCATAGTCTAAGCTGTGAACAGGAGAAAAGAGAGTGGAAAGGGAGGGGAGGGCCTTGGGCTGGCCACCACCCCAACATCTCTTCTTTCTTTTTCAAAAAAGTATTTAAAAAAATATATTTATTGGGCTGGAGAGATGGCTTAGCGGTTAAGCGCTTGCCTGTGAAGCCTAAGGACCCCGGTTCGAGGCTCGGTTCCCCAGGTCCCACGTTAGCCAGATGCACAAGGGGGCGCACGCGTCTGGAGTTCGTTTGCAGAGGCTGGAAGCCCTGGCGTGCCCATTCTCTCTCTCTCCCTCTATCTGTCTTTCTCTCTGTGTCTGTCACTCTCAAATAAATAAATAAAAATTTAAAAAAAAAAATATATATATATATATTTATTTAGGGCCGGGCATAGTGGCGCACGCCTTTAATCCTAGCACTTGGGAGGCAGAGGTAGGAGGATCAGCGTGAGTTCAAGGCCAGCCTGAGACTCCATAGTGAATTCCAGGCCAGCCTGGGCTAGAGGGAGACCCTACCTCTAAAGATCAAAAACAAACAAACAAACAAAATATTTATTTGCAAGCAGAGAGAGATTGAGGAGAGACAGATAGAGAAAATGGGTCTGCCGGGGCCTCCAGCCACTGCAAATGGACTCCAGATGCATGTGCCACTTCTCTGGCTTTTTGTGGGTACTGGGGAATTGAACTCAGATCCTTAGGCTTTGCAGGCAAGTGCCTTAACCATTGAGCCATCTATCCAGCCCAGCTCCAACATCTTGACTGAAAACGTTGCAGGACAGCGTCATACCCTTCTGTCACCAACAGCTATGGCGCATCTAAGTGGGCCACTAGTGTGCATGTATAGAGGGGAGCAGGGCAGACAAGGGAGGCTGGAGGGGCGGGGCAGAGTGATGGAGGACAGGGGTTAGTGAAGGAAGGGCTGGTGAGTGGAGGGTGTGGGACCGGAGGGTGCCACTGCTCCTCAGAAGAAGCCTGAGCATGGACCATGCTGGCATAGAAGCAGGGCCGGTAAATCCGGACAAGAACACAATGCACACCAGTACCTTATGGGTGCTAGCCTGGCTAATCCTCCAGTGAACCACTGGGAATGGCTGGAAGGAAAAGTTGAAGGTCTCAGAGCATTCTAAAAAATTGAGTAGGAGACAGAACTATTAAAACAAGTGGGGTCCAGTTCTCCCCATCCCTGATGGGATGGGCGGCCCGTGTGGACTGGACTTGCCCATCACGTGTGATGTTCGGGGACATCATCCCCTCCCGAGGCTTAGGAAAGGTGGCAGCCTCCTGTCCTGAGCTGGCAGACGGAAGAGGTTCCTTCCTGTTCCCTCCTGGGCCCAGAGGAGGTCCCGTTCACAAGCACTCAATCCAGGGTAAAAATTAAGCACAAAATTTACATTGGAGCCTTTTGTTAACTAAATCGAAGCCACCTTCCAGCAAGGTCCTAACGCTCTTGTCAGCAGGGAGGGGACTGAGATGTGGCTCCGTACTGTCATCATTATTTTTTTTCTCAATTTTTATTAACATTTTCCATGATTATAAAAAGTATCCCATGGTAATACCCTCCCTCCCCCCCCCTTTCCCCTTTAAAATTCCATTCTCCATCATATCCCCTCCCCATCTCAATCAGTCTCTCTTTTATTTTGATGTTGTGATCTTTTCCTCCTCTTACGATGGTCTTGTGTAGGTAGTGTCAGGTACTGTGAGGTCATGGATATCCAGGCCACTTTGTGTCTGGAGGAGCACGTTGTAAGGAGTCCTACCCTTCCTTTGGCTCTTACATTCTTTCCGCCACCTTTTCTGCATTAGACCCTGAGCCTTGGAAGGTGTGATCGAGATGTTTCTCAGTACTCCAGCCACTTCTTTCCAGCACTGTGATACCTTCTGAGTCATCCCAAGGTCACTGTCATCTGTAAAGAGAAGATTCTCTACCCAAAGTGAGAGTAGCATTAATATAAGGGTATGAATATTAAGAGAAGTGCTTACTGGGCAGTTTGATAAGCATACTATATACATTTTTCCAGACATCAGCAGATGTTACATCCCTAGGGCTCATGACTACCCCTGTTTTAAGTTTTCAGTATCAGGGATGTGTTCCCTTCCATGTAGCTGGCCTCCAGTCAAATTAGAGGGCAATTGGTTTCCACCATGACAGACGTGCCACTATTGCACCTGTTGGCTCATTTGGCCTGGCTGGCCAATTATAAGGCTTGCAGTGTCCACTGCTGAGTATCTTCACTGGTGGTATCTCTTTCTCCCAACTTTAGGGATCTTGACACCCCTTAAACCCAGGATTGGTAGCTTGGCTACTGGAAAGAGCCTCAGGGCAAGCTGATATGAAGCACATTTCTTTTTTTTTTTTCAGAGATATTTTAAGATGGGCTTAAGCATGAGGTTTAGGAGAAAGCAAGACACATCCGAGTATGAGTAAGGACTACTCAAGACACAGTCCCAGTTCATGTCTTAGCATTAACCATACACACCATTGTTGTGGTTCTCAAGTTACATCTTAAAAGTTACATTTTTTTTTTTTTTTTTTGTTTTTCGAGGTAGGGTCTCACTGTAGCCCAGGCTGACCTGGAATTCACTATGGAGTCTCAGGGTGGCCTTGAACTCATGGCAATCCTCCCACCTCTGCCTCCCCAGTGCTGGGATTAAAGGCGTGAATCACCACGCCCGGCTAAAAGTTACATCTTAAAAGGTTGCTAGTAACCTTTTTCCTCTCTCTTTATTTTACTTTATTTTTTTAAATTTTTTAATTAATTAATTATTTATTTAAGAGTGACAGATAGAGAGAGAAAGAGGCAGATAGATAGAGAATGGGTGCTCCAGGGCCTCCAGCCACTGCAAATGAACTCCAGATGCATGCGCCACCTTTTGTATCTGGCTTATGTGGGTCCTGGGGAATCAAGCCGTGAACTGGGGTCCTTAGGCTTCACAGGCAAGTGCCTAACTGCTAAGCCATCTCTCCAGCCCTATTTTATTATTATTATTATTTCTCTCTTTTATTTTTTTTTTTGGTTTTTTGAGGTAGGGTCTCACTCTAGCCCTGGCTGACCTGGAATTCACTATGGAGTCTCAGGGTGGCCTTGAACTCACAGTGATCCTCCTACCTCTGCCTCCCAAGTGCTGGGATTAAAGGTGTGTGCCACCACGCCCAGCTATTTTATTTTATTTATTTTAGACACACACACACACACACACATACACACACACACACACAGAGAACTGGCATGCCAGGACCTCAGCCACTGCAATCTAACTCCAGACACTCATGCCACCTAGTGGGCATGTGCGACCTTGTGCTTGCCTCACCTTTGTGCATCTGGCTTACGTGGGATCTGGAGAGTCGAGCATGGGTCCTTAGGCTTTGCAGGGAAACGCCTTCACCACTAAGCCATCGCTCCAGCCCTAAACAAATATTTTTCAACAGAAGA
Organism: Jaculus jaculus; assembly: GCF_020740685.1. Classification (NCBI taxonomy): domain Eukaryota; kingdom Metazoa; phylum Chordata; class Mammalia; order Rodentia; family Dipodidae; genus Jaculus; species Jaculus jaculus. The sequence goes on along the minus strand of NC_059103.1, from coordinate 172,022,426 downwards.
AAGCAGCAAAAAAATATTGGAGGGAAGTCTTGGAGTCAGGGCATCCCCTGAGGAGTAGCTGACATCAAGGTGGCATGGAGCACTGGCTGGACTCACTGGACATGATGCGCCCATAGTTCAGTGAAGCTTCCCACCAGTCCTGTTGTCTGGGGAGCTGCAGCAGGAGACACCTGAAGAGTCCCCTTGTTATTCAGGGACCTTCACTCAGTTTAAGCCAGATCCTGGCCTTCACTGCAGAAAGGAACGTTGAGCCAGTACGCAGCAGAGTTGGAGTACATTGAAAGGAATTTTGACTGGGATTAAGGGCAGGTGGGGGTAGGACAGGAAGGAAGATGTTCAGAGAAAGAATAGATACACTGAAGAGCTTGGGTATGGACTTCTCAAAAGAGAGACGCTTTAGTCAAATCTACGATTTTGGTCGGCTTCAAAGTTCTTTTCTTTAAAGGATTGCCAAGGAATTTAACTGAGATTCCAGGGTAGTTCCTGAGGGACATTGGACAGGATTGCAGTTGATAAGGTAAAGCCCTAGATGACAGGAGTGACCTCGAAGAAGTTAAAATGTTTCCGCTGTAAACAAGAGTCAGTTGTTTCATTTGTGAGATGCCCAGAGAATATTTAAAAGGAGTGAAGCCATACTCAAAAGCCATGTCGGTTTAAACATGAATCATACATAGTCCACTTCTATTTTAGCATTGTATATGAAAATTTCTTTATAAATGGAATATCGTTGCTGGGCGTGGTGGCAAATGCCTTTAATCCCAGCACTCAGGAAGCAGAGGTAAGAATATGGCTGTGAGCTTGAGACTCCATAGTGAATTCCAGGTCAGCCAGGGCTGGTGTGAGACCCTACCTTGAAAAAAAACAAAACAAGGGCTGGAGAGATGGCTTAGCAATTAAGGCCTGTGAAGCCTAAGAGCCCATGTTCGACTCTCCAGGTCCCATGTAAGCCAGAGCCACAAATGTGAGGCAAGGATGCAAGGCTGCACATGCACATAGATGGCACACACCTCTGGAATTAAATAAAGTGGCTAGGGACCCTGGTGCACCATTTCTCTCTCTCTTTCACTCTCTCTTGCATTAAAAAAAAAAAAAAAAAGCCAGTCTGTTGGGCTTGCCTCAATAAAATAAAATAAAATAAAATAAAATAAAATAAAAGGAATATTGTTTCCGTGTAGGCAACATTCAACCAAGTTTTTTTTTAAGGTATTTTATTTTTATCTATTTATTTCAGAGAGAGAGAGAGATACAGAAATGGGAGAGAGAGAGAGAGAGAGAGAGATAGAATGGGCAATCCAGGGCCTCCAGCCACTGCAAATGAACTCCAGATGTGTGTGCCCCCTTGTGCATCTGGCTTTCATGGGTCCTGGGGAGTCGAGCCTGGATCCTGTGGCTTTGCAGGCAAGTGTCTTAGTCGCTCAGCCATCTCTCCAGCCCTCAACCAAGGCTGTTAATTGTGCTGAACTTCCTGACTTTTCTGCTGGTGAGAGGCTTTAACCAGACTCTATACAAGGGCTGTTTTCCTTTTCCATGTCCTGTGGATTTCCCTGTCATTCTATCCTGTCTCACTAGGGGTAAATAAACACTTTCATTTCCACTTGTCAGGGGAGTTACAGGACTTGTCACTCAGATAACAAGGTAGAGCCTTAAACACAAGGGATATAAGGTGGACATCTTTCAAAAAGGGGACAGGAAGTCCCACTGAATAATTAATAGGGTACTGATTTTCCTCTCACCCTTGTGTTGTGGTTGGGATAATCCAGGAAGTAACCTGGACCTGGGTCAATTGGAGCTCCCATTCCCCACATCCAGGAATTGAGCTAGAGAGTCTGACCACTAAAGGAAATTCTAAGGAGACCAACCTAACTGCTGAACATAAAACTGGAGAACTGTGAGGAGCTGTGGCAGCCATCTTGCCATACTGTGGAGGCTGACCAAGAAGCCAACACATGGGATGGGGCCAAAAGATGGAGAACAAAACCTGGTCCTGAGGGCCGTGGTTGTGGCCCCTTTGAGCTCACACTAGCCAGACTTCTGAGATTTTCAGTGACGTGTGTGATCCAAGAAACTCAGCTTTGGCATAAGTGAGGATTTGGTTTTGAATTTCATTCTGTTGGTCATTGTCACAGGCAAGTAAAGTAATTGAAATAAAATGATACAGTCTATGTGAGGTAGGGATGAGATGTAGCCATGGGAGAAAAGTCAATAGCCAAGTACACGAGATGCATACACAGGCCCAGCCTGATTCAACGGGACAGAGGGTAAAATGAGGAGCACAAGTTAGTTGGGTATAATAGTGACAGTGATAAGTCTGAGTTAGGCAAAATTGCTTTCCATGTGATTAGAAACACTGTGATTAGGGCTGGAGAGGTGGCTCAGCAGTTAAACTGCCTGCCTGGAGAGCCTAAGGACCCAGGTTTAATTCCCCAGGACCCATGTAAGCCAGATGCACAAGATGGCATATGTGTCTGGAGTTCGTTTGCAGTGGCTGGGTACTATGGTGTGCCCATTCTCTTTCTTTATATGTATCTGCCTCTTTCTCTCAAATAAATAAATAAATAAACAAACTTAAAAACAAAAGAAACCCCATGATTAGCTGGGCATGGGGGTACACGCCTGTAATCCCAGCACTTAGGGATAGAAGCAGGTTGATCAGGGGCTCAAGGTTACAGTGAGTTCAAGGCTAGCCTGGGATATATGAGACATGTGATTTTTCTTGTATACCATTGCAAAAACTTGGTCATTCATTTTATAATATGTGACATACTGGCTTACTTTGTAGAGTTCTCTCATATCTACAAAGAGCTGAAGAGAGGAACGTATAGCCAGCAAGTCACATCTGAAGGTCCTGAAGGCCTGGATTCTCCCAACAAAGGAAAGAAAGTATTTGGAAAGGAAAAACAAGATATAATTGGTTGCAGGTATGTTTTATGAAGTTCAGTTGGAGATGGTTGCCTCAGTACACACTGTGGACTTCTACTCCTATTCCCTAAAAGGTATGTCCAGCCCATGGTCCATGGCATGCCAGGGTAGCTATGACAGTGATCCAATAAGGCTGTGGATGGCAATGTCAGAAGGTTGTACAGGGCTGGAGAGATGGCTCAATGGTTAAAATGCTTGCCTAATGACCTGGGTTCAATTCTCCAGTGTCCACCTAAAGCCAGATGCACAAGATGGCGCATGTGTATAGAGTTTGTTTTCAGTGGCTAGAGGCTGGATGGATGGCTTAGAGGTTAAGGCATTTGTCTGCGAAGCTTAAGGACCCATGTTCGACTCTCCAGATCCCATGTAAGCCAGATGCACAAAGGTGAGGCAAGTGTAAGGTAGCATATGCCCACTAGTTTGTGCAAGTGTCTGGGGTTCCATTGTAGTGGCTGAGGCCCTGGCGCCAATTCTCTCTCTCTGTCTGTCTGTCTCTCTCTCTCTTAAAAAAGTTAAATAAATAAAAAATTATACAAAGGATGTGCGCAGGTCACACCCACGTTCATTTTACATGAAGGACTTGAGCACCTGAGAATTTTGAGCCAATTCCACCTCCACCTGTGGACACCAAGAAACGCCTATACTCTGCCTGCCCACAGCCCACATCTCTATGCCATGTTTGGGTGGCATTACTATTTGTGTTAAGACATGGTCCATGCAGCCCAGGCTGACCTCGAACTCACTACGAATCACTAGCACTCCTAATCCTCCTGCCTCTGCCTCCCCAGTGCTAAGATTGCAGGTGTCCCCTCCCCCATTCCCCAGCTGAGATGCACTTTCTTGAGGACACACTTCATTCACCCTTTCCGTGGCGGGAGTCTGGCCAGAAGAGGTCTCTACACACACACTACTTTGTCTCCAAAACATCTTGCCCGCCACCTTGTCTGTTTTGTCATCGATGGTCACGGTCCTTCCCTAATGTCTTCAATTCCTAATGTCTGGAGGCAGAAGGAGGGATTTTTTTTCTGGCTGTTCCCAAGAGTCATTTCAAAGTTGGACTTTCTAGAATAGTCAGTAAATGTGGTTTCATCTTCCTGGGATTTATGTCTGTTTTTTGAAGTGTGCTCGGAGGAACAGGAGTCTGGGGAGCTATTTCTCACAAACAGAGCTTGAAAGCCAATCTGGAAAATATTGCATGTCATAACTTACTTTAGAGATTTGCAATGCAGGTTTCAAAGGCCATGGGAGGTCCTACGATAGAAATTGTGTGTAATCCACCCTCTCAGATTTTATTAGGAAAGGGTTATTTCTTCAGACGTGGTATCAGGATGCTTTGAGAACAGGCTGGTTAAAGTAGGGTGAATCTCTAATAAGTCAATCTTTTATTGGTCCTCTTATTGTTAGGAGAATGGAACTGTATAATTCGAAACAGATTAGGAATGGTCTGTTGCCTCCTGCTTTGATGAAAACATATGCTTTTATATGCAAAAGAATGTGAACCAGCAATTTTCAGTTTCTTTCTTTCTTTTAGAGTATTTTATTTTTCTTTATTTATTTGAGAGAGAGAGAGAGACAGAGAGAGAGAGACAATGAGTGCCAGGGCCTCCAGCCACTGCTAATGAAATCTAGATGCATGTGCCCCCTTGTGCATCTGGCTTACATGGGCACTGGGGAGTCGATCCTGGATCCTTTGGCTTTACAGGCAAGTGCTTTAACAGCTAAACCATTTCTTCCAGCCCCTTCCCTGTTTCTTAAATCTTTGACCTCTCTGTATTTACGTAGTAACCATGCAAGTGAGATGAAGACAGAGAAATACCCCTGGGTTTGCTCTAAGGAGGCATGGATGTCTGCAAATAAGCAATTGAGAACGGGCTGTAACTAGGAGGTGGTGGTTGGAGCCACACTGGTGTCAGTGAGTCTGTCCTCTTTCAGAACACAAAGAGCCAAGAGAAAAGCATGACAGAACTGTTCCCGTGTGCAAGACAGACCTCACTAGGGACGTCTGCTCCTTCCTTGTTCCCAGTGTGAAGCTTAGGACCATGTTGCAAACTCTGGGCCAAGTGTGGAGACAACAGTTTCATATGCCTTATCTCACTGTGTTACATAAGCTACCTGGTATCAACATCTTAAGGCAGGAAAGGTTCGTTCAGGCTCATAGTTTTGGAGGATTCCATCCAAGATGGCAGGCTGTGCTGTTTTGGGCCTGAGACAAGGCAAACCATTAGAGCAGTGAGAGAATGGTACAGAGGGAACAAGATAGCCAGGGAGGAAAGAGACAGGCAGAGGGAGAAGCCACCGGCAAGATATGCCCTTGAAGGCACCTCCTCAGTGACTTACTTCCTCCAAGCAGATCCCACCTCCTCATTTTATCATCTTCCAAAAGCACCATGTGTCGGGCGTGGCGGCACACGCCTTTAATCCCAGCACTTGGGAGGCAGAGGTAGGAGGATCGCTGTGAGTTCGAGGCCACCCTGAGTATACATAGTGAATTCCAGGTCAGCCTGGGCTACAGTGAGACCCTACCTCGAAAAACCAAAAAAAAAAAAAAAAAAAAAAGAAACAAAAGCACCACGAAATCAAGAGCGCATCAACGGGATTAATTCCGTGATGAGGTCAACACCCTTGATATCCAACAACTTCCCCAAAGCCTGTCAGCTGACAACCAGGCATTTAACACAAAGATGTATTCCATATCCAAACCACGCTCATTTAATCTCCACCCCAGCTCTGTGAATGAGGAGGCGGAGGCTTAGCAGTTAACCTAAGGTTACAGATCTAGTAAGCTGGTACAGGTCCCATGCTCTGTCCCCAGGGAGCTACAAAGGCTCACATCACTTTGACAGTATCTCACCAGCTCACTTCACTTAGTCCCACAGGGTGACATGGGAGTACAGCAGGTGTGTCCAAGGCCTCCGACCCACCGTCCAGGAAGGCTGAGCTTGGGTCAAAGTGACAACCACAACTTGGGACCTAGGCACCCGAGTCCCTTGTCATGGAGAAGATAGGCAGCTGCATGGTTGTCATTAAAGAGTTGGTAGACATTTCCACAGATCCTCACAGATGCTGTAAGGAACAGTATTTGTCTCTGATGTTCTTGACTCACATTTAAGTTTTTTAGTTTGCTCTCCCCATCCCCCTAAAAAAAATCCGAGATGAATCAACATTTTCATATTTAGTAGCATAAAAATATATCACTTTCATAACCAAGTAAGGTTCTTGAAACATTTTTGTATAGGCCTTATTTAAATCATTTGAATAAAATAATAATAAAGATTTCATTTTAGAGGTAACTATGAAATTTTAAAATGAATCTGATGTCAGATATTAATTTACATATAAGAGAGAGAAAGACAGGGTGGGGGCGAGGGAGGGAGAGAATGGTCACGTCAGGGCCTCTTACCACTGAAAACAAACTCCAGATGTCAGTGCCACTTGGTGCGCCTGGCTTTATATGGGCAGTGGGGAATCACATCTGGGTTCTCAGGCTTTGCAAACAAGCACCTTTAACCACTGGGCCATCTTTCTAGCCCAGCTCTTTGGAGCTGAATAAAGAAGACAGGAGTAGAGGCTAAGAAGATGGTAAAGTATTTGTGGCACAAGTGTGGAGACCTGAGCTCAGATCCCCAGAACCCTCCTAAAAGCTGGGTGTGCTGGTGGTTGCCTGTGATCCTGGTACTGGAGAGGTGGAGACAGGAGGATCTCCGAGACTAGCTGGTGAGATAACTTAGCTAAATCCATGAGTCTTAGGTTACGCAAGAAACTGTCTCCAAAAAAAAAAAAAAAAAAAAAAAAAGACACAGGAGAAAAGGAGAAAGACAATGTTTATTGAACAAGTAGCTGGGTAATAATTAACAACTGATAAGAACAGAGAGGAAGCTGTAATGGTTTCCATCAGTTAGGACTTTAAAAATTTTTTTTCTTGGAGATGAGATAAAAGCCATCTGGCCCCATTTCCAGCCCTGCCGATAGTGAGGGAGGAACACCCCTGTTGGGTTGGGGTGTGCCCACAGGTGGAAAAAAGCACCATGGAAACTGATGTTCCAGATGGCGTAGTTCTTCCTCTCCAACCGCCGTCAGGAGCTGGGGCTGAGTCATCCTGAAAAGGGCACATGTTTATATAACTACCTTATCCAGCGATTTAGTTTGTCGGTCACCTACCTGCGCCTGGTAGTATTATTAACTACGACTATGTCCCCACCACGTCACACTTACATGTTTCAACTTAATCTAGTGATGATACAAGTGAAGATCTCAAGTCAGATTGACCTGCGTTCAAATGGGACTGGGCATGGACCTTCAATTACGTGAGCCTCAGCTGTGATGGGTAACGTCTATGGTCAACTTGCTTGGATGAGGAATCAAGTATGAGACCCCTCCCTCCTGTGACGGCATTTCCAGGAAGGATTAGCAGAAGGGAGGTGGCCTTTCCCCAAAGCAGGCAGCCCTATTCAGAGTGGCAACCTATATACAAGCCAGGCGTGGTGGCACACGCCTTTAATCCCAGCACCCAGGAGGCAGAGGTTAAGAGGAGCGCCAGGCGTTCAAGGCCACCTTGAGACTACAGAGTGAATTTCAGGTCAGCCTGGGCTTCAGTGAGACCCTACCTCAAAAAACCAAAAAGGAAAAAAAAGAAGAAGAAGTTTCCTCCAGGAAAAATTAGCTTCCTTTGTCTGCATGCCCTTGCTGGTGAACACATCTGCCTACGGCGCCATCCTTTGCTGATACTGGAACCCAGCTTCTTCGACCTTCCAACGTGAACTGAAGACCAACAGCTTTCCAGGAATCTTCCAGACCTTCCACACCTCCAGCCTCATGGACAGAGCGGCTACGGGATTCTCAGCCTCTCTGGGCTGCCCAGCTTATATTGCGGAAGTCAATCGAATCAATCTCTGTTACAGTATATATTCATTCTCTCCATTCTATTCCCCCAGAGGACCCTGACTAATATACCAGCTCTTCATTCACAGAATGGGATTAGCCATAGTATAGTTCTTAGGGTTGCTCTGAAATTTAACCCACACAGTGCAATCAAAGTGCTCAGCAAAATAGCCATGAACTCAAATAATACTTGCGCCTTTACAAAGGAAAAAATTACACTGGAGGAAAAAAGCTAATAATTATTTATAAAGTAGTTTGTGCATATTATCTTGACCCAAATCCCAGCGCTGCAATTAAAGTTAGAATGCTGTGGAGAACTTACCATTCTTTTTGTTATTGTTGTTCGTTTCTTATTTATTTATTTATTTATTTATTTTGAGGTAGCATCTTGTTCTAGCCCAGGCTAGGTTTCACATCGCGAAGTGACAGTCATGTTAGCTACCCGTCCCAGTCACTGCAGAGGAGTGACACAGCCATTGAGCGTTAATTGAAAAGCACACTTTAGGGTGCTGGAGAAGATGGTTTAGTGGTTAAGGCGTTTGCCTGCAAAGCCAAAGGACCCAGGTTCCATTCCCTAGGACCCATGTAAGCCAGATGTACAAGGTGGCACATCCATCTAGAATTTGTTTGCAGCAGCTGGGTCCCTGGTATGTCCATTCTTTCTCTTTCTCTCTCTCAAATAAATAAATAAAATAAAAACTTAAAAAATCAGTTTATGGGAGGAAACTTGTGTCTTTCGGCTTATACTTTTGAGGAGAAGCTCCATGATGGCATGAGCAGAGGGTGGACATCACCTCCTGGCCAACATCAGGTGGATAACAGCAGCAGGAGAATGAGCTGAGCTCTCACAAGGGGGAACCAGCTATAATACACGTAAGTGCATGCCCCCAAAACACGAGCTACTCCAGCAAGGCTTCACCTCCCCAGTTGCCATCAGCCAAGAACCAAGCATTCACAACACTTGAGTTTATGTGGGACACCTAATTCAAACCACCACATCGGTTCAGTACACATGCTAACCACAACCAAGAAGACTTCGCTTTCGTGGAAGACTAGACTTCTGGCTTCTTCCCACGGAGAACTGACCCTCGGCTCGGGGGTAGTGGGATATAGGATAAGCTGAAGTGTGGACTTCCTGCTGATGGGGGCATGAGAGACCTCAGATGGTAGATCTTGGGACATGATTGTGAGGTGTGTGTATGTGTGTGTGTGGGGGGGGTAACTGTATCCAATCCAGTTGAGTTACATAAGAAAACTATTCATCGGGGCTGGAGAGATGGCTCAGCAGTTAAGTGCTTGCCTGTGAAGCCTAAGGAGCCCAGTCCAAGGCTCCATTCCCCAGGACCCATGTAAGCCAGATGCACAAGGTGGCCTGTGCATCTGGAGTTGGTTTGCAGTGGCTGGAGGCCCTGATGCACCCATTCTCTCTCTCCCTGTATCTCTTACTCTTTCTCTGTCTGTCCCTCTCAAGTAAATAAGTAAAAATAAACAAAAAATGAAAACCATTCATGCACTGGGGAGATGGCTCAGCAGGTAAGAGTGCTTGCTGTGCAATCATGAGGACCATGGTTCAGTGCCCAGCACCCACATAAAAAGCTGGGTGTCAACACACATGCCTGTAACCCCAGCCAGGGCTGAGGTGGGCTGAGAGTTTCTGGGGTTTGCCGCGGTCAGCCAGGAAAACTGCAGCTTCGGCCTGTGCGTTCTGTCTTGAGGGAGGAAAGCATAAAGGCTGTAGAGAAGGATGCCCAATGTTCTCCACACGTGTGCACACACTACATAAGTAAAAATAAAACCTATCCTTATTTACTTATTTATTTAAAAGAAAGAGCAAGAGGAAGATATATAGAGAAAGAGAGAATGGGCGCGCCAGGGCCTCTAGCCAGTGCAAACAAAGTCCAGACATGTGCACCACCTTGTGCATCTGGCTTACAGGAGTTCTGGGGAACTGAGCCTGGGTCCTTCGGCTTCGCAGGCAAGTGCCTTAACCCCTGAGCCATCTCTCCAGCCCTAAAAAGTATTCTTATTCTGTGAGAGGGACTTGCCCAAATTCTGTCTCAAGGTCAAGTTGAAAGCAGGGAAGAAGTCAGTGCAAGCTACCCGTCCTTGCTCCAGGCACATCACTTTGCCCAGGAAACCTGTTGTCTGCTAATATTTTTAAGTTCCAAAGCCCCAGTGTCCTGAAATTGCGTCTCGGTGGCCACTATGTGTCCGTATTGACCGTTCTCTACTTGGTCAGGTAAGGCAGAAAACTGCCACACTTTAACTGCATGACTCCTGCCTCTGCGTGTCCCTTCCCAAAGACTCCAGTGTAGACCTTCATTTCTGTTTTCCTCACTGTCAGAGCCCCCCATCCAGTTCTTTTTAGTTATATATATTTTTTTTAATTAGTTTTTTATTCTGCAAGTACAGGCAGTTTGGTACCATTATTAGGCTCATCCATGACCTACCCCCTCCCCATTGGCCCCTCCTTGTTGAGGTATACGGGTCGTGCATTGTGGAGTTAGCCCACAGTTATTGGTACAATAAATGTCTCTGTATATCATGACCCAACATGTGGCTCTGACATTCTTTCTGCCCCCTCTTCCGCAAAATTTCCCTGAGCCACGTTGGGTTCATTTTTAGTCTGCTTCAGTGCTGAGGTGTTGGGGGCCCCCCCATCCAGTTCTTAAGCTGCTAGCACCCTCCTGTCTGTCATTCGGTGAGCTTTGGTGCAGAACGGTTAAGAACTCCCAACAGCCCACTGGTACTGGCATCCATGAAGGAAGGGAGGAGGAGGCACGTTTTGAACTGAATCCCACCCTGCCCACTTCTTCCCAGAATGCTTCACGTCAGCTGATCTTGGGACATGATTGTGAGGTGTGTGTATGTGTTTGTGTGTGGGGGGTGGGTGTGATTGTACCCAATCCAGTTGAATTACATAAGAAAACTATTCATGGGGGCCGGAGAGATGGCTCAGCAGTTAAGTGCTTGCCTGTGAAGCCTAAGGAGCCCAGTTCAAGGCTCCTTTCCCTCAAAAGTACAAGCCAAAAGACACAAGATCTCCATCGGTCATTCGCCCTCAATCCCTCAGCCTGTCGTGACACACGAGGCAGAGAGGAGCAGAGCTGCAACTTGTACGTCTTGGGGCCCCTCACCATTCCTAGCACCCTGGAAGTGTAGCTCAGGATTTGCAAGTCAGCTCACGGGCTCAGATGGGCCTGAGACAATCTAACTCCACCTACCTGGGTTCCCTCATCACCCTCCAAGGCCTGAAAGTCTGCAAAATGGGACCCCGAAAGAGCCCCAGTTTGCTGTGTGCCCACTCCCTCTTAACTCCTTACCTTTATTCTATTACTTTTTTTTTATTCTATTACTTTATTTTACTACTTTTTATCCCCAACATTTGCTTCCAGGACTGTCTTGCCACACCCCACCAGTACACTTTCAAGGTCCCTTAAATAGACCCACTGGAGAAGTTTCCCAACTGCCACACCCAGTGACCCCCCTCAGCTTGAAGAAGCCAGGTTGGTCATTGTCCCAATTCCCTAAAGGCGCTTAGGGTTGCTTCTTCAGAGGGAGATTGAGGCAGTTTAGGGTGACTGGGCCCTGAAAGTAAAAAGCAGGAATGTCCTGAAGTCTGCCTTTGCAATCTCCACTTTGCTACAAACTAGAGAACACTCACTTTCTTGACTAAAGGAGTTAACTAGATCTGTTTCTTCATAAACACTCCGAGTTCCCCCTGGGAAGGAGTTCCTTTTTCCTAGAATTAAGGTTCAAATCTGATTCCAGAATTGTGGTTGGTTATGATCAACCCCAAAACCTGGCATCATGGCAAGTTGGTTCAGGCTCCACTCAGAATATATAAATGACCCCGATTTGGGTCACACGGCAGGGTTTCCCCCTCTCATCTTCCACATGGCTGGAGCTCTCAGTATTTCCTTCTCTTAATCTAATAAAGTCTCTCTAACCCTTAAAAAAGAGAGAACATGGGCTGGAGAGATGGCTTATCAGTTCAGTGCTTGCCTGAGAAGCCTAAGGACCCCGGTGCGAGGCTCGGTTCCCCAGGTCCCATGTTAGCCAGATGCACAAGGGGGCGCACGCGTCTGGAGTTCGTTTGCAGAGGCTGGAGGCCCTGGTGTGCCCATTCTCTCTCTCTCCCTCTATCTGCCTCTTTCTCTCTCTGTTGCTCTCAAATAAATAACAATAAAAAAAAAATTAAAAAAAAAAGAGAGAACATGACATCTGCTGTCATTTTCAGCATCTTGTTGTCATAATTACAGAAAGAACGGAAGAACAGAGGGAAGACCAGCTTGGTTTTCCTTATCATCCCTCTTCCGTTGGGTGTCGCCTTTTCCAAACCCCTGCCTTTTGTTTCTGAGCCTTCTACTCCTTTTCCTCTGTCCACATACTTCGAGTAAGATTTAAGCTCAAGGGGGCTGGAGAGATAGCTTAGCAGTTAGGGCATTTGCCTTGGAAGCCTAAGGATGCAGGTCCAATTCCCCAGGACCCACATAAGCCAGATGCACAAGGTGGTGCATGCACCTGGAGTTTGTTTGCAGTGGCTGGAGGTCCTGGCATGCCCATTCTTTCTCTCCACCCGCCATCTCTGTCTTCTCTGGCCTTGACTCTCTCTCTCATAAATACATAAAAATAATAAAGATTTAAATTCACATACAATTATGGAGATGGCCAAGTTATAAACGTAGGTATATCTGTCACTCACAGATGGGTCAAGTGTCCTGGCAGTCCATCCCCTGAGCCAGAAGGCAGATGCTTAGGCCTATGAGTTTCCTCCTGCGCCGCACCAAAATACTGTCAGTGGGAGGAAGGCAACTGTACTTACACTTAATCATTTCAGATGATATTTTTTCAACAGTTTCCATCCTTCAGAAAAAAAAAAAATGAAAGAAGGGGCTGGAGAGATGGCTTAGTGGTTAAGTGCTTGCCTGTGAAGCCTAAGGACTCCGGTTCGAGGCTTGATTCCCCAGGACCCACATTGGCCAGATGCACAAGGGGGCGCACGCGTCTGGAGTTCATTTGCAGTGGCTGGAGGCTCTGGCGCGCCCATTCTCTCTCTTTTTCTCTCTCTGCCTCTTTCTCTCTGTTGTTCTCAAATAAATAAATAAATAGTTTTTTTTTTTTTTAAATGAAGGAAGATAGCAGCATGGTAAGGTCTGTGCCTCAGGAAATAGCTTTGGCATCTATGTTAACAGACTCAGAGCACCCCACCTCAGAAGGGTAGAGGGAGAGAAATGGTGTGGCCTGTTGACATCATGATGGCTCCCAGTGAATGTTGGCTGTGTTTAGACTTTGAACATGTGTCTTAGTCCACTTGTGCTTCTGTAATAACATATATGAAGCTGAGTAATTTATAAAGAACAGACATTTATTCTTGCTGGGCGTGGGGGCACACACCTTTAATCCCAGCACTCAGGAGGCAGAGGTAGGATGATCGCCATGAGTTCGAGGCCACCCGGAGACTACATAGTGAATTCCAGGTCAGCCTGAGCTTGAGTGAGACCCTACTTCGAAAAACAAATACAAAACCAAACAATCTAAAAGAGTAGACGTTTATTTCTTACAGTCCTGGAGTCTGGGGTCCAAGAACAAGGCACAGACAGTTGATGTCCAGTGGGGTACCTGCTGGAAGAGACCACACAGAAGGGCAGAAGGGGCAAAAGGGGGGAATGGAAAAGCACCGTGTCCTTGCATGGCACCAGAGCGGGGGACTGGCGGGGCACACTCTTTCAAGCTTTTTGAAGGGTGTCCCTGTCATCCACATGAGGAAGGCAGCAGCATCCTGTGCTCACATCCCCAAGGGTCATATTCCAATCCTTTGCTGGGGTGGTTGGTCTTCAACACTTGAACTTTGGGGTGCATCAGTTACAACTCGAAGCAGCCTGAAGAAGGAAAGGGTTTTATTTTTGTCTTACAGGTGTGAGGAGGGCAATTTAATCATGGCCGGGGACAGAGAGCTGATGTCACATCTTCATCTCAGCAGGGAGGAAGCAGAGAGCAAACTAACAAGCAAGGCTGGGCCATTTTACATTCAAACCCCACAAAGACCCACACGCATTCATAGCATGATGATGTTGCTCCTCCTCTCAAAAACATACCTTGTGTCTTCTCACCTTTGTTCTTCAGCCTTGTGACATGACTTTTGTCAGTACCGTACAGTAGATGAGAGCATATCTGACTTCAAGGGCTGATCTTAAGGGCCATCGAGCTTCAGGTTCTACCACTAGGAATTCTGAGGCTGTCACACTCTGAGAAGTCAGTCTCACCCACTAGATGATAGTGAGAGGCAACGGGAAGAACACAGACCCCCCTCAACCCACCAGAAAACAGGCCCCCTAGAAATCTCTTACCAGAGCCACTCAGAGCCCAGGTAAAACCCGCCTGAAGTGAGCATCGTTTTAAGTCAGTAATTTGAGAGAGTTCCATCACGCAGCACAGGTAATAGATGGAGTCAGTGCACAACGTGATCTAGGATGTTAGAAGTCATTCACTCACCACGAGCACCTATTATGATGCAGGTTATCATCTGGGCACTGGGGCTGCTTCAGAGAACAAGTCAGACAAACATCCCTGTCCTCATGGAATGTATAATCTGGTGGAGAATGGATAAAAGAGGGAGGATGGATTTGAGAAAGAGTTGGGCAATAGATCTGGTTGCCTGGCTATGGAGGGTGAGGGAGAGTAGAAATGGCTTCCAGTTGGGGTGATGAAGCAATCCACAAATAAGCAAGTGGATTGGGAGTTGTTCCATTTTGTATGTGTGGCCACCTACGGGACAGTGAGGTGGTAGGTACACATCTTATACAGTTCAACAAGTATTTATGGAATTAACAATCATATGCCAATCATTTGGAAACACCAAGGAAATGAAGTTAAAAAAAATAAGGCAAGTGTTCTATCCCTTCATGAAGCTTATCTCGGCAGAGGAGACAACATTCAACATTGGGAGAACTTTGGTTTTGTTTTGCCTTTTGTGTCTTTGAGACGGGGTCTTGGTGTGTAGCTCTGGTTGGCCTTCAACTCGCTACATATGCCAGGATAGTCTTGCAGTGATCCTCTTATCTCTGCTTCCTGAATGATAGAATTACAGGCATGTGCCACCACATCCAGCTGGCAAATTGTGAATAGAGAAAATAGAGGGTTCTATCTAACACAAGTTTAGAGAAATTGGATATAGGCTCTGGTTGAACTCACCATGCCAAAATAAGGTTATCTTTGGAGTATACGATACACAACAGGAGAATGGTAGGTGGTCCAAGGATGCTTAACAGTAAGGCAATAAGTACCCGAGAATGGGCAAGAGATACTGGGAATGAAGGAGTGGGCAAAAGAAATGGAGAACCAGAGAGAGAAAGAGAGATGAAGAGAGGGAAGACGGTGCTAGTCCTGAGTTGTATTCTGTCATTGACCAGTGATTACAGGGACAAAAAGCTGGTGAGGAAATCACTGGTTAGGCATGTTGACATTGCATTGGGATTGAAACGATCTCAGCTGTTCAGACTGAGATGATCTCAGCTGTTCAGGTTCCGTAGCTGGGCCTAGAGTGTGCCGTCCTGCAGAGGGTATTTGAGGCTGCTGTGGGGAAAGGCTGTCACTAGAAGCATATGAGAGGAATTGTACTTCTCACTGCCAGCTTTATCTCATATAGCTCAGGCTTGCCTCAAACTCACTAGAGAGCCAGGGATGACCTTAAACTCCTGATTCGCCTGTCTCCACTTTCTAAGTACTGAGAATACAGGCTGGCATAGTTATGCCTAGCCTTCTACCATGACTTCTGCTTGGTGTTTGCAAGTGTACCCTGGATTTCCTTGATGCTTGACATTCATTTTGTTCTTATTTTTATTTCTTAAAGAACATAACAGAGGCCAGTGTTTCCTAAGCTATATCTAGCTAGAGCCTATGGTTCCATAAGTTAAGTCTCTAGGTTCATGAAAGCAAGACATAGACAGTAACTCCACAGATAGCTCTTATTGTGTGTCCTAAGGAAGACATGGTGGATCAACTAATGCTGTGATGGGTTGAATTATGTCATTCTCCCTCCCCACCAAAAGATCTTGGGAGTCTTAACCCCCAGTACCTCAGAATATTACCATATATGGAAGTGGGTCTTTACAGAGATAATTAGGTTAAAATGATATGGTTAGGGCTGGAGAGATGGCTTAGCGGTTACAGCACTTGCCTGTGAAGCATAAGGACCCAGGTTGGATCCTCCAGGTCCTATGTAAGCCAAATGCACAATGTTGGCACACACATCTGGAGTTCGTTTGCAGAGGCTACAGGTCCTGGCATGCCCATTCCCTCTCTCCCGCTCTCAAATAAATAAATAAATAAATAAATAAATAAATAAATAAAATCTTTAAAATGATACAGTTAGTAGGGCCCAGTGTCCGTATAAAAGACCGATATTGGCATGCACACAAGGAGAGCTTCATATGCGACTGGAACCGGGCTGCCCCAAGCCAAGGAAGTGCCTCAAGCAGGAAAGAGAACGAGCTAGAGCAGCTCATTTCCTTGTGCCTTCAGAGACTATGGTACAGCCAACATCTTGACCTCTGGTCTCCAGAACCACAGGAGAATACATTTCTATTGTGTACATCATTGTATTTATGGTACTTTATTTATTTTTTAAAATTTATTTGAGAGAGAAAAAGGGACAGAGAGAAAGAGAGAGAGGGAGAGAGAGCATGGGCACACCAGGGCTTTCAGCCACTGCAAACAAACTCCAGATGCATGTGCTACCTTGTGCATCTGGCTTACGTGGGTCCTGGGGAATTGAACCAAGGTCCTTTGGCTTTGCTGGCAAGTGCCTTAACGACTAAGCCATCTCTTCAGCTCTGCATTTGTGGTACTTTGTTATAGTAGCTTACACAAACGCAAACAAATCCCAAATCTGAATGCTCCCAATTACTGGATGAAACCTTGATACGTGTCAGAACAGAATTTTTCTTCGCTGGATAAACTGAGATGCAATTGTATCAGGAATGTCTAGGGGATGGAGAAATGGCTCAGCAGTTAAAGGTGTTTGCTTGCAAAGCCTGATGGCTCCAGGTTCAGTTCCCCAGGACCCACATAAAGCCAGTTGCACAAAGTGGCACATGCCTCTGGAGTTTAACTGGAGCGGCAGGAAGCCCTGGCAGCTCTCTCTCTCTCTCTCTCTCTGCCTCTTTCTCTCCCTCAAATAAATAAATAAAAATAATATTAAAAGAGAAAAGAATGATGTTGAGTTCAGAAGAGGCCTGCTGTGGTTTGAATATGAAATGTCCCCCATAGACTCATGTGATTTAACACTTGGTCCCCAGCTGGTGATGCTGTTTGGAAAGGTTGTGGAACTTTTAGGACATAGAGCCTTGCAGGAGGAAATGGGCCTCTGGTGGGTGGGTCTTGAAGTTTTATAGCCCAGCCCCCCTTCCTGTTCATTCTCTGCTTCCTGCCTTTGAAATGTAACAAGCTGACCTTCTACCACAAGGAACTCAAACTGTAAACCAAAATAAACCCTATCCTTCCCCAAGTTGCTTCTTGTGGGCTGTTTTGTCACAGCAGTGAAAAAGTAATTAGCACAAAGCAGCCTTGGCCACCACCACTATCTTCATGTTTGCTTAGTAACTAATACAAGAGGAAGCAAAAACCACTGAAGAGAGCAAATTGTTTTCAAACCCTCACTTGGTTTAGAAGCACTATTTACACGCCACTGAGGTGCTAATTAGAAGGAGTTCTTGATAACTTAACTGAGGGGAGCCCCAGGGAGTGTCCCTGTTTCCCATGCTATTTGTACCGAAGGCTCTGGTTACTTAAGCATGTCCTCTGGTGAGCCCAGGGCTCTGACTTCAGTTGCTTTAACTAGCTGCTGGTGCAGGTATTAGGAACAGATAAGACAGGAATACTAGTTCTAATAAGGAGTTTCTGCTGATCTCTCCCAACCGATTCTGAGCCCTGGAAGGGTGACCCACGTTGATGTACAAATAGGTTTCCTTCCAGCTGGGACCAGATGGAAAGAGGTGGTGGTAGGAGGTTAGAGTGAAGGAGGAACACTCATTCATTCTCTGGTATGTCTTCCCTGCAGATGGCCAGGGGCTGCTGCATCCTAACAAGAAGACCACGGATCCTGTGGGGGTGGCTGCTATGGGGACAGCTCTCTTTTCCGGGTTCTGAGTCTCGCTGCCTCCCTGGCCCCCTGCTGTATTCATAACTGTCAGGGGAGTCATGGATCTCGTAATGACAGGGAGCCATTCTGATGAATCTCTCTCTAGACAGCTTCCTCCTCATGCAAACGTCCTAGGTGGAACATAGTGACCTGGCAGAGGCCAGCCACACCATATGACTCCTGATGCAATTAAGAGATGACTTGAATACAGGATGTGAGGCAGCTGCTGGCGTCACACAGCATCCTGTGGGATGCCAAACTTGTTTTAAATTAGTGGTAGTACGCTTGAAAATGAGAAGGGTATAGAATAGTAAGACCATAAACCGGTAACAAAGCTGTTTACTGCTATTATCAGGCACTGTGTTCTGTGCGTACTATTATGGGCTACATTGTCCAGTGACTGGCAATGTTGTAGATTTGTTTATACCAGTGTCGCCAAAACACACAAGCAATGCAAGGCGTGTTTACGCCACTATCACCACAACACGTGAGTCACGTGTTTGGTAAGACAGGAACTATGACAGCAGAGGTTAGGAATGTTTCAGCTCCTTAATCTTCGTGCATGGCATGACTACCCACCAAAATGCCATGATGTGGTACACAACTGTAGCTGACAACCCCGTAATGTCCTTTTTCCTTAAAGCTTGGCCCTTAGCCATGCACACACCTTTGTGGACACATTGTAGACCCTCAGCTAACTTCTTCTTGATGACTCAGCTTGAATTGCTGCTGGCTCAGTCAAGGCTTAGGAGTAAGGCATCTGCCCACGTCAATGAAGTCTGTGCCACTCACGTGCCCAAGACTGACCCAAGACCTTCCCGGGTATCAGCTGTGACAAACGTAAAACTACAATGTCCACTTTGGAGACAGAAAAAACAGAGGCTGCGGGGTTCACTTGCAAAACCCACTGGCAGCTGAGCTGTCAGGCACACCCAGGCCCTTCTCACCCTAAAGTCCTTGCACCTGCTCTTGCCACTTGGGTGCCCTGCTTTGTTTGCACAGAGCCCCGGCACCTTGGCGCTGTTTTATTGCTTGTATTTCCTAAGCAGCACCTGACACATATCAGGAGACTCTAGCTAGAGTCCCCCGTGGCACAGGCGACATCGGAGTTGGATTCAACACTTTGCCACAACGATGTGCAGAGAGATATTCCGCCAGCAATCACCAAAATGCACTTTTGGTAAAGACAGGAAGTTGGCTCTTTAAAAAAAAAAAGACTGATTGGGTGGAAAGAGAAGAAAGTATATGCCATCTAGGGAGATGCCAGTCAGTGAAGGGCAGCAGTTGCTTGGCAGCCAGGTGGCAGCTTGAAGAATGGCGCACACAGTCTTTTAATGCATGAGTAGTTCTTTATAAATATTAATGCCCTAGATGGCCTCGTGAATATTTCCTTGCCAGGGCCATCATTCCTCACTTGGGGTTTCAGAAGTGAGCAATCAATTTGTGCTGTCAGGGATTTCATGGGCAGGACTCCCCAATGAAAAGCAATTGGTGGGTTCACCTTGTCTGTCTCCTGAAATTCATAAAGCACCCATATTTGCTTGAGGGCATTTTAATAATAATAATAATAATAAATTTTCTACATTTTCACTCTTTTTTATGTCTTCAAGCTATAAAAATCTTCCTTAGCACCCCCCATGCATTTAATGTGATTACATAGCAAAGGCAGCTTCCCTGGAGGGGGTCCCTCGGCTGCCAAGACAGAAACCATTGGTACCATGCAGCAGAGGAGAATACACAGAGAAAACTCCAAGCCCTATTTCCAGCCCATGGGTCTGTGGGTGGGCAGGATTACAGAAGCCCTGACTCCACCAAGAGCCAACATCCTGAAATCAAAGAGTGAAACATTTGCAAGAGCAGAGGTTCATAAGCAGTGACTTTGGAGAACAGATGCCCCCACACTTGGCACCTTGGTGAGGCAGTTTGGGGTTACCAGGGCCCCTGAAAGTACACTAAAGGTGGTCAGAGATGAGAAATGTCCTTGAGTCTATGAGGGGAGAGGCGTCCTTGAGCCTGTAAGAAGGGATCTGCTTTTTCCTTATCTCTTTGAAGCTAAAGGAATCTTCATAATCACCACCTTGCTGCAGGCCAGAAATGTCGAAACAGCTCCACTTTGGATTGGAAACCTGGAAAAAAGCCTGGGAGATCAGGCATGAGGCCTGGATTGACCAGCTCAGGCCCGTCCAGTGAATTCTCATAAAGACCCTGGCCGGATTCACCAGGGGATGGTCCAGGTCCCCTCCCACTCGGGAGCTTCCTGCACTACCAGTACACTCAGCAGGGACCCCTCCCATCTCTGGGGACCCCCTCCTGTCACGCAGGACTTCTGCCTTCTCTCCTTCTCTCAAGCTCTATCATAAAATCTTTCAAGGGCTGGAGAGATGGCTTAGCGGTAAAGCGCTTGCCTGTGAAGCCTAAGGACTCTGGTTCGAGGCTCGGTTCCCCAGGTCCCACGTTAGCCAGATGCACAAGGGGGCGCACGCGTCTGGAGTTCGTTTGCAGAGGCTGGAAGCCCTGGCGCGCCCATTCTCTCTCTCTCCCTCTATCTGTCTTTCTCTCTGTGTCTGTTGCTCTCAAATAAATAAATTAATTAAAAAAAATTAAAAAAAATAAATAAAATAAAATCTTTCAAAACTTCAACCTCGATGGTCTGTGAATTTCATTCATCAAATTCAAAAGACAAGAACCTAGAGGCCACTGACTCAGTGGAAGTTTTGTACGACTGTGACCATCAGGCACCCTAACTCCTGGGTTAAACCCAACTGAGAGCCAAGAATGGCTCTATCACTCTCAAAAGACCCCCCCAAATTCCAGTATCATTGCCATGCAATAAAAGACATAGAAAAGGTTTCAAAAGTCAAGTTGTATGTATTTCCTTCTTTGCTCCTGTATCCTGTGTGTGTGTGTGTGTGTGTGTGTGTGTGTGTGTGTGTGTTCATATCATGTATGCACATGCATGTGTAGGTCAGAGGTGACATAAGGAATCTTCCTCAATCACTCATCAGTTTATTTTACTGAAGCCAGGCTTTTCACTAGACTCTAGAACTCTCCAGTAGGTTTAATCTAGTTAGCCAGTTTGCCCTGGGAATCCCCCATCTTCACCTCCCAAGTGCCAGAATTACAGAGAGACTCCCACATCCACACGGTATTTCCATGGATACCGCAAATGTGGATTCAACTGCTCACATCTGTGTGACAAGCGCTTTATACACGTAGCCATTTCCCCAGCCTTCTGCCCTTTATTCTTTCTCAAAGGGAGTCACGGAAACTAGAATTCCTCTGCCCCAAGGTGAGTCACAGACACTAGAATTTCTTTTCTCCTATGGAAGCCATAAAGCTAAAAAAAGAAATGTCACTACTCCAATCTTCTTTCACCATTCTGCGTAAGAGCTGGCCCGCCTTTCTGAGAGATGTTAAGACTCATTCCAGAAAGATCCTGCTCTAAACCTGGGAGGAAGGAATGTAGCACGCAGAGGCCAAGAAGAATCTGGACAGACAGACAGACTTCATTTCTCCTGTCTGATACATTCAGTCATCCTTTATCTTTTTAATATATTGTTCTTTATTTATTTGATAGAGAGAGAGAGAGAGAGAGAGAATGGGTGTGCCAGGGCCTCCAGCCACTGCAAACGAACCCCAGAAGCATGCGCCACCTTGTGATTCTGGCTTACGTGGGTCCTGGGGAATCGAGCTTTGAACCGGGGTCCTTAGGCTTCACAGGCAAGCGCTTAACCGCTAAGCCATCTCTCCAGTCCCAATGATTACCATTCCTATGCTGTATTATAAGCTCCAAAGATAAGAACTCTCTACGTTGTTTCTTCATTTCCATGATTGAGCCCAAGGCTTGGCACACAGAAATGTGCCATAAATATTGGTTGTTGTGTTTCGTTTTCACAACCCAGTGAGAGCACTTGCCACTTCCCAACTCACCATTTTGTGGTTGTCAACAAGATTTGATATTTCTTCCTTAAAACACTGGCTGGTTTTGTAACTGCCTTTAACTCTTAGATGAAAATAAAATATAACAAGCTCCTTAACTTTGGGCCAGATAAGCTCATAGCATTTATTTATTTTTAAAATTTTTTGCAGCTACTTGAGAGAGAGAATGGGAGTGAGAGAGCTTGGGTGTGTCAGGGCTTTCAGCCACTGCAAACAAACTCCAGATGCATGCATCCCCTTGTGCATCTGGCTTATGTGAGTCCTGGGGAATTGAACCTGGATCCTTTGGCTTTGCAGTCAAGGGCTTTAACCGTTAAGCCTTCTCTCCAGTCCAGCTCTCTCTCTCTCCATATATATATATATCACCAAAATATAGTACATTTTCTTTTTTACAAAATATTTTATATATTTACTTAAGAGAGAGAGGCAGATGCTATTGAAAGAGAGAGAGAATTGGTGCACCAGGGCCTGTAGCCTCTGCAAATGAACTCCAAATGCATGTGCCACCTTGTGCTTCTGGCTTACGTGGGTACTGAGGAATTGAACCTGGGTCCCTAGGCTTCACAGGCAACTGCCTTATCCACAAAGCCATTTCTCCAGCCCCTATAGAACATTTTCATCACCACTACACTATGTCTCTGTTCTTTACCCCGTCTCCACCACTGTCTAGTCCAGCTCTTAACATTTATAGAGTAATAATCAACATGCTACTGAGAATACCAGATAGCTCGGCTGTGGGCTGAAGAAGTGTTTCATAAACAGCCAATAAACCTTCCTCTAACCGTGAAAAGGAAAATAAAGCTAACTTGGGCAACTCTCGCACTAACTCTGGTTTCTCAGCTGAGAGGAGAGTGTTTTCTAAAGTATTTGTTCTTTTGAGAGCTTACAGATGGCAGTGACTTACAAGCCTGTTTAACTCTAGTAACACACTGCATGACTCTAACCAAATTCCAAATGGCATCCGTTGCCTAGCCTTGGAAATGAGGATGTTCACGAAAATGCATGCCAAGTGCCTGCCAATTACACACTGAAATAGGAGACAGAGCTGTGGATGGAAAAGGCATCCTAGGGCAGGAGAGATGGCTTAGCGGTTAAGACACTTGCCTGTGAAGCCTGAGGACCCAGGTTCGACTCTCCGGGTTCCACGTAAGCCAGATGCACATGGTAGTACATGCATCTGGAGTTTGTTTGCAGTGGTTAGAGTCCTGGTGTGCCCATTCTCTCCCCCCCCCCCCCCGTCTAATAAATAAATAATAAAATGTTAAAAAAATAAAACAAAGAAAGGAAGAGGCATCCCTAGAGACAGGGATGATACAGGCGGAGTGAAGTGCTGAGCAAGGATTGTTGGGAGTGAGGTTGAGAGAGATTAGCATAAATGAAGCAAAGTTTGTGAACAAGAGAGAAGACAGAATAGATGGAGTGGACCCTCAGATTCTACTTGAAGGCTTTTGGGTTTTTGTTGTACCTTTTTTTGTTTGTCACAGATTTTATTTTATTTTTTCTTATTATTTAGTTGTACAGGGCTCAAACCCCGAGCCTCCTATACGCTAAGCTGGTGCTCTACCACTGAGCCACATCCCTATCCCTACTTTTGAAAACAATTTGTTTATTTATTCAGAGAAAGAGAGAGAGAGAGAGAGAGCATGCTAGGGCTTTGACTGCTGAGCCATCCTCCCCTGTCCCTACTGCCCTGCTTGAAGGCATTGAACTATTGATAATAATTAATAATAGCATTAGCTATTGCTGTGTTTCAAACCACAATAAAACTTAAGATAAGGAACATTGCTGTCCACGATAGTGCTATCACCCTGGCAACACTGCGGTTCTTCTGGTCTTTAGTGAGTTCACATGTTCCTCTGCAGTCAGCTGTAGGCTGGGTGGACAGCTCTGCGGATCGACTTCTCCCTCTCACGGCTTTGGGGCCTGGCTGGCTACAGGCTTGTCCAGGGGAGAGTTAACATCACAGGCCGCTGGCCCTCTTTCCAAGGACTTGCTGATAGAGCCAGCCCTTGGCTGGTTCCTGGGAACTTGGCTTTTGGAATAGTTCCTATGTTACTAACTGTATTAATTTTTAACTGGGGTAAAACAAATAACCATAGACTTGGATACACACAAATGTGTTATCTTATAGCTCTTGAGTCCCAAAAATCTAAAATGGGTCAGAGGAATTGGATTTCTTTTGAAGGCTCTCCAGAAAAATCTATTTCCTGACTTTTTTAAACTTGAAGAGGCCATCTGCATTCCTTGGCTCACAGCTCCTTTCTCTGTCTTTAAAACCAGCAGCTCAGCATATTCAAATCTCTCTGTCTCTGTCTCCGTCTCTGTCTCAGGAGAGGGAGAGAGAAAGAACTTGGATAATCCAGGAAATTTTTCACATGTCAAAACCCTCAATCACCTGTGCAATGTTCTTCTTGTCACATAAAATGTAAAGTATTGGGATTTGGGCGCTTTCAAGAGGCCAAGTATCATCATTCTGTTCACCACCCTGACTGACTGACAAGGCTGTCCTCCGTACCAGGGACACTGAATCCTGGGGTGACAGCTTGACCAGGCTGTGCTTACGCTGTGATATCCAGTGGGCTGGAATTTCAGTAGCTGCAGCTGGGTGCCCTGTGCCTGCGTGACGAAGCCCCAACCAACACTTTGGGTCCTGAGACTCCAATCAGCTTCCCCCAGAGAGAAATGCTAGGATGGGTCATTCCTGAACGTCCTTGCTGGAAGCAGACGCGTTCTGTGCTATGCTCTGCCTGCCCTGGGTGGAAGCTTAGGAGGGCTGCATTTAGAGTCTCCACCTCCCCCCGATGTGTCCCTTCCCCTCAGTGACCTTGCCCCACCTCTTCTTTCTGTCATCAGCTGTGTACCCTAGTGCAAGCCTGGACAGCTGGAAGTCCTTCTGGGGAGTTACTGGTCATGCTCATGGTCACAAGTCCCCATCCTCTGACCCCCAAATGGGCTGCTCAGACAACAAGGAGGCCCCTTTCGTGGGATCCTCCCCTTCCACAGGGTGCAGGCTTGAGTTCTCATGGGGAGATTCTCAGTGAGGGCTGAAAGACTCTTGAGGCTGAGGCCTAAAACTGGCACTTTGTCAATTCCAGTGTATTCTATTGGCCAGAGAAAGTTGGAAAACAAGCCCTTATTCGAGGGAGAAAGGAGTAACACCCCACCTAAAAACAAAACATTTGAGATAAGCTCAACAGATTGGGCTTTCTTATTTTTTAATGTGAGAGGGTCTCCAGCCACTGCAATTGAATGCCAGACACCTGTGTCCCCTGTGAGCATGTGCAGCCCACTTGTACCATTTTGTGTGTCTGGCTTACATGGGATCTGGAGAGTCAAACATGGGTCCTGAGGTTTCACAGGCAAGCTCCTCAACCTCTGTGCCATCTCTCCAGGCCAACACTCCGCTTTTGATGGGTAATCTCCCAAATTCTTACTGTAGTGGGCATGGATATGGTGAAGTTGCTAGTCAGGACTATGGATGCATAAATCTTGTTACGTGCTTGGACACTATTTAATAGGAATGAGAATTAGTATTTTACAAGAAGAGACTAAGCCAACAAAAGTAATACTCTAAGTCCAGGGATTGACAGAGAGTAAGATGAATAAGGAACAGAAAATCCTAGAAACAAAAACGTGAGAAAGCCAAAGGCCATTGTTTGGGAATGCAGTCGTCAGTGAAAGGAATATAAATAGGAAAATCAAGTTCTCTATTTGGAACCTGTGAGAAATTGTATTAATCAATAATAGGGCTGGAGAGATAGCTTATCCATTAAGGTGCTTGCCTACGAAACATGAGGACCCAGGTTCAATTCCCCAGTACCCACGTAAGCCAGATGTACAAGGTAGTGAGCATGTCTGGAGTTTGTGGTGGCTAAAGGCCCCGGCGCACCCATTCTCTTTCCCTTTCTCTCTCTCTCTCAAATGAATAAACAAATAAATAAAATATGTTTTAAAAGAACAGTTTAGGTGGTTCGTAGCATTTATACTTACTCAGAAGTTTATTGAGTATGTCCTATATGCTGGTACTAACCAGTGACCAAATAGACATGTTTCATTCTTCATGGAGTTTACTTTCTAGGTGCATGACTCTAAGAAGGCAACATGTAAGCTGAGCCCTAGAGAATTACCAGGCAACCCTAGAGAAAAGAGGGAGATGCTAGCAGAAGCAGCAGTGAATCCTTAACCCTGGGGGTGAGGTCCTCTGGAGGGCAGCTAAAAATCCAGTGGCTAGGGCGCTGAGAATGGGGGTCAGATGTGCCTCAAGAGGCAAGAATGTGGATGCCAGAGCAGACAGCAGAGCTTCCAGTATCTTGATAATTCTTCTTCTTCTTCTCCTCCTCCTCCTTCTTCTTCTTTTAGTTTTTCAAGGTAAGGTCTCACTCTAGCTCAGACTGACCTGGAATTCACTATGTAGTCTCAGGGTGTCCTCGAACTCATGGTGATCCTCCTACCTCTGCCTCCCCAGTGCTGGGTTTAAAGGCATGCGTCACCACTGCTGGCTGCATTATCCTAAATCTAGCTGGACACACAGAGAAGCTATTTATCTGACGTTATACTAACTCTAGCTAGATACATGAAGAGGCAGTCTATTTTAAAATGGCAGTGTTAGTGTTGATGGTCAAGAGTGCAGGTGGGTCCCCAAAGTGCTGAGAAGTGACAGTGGAGTGTTCAGCACTAAAGGACAAGTCTCTATCACACCCTCGAAGGCCCAGGGACCATTGCAGAAGAGGTGGCAGGGAGAATGTAAGAGCAAAAGGAAGGAAGGAATGCTTAAAATACTGTCTTCCAGGCACAAAGTGGCACTGATATTCATGGCCTCACAGTGGCTGACACTACCTACACAAGATCTGCATAGTAGGAGGGAAAAAATGATGACATCAAAATAGAAGAGAGATTAGTTGGAAAGAAAAAGAAATTTGGTGGAGGGGGGAATTTGGGAGAGGGAAAAGGGAGGGTGGTAGGAGGAGATTATGATCATGTTTATATTTATGGAAGTTGTCAATAAGAATAGTTTTTAGGGCTGGAGAGATTGCTTAGTGGTTAAGCGCTTGCCTGTGAAGCCTAAGGACCCTGGTTCGAGGCTTGGTTCCCCAGGTCCCACGTTAGCCAGATGCACAAGGGGGCACATGCGTCTGGAGTTCGTTTGCAGTGGCTGGAAGCCCTGGTGTGCCCATTCTCTCTCTCTCCCTCTATATGTCTTTCTCCCTGTGTCTGTCACTCTCAAATAAATAAATAAAAAATGAACAAAAAATATTTTTTTAAAAAAAGAATAGTTTTTAAAAAGTTTTAAGGCGGGGGCGGGAGTGGGAAGATCAGTTATAGCCTTGCAGAACAGTGTGGCTTACAGGTCTTTATGGAACCTTGTTAGTAATGCAAAAGTGTGGTCCCTTCTTCACACCCAGAACTGGAATCTGTGTTTAAACAAAGTTTAACAAGTATTGGCCTGGGGTGTGCCCATAAGCAGAGAAAGAGAGAGAGAGAAAACTAGTTGGGATATAGCTGAGTGGGTAGATTACTTGCTTAGCATACATGAGACCCTGGGTTTGAGCTTTAATAACACATCAACCGGGTGTGGTGGCACACATCTATAATCCTTGAACTTTGAGGTAGAGGCAGGAGGATCAGAAATTCAAGGTCACCCTTGACCATATTATCAAGTTCCAGGCCAACCTAGGCTATACGAAACCCCATGTCAGGAACAGAAAGTTTTTAAGAAGCATTATGTTGAAGGCCATGGTATCTTGGCCTGATGTCACGGCCAAGGAATGGAAAAGTAGAGGGGATGGGGGCTGAGGAGATGCTTCAGCCTGTAAAATGCTTGCTGGGAAAACCCAAAGACCTGAGACTGGATTCTGGGCATGGTGGTGTATGCCCGTAGCTCCAGCACTGGAGAGGTGGAGAGAGGGGATCCCCAGGGCCCGCAGACCAGCTAGTCTAACTGAATCAGTGAGCTCTGGGTTCATGAGAGACCCAGCCTCAAAAACAAGGAGAGGAGGGCTGGAGAGATTGCTTAGTGGTTAAGACCCTTGCTTGCAAAGGCAAAGGACCCAGGTTCGAGTCCCCAGGACCCACATAAGCTGGATGCACAAGTTGGCGCATGCGTCTAGAGGTTGTTTGCAGTGGCTGGAGGCCCTGGTGTGTCCATTCTCTCTGTGTCTCTCTATCTACCCCTCTCTCTCAAGTAAATAAATACAATTTTAAATATTTTTATTTATTTATTTGACAGAGAGAAAGGGGCAGATAGATGAGGGAGGGAGGGGGAGAGAGAGAGAGAGAATAGGCGCACCAGGGCCTCTGGCCATTGCAAATGAACTCCAGATGTGTACACCCCCTTGTGCATCTGGCTTATGTGGGTCTTGGGGAATTGAACTTTGGTCTGTTGACTTTGCAGGCAAGCGCCTTAACTGCTAAGCCATCTCTCCAGCCCCAATAAATACAATTTTTAAAAAAATTTAAAAATAATAATGGGAGGAGAACTATTGAAGAAAACATCTGATTTCAACTTCTGGCTTTCACATGCATGCATGCACACATGCACCCACACATTTGAGCATGCATACACACCATATATTTATGTGTGTAAAATAATAGAGAGGGGACTGGAGAGATGGCTTAGCGGTTAAGCACTTGCCTGTAAAGACTAAAGACCCCGGTTTGAGGCTTGATTTCCCAGGACCCACGTTAGCCAGATGCACAAGGGGGCACATGCATCTGGAGTTCATTTGCAGTGGCTGGAGGCCCTGGCGCATCCATTCTCTCTCTCTCTCTCTCTCTCTCTCTCTCTCTCTCTCTCTGTCTCCCTTCTTCTCTCTGTCTGTCGCTATCAAATAAATAAATAAAAATAAAAAAGTTTTAAAAACAGAGAGGAAGTGTCTTAGAGATGGTTGTAGCGCTGCGATGGGATTAAAATCTTACCTCAGAAGAAGAGTGCTCAAAATGGGGAGGGGCTGGCTGTATGCAGGCCTGATCCACTAGCTAGTGTCTGGCATCAGAGATTACTTGAGGAAGACGTCCAGGACCCTGGAGAGCTCCATGGGCCAATGATCAGAGTTAAAAGTTGAAGGCTCAGAGACAGTGGGTGCCACTTGGTCTCAGAACAGTCAGTTACATCATTCTTGGGGGGGTCGCTCTAGTGATCAATGACTTTTGGGCACTGCCTTCCTTTTCAAGGTGCTGCCTGTTCCCAATAACATAAAAATGCCTCGATATCTGAGCCATTTCACAGACGTCAGTAAAATTCTAATCCTGAAGAAGGTCAGCAGGCTGAGTGGGGAGATGGTCATATCTTTCTTGACATTGTTCTCCCTGAAGGATCCCCTGACTCCTGAAGCCCCCTCATCCGGTTGACTGTGAGCCTGGTGCTGTGCCGCACCCTTGGAATGCAGATGGAAGGCAGATGTTGATCCTGGAGGAACTCGGGTGGGTGACAGCTGAGCTGCTACTGCATCAGCTAACTCTGTCTTTACAATCTCTCTCTCTCTCTCTCCCTCTGCAGGGTAAGTGAAGCAGGAATAATGACATCTCACAAACGGGGAAAGTGAGGCTCAGGAGAAGTTAGAAGTCACTCAAGGCTATAGGACAGGTAGAGAAGGAGAGTTTGAGCTGAGGTGCTTTAATTCTGGGCCCCAAGCTCATTCCCACACGCATTAAAGATGGTATAAAATCAATGCAACCCTTTCTCCACTGTAAATTCCTTATGCCTTTGTTCTGAAGAATGTCAAGGAACTGAAGTTTGGTCCAGGCTCAGGGCTTTGACTCTAAAATAGGAAAGAGCAGAATATTAACTATGGAGATGATTCTGAAAATGGAAAAGGGTCAAATTCCCTTCAGATTGTAAAGGAAAAAAAAAATAGCAGAACATGGTGAAGGGTGAGGAGAGAGTGTCAGGACCCTTAATGGTGGCCAAAGACCTCTCGTTGTTCTTGGCTGGCCTGTCTAGAACTATGTGCAATAAGCAGATATTCCACTGAAACCCCATAGACCTTCTGGGGGAACCTGGTCATTCCCACTAAGATGATGAGAAGGAAGACAACTGTGAGGAGGTAAGATGACGCAGCTGTGATGGGAAAGAGCCCGTCAGTTTCTTATGAAGTTACACACACAGGCCTACTCGGTGAGTCAGCAATTCTGCTATGAGGGAAAACAAAGCCCCAGAAAAAGACTTTGGCAGGAGTCCTCAGAGCAGCCCTGCTCTTGACAGCCATGGAGAAAAACAACTCGAATGCCCCTTCAACCACAGCAAGCAATTCTGATGTATTTCTATAATGTTACATTAGTCAGCAATAAAAGATAATAAACTATGGATATATGTAGCAACCAAGACAATCCACAAAAATAAGAACCTTGGGCTTGAAAGATTCCTTCGCAGTTAAGGCACTTGCCTGTGAAGCCTTAGGACAAAGGTTCGATTCCCCAGGACCCACATAAGCCAGATGTACAAAGTGCTACGTGTGTCTGGAGTTTGTTTGCAGTGGCTGGAGGTCCCAGCATGCCCATTATCACCTTCTCTCTCTTTCTCCTTTTCTCTCTTAAATAAATAAACATAATAACCTAGATACAAAAAAAGTAAAAAAAAAGAGTACATGTTATATAATTCCATTTATATGAAACTTCAGAAAGGTAAAATGCACCCACAGTGACGGAAATCAAGACTAGTGTTGCGTACTAGATGGGGCAGGATGGAAAGAAAAAAGACGGAGGATAACTTTGTGGGATGACAGAAATATTATACACTCTGATTGGGCTGTTGGTTAGAATTCATCCAGTAAGTAAACACTTAACATCTCTTTATACATATATATTTTACCGCAATGGAAATAAAATTTTAATGAGCAAGAACAAAAGCCTTTGTCAAAGCTTATATCTACTGGGTAGTTCACCCTTGAAAAATAAATCTGTGAGGGATCCTCAGCACCCACGGACTGGAGAGAATATGGCAAAGGGACTTGCAGTTTGCCCGGGCTAAGGGCTGTGGGCAGCTGGGTATAACAAAAGCTTTCATGCAAGCTTTCGAACAATGCCCATGATGTGTAACCATGAAATCGTAACATTCCCACTGGAGCCTGTGTGTCACTGCCAGGCTCATTTGGAGTGGGCTCGCATCTCTGGCGAAGCCACAAGGCCTGATGCATTCATTGCTCAGCTACTCGTTCAGCCAGTTCCGGTTTCAATAGCAACTGGGGGAGGGAAGGCAAACTCCAGATTTGCAATGTGGTTTAAAATTCAGTCCAGTATAAAGAGGCTTAAACGAGTCAAAAAACAAGCCCACAGGATAATGAGGTCCCACGCTCACAGGTCTTCTCGTCCTTTCCCTATCCCCAACTCAGCCCTACTTTGAGCTGGTCATTGGAATGTTTCTCTCCCAGATTGGGGTCAGTTCAACCAGCACATCTGGCTGACCGTGAGCCCGGGGCTGTGCCGCACCTTGGAATGCAGGTGGAAGGCAGATGTTGATCCTGGAGGAGGTCAGGTGGGTGAGAGCTGAGCTGCTACTGCATCAGCTAACTCTGTCTTTACAATCTCTCTCTGTGCCGGGTAAGTGAAGCAGGAATCATGACATTTCACAAATGGGAAAAGTGAGGCTCAGGAGAAGTTAGAAGTCACTCAAGGCTATAGGACAGGTAGAGAAGGAGCGTTTGAGCTGAGGCGCTCTAATTCTGGGCCCCAGGTTCATTCCACATACAGTAAAAGAAGGTATAAAATCGATGGGACCCTTTCTCCACCGTGAATTCCTTATGCCTTTGTTCTGAAGAATGTCTAGACTACATGCACAGAGCTAGTGAGAAAGGAAAGGAATCAGTACCAGGCTGTGCCAAGTCTTCAAGAAGGCATCGAAGAGAACTAAGTACCCTCTCAATGGCATGGAGAGAGGAGGGTTAGCTCAGGCAGGTGCTGCCTGACCTCAGTGATCCATTCAGACAGACAGATGGGGGATGTTTAACCAGGCATCCATGATGCAGAAGTCCACAGATCAGGTGAGTTAGTAAGACTAGAAATGTATGGGCTGGGGTTGTAGCTCCGTTGGTAGAGCACTTTACCTACATGCAGGAAGCCCTGGGTTTGAACCCCAACAAACGCTTGTAATCTCAGCACTTGGAGTGGGGGCAAGAGGATCAGAAGTGTCAGGCCATCTTTTGCTAGGTAATGACTTCAAAGTGAGCCTTGGCTACATAGATCCTGTCTGAAAAGCAAAAGGAAAGAAGGAAGAGAGGAATGGAGGGAAAGAGAAGAGAGGGCAGGAAAGAAGGAAGAAGAAAAAGAAAGAAGAAAAAAGGTTGATTTCAAGGTGCTGGCGTCTAGGAAGGTTCTTCTTACGGAGTGCTCACGTGGGGGAAGATAGCGGACAAGCGAGGAGCGGTCCCACCCCAGGGCCTCACATGACAGAAAAGCATAAGATAGCAAATCCCTTTTATGCTCAAATTTTTATTTTAGAAAGAAAACAAGCTTGTTTAGTATAATGCAAAGAAAGCAGTGGATATGGAAACAGCAGAACTGCTTGCCTTGTAAGCCCCCTTATAGCACTATTAACCCACCCATGAGGGCAGGCCCTCAGGACCTAAACAGCTGCCAGCAGACCCACCTCCCGACACTGTCACCTGAGGACTAAATACATGTGCACTTTAGAGGATTCATTCAGACCGTAGAATCGGGTAAGTAGCCAAGTTCAATGAATTCCATGCAGTGTCCATCACTAATGTCATCTGAAAGATCCTGATCTATAGGAGGGAGACATAGGAGGCTCAGCAAGATAGGAGGCATATCAGAGCTCCACCCACATAGGGAGCACTCAGGACTGTTTTCACCTCTCTCCCCCTCCCTCCCTCTCTCTCTCTCTGTCTCCAAGATCTTGCTTGAAAGCAATAGAAAAAACGAACAAACAATGGCTCCATGAACAAAAATAATAAAAACAATAATGAAATAAGAAACAAGTAGCTCAGAAACTTAATGAAGGGCTGAACTAGCGAATTCTCAAGTCATGAGGACACATGGAAAAGCCCTTCGAAAGCCCTAAAAATTTCTTTTTAAGTATTTTATTATTTTATTTATTTGAGAGAGAGAGATGGAGGGTAGAGAGAATCGGTACACCAGGGCCTTCAGCCACTGCAAACTAACTCCAGACACATGTGCCACCTTGTGCATCTGGGCTTGGGGTCCTGGGGAACAGAACCTGAGTCCTTAGGCTTCTCAGGCAAATGTCTTAACTGCTAAGCCACTCCTCCAGGCTCCTTCGAACAATTTCTATACTTTCCTTTGTCCAAGGTTTCCAAGGGAGAATAAGCCTGATTGGCTATGCTTGAGGCACATGCCTTCACTGGAGCAGGCGATAGAGGAGACTCCTTAAAAACGGGCACAGAAGACTACATGCACTGAGCGAAGGCTTGGCTCTTCAAAAGACTGTCAGAACACTGTTGGAGTTATTTTAAGAGGAAGCAAATGGATAGCTGTCAGGCAGAAGTCTTGGATGTCCATGCTAGATTCACAGGAAACTGAAAGGCCAGCCAAGAGAAACAACAAGGAAATGTGAGCCGAGAATGTACCAGCACATCAAGTAAGAGCCCTCCCAACTCCAGGCAAATAGCAGCAAATACCCTGTAGAACTTTTATACTGGAGGAGGGAGGGATGAAAACTAGTTTAGGTGCTTTAGCAAACAGGTTGTTAGTACCTCAAAACATTAACTCTCGAATCACCATATGACCCAGCGGTCCCACTTCGCTGTATGCAACCAAAAGAACTGCAACAGGTGTTGGAACATAATAAGAACACATGAGTGTTCACAAGAGCACTCCTTACAATAGTCAAAAGGTAGAAACAGGGCTAGAGAGATGGCTTAGAGGCTAAGGCGCTTGCCTGGGAAGCCTAAAGACCTATGTTCAATTCTCCAGATCCCACGTAAGCCAGACACACAAAGGTGAGACCAGCGCAAGTTCACACATGACCACTAGGTGGCGCAAGCATCTGGAGTTTGATTTCAGTGGCTGAGGCCCTGGCATGCCAATTCTCTCCCTCTGAAACAAAAATAATAAAAGTTTAAAAAAGGTGGAAACAGGGCTGGAGAGATGGTTCTGTGGTTAAGTCACTTGGCTGCAAAGCCTAAAAATTTGGGTTTGGTTCCTCAGTACCCATGTAAAGCCAGATGCACAAAGTGGTGCATGGATCTGGAGTTCACCTGCAGTGGTTTGAGGCCCTGGGTGTGCCCATCCTCTCTCTCTCTTTCCTTCTTTCTCTCCTCCCTGTCTCTTTCCTTGCAAATAAATTAATAAAATTTAAAAAGACAAAAACAATTCAAATGTTCATCATTTGATGAATGGATAAACAAAATGTGGTACTCACTCTCTAGGCAAAAAAAGGCATGAAGTACTGATGCCACGACATAAATGAACCCTGAAGGCATCATGCTACATGCAAGCAGCCCGACATGAAGGGACGCTCATCATATGAGCTCACATGTGTGAAAGGTCCAGAACACACAAATCCAGAGAGGCAGAGAAAGCAGAGAGTGGTCGTCAGGGTCTGGAGAAGCAGAGATGGAGACTGGTTATGGGGAATGAGGTTTTCTTTCAGGAGGACAAAACTATGCTAGGGTAGGGTAGTTATGATGGACACGTAGCACTATGTATGTGCTAATGGCGGCCAAATTGCACACTTCAAAATGGTGCACGTAAGCTGGGCGTGGGAGTGCACGTCTGTAATCCAGGCCCTGGGGAAGGCTGTTGTAGGCAGGGATTCTACAAGTTTTCAGCCAACCTGGGCCTCATAAGTTCAAAGCCAACCTGGGATATGAAGCAAGACCTTGTCTCAAAAACACAACTAAGTGGGCTGGAGAGATGGCTTAGCGGTTAGGCGCTTGCCTGTGAAGCCTAAAGACCCCGGTTCGAGGCTCGGTTCCCCAGGTCCCACGTTAGCCAGATGCACAAGGGGGCGCACGCGTCTGGAGTTTGTTTGCAGAGGCTGGAAGCCCTGGCGCGCCCATTCTCTCTCTCTCCCTCCATCTGTCTTTCTCTCTGTGTCTGTCGCTCTCAAATAAAAAAAAAAAAAAACACAACTAAGTAAGTAAGATTTTGAAACATGTTTTATTTATTTATTTCAGAGAGAAAGAAGCTCATAGAGAGAGAATGAGTGCCCCAGGGCCTCTGTCCACTGCAGACAAACTCCAGACGCATGTGCCACGACATACATGTGGTTTATGTGGGTACTGGGGCATCGAACCTGGATCCTTAGGCTTTGCAGGTAAGTGCCTTAACTGCTAAGCCATCTCCCCAGCCCCTAAATAAGTCAATTTCTTGCTATGTATCACAGTTTAAAACAAAACAATAACCTTTTCAAGGTTGCAAGGAAACACAGGAGTCTCAGCAATATCTTGTCGGAAAATCAAGGACTCTCCTTACCGGTGCTGAAGAAGTTGCAGGACGTATTGATGTGTCTGTCTCCATGGTAACACTCACAGTCAGTTCCGTGTCTGTCTCCGTGGTAACACTTATAGTCAGTACCGATTGAGCAGACCAGCAACCGTACTACTATGAGAAAGATGGTGTGAATCATAGCATATTTGCCTCTGGATGTTAAAGAGTTAGAAAGCTGGCTTGAGGGCTGGAGAGATGGCTTAGCAGTTAAGGCACTTGCCTGTGAAGCCTAAGGACTCATGTTCAACTCTCCACATCCCACGTAAGCCAGACACACAGTGATGCAATTGCACAAGGTCGTACATGCACACAAGGGGGCGCATGCATCTAGAGTTTGATTTCAGTGGCTGGAGGCCCTGGTGTGCCAATTCTCTCTCTCTCACACACATTTAAAAAAGGTAGTCTGTTGGGCTTGCCTCAGGAAGAAAGAAAGAGAGAGAGAAAGAAAGAAAAGTGGCTTCATTGTGCCCCCTTCTTGCCAAAACCCCCATGTTCTAAACAGCAGTGCCTAACCAGCCTATTCTAACTTTGGGACTTCTGGCAACTTTGGACTCTGTTCAGTGTCATGATGGCCTCTAACCTTTTATCTGGACTATTCCATGCCCTTCCTAATATCCCAAGGTTCTCTATGGCCGAGACCAGCACTGACTCACCTTGTGATCTGAGATGGAAATGCGGGTAGTCTCAGACACTCAGGGGTAAGTGAGAACTCTGGTATAGCAGTAACTCCTTCTTATGCCTAGTTCCAGGTTAATAGTGAGTATTAAAGAAAATTAAAGAACTACAGAGTTAAAGGACCCTGTGGCAAAGTCTTGACACCTTGTTTCTTCGGATGTACAGAGAGCAATTTTGGTTCCTTGTTACAAACAATATTGCATTATCTGGTTTCCTTGGTAACCTGACGTTTTGCCCTAGCTGACAATCAAAGACGACAGAGGCTTCGATTTCTTTCTAGTTCTAAAAATTCTCCTTCTATGAATATCTGGGGTTGAAGAGAGCATACTAAAGGGAGACAGTACAAAAGTAAAACTGTTAAAGTTTAAGAAATAGGAGCAGGAACAAAGATGGTTGTTTGCTCAGCAATCTAGTGGAATTCAGAGGACAGACAGGTTATTTCTTATGTGGACACAGTATGCTATCAGAAATGCCTAATATGAACCCTAAATTAGTGTTTTTAGAAGTCCAAGTCATGTTCTAGTCTGTCTGGTTAATTGAAGCATTTCTGATTGTCGATGCCTTTCTCCTTATTTTATTTATTTGAAAAAGAGAGAGAAAGGAGAGAAAGAGGCAGATAGAGAGAATAGGCATGTCAGGGCCCCCTCCAGCTGCTGCAGGTGAACTCTAGACACATGCGCCATCCTGCGCATCCAGCTTTATGTGGGTTCTGGGGAATTGAACCTGGGTCCTTTGGCTTTGCAGGCAAATGCCTTAACCACTAAGCAATCTTTCCAGCCTGATGTCTTTCTTCTTAGGATGGCCATGATCTATATACTTCAAGATTTATGTTGATACATTTCTTTTTTAAATTTTTTTTATTTTTATTTATTTGAAAGTGATGGACAGAGAGAGAGAGAAAGAGGCAGATAGAGAGACAGAATGGGCACGCCAGGGCCTCTGGCCACTGCAAACGAACTCCAGACGCATGTGCCCCCTTGTGCATCTGGCTAACGTGGGTCCTGGAGAATCAAGCTTCGAACCAGGGTCCTTAGGCTTCACAGGCAAGCACTTAACCACTAAGCCATCTCTTCAGCCCTTGATACATTTCTGAGAAAGCTTTCTTATTCAGAATTATCTCCTGACAAAGCTTAATGGGCGTAGATGTATTGTCCCATTAGGGGCTGTAAGCACAGACGTGGGGATTAGAGCGCAGAGGTTCATGTCTGATCAATCCAAGGAAAATCGCTCAGTGGTGTGTGAAGACCCCAGAAACTTCTATGGCCAAGATGGTCCCTAATGTAGAACAAAATGCAGAGTCCACTGTGATCGACGTTATAGAGTAAGCTAAGCTGACAGCGGCCCCTCCCTTCTCAGGAAGGTGTATGC
Organism: Jaculus jaculus; assembly: GCF_020740685.1. Lineage (NCBI taxonomy): Eukaryota > Metazoa > Chordata > Mammalia > Rodentia > Dipodidae > Jaculus > Jaculus jaculus. Next base: position 171,985,105 of record NC_059103.1, on the reverse strand, counting down.
GATTTGGTGCTTAAAGAATATGAATGACATCCACTGACTCATCGCTTTGAACCTTTTGTCTACTGTTCATGTTAGTTTTGGTAGCAATGTCTCTGTAAAGAACTTGGAGGAAGCATATCATCTGCATCACAAACAGGCCAAGCAGACACATGGTGATGGATCTCTGCAGGGTCCTGGGTCGGGACATTGTCTTCCTTTGCTGAAGGCTGACCGTTGCCTTCAGAGTTAACTACACATATCAGGTCCCCAGTGAGCCTGTAAAGGTTCTGGACTGAAGAGTAGCCAATGTTACCTTTCTCACTGATGTAATACAATGCCTGACAAAGAGCCACCTGGGGAAGAAGAGTTATGGTTTTGAAGGCACAGTTTATAGTGGCAGCAAGAATATGGACATTGTGTCCACCAGCAGGAGGCAGAGAAAGATGAATGTTCATGCTCAGCTTGCTTTATTAACAATCTCCATACAGATACACAATGTACTCTGATTATAAGCTTTCTCCTTTTTATTTAGTCCGGGACCCCAGCCCATGAAATGGTGCTGCCCACACTCAAAATGGGTCATCTATCCCCAGTTAAACCTTTCTGTAAACACCCTTGTAGATACATCTGGAGGTATGTTGCTATGGTGATTACAGTAAGTTGACAATAACCATTAACCGTCACAAGAGCTATCTGATGATAGCTGACTAAAACCTGCCTTTACACTGCTGGAAGCTGTGAGCGTGTTAGTTGGATTCCAATTACTATAACAAACCCCTGAGATGATCCACTTATAAAGAACAAAGGTTGGGCTGGAGGGATGGCTTAGTGGTTAAGGCGTTTGCCAGCAAAGCCAAAGGACCCAGGTTCGATTCCCCAGGACCCACATAAGACAGATGCACAAGGGGGCGCACATGTCTGGAGTTTGTTTGCAGTGGCTGGAGGCCCTGGTATGCTCTGTCTCTCTCTCTTTCTCTGTCAAATGAATAAATAAAAATAGCCAGGTGTGGTGGTATAAGACTTTAATCCCAGCTCTCAGGAGGCAGGGGTAGGAGGATTACTATGAGTTTGAGGCCACCCTGAGAATACAGAGTGAATTCCAGTTCAGCCTGGCTTAGAGTGAGTCCCTACCTTGAAAAACCAAAATTAATTAATTAATTAATTAATTTAATATTTTTTTAATTTTTATTAGCATTTCCCTGATTATAAAAAAAATCCCATGGTAATTCCCTCCCTCTAATTAAATATTTTTTTAAAAAGAAAAAGCAGCATCTTAAAAAAAAAAAAAAGAACAAAGGTTTACTCTGGCAAACAATTTTAGAGGTTTCAATCTATGACCAGTTGGCCCTAGCACTTTGGGCTTATAGCATGATGGGAATGTGTGGTACAGATAAAAACACCTCATATCTCAGGGCTGGAGAGATGGCTTAGCAGTTAAGCGCTTGCCTGTGAAGCCTAAGGACCCCGGTTCGAGGCTCGGTTCCCCAGGACCCACGTTAGCCAGATGCACAAGGGGGCGCACGTGTCTGGAGTTCGTTTGCAGAGGCTGGAAGCCCTGGCGCGCCCATTCTCTCTCTCTCCCTCTATCTGTCTTTCTCTCTGTGTCTGTCGCTCTCAAATAAATAAATAAATAATTAAATAAAAAAAAAACACACCTCATATCTCAGAAGCAAGAAGACAAGAATGAGGTCTTACTATCCCCCTTCAAGAGCACACTTCAATGACCTGGAGACCTACTGGGTCTACCTCTCCAGGTTTCCACAGTCAAACAAGCCTCAGCACCCGGACATTCGGGAATGCTTAAGATCCGAACTATAGAAGTTAGGGAACAAAGGTCAGAGTGATTGCCTAAACAGGCCCACCGAACTCATTTTGAGTTAGCCATCAGGGAGGGGAAGTGGAGTCTGTTGAAACAAGCATGGTTGTATGTGGAGACCTCTTTCTGGTCCCAGTGGAGGCTGAAGAAAGGGCTGGAGAGATGGCTTAGCGGGTTAAGGTGTTTGCCTGCTAAGGACCCATGTTCGACTCCCCAGATCCCACATAAACCAGATGCACAAGGTGACACATGTGTCTGGAGTTTGATTACAGTGGCTGGAGGCCCTAGTGAGCCAATTCTCTCTCTCTCTTTCTCTCTCTCGCTCTTGTTCATTAAAAAGATAAAATAAAAATAAAAAATAAAAATAAAAAGGCCAGTCTATTGGGCTTGCCTCAAAAAGAAAAAAATAAACTGAAGAAAGACAGGAACAAATCCATGCTGAGGAGCAGCCGGAACAGCTAGAGCTCCATGACACCCAATAAATGGATACGGACCAACAATTTACTTACCCTCTAAGGACTCTGATGTCCTCAGACCACAGGGTGAACTGAGGAGAGTGGTTGTAATATTTTTTGGAAATCTTTGGCAGCACGAGCTGGCTCACAGAGAAGCATCCCCATGTTTTGCCAACCCTGAAACAAAGGATGCTCATCAGACCTCACTAAACCTTTCCAGTTTAGAATGTAGAAATCTCTCTCACAATGGCACCTTGTCTACCCAGCTTTGGGATCTACAGACTGTTCTCTGGCAAACTCTGTCTCGCCAAGGCCCTGAACTCACCACTCTCACGGAGTGTTCTAGATACAAGTAGCTCCCATACCTGGAGCACAGGGTGTGCTTGGAAACAAGGTGGCCACCCCATCCTTGCACCAGTGCCTCTGAGGAGGCTGAGTAATGGCATTCTATTAGATGCAACTCAGAGGTGGCCAGGGACACCGGTCTTCTGCCCAGAGCTCTGGCATGCATTCCCACTCCAGTTCCTTTGGGGAGGAGGACCTGACTCTGAACCAGTTCCCAGTTAGCCAAGGATCCTTTGGGAGTTGCCCTACCCCCAGCCTAGTTCCTGTTTCGATCCTATCTTCCCCTGCACTGTCCAGATACTCCTTGGATATCCACAAAATCCTGAGAACCACCTTAACTTCACCTTTCTCCCTCTCACCCTCCCTCCTTGGATCAGATGTTAACACCATACTCCTCCCCTCGAGTGTGGCTGGCCCTTTGCCCATGGAGGCAAAGACAACTGGCAGGAAATGGGTAGAGCTCCTCTCAGCAGGCATTTGCCTGGCACGGCACTGGGAAAATGAGTGGTGCAAACCTTCCAGGCCTTTTGCGCTCTGTCCTCTCCCCCTGGGGAGTTCTCAGCATCCTCCCCTCTGAACTCCATCTCCCTCTGACTCATTGCTTTTCTTTTTCTCGCTCACTGGCCATTTTCCTTCCTCTTGGTCTATTTTAACTTTCTCTCTTCCCCTTTCCTTTCCAGATCACCTAGTTTCTTACCTCCTTCTGTGGATCTCTACAAGAGTCTCAAAAAAAAAAAAAATCTCTCTGCAGATGAAGCCATCACTGCCATTCCCTCCTCCACATTTCTGTAGAGTGACCACTTAACATCACATTCTGGTTCAGGACCCTATCCTGAGTTCCAGGTGCCTTCAGAATAGATACCAAGTTCCATCATGAAGGACAAGTCTTTTCTTTGTGGGGCTTCTTTCTGCCTTTCCTTCCTCCATTCAATACTGGTCTACTGTTCAGAAAACAAATCAATGTATTTACTTAAATGTTTAGCATAAGAAGGTATGACTATATCAGGAATGGAGATAAAATGAATACAAAAAAATTGCAGCTGAAGCCAGATATGGAGGAACACCTCTTTAATCCCAGCACTTGGAGACACTGAGGTAGGAGGATCACTGGGAGTTGGAGGCCAGTTTGGGGCTACAGAGTGAGTTCCACATGAGCCTGGACCAGAGTGGGACCCGGCCTTGAATAGACATAAAGAATCTCCAGGGCTGGAGAGATGGCCTAGCAGTAAAGACACTTGCCCGAGAAGCCTAAGGACCCACGTTTGACCCTCCAGATCCCACGTAAGCCAGGCGCACAAAGGTGAGGCAAGCTCAAGGTTGTACATGCCCACTAGGTGGCGCAAGTGTCTGGAGTTCGATTGTAGTGGGTGAGCTCTCTCTGTCTGTCTCACTCTCTCTAAAATACACAAAGAAAATCTACAGAAGAAATAAGATATCTAGGGAGAAGGGCAGAGAGAGTTGGCACACTGGGCAAGGTGTGGACAAGATAAGACTAACCCTGAGCTGGGTGATAGGTAAGGGGGTCTGTTGTTATCATTCTGTCCCCTTTTAATATGTTTGAAAACATTTTATTGAAGGCAAGATAGGTGAACATCACACAATATCTGGCTCACCTTCTCCCACCTCTGTCTCTGGGCCCCGTGCTTTGGTCATATGAGCTTTCAATTTCTCAAGTAGCACAGAATCCAACCCTGCAAGGTCTTCCATGCCCCTCCTGATAGGAGCCCTGCATCCTCCATTCTGACTACAGGCCTCCACTGATTCCTTCTTCGCTTCTCAGCCCAGCTTAACCAGAACTTTCTCTGGGAAGTCTTTCCTGGCACCTCCAGGGCAAGTGAGGGACCCCTATTGTGTCCCCACAGCATCTTCACAGAGCACAATTCCTTCTTTAACTGTCTGCCCCTGCTACCAGGCCCCAAGCTCCCTCTGATCTCCAGAGCCTGGCACTCTGTTGAATGGATAGTTTAAACGCATTGTGTGGGCTGGGGAGATGGGTCAGCAGCTAATGGCACTTGCTTGCAAAGCATGCCAACCCTGGTTGAATTCCCAAGCTACCCATATAAGCCAGCGGTGCACGTGTCTGGGATTTGTTTGTAGGGGCAAAAGTTCCAATGCCTCCCCAACAAAATAAATAAATACATTGTAGATCTCTAGCAAAGGAGTGGGTACTTCCCGCTCTGGCCTGGCATGGATTGGGTGAGGAAGGGGAGGTCCTATCTTGGCCTGGGCAGGGTAAACACGTATCATGGCCTTTCTCCCTTGCCAGTGTCAGGCATTTCCATTGGAGAAGCAACTTCGAGGCTAAGTCCACTTAGAAAAGAGTCTGGAGTTTCTGTGAAATACAAAGTGGGCTGAATGCAGGAGACTGAAGAGTCAAGAATGACATTTATGGACAAGTTCTTTTTTAAAGAAAAATTATGAGCCGGGCATGGTGGCGCACGCCTTTAATCCCAGCACTCGGGAGGCAGAGGTAGGAGGATCGCTGTGAGTTCAAGGCTACCCTGAGACTATAGAGTTAATTCCAGGTCAGCCTGGACTAGAGTGAGACCCTACCTCGAAAAAAAAAATAAATAAATAAAATAAAATAAAGAAAAATTATTTGCGCAGGGCATGGTGGTGCACACCTTTAATCCCAGCACTTAGGAGGCAGAGGTAGGAGGATTGCTGTGTGTTCAAGGCCATCCTGAGACTCCATAGTGAATACCAAGTCAGCCTGGGCTAGAGTGAGACCATACCTCAAAAAATTGAATTCCCCCCCCAAAAAAAACTTATTTAACTGCAAGCAGAGAGAGAGAGAGAGAAGAGAGATAGGTAGAGAATGGGCATGCTGGGGCCTCTAGCCACTGCAAATGAATTTCAGACACATGCACCACCATGTGCATCTGGCTTATGTGGGTCCTGAGGAATCGAACTGAGGTCCTTTGGCTTTGCAGGCAAATACCTTAACCGCTAAGTCCTCCCTCCAGCCCTGGACAGGTTCTTTTGATAGCATCATATGGAACTTTCTTGAAGATAGAAATCTGAAGCTCACTTTGTAAACTCTAAACCAAGTCTTTCCACCTGGAGCCTGCAGGTCACAAGCATCCCAGGATAGCTGTGAATGTGGCCCAACACATTTTGAAATAACAATGTCATGTCATGATGTCAAAAGGGTGGATACCTCTCATCCAAACTAATAGCCTGATGCTTTTTTTTTTTTTTTTTCTGGTGTCTCTGTGAAATACAAAGTGGCCTGATTGCAGGGGACAGAAGAGTCAAGAGTGACATTTATTATTGACACTCTCTTCTAATAGCATAACATATTACCTGCATCCCCCGCCATACCCACCACAGAGCATGTGCCTATAAGTCGTAAGGTGTAACATGGTGTGTGTTCATGATAGGACTACACACATGCCTCCTGTTAGTCTCTATGTGTGGCTGCTCATATATGTACGTCTTGGAGACTATTCATCTAGAACAGTCACTTCTGTCAGTCTTGCTCAATTCTGTTCACTGCTTAATAGTAGTGATTAGTACCTACAATCTTGTATGGTTGGTTTACTTATTATGGTCTGTCCCCTCTAAAATATGGGCTACCCCAAAGCAGGAGACTGTCTGGTATTGACTGTTGCAGTCAGATCTGCATTGCTGGCAGAAAACACCCAACCAAGAGCAGCTTGGGCAAAAAAAGGGGGATTATTTTGGCCTACAGACTCAAGGGGGAAGCTCCATGATGGCAGGGGAAAATGCCAGCATGAGCAAAGAGTGGTCATCACCCCCTGGCCAACATCACGTGGACAATAGCGACAGGAGGGTGTGCCCAACACTGGCATGGAGAAACTGGCTATAACACCCATAAGCCCGCCCCCAACAATACACTGCCTCCAGGAGGCGTTAATTCCCAAACTGCCATCAGCTGGGGACCTAGCATTCAGAACACCCAAGTTTATGGGGGACACCTGAATCAAACCACCACACTGTTCAATATGTAAGCCAAGGGTGTGAAAGCAGGCCTCTTGGTAAAAGTGAAAATAGTCCTTTGAAAATACAGTCTTTGGAGATGGAGAGATGGCTCAGCTGTTGAGGCATTTGCCTGTAGAGCTATAATAACCCAAGTTCGATTCCCTAGTTTTCACAAGATGATGCATATGCCTATAGTTCATTTGCAGCAGCTGGAGGCCCTAGAATGCCCCCCCCCCCATCTTTCTCTGCTTGCAAATAAGTATTAAAAAAAAAAATACAGTCTTTTGCCTCTTCATTCATGTAATGCTTTACAAGTGAACTATTTCTGTCAAACAAAGGTAAAAAAACACTTCAATAACATGTGATGAAATAAACAAAAGAAAGACCTCCTTTACCCAAAGAAGAATCACTCTACAATCAAAATCCAGGTAACAGCTTTAGGCATAAAATGTTGAGGTGCAGCTTCTTCTTTCATTTTCAGTGGAGTACTTAGGTAAGCAGGAATGAGACCTGAGTACTCCTAAACTGCCTACCCAAGGGACAGGCTATACTGTACCCAAACCTGGAAGCATCTCTCCATGCAAATACAAAGTCTCCCACAACAGCGTTTTGTATGGTACCTTTTCAAAAATGTTTTTATTTATTTATTTGCAAGCAGAGAAAGAGAGAGACGGACAGAGAGAGAATGGGCATGCTAGGGCTTCTAGCCACTACAAACAAACTCCAGATGCATGTGCCACTGACCATCTGGCTTACATGGGTACTGGGGAATCGAATCTGGGTCCTTATGCTTCATAGCCAAGCGCCTTAACTGCTAAGCCATCTCTCCAGCCCCTCCAACAGCATTTGAATGGCTCCGTGTTATTTTGCTGTATGCATTTTAATATTCTTGGACACTGAAGTGAACCTTAATGTTTCACTAGCTAAACCCTTTCTGCATGCATATGTATTAGGTGATATGTATGCATGCGTGGATGCATGTTTATGCATGTGTGGAGGGAAGGGGAGGTCAATATTGGGTGTCTCCCTCAATCGCTCTCCCCTTATTTGTGCGACACAGTCTCTCCCTGAATCTGGAGCTCACCCACTTAGCGAGACTAGCTATAAGCCTCTAACCACGGCTCCTTGTGCCACTGCTGAGACCTCCGAGATGGACTATCGTTCTCCGCGGTATCGGGGGCCCTTCAGCCCTTGCCCAGACCCTCTTCTCCCTATTGGGAGTCTAGAATCAGATCCTATTTTTGCCTATGGTCCTTTCTCTTCGTAAACATTGGAGGATACCCAGAGTCTCACGCCATGGCAACTACTGTAAAGTCTTAGTCTTTGTGATGTATTTCTTACTGTCTCTGCAGCTTACGTAATACATTTTTTTTTTTAAAAAAAAGATTTATTTGGGCTGGAGAGATGGCTTAGCGGTTAAGCACTTGCCTGTGAAGCCTAAGGACCCCGGTTCGAGGCTCAGTTCCCCAGGTCCCACGTTAGCCAGATGCACAAGGGGGCGCACGCGTCTGGAGTTCGTTTGCAGAGGCTGGAGGCCCTGGCACGCCCATTCTCTCTCTCTCCCTCTATCTGTCTTTCTCTCTGTGTCTGTTGCTCTCAAATAAATAAATAAATAATTTTTTAAAGAAGATTTATTTTTATTTATTGAAGAGAAAGACAGAGAGAGAAGAGAGTGAGAATGGGCGTGCCAGGGCCTCTAGCCACTGCAAACGAACTCCAGACACATGGGACCTGGAGAATTGAACCTGTGTCTTTAGACTTCTCAGGCAAGCACCTTAACCGTGAAGCCATCTCTTCAGCCCCATAATGGTGCTTCTGTGATCATGTGCCCTTAAATGTGACTCTCTATTATAGCATTGTCCCCTTTAGCAAGCATGAGCATCTCTGCAATCAATTAGATGGCATGGGTGGGGGCTAGGATGCCTTGTGAGGAAACAGAATGATAACTCCCTAAAAGACTGACAGTTCAAATTACTGAAATCACAAAATAATGGCATCTATCTTGTTATTTTTTTATTGCAGAAAATGTGAATAATATGAAGTTTATTATTTTAATAATTTTAGGTGTAGAATTATGAACATTCATAATGTTGTGTAATCATCACTATTACTTATTTCCAAAACACTTTCAACATCATAAGTAGAAACTACCACCACTCTCTCAGTGCCCCCCTCTCTGTTCTGGTAACTTCTATTCTACTTCCTGTCCCTGGGAATTTTTCTATTCTGAATATCTCATATAAGGGGAATTGTAGGCAATATCATCTTGTAGTGTCTGGTTTCTTCTACTTAGTATAGTGTCTTTGTTTATTTATTTAAAAATGTTTTTATTTCTGATAACTTCCATAATTATAGACAATAAACCATGGTATTTCTCTCCCCCTCACTTTTCCCTTCACAACTCCATGCTCCATCATATCCCCTCCCCCTCTCAATCAGTCTCTCTTTTGTTTTGATATCATCATCTTTATCCTCCTATTATAATGGTCTTGTGTAGGTAGTATCAGGCACTGCGAGGTCATGGATATCCAGGCCATTTTGTGAGGATAGTGTCTTTAATGTTAACCCATGTTGCAACATGTATCAGAATTTCATTCCTCTTTATGACAGAAGGATATTTCATAATAGGTTCATGTCACAATTTGTGTATCCATTCATCTATTGATGGACACTCAGGTTGTGCCCTCCTTTTGGATGGTGTGAATAATGTTGGTATTGTTAAATGAACCTAATTATTCTAATTACCCTAATTATAAAAGAATTGTACTTAGACCTGCTCTCATGACTCATGTGTTTCAACCTTTCTGATTAGCCAATTCTCGCCAAATAATTAATGCTTTAAACAGCATATCAAACTAGCTGAAGCAGCCTCAGCTTAGGAATCATTTGAGGAACTACTCAAAATAGGAGAGAAAAATAAAGAGGAAACCAGGAATGACACTGTAAACAAAGCCAGAGGAAAATACACAAAGTTGAATACACCTGAAATCCTTGTAAAATAGCTAGATTACAGTTTCTCTGATCAAAAGTTCTAAGTGACCAAACAGAGAATCAGCAAACAAAGTTTAAGTAATTCGAGAAGAATGAGTACAGATGTTTCTAGCATTGAACCCCAAGAGAATTGAGAACTATTAAAGGCCACAAATTATGTCTTGATTAGATTTCTTACCACAATTACAAATGGAGCTTTTTCTGTGACTGCTTCTGAGGGTGCAGCTTACAAAATGGAGAAGGTACAGCGTCAAGTAGAATCTAGAAAAAAAAATTAAAAGAAGATATGGTAAATGAAAAGTTTCCAGATACGTAGTTCTACCCCAGTGATGAAATTTAGATAGCAATGAAAATGAAGGAGTCACATCTGATTTTTTTTAATTTATTTATTTATTTGCGAGAGAGAGAAAGAGAATGGGCACACCAGGGCCTCCAGCCACTGCAAACAAACTCCAGATGCATGTGCCACCTTGTGCATCTGGCTTACGTGGGTCCTGGAGGATTGAACTGGGATCCTCTGGCTTTGCAGGCAAATGCCTTAATCGCTATGCCATCTCTCCAGCCCACATCTGATTTCCTAATTACTTTTTTAGTCTAGAAAAAAAAAAAAAAAAAACAAAACAAACCTTTAAGACAGGTCTTGCTATGTAGCCTCAGCTCTCCTCATTCTCAATCCTTCTATGCCAGCCTTATAAAAATTAAATCCACACAGGTGTAATTTTATTTTATATTTTAAATTTCCATCTAGATTATCTGTATATGTCTTTCTGTAACTTCCACTGACTTGAAAGCACTTGGTGAAAAGAACACTTTGAAATAAGCATCATAAGTCTAAAAACAAAAAGATAATGGTTGGCAAGAGATTAAAAAAAAAAAAAAACTATGGGGCTGGAGAGATGGCTTAAGTGGTTAAGGCATTTGCCTGAGAAGCCAAAGGACCCAGGTTAGATTCCTCAGGACCTACATAAGCCAGATACACAAAGTGGCTCATGCATCTGGAGTTCGTTTACAGCAGCTGAAGTCCCTCCTCTCTCTTCCCCTCTCTATCTATCTACCTCTTTCTCAAATAAATAAAATAAATAAATATTTAAAAATATTTTTTTAGGGCTGGAGAGATGGCTTAGCAGTTAAGCGCTTGCCTATGTAGCCTAAGTACCCTGGTTTGAGGCTTGATTCCCCAGGAACCATGTTAGCCAGATGCACAAGGAGGCACACATATCTGGAGTTTGTTTGCAGTGGCTGGAGGCCCTGGCACGCCCATCCTCTCTCTCTTTCTATGCCTGTCTGTCGCTCTCAAATAAATAAAAAATGAACAAAAAATTAAAAAAATATATTTTTTAAAAACAAAATATGACTTACAGAGGGCATTATAAAAGAAGATTTTCACAGGGCTGGAGAGATGGCTTAGTGGTTAAGACATTTGCCTGCAAAGCCAAAGGACCCATGTTCAATTCCCCAGGACCCACATAAGCCAGATGCCCAATGTGGCTCATGCGTCTGGAGTTCATTTGTAGTGGCTGGAGGCCCTGTCTTGTCCATTCTCTCTATATATCTACCTCGTTTTCTCTTAAATAAATAAATAAAATCTTTTAAAAAACTCTTAAAAGAGATATGGAACTTTTATGATCAAACCTATGGTATATATATTTTTAAATGTAATAGTATATGTCAATTTTTTGGAAAAATTGAAATGAATAATTACAAACAATGTGATCATTTGCTGACATGAATACTTCACGACTGCAGTTTTCAGTAAAATCCACAGGGTGGCAGAGAAAAGGACTCACTGCAGATGTGTACATTTCTAATTCAAACAAATAATTAGAAATAATTGGGAAACAGTGGCGAGGCTTAACATGAAATTCACTATACGGGACAAAGAACTAAATCTGATCTCGGGCATTTACCCAACAATATTCGCTTTCATGCAAACCAAAGAAGCTGATGGCTCTCTTGACTATTTCTTACTTATGTGTGGGGGCGTGGCTGCGGCAGGGGCTGTCACTGCTCACGGGATGAATCAGGTGCATGTGCTGCCCCTGATGGTCTTTTGTGACCCACGTCAGCCTCGTCCCTCCTGGGGGGACTAGAAGTCATGCTCTTGACCACAGCACTTTTAACTTCCACTGTGAACAATCTTTTTCTTATGGTGAGCAAATACCACCATGAAGATTTCAGAGTAAGCCTCTGTCAGGCACTGCCAGGCTCAGGCTGGTGCCTTCAGAAGAGGGGCCTGAGCTTCCAGGTAGGGCTAAGGACCCCCAGGCTACAGGAGGCCACTCCTTCTCTAAGCCCTGCACACCTGAACTTAGGCTCTGCCCATAGCCCTGTGACCTTTGGCCAGTTGCCTAGGAAACTGCTTATCAGCCCTCACCCAGCCCAGCCCCCTGAGACCCTAGATCACCTCACCCCACCTGCCATTGCCTTCTGCTGGAATGAATGTCCCTGTATGCTAACTAGACATCAGAAATGAACCTGGTACATCCAATCCCCTTAGATGCTTATAAATCCATTTCCCTGACAATAAACTGAGAGAGCTGTTCAACTATTTTCCGGAGTGATTCTTTCTCTCATCTCCCACTCACCCACCCTGGTTGCTTGGGGGAATTCGGCGGGGGGGGATCTCAGTCGGCCCCTGGGAGCAAGGACCCGGGAACCCACAAGCCTCAAGAGATGACTCAGCAGTAAGACACTTGTCGGCAAAGCCTAATGACCAGCATTCAATTCCCCACTACCCACATAAAGCCAGATGCACAAAGTGACTCACGGTCTGGAGTTCACAGTGGCTGGAGACCCTGACGCACCCAATCTGTCTGTCTGTCTTCTCTTTATCTCTCTCTCTTCTTTCAAATAAATGAATAAAAACATACTTTTTAAAGTTTTGTGTATTTTGAGGTAGGGTCTCTTGCTCTAGCCCAGGCAGACCTGGAATTCAACATGTAATATAAATATTTTTTTAATAAAAAAGATTTCGGGCTGGAGAGATGGCTTAGCGGTTAAGCGCTTGCCTGTGAAGCCTAAGGACCTCGGTTCGAGGCTCGGTTCCCCAGGTCCCACGTTAGCCAGATGCACAAGGGGGCGCACACGTCTGGAGTTCGTTTGCAGAGGCTGGAAGCCCTGGCGCGCCCATTCTCTCTCTCTCCCTCTATCTGTCTTTCTCTCTGTGTCTGTCGCTCTCAAATAAATAAATTAAAAAAAAAAAAAGATTTCAAAGTAGGAATAGATGTAAATGAAGCAAAGAGAAAAAGAAAAAAAAATCCCCACACTGTAATTACCAAGAGGAGAAGAGACACGTGTAACTCAATAATTAGCATGTTTTATCCATAAAATCAACTCATGATTATTCTGTTCGGGCAGCCCTTAATTTATCTCCTATAATTTTCCAAAGTGATTTCTTCAATTAAGCCAATTCCTCTCCCATTCCCTTCTCTGATCTACGCTGTAGGGCAGCAGTGAAGCAGCCGTGATTTAAGAAAATGCTGGGCAGACTCAAAAAGAACTTGCCAAATTGCTGAGAAGTCCAGAGTTGAGTGCTCAGCACTTAAGAAGACATCTCTATCACGCCCTCCAACAGCTCAGGGACTGTAGCCGAAAGAGGGGAAAGGATGTAAGAGCTAAAGGATGAAGAGGAAGGCTTTGGGCCACCATCTCCTGAGCACAAAGTGGTCCTTGTATTCATGACCTCACAAGTGGTTGTCATTATCTGCTCATGACCTGCTTAATATTGGACCCATCAGCAGGTTTTTGTAGAGGCTGGAGAAACATCTCCCCCTGGCATTAAAAAAAAAAAAAAAAAAGACGTCATTATAGAAGAGGGAATAGTAGGAAAGAAATGGGAATTCCGTAGAAGTGGGTGGGAAAGAGAAGACAAAGGAGGTTGTAGGAAAGGATTATTTACATTGTTTAAATCAAGTTTGTTTTTTTTTTAAGTAAAAAAAAAAAATGAGCTGGGTGTGGTGGCGCACACCTTTAATCCCAGCACTCAGGAGGCAGAGGTAGGAGGATTGCAGTGAGTTCAAGGCCACCCTGAGACTACATAGTGAATTCCAGGTCAGCCTGGATCAGAGTGAGACCCTACCTCGGAAAAAAAAAAAAATGAAAAAATGTCAGGGGCTGGAGAGATGGCTTAGCGGCGAAGGCATTTTCCTGCAAAACCAAAGGACCTCGGTTCGATTCCTCAGGACCCACATTAGCCAGATGCACAAGGGACGTATGCATGTGGAGTTCATTTGCCATGGCTGGAGGCCCTGGTGCACCCATTCTCTCTCTCTTTCTTTCTCTGTCAAATAAATAAATAAATAAATATGTTGTTTTTTTTTTAAATGTCATTTGGCAGGGCATGGTGGTGCACGCCTTCCATCACAGCCCTTGGGAGGCAGAGGTAGGAGGATCACCATGAGTTCCAGGCCACCCTGAGACTTCATAGTGAATTCCAAGTCAGCCTGGGCTAGAGTGACACCCTACCTCACAAAACAAAACAAAACAAAAATATCATCATCATCTATGGAACCAGAATCCATTCTGCTAACAGACCACATACTCACATACTCTTTGGATTATTGAAAATGCTTCCTTGTCGGCAAACCACGGAGATCTGCGCACATCCACGCATATGGCTGCACTATTCACAGGAGCCAAGATACGGGGCCAGTTAGGGCCACCTGTCTTCTTTCTGGATCATGTATCTTTAAAATGATTCATTTCCATTATGAATGAACAGACAAAGAAAATATAGAACATATATATATGTATGCATATATATGATATTTTATTATCTTTGTATTTTATTATATTTATATATTTATTTTTAAATGTATATTATATATTTAATTTATCTTTCTTACATATGATGTTATTTTATCCAGCCATAAAGAAGAATGAAATTATGTCATTTACAGAGAAATGGTGGGAACTGGAAATCACCATGTTAAAATAAGCCAAACTTGGGCAAATATTGCATGTTTTCTCTCATGTATATAACCTAGATTTAACTACATATACACATACATGAATGTGAGTATATATGCATATAACATGAAAGCAGAACTCTTTAGAGGGGAAAAGGGGAACCCATAGTGGATGGGGAAAGGTGTTGGGAGGGTTTAAATATGAGCACACAGCATTGATGTATATATATCCGTAGGTCATAATAACATTTCAAATAGTTTTTTTTTAAATTATTTATTTATTTGAGAGCGACAGACACAGAGAGAAAGACAGATAGAGGGAGAGAGAGAGAATGGGTGCACCAGGGCCTCCAGCCACTGCAAACGAACTCCAGACGCGTGCGCCCCCTTGTGCATCTGGCTAACGTGGGACCTGGGGAACCGAGCCTCGAACCGGGGTCCTTAGGCTTCACAGGCAAGCGCTTAACCGCTAAGCCATCTCTCCAGCCCATAATAACATTTCAGGAATGTTCATCCATATAGTCATTCTGCAGTCACCTCCTGCTACTGGGATGCACTAAGGATTTTCAGCGTAAAGGGGTCAGAGATGTAGCATGCAGGGCACGCAGGGCACGCAGACACCAATTGCACAATACCAAACTGCTTCATCAGGCAATCCTATGCCCTGTTCTACATTGTGTTGACAAGTGAATTCCTCAGCAATTTTTTTACTTAATTTTTTTTTAACCTGACAAATGTCATCCTATGGGAACGGGACATTAGAACTCTCTCACAAGTTCAGAGTTTTAACTTAGTCTCTGTTGGACTTGTCTAGCAAGTTGACTCACTCTTTACCTAACCAGGCAGCAACCAGATACATTGGTGTCATGCGGGAACACACCCTCCTTTAACTGCTTACTCAGCTGCGTTTCCAATAGTTTGAACCAGCTACCTACATTCACACTGCAAGATCTATTTATGATCTGAACTCTTGAATCTGCCACTTCATGATCTATAGTCTGGCTAAGTACTTTACATGATGCAGAAAAAAAGGAACCGCCGAGTCAGCTACAAGCAAAGCTCTCAATGATAGCAATAATAATATAACTGCAAAAGGGTAGTTTGAAGAGTAAAAAACCTAGGACTATGCCGGGCATGGTGGTGCATGCCTTTAATCCCAGCACTCGGGAGGCAGAGGTAGGAGGATCGCAGTGAGTTCGAGGCCACCCTGAAACTACGTAGTGAATTTCAGGTCAGCCTGGGTCAGAGTGAGACCCTACCTCGGAAAACCAAACACAAAAAATAAAAATAAAAATAACGGGACTCGTCATGGTATAAATGCACATTCTACTTAAAGCAAAAAAAAAAAATGTCAAAAATTAACAAGTTTCTCCAAAAACTCTTGCCTCAAAAGTAAGGGGGGGAAAAAATCTCTTCTTGTTTTTGCAATTTCTTCCCACCCCATCCCCACTCGTATTTGTCCCTTGAATTCAAAATTTTCTATTCAAAGCCAGTTTTTCACTTAGATATAATTAGTTTTCAGTCAGTACCAATTTTTTTTTTTTTTTATGTTTCAAAGGAGGGTCTCTCTCTGTAGCCTAGGCTTGCCTCAAACTCATGGCAATCCTCTAATCTCAGACTCCAAGTACTGGCATTAAAGAAGTATATCGCCAAGCTCAACCATACCATGATTTTTAATTTTATATATTGTATTTTCCTCCAGTCAACTGGGCTATTTCATAAATAAGCTGACTGTCTATAGGCAGTCTTCTATAAGGTAACATAAACTAGAAAGCAAAATGTTGCCTTGGATTATGTCTTTGGAGAAATGTTGAAACTGCGACAAGGTAGAGAAGCATGCCTTTCCCGGTGATGCAAAATCTTCACATCACCTGAACCCCTGAAGTGGTAGGTTAAGATAGCTAAGTTGGAGCCAAAGAGATAGCTTAGTGGTTAAGGACACTGGCCTGCAAAGCCAAACGACCCAGGTTTGATTCCCCAGGACCCACATAAGCCAGATATACAAGGTGATACATGCATCTGGAGTTCATTTGCAGCCACTGGAAGCCCTGGAACACCTATTCTCTCCCAACCTCTCTCTCAAAAATAAATACATCAAAATAACATATTTTTAAAAAAAAAAAATCACTAAGTTGACTCCAGGGTTAACGGGACAAGGGCTTTGGGGTATCATGGTCACAGGTCCCAGGAATCCAAAAATCTGATTTGTAAACAAATGATAAAAAGATGAATCTGACAAGAGACAAATTTGTCTACATCTGTCCATCCTCATAACAAAAATATAACTCAAAGGCTGGAGAGATGGCTAAGTGGTTAAGGCACTTGCCTGTGAAGCCTAAGGGCCCAGGTTTGATTCCCCAGTACCCACATAAGTCAGATGTACAAGGTGGCACATGTGTTTGGAGTTTGTTTGCAGTGGTTAAAGCCCCTGGCATACCCATTCTCGCTCTCTCTCCCAAATACATACAAACATACATATATAAACTTAAGCACAGCCCAGCTGAGGCCAGTGGTAATAAAATGAATCCCTGAGGCCACCAGGTACACAAACATTTGCTTTGGAATGTGTGCTGGGGTGTCTGATGGCTAGGTTGGATGGATGAACCCACATGTCATGTTGCATTTGCCTAAATCATTTGTTTATTAAAGATGTATTTCATTTATTCATACTTTAAATTCCAAGCCAATGAAATGATAACTTTTTTAAGGTTAACCAATTCATATTCTTTGTTGACTTTCTCAAATTAAATGAAAGAAAAGAAGTTAAAATAACAATTGGATATGACTAATATTTGAGTATTTGGCTATTCCAAGTCAACTTTAGGATTAACAAGGTAATAAACGATTGATTTTTCATACATTATTTTTAGCAAAATCATAATCATATTTTAAGAATGAAAATTGTTAATGTAAAAGGAATTTACTGCAAAGCTCTAAATTTTCAGAAATTAAGAAAGAAGAAACACAGCCAGGCATGGTGGCACACACTTTTAGTCCCAGCACTTGGGAGGCAGACGTAGAAGCATCACCATAAGTTCAAGGCCACCCTGAGACTACATAGTGAATTCCAGGTCAGCCTGGATTAGAGTGAAACCCTATCTCAAAAAAAAAGAAAAAAAAAAGGAAGGAGCAATGGAAGAAACAAATGGCATTTTCTCCTGTCACTCAGGAAAGTCACCTGCTGTGATCATGATCATACAAAGAAACTTGTTTCCCAGCCCTAGTCTTTTTGTTTGTTTGTTTGTTTTTTATTTTTTTTGAGGTAGGGTCTCACTCTAGCCCAGGCTGACCTGGAATTCACTATGGAGTCTCAGGGTGGCCTCGAACTCACGGCAATCCTCTTACCTTTGTCTCCTGAGTGTTGGGATTAAATGGAGGAGGAATTTGAGCATTCATTCCCACTATAGCGTGGGTGTGGGAGAAAGAAGTCAGGGTTAGAGTCAGGCAAATTTGAATCCTCCTTTACTGAACAGCTCTCCGTCTTGCAGCTGTGTGACAAGAACTCTCTGACGTCTCCGTTTTTTCATCAATACATTGTCGACACAAAAGACACAGCTCTCACCTCAAAGGGGATAAGAGATGTTTATTCTGAAGCCGGGCGTGGTGGCGCACGCTTTTAATCCCAGCACTCGGGAGGCAGAGGTAGGAGGATCGCCGTGAGTTCAAGGCCACCCTGAGACTACAGAGTGAATTCCAGGTCAGCCTGGACCAGAGTGAGACCTTACCTCGAAAAACCAAAAAAAAAAAAAAAAAGAGATGTTTATTCTGGAGCCAAATATGAGTGATCATGGTCTGGGAACACACATTTAGGTTACCCCAGATTTCATGTTCCAACGTGTTAACAATTTCATGAAGGTTTTACAGTCACAGAACAAAAGGAATCGAGGCACTTTTCATATACATTGGCTGACAATCAAGGAGGTCGGTTACAGAAAAGTGGGGAAATCTCCCCCATAGGCTTCAGATGCTACCTGATGACATTCTCAGCCCTTGGGTTGGTGGAAACTGCATATTGGGAATCTGCACATTCCAGAAAGATATCACCTGCTCAACTGATGATAGTCACCAGGATGTAAGATCAGGCACAGAGGTGAGCAACAAATAGTTATTAAGGGGCTAAAGGTAGTCCAAGGTCATTTGGCTCTGGTCCAGCAACATTCCAGCACTCTGTGATGATAGGAATTTGTTTTATTTTTTCCAAGACAGGGTTTGTCTCTAGCCCAGACTGACTTGGAATTCACTATGTAGTCTCAACATGGCCTTGAACTAAGGCAGTCCTCCTACCTCTGCCTCCTGAGTGCTGGGAATAAAGGTCTGTGACACTACGCCTGGCTTAATGACAGTTCTATCAGTCCATTCCGTCTTGTTGCAAGGAGGTGCAGCCGATGCAGAGCTTTCATGATAACTTTAGTTCACAATATTAGGGCCCATCAGACCTTCTCTGAAGGCCTGACATGAAGTCTAGAGACACCCAGCACACACTAGATAAATGACAGCCATTACTATTATCTTTAGTAGGCTTTAGGGTTAGGTAATGATAGATTGGCTTTTATATGGAAGGAGAACACTAAGGCCCTAGCCTCAGAACGGCAGGTTCTATGACTAATTATCCTAGAAGGAATAAATAATAGCCTAATAGCCGCCTGTCACTTTCCACCCGTATTCCTCGCTGTCTTTATCACCTCATGCTTTATGATAACAGTAACTTATGTTGAAGCGTCTGGTCCAGCCTAGGGGTTTGAAATACTGCCATGAAATATTGGGAAGCTCCAGGGGCTGAGATGAAAACAGGAGATGAGTTATATGATGTCCTGTGCAGGTGAATCAACAGCCTGTAGTTGTAAAAAGAACCGCAGAAAGCCTCGGCTTAAAGCCGAGTAAGGGCACGGTTTTGTGGTACCCGTGGGATTTCCATTTGTGGAGGTGGCTGAATGAGGAAGACACAAAGAGATCAGTGTCATGGAGAGAGTCAATTACCTTCATGGCCTGAGAGAGGACGCATCTAACCGCCAGGCTGCACAAGAGAAGCCGAGAGTCTGGTCCAGAGTCAGAAGCAGGGGAGAAAGATGAAAGCCAGAGCTTTTAGGGGGCTTCCCAGGAGAAGGCAGGGTAGATCACCCATTGGAATCATTTCAGTGGGCTTTGGGTGCAGGGGTGCTCTCTAGTGCTTGGTACCTGGCATGATTTGGCAGGGCAGAAATGCTGACATGGCATGAAAGCGTTCCAAAAGGATGCAGTTGAGAGTGCAGACCTGGAATTAGTTGGTTTGCATATGGAAGGGGTATTCCTATGTAAATTAAATTATCTTTAGGAATTAATTAGGCCTGGGAGGGGCAGTCTCTGTCCAAGACTGTAAGCCCCCACCCCACGTTCCCCAGCTCCTGCGCAAATGTAAAATGCTAAGATGCTAGAAAAGGAAAAACAAGCATGATTTCTTCAGTCATAGAAATTTCAATAAGTACTTCCCTTTCATTCATGTTATTTTCTGTTTATCCCTCAACCACTTAGGCTCCTCAATGGAGTACAGAAATTTCATCTTTTACATATAAACAGTAAGGGCCTTAGTTTTAAATTTTCATACAGATGGAATTTAGGGTGGGTTATAATCTCTTTCATAAATAAAATTCATGAAAAAAAAAAAACAACCCTGAGTTCCTATTGAATTATCAAGTCATAGAAATGACTCGAAGGGGTTTGGCAGTCATTGTGATCAACTATCATTTTCTTTTTTTAAAAACTTTTCTTTTTTTATTTATTTTTGAAATTTTTATTTATTTATTTATTTGAGAGCTACAGAGAGAAAGAGGCAGATAGAGAGAGAAAGGGAGAAAGAGAGAGAGTGGGCGCACCAGGGCCTCCAGCCACTGCAAACGAATTCCAAACACATGCACCCCCTTGTGCATCTGGCTGACGTGGGTCCTGGGGAATTGAGCCTCGAACCGGGATCCTTAGGCTTCACATGCAAGTGCTTAAACACTAAGCCATCTCTCCAGCCCTGCTTTTTATTTTATTTTTTTTTTTTTTGAGGTAGGGTCTCACTCTAGCTCAGGCTGACCTGGAATTCACTGTGTAGTATCAGGGTGGCCTTGAACTTATGGTGATCCTCCTACCTCTGCCTCCTGAATGCTGGGATTAAAGGCATGTGTCACCATGTCCGGCTCTAAACTACGTTTTATATTTATTTACTTATTTGGGGGGGGGCAGATAGAGATACAGATGTGTGTGTGTGCATGTATGTGTGTGTGTGTGTGTATATATATATATATATATATATATATATATATATATATATATATATATATATATATATATGGAGGGGGGGGGAATGCATGCACCAGGGTCACTAATGGCTGCAGATAACGCCAGATGTATGTACCACATTGTGCATCTGGCTTTACTTGGGTACTGGGGAATCAAACCGGGTCACTAGACTTTGCAGGCAAGTGTCTTAACCACTGATCCACCTCTCCAGTCCAGTCAACTCTCATTGTCTATATGAAAAATCAGCCATTAGGCATTCCTCTGAGCCTTAGTGAATTAAATACTACTAAAATCAAATGACATTAATAACCAGCCAAAAAGTAGTGGACTTTCAGAGTGTAACTAAACTTTTTTATTGCTGATTCTGCTCCCAAGTGAGAGTTCAAAGTGAAGTTTTTCTTTCTTTGCCTTTTTCTCCCCACCCCCAAATCCTTGCAGATCACTGAAAGTTAGAAATCTACAGGAGCCATTCTCAGGATAGATTTCTCTATATGAGATGGTCCAACTCTCACCAACACAGACCTCAGACAAAATCAAGAACATCCATCACTCCAAGACAACTGCCTGGATAAAATCAAGGCAAAAGCCTTCGCCGACTGACATTTCTGCCCAGAGAGGAATGAATCACTTCATTCGTGATTGCCCTGTCTCGTTCTGTTCCCTACCTTCCTGTTCAAAAGTAATGACAGAAAGATAGCAAGAACAGCGACATCAGTTAATAGACGTTTCTGGTTCATTCAGCTGCCTCATCTAATGGTGTATGGCAAGAGCTAGGAAAAAAAATGAAATGATGGAATATGTAGTGTGTCCTTACCAGGGATGACAGGTGGGAAATGCCAGGGGGACTTATCAGAACACTTTGACTTAACTCACTCACCTCCTGAAGTCCAGAACACTTGGAGACATACAAGCTGCCTAGAAAAAAACATGGTTAGAAGACTGTTAGAAAAAAATGTTTAAGCCGGGCATGGTGGCGCACGCCTTTAATCCCAGCACTCGGGAGGCAGAGGTAGGAGGATTGCCATGAGTTCAAGGTCACCCTGAGATGACAGAGTTAATTCCAGGTCAGCCTGGACCAGAGTGAGACCCTACCTCGAAAAACCAAAAAAAAAAAAAAAAAAAAAAAGGTTTGTTAATTTAAAAAATATTTTTATTTACTTATTTTCAAGCAGGGAGAGAGAGAGAAAGAGAGAGAGAGCTTCCTGCCACTGTAAATGAACTCTAGATGCACGTACCGCTCTGTGCATCTGGTTTTCCCTGTGTACTGTGGAACTGAACCGGGGGCCTTTAGGCTTTGCAAGCAAGTGCCTAAATTTCTGAGACATCTCTCCAGCCTCTTGGTAATTATTTTCACTTTTTTTAAAATTCTTTGTTTGGTTTCAGGTGAGTTCCTATTTATTTATTTATGTATTTATGTATTTAAGGCAAGGTCTCATGTAGTCCAGGCTGGTCTTGAACTTACTATGTAGCTGAAGATGACCTTGAACTTCTGCCTTTACCTTCTGAGTGATGAGATAGATATACAGGTATCATCACCATGCCCATCTTCTCTCTTTTCTTTCTTTCTTTCTTTCTTTCTTTCTTTCTTTCTTTCTTTCTTTCTTTCTTTCTTTCTTTCTTTCTTTTGTTATTTTGAGGCATAGTCTTACTGTATCCCAGGCTGACCTGGAGCTCACTCTGGAGCCCAGGCTGGCCTTGAACTACTACCCTGGCCTCCCAAGTGTTGGGATTCAAGGTATGGACCGCCACACCCAGTCCAGCTTCATTTTGTTAAGTCGGGTTTGTTTTAGCACAGTGAAAATGCACACACTTTAAAATTGCAACTAGCCCCATAATGCTAGTTATGAAAAAGCCATAATTTCCAGCCTGCTGAATTCCCTCTCCTCGGCAACAGCTCCTTATAAGTAGCTTAGTCTTTTGGCATTTATGTATACATCTCTAAATACCATTCTTTTTTTTTTTAGAATTTTTTTAATTAATTAATTAATTTATTTATTTGAGAGCGACAGACACAGAGAGAAAGACAGATAGAGGGAGAGAGAGAGAATGGGCGTGCCAGGGCTTCCAGCCTCTGCAAACGAACTCCAGACGCGGGCGCCCCCTTGTGCATCTGGCTAACGTGGGACCTGGGGAACCGAGCCTCGAACCGGGGTCCTTAGACTTCATAGGCAAGCACTTAACCGCTAAGCCATCTCTCCAGCCCTCCAAATACCATTCTTACTCCTTCAACTTCTCCCCTATTCTTGGACATTGTGGACTTCCCACCATGATAGGTGACAGGTGACTTCTTTCAGCTCTTACCACCCATTAGTCCCTGCCACACGTACAGACCTTACATCCCTCTGCTCTCTCGGAACCTATCCTTGTAGTTAAAATCACGTCTGATCCATAGTTACATCGTCCTCATCACTATGTAAATGCTATTCGCCACTGAGCCATGGAATGCTGGATGATCAACTTGTCTTTCTTGCACAATTTTTCACCTTCCCAGTAGCTGTCGCTTGATCTGCTTATTCTTGGCTTTTCTCCCCAGTGGCCTTATTACAAATTAATTTCAAGTTATGTAATGTCTTTACATGTTTGCAGTTAAGAAGCAATCTATCGGCTTCATCTACTTCAAGCCACCCTGGCTGGTTTGTAGCTGACGCTGCTGCCATCACACCCTCCTTAGACACATTCCCCTCATCTCTTTCATGGGGCAGATCCTACTTTTGGGGTCCCACATCGCCTGCTTTCCTTGTTGACTCCCTTACTTTGGTGGAGCTCACTGTCCAACAGGATCAGAAATGATGGTGCACAGGAAGGAAATAGTTCAGTCCCTTGTATGTCTTGCTCACTGTTTAATCATTGGAAAGAAGTCCAGTACCAGCCCAGCTGTCAAGCTTTTGATGAAACAAACTTACTTTGTCTCTTTGGAAATATCGAGGTTGTCGTCTGTGTTCCCAGTGTTTTGAAATGTCATATGCCTGTGTTTTAGTGTGTGTGAGCACTCACTCATGGGGACCTTTCAGCTAG
Source organism: Jaculus jaculus (assembly GCF_020740685.1). NCBI lineage: Eukaryota > Metazoa > Chordata > Mammalia > Rodentia > Dipodidae > Jaculus > Jaculus jaculus. The sequence goes on along the minus strand of NC_059103.1, from coordinate 171,961,391 downwards.
TATTTCAGTGTGGTAAGATTTTCATAATTACCCCTTAAAATTATTTCCTAGCCACATGGTGGCACACACCTGTAATCCCAGTACTCGGGAGGCAGAGGTAGGAGGGTCTCTGTGAGTTCAAGCCCACCCTGAGATTACATAGTGAATTCCAGGTCAGCCTGGACTAGTGAAACCTTACCTCGAGAAAACAAACAAACAAAAAGAAATTATTTCAGGCTGGAGAGATAGCTTAGTGGTTAAGCGCTTGCCTGTGAAGCCTGTGGACCCTGGTTGGAGGCTCGATTCCCCAGGACCCACCTTAGCCAGATGCACAAGGGGGCGCACGCGTCTGGAGTTTGTTTGCAGTGCCTGGAGGACCTGGTGCACCCATTCTCTCTCTCTATCTGCCTCTTTCTCTTGCAAATAAAAAAAATAAAAATAAACAAAAACATTAAAAAAATTATCTCCTCTCTTGTACTTGTTCTGTTCTCTTTTTCTGGAATCCTTACTAGTTAGATGTTGAGTGTCCCGAAGGATCATTTAATTTGCTTTTTTTCCTCTCATATTTTCTCTCTTTGCCTTCTTATACTACTTTCTAGGTCTGTTTTTCCCCCCAGGTTTATCGCTTACTCTTTCCACTGAGCCTACATTTTTGCTAGTTGATAGATGGAGAAATATTAAAATCTTTCATTATCTTTATTGTTGTCCTCCCATGTTCCTGTATTTTAAAATAGCACTAAGTGGCTAGAGAGATGGCTTAGCAGTTAAGGCGTTTGCCTGCAAAGCCAAAGGACCCAGGTTCACTTCCCTAGGACCCACATAAGCCAGATGCACAGGGTGGTGCCTGCATCTGGAGTTTGTTTGCAATAGTTCAAGACCCTGGCATGCCCATTCCCTCCCCGTCCCATCTGCCTCTCTCTCATTAAATAAATAGATAATAAAATAAAGCAGCACCAGGGGCTGTATCATGCTATTGGTTTATTTCTTTCTTTCTTTATTTTGAGATCAGTATGTCTTTGATGGTTCTCTAGAAGTTTCCCTCACCACACACAGTCCATTTTCTTATTGCTTTCTTACCTATTCACTAAAGTGGATTCTCTGTGTTTAGTAGCTGAGGTCTCCCTGCCTGTGGCTGGCTAATCACATTTGAGAGCAGGGCTCTAGACATCTGAAAGGAGGATCTGTGCTGGCAGGTAGAACTTTTCAGATGGACTCATTTAAGGCCATGTATTTCCTCGGGCAGCCGAGTTATCCACATCATTAGGTACTTCCATTGGCTTGAGTCCTGATTCCCAAGAATATTATTCTTGTCTTATGACTGAAGGTTTAAGATTATCTGCTCCTCTACTCAGAGCTGGGACAGGGAAGGAGGAGGAATGGTCTCCTTATTCAACAAAGACTTTCATCTAATGCCCCTGTTTGTAGCCCAGATTTGTTCCCTCCTTTCTCATGCTTGGTATCCGCTCTGCAGTCTGCAACGCTCTCCTGTCTAAAGTCATCTGCTTCCACTTGCTCACTTGTTTGTCAGCTTCCAACATTTCGCTACATGGATTTCCCTTCTGTTTTCTTCGTCTGGAGAGAGGGAGCTTAGGACTTTTTATAGGTGCCCTTGCTGTTGTGGTGAGCACTCATTTTCAAACAGTGGCCGCATCACCAGTCCTTGCTAGCTGTCCTTTCATTCACAGTCCTTTGCCTGTATAACTCATCCATCCACAAACACATTCTGCTTGCCTAGAAACCAAGAAGACAGGACTACAGGAGGCCCACAGTCCGCATGAAGGTGATAAACAGGCAGGCACCACACATAGATCACTGCTGATGTTAAGGAAGTAACCCGGAGGCCTCCTAGCCTAATTTGGAGGGTTTATCCAGGCATATATTTATCCCGTAAACGTGTAGTGCCTGCATCATGCCAAGTAGTATGTTAAATACTAGATTAAAAAACCAGACAGAGACAGGCATGGAGGCATATGCCTTTAATCCCAGCATTTGGGAGGCAGAGGTAGGAGGATGGCTGTGAGTTCAAGACCACCCTGAGACTACACAGTGAATTCTAGGTCAACCTGGGCTAGAGCAAGACCCTACCTTGAGGCAAAAAAAAAAAAAAAAAAAAATTAAAAGACATAAGTTACCCTTACAGTGTAGCCCAGCCTCCAGAAGCAGATGTCTAAAAACCAACTCTTAGCTTTTCCACTTGTTAGCTGTGTTATCTTGGGCATTTTATCATTTCATATTTTAGTTATTTAAGAGTTTGGAAAAGGATCAAATAAATCAAAATCGTCGAAGCATATACGACGGTGTCTGCTAGATTGTAATCAGAATATAAGTGTTATATGTCATTAGCTTAGGAATAGAATTGGAGGCAGAACATCTACAAATTTATTTATATGGCTGGCCCTTCAGACCTAGGGATCCACATCTCACATTTGCAGATTCCACTAACAATGGATAAAAAAAAAATTTAAAAAAAAAACTTGGAAAAGCCATGTATTGAGCAGCTATAGACTTTTTTTTTCCCTTTTGTGCCCTAAACATACAGCACAACAACTATATAGCATTTATCCTGTGTTAAGTATTATAAGTGATTGGAGATGATTTAAAACATAATGGGTAAAAACAAACATGTAGGTATGCTAGTCATCATTTGATGGTTGTGACAAAATGCCTAAGAAAATCAACTTTAAAAGAGAAAATATTTGAGCCCATGGCTTCAGAAGCTTCAGACCATGGTCAGTTGGCTTCATGGCTTTGGGCCTGAGGCAGTATTGAACACCATGGGAAGGAGGGCATGGTGGAGCAAAGCTGCTCACTCATGGTAGTCAGTAAGCAATGGAAGAGGAGAAGGGGCCAGTATCACCCCTTTTGTCCAAGTGACCTAACGTCCTTCCACTAGGCTCCATCTCCTTAGGTCCTACTGCCTCCCAAATAGCATCATTGGCTGGTAACCACGCTTCCAACACACGGCCTTTAAGGGGCATTTATGATCCGACTAATAACAAGAAGAGGATGTGCACAGGTTGGATGCAAATACCGCACTATTTTATATGAGACCTGAGCATCAGCAGGTATTGGGATTCACAGAAGTCCGGAAACCAAACCTTCAGATATTGAGGAGGCTGTCTACATATTTCTAACACACACATAACACATTGCATAAGGCAGCAAATAATACTGCATGGTTAATTCTAAGGATGAAAAGTACCTGGAGCTTTGAGAGCGCTCTATCAGGGGAATTCTCTCTCTCTCTCTCTCTCTCTCTCTCTCTTTCTTTTTCTCACTCTGGCTCAGACTGACCTAGAATTTAGCTATGTAGTCTCAGAGTGGCCTCAAACGCACGACGATCCTTCTACTATCCTTCTACTGCTGCCTGCCCCCCGAGTGTCGGGATTAAAGGCGTGCGCCGTCACACCCGGCTCGGCTCGGAATTTTTATTTTAATGGGGGCTCAAGGTATAAGGAAGGAAGGCCTGAGTTCATGACCTCTAAGCTGGAAGTCATGAGGGACTGAAAAGTACCATAGTGGGGAGTGTGCTATAAGAGAGACAGGATCTACCAACACTCTAAGGAGGGAAGAGCTCGGTCAGCTTCAGGAACTGAGAGATCACTACGGCTGGAACGGAGGAAAGAAAATCAGGGTCCAGACATGCTTTGTGGGCCATGATAAGAATACTAGTGTATTCTGTTTGCAAAGAGAGCCAGTAACGGGCTTTTAGTATAGAAATTCATGAGCAGTTCACCATTTTTACAAACTTAAATTTGCAGAGACAGATAGAAGAGAAACAGAACGGGCATGCAAGAGTGTCCAGCCTCTACAAACAGACTCCAGATGCATTACCACTCTGTGCATCTGGCAAAGTTTTTTTTTTTTTTTCTTTTTTTGGTTTTTCGAGGTAGGGTCTCACACTAGCCCAGGCTGACCTGGAATTCACTACGTAGTCTCAGGGTGGCCTCGAACTCACGGCGATCCTCCTACCTCTGCCTCCCGAGGGCTGGGATTAAAGGTGTGTGCAACCATGCCCCGCTTGGCAAAGCGTTTTTTTCTTTTAAACTCAGTCCAGCATTTTTTTTTTAAATCTTATTTATTTATTTGACAGAGAAAGAGGGAGAGACAGAGGGAGAGATAATGGGTGTGCCAGGACCTCCAGCCACAGCAAACAAACTCCGGACGCATGTGCCTCCTTGTGCATCTGGCAAACATGGGTCCTGGGGAATTGAACCTGGGTCCTTTGGCTTTACAGGCAAATGCCTTAACTGCTAAGCCCCAGTCCTTCCAGCCCCAGTCCAGCACTTTTAAAAGATCATTCTGAGGCTGGGGGAATGGCCCAATGGGTATGAGCACTTGCCACAAGCATGAGGGACTGAGGGATTCTGAGATTGCCTGAGTTTGATTCCCCCAGGACTCACACAAACAGCTGGATATGACCACGAACACTTGTAACCTCAGTCCTGTGGGAAGCAGAGACTGCACACTCACTGGGGCTTACAAAAATTGGAGCTGCACGATCAGACAAGAGGGTCCTTCTCAGGGAAATACCTAGATGAGTGATGGAGAAAAGACCTGAAAGTTCTACTCTGGCCTTTGCATAACTACAAGGGAATCTGCATATGCCCACGCGTGTGCACCACGGACACACACACAGACACACACACACACACACACACAAGATCATTCTGCTTGTCTGGTGGTGATTATAGTAAAGGAGAGCAGGGAAAGTTTATTACTTCCTGGTAAGTTAGTAAGCCAGACCAATCAGATGAAAAATGGTGGTTTGACTATAGTAATGACAGAGGTAACAAGCAAACAGATATGTTGGAGTACAGTCAACATGACTTGGTAATAGATCGGAAGTGTGGGTCAAGGGACTAGAAACAGGATCAGGTAAGAATTATAAACAAGGCCTCCAAATGGCTACCTCCAGGGGGAGGAAGAACCATTTACTGAGTCAGAATTGACTAGGTAAGAAATATACATGGGGGCTGGAGAAATGGCTTAGCAGTTAAGACGAAAGCTAAACGACCTAGGTTTGGTTCCCCAGTACCCATGTAAAGCCAGGTGCCTCATATCCGGAGTTTATTTGCAGTGCTTAAAGGCCCTAGTGTACCCATTCTCTATCTGCCTCTCTCTCATATAAATAAAATATTTTTAAAAATACAAATGTATTTGGGCATTGCAATAGAGATATTTGGTGTTTCATTCATTCCTCTAAATAACCTTTTTTGTAGCAGCATTATTGACACATGATGCACAAAATACAACCTACAATTCATTTTTTTCTTTTCAAATTTTTTTATTAACAACTTCCATGATTATAAAAAATATACCATGGTAATACCCTCTCTCCCCCTACTATCCCCTCCCCCTCTCAATCAGTCTTTTATTTTGATGTCATGATCTTTTCCTCCTCTTATGATGGTCTTGTGTAGGTAGTGTCAGGCACTGTGAGGTCATGGATATCCAGGCCATCTTGTATCTGGAGGAGCATTTTTTCCGCCACCTCTTCCGCAATAGACCCTGAACCTTGGAAGGTGTGATACAGATATACAATTCATTCATTTAAAGTGTACAATTCAAGGGCAGGGAGATGCCTCAGCAGTTAAAGGCGCTTGCTTGCAAAGCTTGGGTTTGATTCGCCAGTACCCATGTAAAAAGCCAGTCATACAAAGCTGTGCATGCACCTGGAGTTCGTGTACAGTGGCAAGAGGCCCTGGTGTGCTTATACACTCTCACTCTCTCAAATAAAAAAATGGGGGAAAAAGTATATGACTCAATAATTTTTCAGCATATTCAGAGTTGTATACCACTACAATTAATTTTCAACATTTTCATCAACCCCTAAAGGAAGCCTAAAATCATTTTCAGTAACTTCCATTTTCTCCTAATTCTCTACGCTTTAGGCAACTGCTACTCTACTGTCTATCTCTAAGGACCTGTCTATTCTACATACTTCTTATAAAACAATATGCAGTTTTAATGTGACTGGCTTCTTTCACTCAGCATGTTTTCCAAGTTGATGCATTTTATAGCAAATATTAGAATTTTACTCCTTTTATGACTAATATTCCACCTATGTCTATGACATACTTTACTCATCAATTGATTAGTTGGTGAACACTTGAGTTTTTTGTACTTTGGGGTTATTATGAATAATGCTGCTCTGAACATTTATGTCTAATTTTTGGTTTGGATATATGTTCTTACTTCTCTTGAGTACTTACCTGGGATTGGAGTTGCTAGGTTATACAGTAAATCTATGTTTAACCTTCTCTTTCTTTCTCTCTGATTTTGCTCTCCAGATGCTGGGAAATCAAGCCTACACAGCCCTGCAAATACTAGGTAAGTGTTAACACTGAGCTATATCCATCCTAGACCAAAGTTCATTTCATCAAAAAGCACTTTGTGGGCTGGTGAAGTGGCCTAGTGGTTAAGGCATTTGCCTGTGAAGCCTAAGGACACAGGTTCGATTCCCCAGGACCCACGTAAACTAGATGCACAAAGGGACGCATGTGTCTGGTGTTCGTTTGCAGTGGCTAGAGGCCCTGGAGCACCCATTCTCTCTGTCTCTCTTTCAAATAAATTTTTAAATTTTTTAAAAAAGCACTTTGTCGGAAGGCAGAGGTAAGGGGATCACTGTGAGTTGGAGGCCACCCTGAGACTCCATAGTGAGTTCCAGGTCAGCCTGGGCTAGAGTGAGACCCTACCTCGAAAACCCCCCACCAAAAAAACAAAAACACTTTGTTTTGTGACCTCAAATTTGTGGCTATCCTCCTGCCTCAGTCTCCCAAGAGATTACAGGTATGAGCCACAATGTCAGGCTTGGACCTTAGCTTTTTTTTTTTTTCTCTTAACTTTCTAATGAATCCCTGGGCCATGCATTTATGCATTTAGTTATTAATGTAACTAGCATATAAACAAAAAAAAAATCATTCAAGTAATGCACGTTGAAAAATAATACACTGATAATTTACAGCTCTTTCAGCCCAGAAACACTATACAGGAGAAAACACATTTAAAAAAGCCTTTCATATCTTCACAGAGGCGCTTTCATCTGGGTGTGATTTTGAATAGAATATCAGGAAGCGTTTATTGGCTATCACCCTACAGTAATTGTCTGAAGGCAGAAAAGGAAAAACAGTCTGTAGACGTACTGGAGAATTCAAAGTGAAAGGCGGAACAGTGTCCTAAGGAGTTCATATCCCCGTCACTGTCACATTCTCTTAACATAAACAGGACACCAGCTGGAGCAAAGCTAATTCATCCGCCTTACATTTACTGTTTGTCACCACACAGATGTTGAATCTTATCCACTCCCTTTTCACTTCTTTCAGCATATTTCAAATGCCCCAATCATCACATTAAGTCACCACTACCCCATATCCTCCAGGCAGTAGTGTTTGACCCCAGGGAAGGGGAGGGGGAATAGGACTCCAATCTCCAGGGAACATCTGCTGAAATTTTTAGCTGTCACAAGTGAAAACCGGGTGTTAATGGCATCGGGCAGGGATATTACTGAATATCCTACAATCTCTAGGACAGACGCCCTTCCCCGTCCCAACCCACAAGTATCAGTGGTGTTGAGCTTGAGAACTTTACCTATGGAGATAAATTCACATGCATAAGAACTTTCCAGGGGCAAGTGTTTAGATTTTACCAAGTTCTCAAAGGAGATAGATATGACCCAAAGACCCAAGAAACACTGATTGTTATAAATATTCCATTTAGCTGGGCATGGTGGCACACACCTTTAATCTCAGCACTCGGGAGGTAGAGGAAGGAGGACCGCTGTGAGTTCAAGGCCACCCTGAGACTACATGGTGAATTCCAGGTCTAGCCTGGGCTAGAGCAAAACCCTGTCTTGAAAAAAAAAATTTTTCATCCAGGCTACAGTAAAAATGACCCAGCGATGCTACTTCACAACAGAAGTAACCTCTTTGGTGACGAAGGTATCTTGGCCAAATGGTGCTGTCCCTTTTTATTGTTCATTGTCACTCCCCGCTAAACAAAAGGTGTTTGAATTTCCCATCTCTAAGCACCTCATCCTACTGTTGACAGGATTAATAAAACTATAACTATGATGAATATTGATGGTTAAACTATAGCTTCATCACGTCAATTTAAACCCTGTTCTCTTAAGACACAACCAGTCCATTTGATCAATATCTGTTTATTCAATCTCTCTTTTAACACTGCTAGTCACTGGGTACATGGTAATGAAGGCACATTTACAACCCAGTACCAGAGATATTAACAAGATTTAAACATGCAGTTAAATTTCAATAAGGAAGCCAGTGGACAGTAAAGGCGAGAGACTGACTCAAGCAGCAGCGAGGCAGCACACTTGGATCACTGCTGCTGGGCTGCACTTAGAATTTTATTCCACCCCAAGGCAGTATGCAGCTAACCCTTTCCTGGCTAGTTTAAACGACTCTGGCATCTAAGTCACAGTCCACATAAATAAATCTTCCCTGGGCAAACAGAGATTCAATCAAGCCTATGGGCCAGATGAGAATGTCCAAGTGCAGCAAATTATTTGGGCATGAGGTGTTCCAAGCCTAATACTTGGGAGGTGGAGGTAGGACAAGCGGTTTGAGGCCAGTCTGGACTACATAGTAATTTTGGCGGTGGAGGTGGGGTGTTATGTATTGGTGTATGGAGGTCAGGGGACACCCTTGAGATGTCAGTCCTCGCCTTCCACCTTGTTAGAGACAGGGTTTACTGCTGCTCAGAGTGCGCCAGACTAGCTGGGATCCCAGCTTCTGGATTTTCTAGACTCTGCCTCCTATTGCCATAGGCAAGTTGGGATTATAAACAGAACCTATTTTTCACTCCGTGGGTTCTTAAAATCTTAACTCTGGCACTGGCAGTCCTCAGGGCTTAAAACCCTGAGCCAGTTCCCCAGCATTAACGCGATTATTCCCCCATGTGTGCACATACATGCACCCTACCCTTGGTGGTGCAGAAGCCAGAGGACAACGTTGACTGTCCTCCATCACTCATCCACGAGCTTCCTTGAGATGGAGTCTTATCCATTTGGTTTTCCCCAGTTACCGTGATTCGCTGATCTCAGGTCCCTATAGGACTGGAGTGAGTGGTCCCATGTAACTCACAGAACTGCTACGTGCGGGCTGGGCAATGTACTCAGGTGGTCTCAGCCGCCAGACCCTCAAATCCCTCACAGGTAAACACAAGGGCTCTTAACCACCAAGCCACTTCTCCAGCCTCAACATAATGATCTTTAGGAGCAGCCAGGCACACAACCATATTGTCTCCAAAAAAAAAAAAAAAAAAAAAAAAATCCAGCCACCCTTCCCATCATCAGAGCTAGTTATTTTTATTTATCTATTGGAGAGACAAGACAGAATGGGCACGCCAGACACTGCAAAGGAACTCCAGACGCGTGCACCACTTTGTGCATCTGGCTTACATGAGTACTAGGGAATCGAACCTGGGTCCTTAAGCTTCACAGACAAGCGCCTTAACCCCTAAGCCATCTCTCCAGTTCAACAGAGCTAATTAGATCTAATTAGATCTAATTAGAAATTAATAGAGGTAGAAGGCTAATGACGCAGAATCAAGACATTTAAAATGCCATTTCTGATCGTCAGTAGATGTAGCAATTGTTACAAACGCAATCGCTCCCAAACAGGTATTTAAACTTCCTTTTGTTGCTCTGCCTGTAAATGGAAGAAAAAAAAAAAAAAGCGGGGGGAGCCATAAATTTTCACTCTTTCTCCAAATCATTAGCCATTCAATACTCTGACAGAACAGCTCAAATCGGCCAAAAATCTCGGCCGTCAACTCGGCGGGACTGCTAGGATGATAAAAACAAAAAATAATCAGCGGGGTTTCTGGGCAGTGAGGTAAGCAGCAGCTGGTGAGAGAATAAAGGCCGCGCGTGCCTGGCAGGCCCGGCCCGCCTTCACACGGGGTCACGGCCCGCGGCCCCGGCAGGGGTACTGGGCGGCTGACCTCGAACTTCGGTCCCGGGCTGGCGCCTAGGCTGCGGCTTGGGAGGAAGCACGGGGCAGAGGAAGGCCGGCGGCCGGGGAGACGCGCGAGAGGGGCGGCGAGGGCCCTGGCCAGGCCGCCGACCCGGTGAGCGAGCGGGAAACTTGAGAACCCCTCCCCCGACCGGTCATCATCGGTGACGCCCGAGATCACGCGGACGCTAGGGCCCGCCGTAGAAGCCGCCGTGCGAAAGCACGAGAAAAGGAGGGAAGCAGGAGCCAGAGGGCGACGTCCCCTGCAGTTCTCGTCGGCCAGACCCCGCCCCTTCGCGCTTATGTAATAGGGCCAAGCTGCCATTGGTCCACGCGACCGGAAGGGCGCAGGCGTGCCAGGGGGCGGGGCGGGAGTCGGCCTCTTCAGGAAAACGAAGGGGCGGGGCCTCGGGGGGCTGGCGGCGCTGAGGCGACTGGGAGCGCAGCGCGGCGTGCGTGCGTGCGTGCGTGCGCGGGCACGAGCAGACTGGCCTGCCTGAGGCTCAGGCGGCGGCGGGCGCGCGCTGCGGCGGCGGCGGCGGCGGCAGCGGCAGCGGGTGTGCGAGGCGCGGGCTGTTGTGCTCCCGGCTCTCCTCTTTGCCCTCCTTGGCGGGTGGAGGAGGCCGAAGCGGTGCTGGGCGCGCTTCCCTTTCCTTCCTTCCCTCCTCGACTTCCCCGGCCCTGTCGTGCTGCGCGGTCTCTCGGAGACCAGACTGTCCCGGCCCGGGTGAGCAGCGGCGGCGCGGTGGGGAGGTGCGGCGGCGGGGAGGGGTAGTGGGGGGGTGGCGACGGCGCTGACGCCGCAGGACTCCCGGGAACTGGGGTGGGGGACGGAGGGAGGCTTGGCGGGGCGCGAGGGGCGGCGGCGGGGCCCGATGGTGGCGCGGGCCGCGGGAAGGAGGTAAGAAAGCTGGGGCGCCTGCCAGGCCCTGCAGGTGGCCGGGTCGCCGGCTGCCTGCCTCCGGGAACGGAGCGATCACCTTACTCCTTTGGCCACCGCCGCCGGTCGGTGGTGGAGGCCCCGGTTGCCCCGAGGTCAGGGGCCGGCTGGGTTTCGGGTAAGCCCAGACCTCTTAGGAGAGGTGCATCTCGGACTCGAGTCGTCTGAGGGACTGGCGGGATGATCGGGGCTTGGGTAGCACTTGGTGGCAGGAAGGAGGAGGGACCTTCCATTCCCCCCGGACGCGGGAGAGGTCGGGCTGGGGACCGTGCGCCCGGCTGCAGCCGAGTGTATCTCAAAGATCTTAACCAACCTGGTGCTTTCTCGCGCCCCTCTCCCCAAATCAATCGGGTGTTATAAAGCTGGGTTCAGGATGTTGAGCTCTGTCTGGGCCTCTTCCTCTCTGATGGTTAAGAGAGCCTGAGGCTAACTTCCTGGATCCAAAATCCTTTTGGTTTTTAGTAAGCCGTTTTGTTTTAAAAGAATCTTTGGGGCCGGGCTTCTACTTACTGCCTCCTCTACATGTAGCTCTTCATTTTCAGAAGTCATTTGTTCCAGTCTTTTTGCAGCCCCCTATGAAAGAAAGTTTCACCAAAAAAAAGAAAGCAAGAAAAGAAAAGAAAATCAGTGTGCAGCCCTTTGCAAACGACTTTTTGCTTTTCAGGTTGTCGCATTTTAACCGAGGAGCCGTTATGTTTATGGTGGTGTAGAATATTCGATGGGTTTTAGAATAAGTCCCAAGTTGAGCTGTCCAAAAGCAGATGGTTGGTTGGTTTGTATTTCTGCTTTCAGAAAGGAAATCAGTGCCAGTATGCTGTCAGAAGTTAGGGGCCCACCCCGCGCATCTAACGGGTTAAATCGTCTTATTTGTCTAATGTTACTTTTTCTGCCTTAAAAATAAGAACAAATGATTACTTTTATTATAACTCATGTCTCTGACTCCCTTTTTTTTTTTTTTGTGCTTCTGTTGTTTAGGTGATAGGAAATTAGGTTAAGTATATTGGGTAATGTTACATTTTAGGACAAGCCCTAAATGCGAAAGTTAAATAATTTTGCTCATCTTTATGACATCGCTTTTGCAGTACGCTGCATGAACATGTTATCTAAATAATTTAACTTAACAGGTATGAGGAAACTTCTGGAATTTGTGGTCTGCCATTTTGTAGGGTTTTTGTTTTTGTTTTTGCAGAAGGTGAAACAATTAAGGGGTCATCCGTAACAGTAATACCATCACATACATGAAATCCGTTGTATGAAAGAGAGGAATGGGAGCACAGGAACTCTCAACATTCTAACATGGTTCTGATACTAAGACACCAAGACATTAAGCGTGTCGCAGAACATCTTGCATTAGGCCTGCCCATGAAGCATGTTTGTAGTGGGTGATACCATACTAGCTGACTATAGGAAAGCATCGATCTTCTTGTACATTATATCAGCCTTTCAGCTCATTGTGCAGTGCTAGTGGGAACTGGTCCAGTAGGTGTCTTATTTTTTCCTTTCCCTTTTGGGGAGGAATGGAAAGGGGAGTTCATTTGTTTTTATGAAGCACGTTTGTCTTTGTATCCATTACTTAGGGTTCCATTCAGAAAAGGCCACCATTCTTTTCTGGTACACTTGATGTTGATCCTTTTATGTTCATGTTCCTGCAGTGATTTCAAAGTTTAAAGTGTAATTACAGTGCTAGTCATCCAGAAATTCGGCTTAGAATCTAATTTTAACATGTTTAAACAACGCTAGCATCTCATTGCGGGCCCTTTATGAACAGGTTTAATTTGTATTGTCTAATAGAAGTCTTTGATTTTAATGAAAAAAAAAACAACAACTTTTTTTCAGTGACACAATTATTTTTAGCTTGTTTTTGTTCACTTGAGACCAGCAGTAAAAGTAGTAATTTTCAACTTTGTCAAGGTTCCCCTCTTAGCAGGTTCATTTGCTCAACTGGGAACTAATTCAATCTGGTTTTTCAGTCTGTGTGACCACGCAGCCCAAAAACAACTGTTTAGGAACATTTGGGATAGCATAGTAGTTTTATGAAACCCAAATATTTAAAGTAGCAATTTCTCTGTGACCTCCTTTAGAAGAATTATTTGGCACCTCTTTTTTTTTTTTCTTAAAATTGTAAGAATTGCAGCAGTGGGTACTGGAAGGGGAAAAGTACCTCTTGTAGTCAAATCATAGGTTTGAAGAGACTAAATTTGGGAGGTGCAGACTTTTGATAAAGAGAACAGTTATTGGGTATACAGCTCAATAAATTGTGGTGTTTGTGTGGGGTTAGGATCTTGCTTTGTAGCCAAAGCTGGCCTGGAATCTAGATCTCTGCCTCTCCATGCGGGGCTGTGTTCCATGAACTTTTACCAGCACACCTTAACCATTACTGGTTTGAGATACAGAGCATTTTTAGCGCCCGATGAGTGGTCTTCCTTCATCTCTTCCCATCACTGCTCTAACTGTAGCTTTGCCTGTTTTGAATTTGGTACAATGGTTCCCCCTCCCCCAATGTGTTTTTCCTTGACATTGAGATACAAATGTGTTACTTGCAGAAATAACTTTTTTGAATGCCCCCTAGCATTCCATATGTATATATGTACCCATTTTACAACTGAAGGGTATTCAGACTTTCTAGTTTTAGAACAGGTACACCGAGCATTCTTGTATGTACCTTGCTGTATATACACATGATTTCTGTTGAACATATACAGAGAAAGGAATTGCTAGGTCGTAGCATAGACAACTACCAACCAGATTTCCATAGTTGTTCCTTTTCATATTCTTGTAGTGTTTTATGTGTTTGAAGATCCACTCGTGTTGCTTATGCAACAATCCTATTAAATTTACAGCCAACTCTGAGAACATTACTGAGTCTGGATGATTGTGGATTAGAGTAAGTTAAGTCACTCTAATGCCTCATCTTCTGGTTTTAGATATGGCTCGTGGACAGCAGAAGATTCAGTCTCAGCAGAAAAATGCCAAGAAGCAAGCTGGACAAAAGAAGAAACAAGGACATGACCAAAAGGCTGCTGCCAAGGCTGCCTTAATATATACCTGCACAGTCTGTAGGGTAAGGGAGCAAAAGACAGCTTTCTTACAAGCAGTGTTTGCCTTACAAGTATGCATAGGTTAACATTTTTTAACCATGTGAAAGATGATGATTTGAAATCGCAGATTTGAGAGCTGTTTATTTTAGGAATTCATCATCTGCCACCCATTTAAGAAACATGTTTACATGGCTTCTGTGGCCAGGCACATTTCTCTTGGTGTTGGGGAAAAAGAATGATAAGGTCTTTTTCCTTATGGACAATAAAGGGATTTTCATAAGGGTGTGTAATACATGTTGAACTTTGTACAGAAGACATGTGCATTATTGTATATGTTTGTGTGTGTGTGTCTATGTCTTGTTTCTAGTTTTGATATATTTTTTAAATATAAGTTTTTCGAGACCACCCAGAGACTACATAGTAAATTCCAGGTCGGCCTGGGTTACAGCGAGACTTCTCTAAAAACCAAAATGTGTGTGTGTTTGTGTGTGTGTGTGTGTGTGTGTGTGTGTGTGTAATTTTATTTATTTGAGACCGAGGAAGGGGGGGAGGGAGTGTGGATATGGCCAGGGCCTCCTGCCATCGAACTCCAGATACCTATGTATATCCCCTTCTGCATCTGGCTTTACATGGGTTCTGGAAAATTGAACACTAGTTATCAGGCTTTGCAAGCAAGTGCCTTTAACTACAAGGTCCTCTCCCAAGACTTCCCTTTTCTTGTTGTTGTTGTTTGTTTTTTGAGGTAAGGTCTTGCTCTAGCCCAGACTGACTTGGAATTCACTATGTATTCTCCAGCTAGCCGTGAACTCAACAGTGATCCTCCTACCTCTGCCTCCCGAGTGCTGGGATTAAAGGCACATGCCACCATGCTTGGCCATTTTTGGTATTTTTATACATTTGTATGATGTATTTTGATCATATTCACCGCTACTAACTTCTTATCCCTTTTCCCAAATATTACGGCTTCTAATTGTGTGTGTGTGTCTCCATGTGTCCCACTGAGTTTAGTTGAGGTTAAGGTTGCTTTCATGAGCATGGGTTAGGAGTTATTTACTAAAGGATGGACAACTTTTCAGTGACTCACTATACTTTGTATTATGTAAGTTAATATAACATGCTATGTAGACTATATCATGTGGAGGGCTCTTAATAGAATTCATGTGCATAATAGCTACTGTGGAGTGCTGACCATATATACCAGGCACCAATGCAGGTGTTTGACATTAATTTATTTCATCCACATTACAGCCTCATTTTACACAGTAAACTGTCAAGTGAATGAAATACCTTTTTAACAATTTATTTATTTGCATATGTGCACGCTTCAGGGTCTCTTGCCACTGCAAGTGAATGCCCATCTGGCTTTATATATGAGTGGCTGGGGAATTGAACCTGGGCCGCAAGCTTTGCAAGCAGGCACCTCTAACCACTGAGCAATTTCTCCAGCCCTGAACCAAGTCGCTTTTGTGGGTAATCCAGCAAGAAAGAAGAGCTGGGATCTGGATCCAGTCAGTCTAGCTTCAGAGGCCACCCTCTGAACTACTGTTCCACTCTGCCTCTCAAGTGTTTATGAAATCTCATGTCAGCCTTTTTTCCCCTCTCTTACTTATGTCAGCTTATCACCTTTGAACTTAAAAACATGGAAGGATTGATTTTAGTGCATTGCTGCACAATGTTTTTTAGTCCCTGTCCCTAGTAGGGTGGATTGTGTGGGTGAGAACAGATCTATTTTTTTTTTAAATAAGCATCTTTTTTTAAAAAAAATTTTTTATTTATTTGAGAGCGACAGACACAGAGAGAAAGACAGATAGAGGGAGAGAGAGAATGGGCGCGCCAGGGCTTCCAGCCTCTGCAAATGAACTCCAGACGCGTGCGCCCCTTTGTGCATCTGGCTAACGTGGGACCTGGGGAACCGGGGAACCGAGCCTCGAACTGGGGTCCTTAGGCTTCACAGGCAAGCGCTTAACCGCTAAGCCATCTCTCCAGCCTGAGAACAGATCTTGACAAGACATAATTAATTACTAGACCAATGTTTGTCATCTGTGGAAGTCATTATCAATGAAATAGAAGTTCCAAACTGTATAAAGTTCCCATTAAGAAGGAGGGAATCTGAGCTGGGTGTGGTGGCTCACACCTTTAATCCCAGCACTTGGGAGGCAGAGGTAGGTGGATCGCCAAGAGATCGAGGTCAGTCTGAGACAACAGTGAATTCCAGGTCAGTCTGGGCGAGAGTGAGACCCTACCTCAAAAAACCAAAGAAAAAAGGGAATCTGTTCCATGAAATATTTTAATCATACTGAGCTTTGACAACACTCAGTGAAATTGAATGTAGGCAGAGGTGGAAGGATTACTGTGAACTTGAGACCAGCCTGGTACTACAGAGTGAATTCTAGGTCATCCTGGGCAAGAGTGAGATCCTACCTCAAAAACAAACAAACAAAAAAAACCCCTAGCAACAAAAAATAGATACTTTATGAAATTGAGTGGCTTTTCATTCTATTTGGACAGAGGCAAGGTGAAAGTAAATTTCACTAGCTTAGTGATGAATATGTATCTTGACATTTAAAAGTACATTTTAAGCCGGGTGTGGTGATGCACGCTTTTGATCCCAGTGCTTGGGAGGCAGAGGTGGGAAGATCTCTGAGTTCAAGGCCACTCAGACTACATACTGAATTCCAGGTCAGCCTGAGCTAGTGTGGTACCTATGGGGGTGGGGGAGAAGTACATTTTAAATATTTTTATTTATTTGCAAGGAGGGAGGGAGAAGGGAGAGAATGGGCACTCTAGGGCTTTTAGCAACTGCAAGTGAACTCCAGATACATGTGCCACCTTGTGCATCTGTCTTTGTGGTTCCTGGGGAATGGAACCTGGGTTCTTTGGCTTTCCCAGCAAGCACCTTAACCACTAAGCCATATCTCCAGCCCTAAATGTACATTTTTTTAAAAATCAAAATTTGTGTATTACGTTTTGTGTAATTGAGTGCTTTGAAGAATTAATTAATCAAGGCCCTTGCCAAGGGAGGAGGCCATTATTATTAGTGTTATTTGAAAACAGATACTTAGTACTGAGTTGAAATGTAGATCTCAGCAATGTTCTGGGTCTTAGATTTTATTAATCATATGAGGATGATAGGAGCTGAAACAGTAATACCCTCTTCTGGACCAAGTTAGACAAAGAATTGTCTTGGGCCACACAGTAAAGATTGCTGTAAAGGTTCTAATGAGGTAAACAATATTCTATATGGGAATGTTAGGAATTTTTTTCACAAGGTCCTTTATATGCTAGCCACAAGTTGCCAGAGTTTAAAAGTACTTTGTGATGATTGTTTAGAGTGAGCAAGTTCAAAGTTTCTATGTTGCATATTTTTGTTTCATACATAAAGCCTGGTTCTTCTCTTTTGCACAATTTTTCAATTAGACACAAATGCCAGACCCTAAGACCTTCAAGCAGCACTTTGAGAGCAAGCATCCCAAGACTCCGCTTCCTCCAGAACTGGCTGATGTTCAGGCCTAAAGTTGTTTACAGGTAATTGACCTTTTTTTTTTTTTTCTTTCTGTTGGCTTGTTAGTAGTTTTTCTATAAGAGAGAAAGTATATTCTGTAACTGAATTTAATTTCTGCCTACCGAGAGAGGACTGTTCCCTTCCCTGTATAAGTTAATGTTTAACTTTTTTACTAGAAGTTTATAGTTGTTGCTTAAAACATACTAGAATACTTTATAATTGTTGAAAGTTATTTTTCCCAGGCCATCTGCTTTCTAAGTCTTTTTGAAACACTCAGGTTTATCAACTGTAGCCGAAAATGGGGAGTAATGGTGGATGCTGGCCAGTTTGGGGTGGAGAATGAGAGAGACTTGCCAGATATAAGATAGTAGTTATTTCTGTCTTATTTGAGGTGTTGGGAAGATGGCTCAGTGGATAAGAGGGTTTCCTGTGCAAGCATGAGGATCTGAATTTGATCCCCAGCACCCACATAAAAGGTGGGAGTGCCCTTGCATACCTGTAACCCCCAGCACTGATGGAACAGGAACAAGGAGGATTGTCAGGGCCCCCAAGTCAGGCAGTTTAACTGAAAAACAACTCCAGGGTCAGTTTGAGACCCTGGCTCAGAAAACAAGGTATAGGAGCAGCAGAAGAAAGAGGATGCCGTATGTTCTCTGCCCTGTGTGTGTGCGCGCGCACGTGTGTGTGCACGTGCGCGCGTGCCACTTACAGTGCTTCACAGAACGTCTGTGCCTTAAAGGATACAGCAAAGTGCAGGCATAACTGTAGGAACTTCTTGAAAATCATAGTATGTAGTTTATGTAGAGTTGGATTTTTCCCTCTAGATAGTGGTTTTGTATGCAGTGTGTTTGAGAATTACTTCTTTTTTGGGGTGAGGGGGTTGCTCTTTTTACTTTTCTGAGGTGGGGTCCTGCACTAGTCCAGGAATTCACTCTGGAGTCTCAGGGTGGCCTCAAATTCATGGAGATCCTCCTCCCTCTGCCTCCCAAGTGCTGGGATTAAAGGCGCGCACCACCACACCCGGCAGAATTACTTCTTTTTTGGGGGGGGGGGAGTTTGAGGTAGGGTCTCACTCTAGCTCAGGCTGACCTGGAATTCACTATGGAGTCTCAGGGTGGCCTCAAACTCATGGAGATCCTCCTCCCTCTGCCTCCCAAGTGCTGGGATTAAAGGCACGTGCCACCATGCCCAGCTAGAAAGAATTACTTCTTTTTAAAACAACTTCATCATAGATATGTCTATAAGATCCAGCTGACAGAGATGCCAGAAACTGTCTTGATAGTTTTTCGTTTAGATATTTAAAATGCATGTAAGTTGGATTTGTCAGTGATTAAATGCACTGAAATTTCTTGTGTTTTACAGGTGAATTCATGACACCTTTGACTCTTCTACTGTCTCAGACCTTAGGTAACAAACCTGCAGCTGCTTTTTTAACAAACTGTTGATCAGCAAAATCAAGGGGCTACAGAAGCACTCATTTTTATGCTGTTCCCTTTTGGGCTTCATGCAAAGACAATTCTGTGTAAATGTACAGTTGACTCTGATTTGGAAATCTGAAAAATCAGTCCATCCTTGTTATAAAAATTTTTTTACAATTGTAATTATATTGCTGTTCATATTGTGTAAAATAACTCATTTAATAAAGTAGTACTTTGATTTTACAACATCACAGGATAAATGGTTCTAAATATTCTGTTCTAACTTTTCCTTATTATTTGCCTTACTATTATCAAAATTCAGTGAATTCATCAGCCAGAATTGCAAGAACAGTTCCTTTCTCCTTTCTCAGCTCAGTGGCAGGTTTGTTAAACTAGAGCAGACTCGTTCCTTAAAACTGTGCACATGGTTTTACTGGCAGCTGATGATCTAGGTTGCAGAATGGCGTGTCTGCTGCCTTAGCATATTGTAGTTACATGTCATTGCCCACCTCTGATCACTCCCCATGTTTCAAGTTGGAATATTTAAACTTGCCCCATGAACTGGCTCTACCTAAGAAACTGAGAAATTCATAAAAGTAATTGTATTGTCAGTAGCCCTTGTGGAAGATTAGGTTCTGAAGAACATGCCATAATAAAATAGTTATTGCGTCTCTTGTTTATTATGAAATGTGATGGAACAAATGTGAAGTGGTAAAGATCTATATTTTATAAATTACACTAGATTTTTTTGCTAATTATTCATTTTCTTTAATTTGAAATCAAATCATTTTTGAAGGAATTTTTGAAAGTTACTATTTAGTTGATTTTATGAATGAAGTTTTGCATTTAGCAGAAAGATTGGAATGATTTGTGGCTGATAATTTCTAGAATCAAGTGAAACCTTGATTTTAGGATCTTGGGAATTGACTTAGTTCCTAAAATCAAAGACTGTGTGCAGTATGACTTCCATCTGAATTAGCAAAGTATTAAAGTAGGCCAATATTCACTTTTTTTTTTTTTTTTTGGCTCTAAGGATGGGGAAACCGCTTTGTTCAGCTGGATAAGAAATTCCAATTAAGGAAGACTAGTTTTAGTGTTTTCCTCCTGTAACTCATTTACATTTTAAAATGACTACACTAGGGAAAACACTAAAAGAATCACTGGTAACTGCTTTGAGCTGAGCGTCTGGTCCTGTGGAGGACACCTGCATCCCTCTGCTATAACTCAGAACTGCATTTTTGTAGCTTCACATAGTCTGCCCACCTACTTTGTCTCCACCGTAAGTTTAAAGTAAACTGCTTGTAAGGAAATGCTTCATTGCTCATAGTTCCTCAGCAACTCTTATCCCTAGACATTTATTTTAAAGCACAGTCGTTTTGTTTCATGTCTTTAATTTCCTAAGTTTCAGACTCAATATCCATTGTTTTCTAATATGCTGATTACTAGAACATTAGAATTTATCTGATTGTGGAATTTACAGGAGTCCTGGTTAAATTACAATTTAAAAGTCTTTGAAAGTGCTTTGAGCATATGTATGTTTATTTTTAGTAACAAATCATTTAAAGCCCATTTGCAAGTTTTGTTTTTGTTTTTTCCCATCATTTGTTTGACTGACTGTAATTCAGAATAAAAGTTTTTTGTTCTTGGATTTAACTATTTTATAAGCAGCTGAAGACACCATATTTAACTCAATCTCAGTGAAAGGGAAGTAGTTGAATTGATCTTATGTAAGACATTCATTCTTAATATGGGGATTATTAGTACAGTCCCCTTTTTGTGTTTGAGTTAAATCTGACATAAAGAGAAAATTACAAGTCTTAAACATCTCTAATTTGAAGATTCTTTAACAGATCAGAGCAAAGTTTGTTTAAAAACTGTTATGGTGTCTTCAAAGACTTGATATAAAGTACATGGATAGAGAATTGGTTTGTTTGTATTCTGTATTTACATTAGTTGCCAAAAAGAATGGGGTTAAGATTAAGCTTGTTTCCATTCTAGTCATGTGGGTCCGTGTCCCCGTGTTTAACTGACACACTTGGGGCCTCAGTTGTGTGCTGTAATGTCTTATTAAAGAGGATGTTAAAGAAAACTTAAACTAGTCTAATTTCTTCTACACTTTAAGAGGTTTTTATATTGCCTCTCCCCACCCTCCACCCACTTCTGAACTTGGAATTGTCTGTTGAATGTAGCTTGGTAGTTCAAAGGGTGGTATTTTTGTTGTTTTCTTTGTATTTGACTATTTTGAGGCTGTAGAATACATAAGAATGAACAAAAAAATTGTCATTCTGAAATCTTGCTGGACAGGATAAATGACTTGTTGGAAAGACGAAGTAATCGACTTAAAAAACTGAAACAAAGTGCTTAGGTCAATTTATGATGTAATTAAGACTAATGACATTGACTCAGATTTGAAATAACACTTTGGGTTTTTTATTAAAGCTATGCCATAGGTATCACATGACTCAAGCCTGAGATGTAGTAGGAGTTAAGGTAGAATTTAGCATGCTTGTTTACTCCCCAATCCCTCTCCCTTATTTTTCATTTTTATTAGCATAGAATATTCTGTGCCTGCTTTAAGTTGGGCTAATGTTAAGTCCTTTTTCTATCTAAAGGGGGATCAAGCACAGTCCAAAGTATGACTGAAATGCCACACTTAAACTACTGACTCATTCATTTGAGCTGGGTTTTGTTTATTTGTTTGTTTTGGTGGTAGCTTTCGTTTGGTGTGTGTGGCAGTGATAGTCACCAGCAGTGTTGACTGTCAACTTCCATTCTGAAACACTTCTGGCAAGCTTAACTGTACTGTGAAACTGCCAAGAACGAACTAAAAACACTTTCAGTGTGTAGATTTAATAAAACATCTGTCTACTTGACTGAAAATAGATGTTTTATTAATAAAAGTTCATTTTGTCATTACTTATGGATCATTAAACTAAAATACCCTTTATTTGCAGCTAGTTTTTGCATATCTTGTAGATCTAAATTTAAAATTTATTACCTACAGAGACAGAATAGATCATTAATTACATATCTTATGGGTATAGCTTTAGCATGAATTATGTTACAAGCCATTGTTTATAATCATTCTTATGCACACAGCATCATTATTTCTTTTGTTGATTTTGGGGCAGGGTCTCATGTAGCTCAGGCTGGCTTCAAACTTGCTGTTCAGTTCTAGGCCAGGGATGACTTTGAACTCCTGACCCTTCAGCCTCTACTTCCCAAATGCTAGGATCGCAGGCATGCACCACCACCTGCAGCTCAGCATCATTATTTCTAATGACTTAGATTTTATATACCAAATAAGTATCTCACTTCATAACTACTGTTTGTATTGTAAATGAAATTTGCATTTTGGATTCTGCTAAAATTCGAATTGGCAGAACATACATCACTGTATTTCCTCTACTACAGTGTAACTTTCCCAAATTAAGTGTTTAACTAGAATGGCTATATATGCTGTTTTGCCAAGGCACTCTTGGTTCATAGATAGTTTAATATTAAATACGAAATTGGTTCTGTTGTTAATACTAAGGTGTCTCAGCATAAGGTATATTAATGCCTTCTCTTACTCGTACATGTTAACTGGTTTATGAGTCACCTCTATCAAAGGGCTAAAGCACTTTTTAGGTAGACTTTTTTGGGTTTTTTGGTTTTTCGAGGTAGGGTCTCACTCTAGCCCAGGCTGACCTGGAATTCACTATGGGGTCTCAGGGTAGCCTCGTACTCATGGCAATCCTCCTACCTCTGCCTCTTGAGCGCTGGGATTAAAGGCATGTGCCACCATGCCCAGCTTTTTTTTTTAAAATTATTTATTTATTTATTTATTTATTTGAGAGCGACAGACACAGAGAGAAAGACAGATAGAGGGAGAGAGAGAGAATGGGCGTGCCACGGCTTCCAGCCTCTGCAAACTTATTCCAGACGCATGCGCCCCCTTGTGCATCTGGCTAACGTGGGACCTGGGGAAGCGAGCCTCGAACCGGGGTCCTTAGGCTTCACAGGCAAGTGCTCAACCGCTAAGCCATCTCTCCAGCCCTGTATTTTTTTTTTTAAATAAAAAGCTCCTTACAATACGAAAAATTCTTATTGTTAAGTGAAAAGGTTTCATTATTTTTTTGTTGTTGTTTAATGAAGTAATATTACTGTGTAGCCTAGATTCACCTGGAACTCAAAGTGTAGCCCAAGTTGACCTTGAACTTTCAGTTCATTTGCCTCAACCTGAAGACTGTAGGAATGCACCACCATGCCCAATGCAAGGTTTATTTTTGTTAACCTGCTATAAAACCTTTTAAAATCCTACTGAGACTCAAATGTATAGAAATATGAATTGAATCCTAAAGTTTTGAGATAACATTATTCACAGATACTCATTCAAATTTAATATTATACCAATGTCAGGCTTTTGTTTCTTATAATCTTTTCAAGCAAAAGACTTGAACAGTGAGCAGTTGTGATGAGTCCAGTTAGGTACAGGACACATTTGTTAATGCAGGAAAGAAAGCAACTGCAAATTAGTCTTTGAACTGTAAGTATTGAAAACCATAGTTTTCTGATTTTACATAGAGTAAGCTTCTGCATATTTTTAAATACAGACCTCCACAGTTCCATTTTGAGAAAAACCTTAATTTGAGAATAACTTTAGTTCTACAAAAAAGACTTGTAGTTACACCCTCACCCAGTATCAGCTTCACCTAGTATCTTATGCTTCTGTGCTATGTTTGTCCCCCACTGTTGATGGATTTCTGTTGTTTTTCTGTTCTTTTCTGTTGCAGCATCCAGTCCAAGACACCACATCGCTCTTAGCTGTCATCTCTCCTCACTCTAGTCTGGTCTGCAACACTGTCTCCGTCTTCCTCGACAGTTTTGAGTCATGGATTGGTTTTGATGTAGAATTTCCCTCAGTTTGGATTTGTTTGGTGATTTCCTTCTAGTGGCACTGGATAATGGTGTCTTGAAAGAAGACGGAGGAGGTGTCATGTTCTTTTCGGCACATTATCTTACAGATACAGTGTCACCACATGATGTCACTAGTGTTGTTACCCTTCATTTTGGGTTAAGGAGGTCTGTGCCAGGTTTCTTTGGTGGAAAGTTACTTTTTCTTTTCCACGAACAATTTTGGGGAGCTAGTTTCAGCTCTTGCTGAAAAGGAGTGTAATCTAAGTTATACCTCTTGGGAGAGAGATCATGTATATTTAGAGTTCTTTTACAGGATTTTGTTTCTTCAGAGTTTTTATGACTTCTCCCCATTTATTTGTTCGATCACTAAAATGCATATAGACTCATAATCCTGTACCATATTTGTTAGTGAAATTATTTTAGCTTTGGCTCTTGGGTCCCTTTCATATTTGTTCCTGTGTCCTTTTAATGTGCCCCACCTTGTTTTCTGTTTTTCAGTTTTCCCCTTTTTTCTTTCCTTTTTTTTTTTTTTTTTTCCTTTTCTTTCGGTTTTTCAGGGTAGGGTCTTGATCTAGCTCAGCTGCCATGGAATTCATTATGTAATCTCAGGCTGGCCTCGAATTCATTTTCGCTTTGGCTATTGGGAGCTCTTTAATATTTGTTCCTGTGTCCTTTTAATATATCCCATCCTGTTATCTATTTTTCAGTTTCCCTTTCCTCTTTTTCCTTTTTTCTTCTTTCTTTTGTTTTTTTGAGGTAGGGTCTTGCTCTAACCCAGGTTGCCCTGAATTCACTATGTAGTCAGAGGCTGGCCTTGAACTCAAAGCAATCCTCCTCTGCCTCGCAAATGCTGCGGTTAAAGGCATGCACCACCAAGCCTGGCTCTTTATTTTTAATACTGTAAGGAACTAAGCTTATCTAGTATTTTTCCATACACTAACCCTTGAAAGAGCTATTTCTCTAAAGAATCTTGATTCCTTATTTATTTATTTTATTTTGGTGTTTTTTTGTTTGTTTGTGTTTGTTTTTGGAGGTAGTATCTCACTCCAGCGCAGGCCGAACTGGAATTCATTAGGTAGTCTCAAGGTGGCCTCAACTCATGGTGATCATCCTACCTTTGCCTCCTCAGTGTTGGGATTAAAGGCATGTGCCACCATACCCAGCATCCTTTTTTTAATTTTTTTTTAAGTTATTTATTTACAAGCAAAGAGAGAGGGAGAGAGAGAATGGGCACACTAGGGCCTCCTGCCACTGCAACCAAACTTTAGATGCATGTGCCACTGTGTGCATCTAGCTTTACATAGGTACTGGGGAATTGAACACAGCCCATCTGGTCTTGCAAGCAAGGCTTTTAACTGCTGAGCTATTCTCTAGTCTACTGATGCCTTTTTGTTTTAAATTGTTTTGCCAGGAGAGAGAATAGGGGTGCACCAGGGCCTCTTGCCACTGCAGATGAACTAGGATACATGCTTTGAACATCTGGCTTTACGTGGGTAGTGGAGAATTAAGCCCTAGGCTGGCAGAATTTGCAAGCACATGCCTTTAACTGCTGAGCCAGCTCCTTGGTTCCTTTTTTCAAAGAATGATAATTAGAAACCCAGATCTATATGCTTGGTGTTGGATTTTATGTGCAGGGCCATGCTTTGGGTTGTTTTCTTTTTATTAAT
This sequence comes from Jaculus jaculus, assembly GCF_020740685.1. Taxonomy (NCBI): domain Eukaryota; kingdom Metazoa; phylum Chordata; class Mammalia; order Rodentia; family Dipodidae; genus Jaculus; species Jaculus jaculus. The sequence continues at coordinate 171,935,971 of NC_059103.1, read as the reverse complement.
TGTGAAATGTTGAACTCTTTTTACCTTCAGCTGATAATTGAACCTGTTGGCATATTGTCACCACCGTGGGCAGAGATGAACACAACAGCAAGATACGATTTAATGGAGGTTCAGGAGGCTGCATTCAAGTGCCCCCCAAAGCGACTGTACTCGCAGCTTTTATTCAGTTTCAGGCACTCAAAGCTATGGGGAGTCTGAGCATAAGACAGGTCACGAGTTTTCATCAATCAGGTCATATGCAGTGTATGTTTATCAGGAAACCTGTGGAGAAGCTTTGAGTTTCCTGTCTCCACCTCAGGTGCCTGGTCTTCTGTGTCTTCAGGCTTAGCCGATGCAAAGATCAACCTTTTGTTAATTAGCTTGATAGTTACAGAATATTATCCTCACCCCAGATTTCAAACCAATTTTATATTTTTTGCAAGCAAAGAGAGGGGCTGGGGAGAGAGGCAGAACGGGAGCATAGGGCCTCAGGCCACTACAAACACATGAGCACTTGGGAATTGGATCTAGATTATTACTTTGCAAGTAAACGCCTTAGTTGCTGAGCCAGCCCTTCACCCCAGGTTTTTAAGTCACTGACATTTGTTGGACATAATAATGTGAAAAAAGCAATGAGTAAATAATGAGTAAAGAAATAGAGCCAAGCATGGTGACACACGCCTTTAATTCCAGCACTGGGGAGGCAAAGGCAGTAGAATTGCCATGAGTTCGAGGCCACCCTGAGACTAGTAGTGAATTCCAGGTCAGCCTGGGCTAGAGCAAGACCGTACTTTGAAAACCCCCCAAAAAAGGAAGAGGAAGAAAGAAAAGAGCCAAATCTTTATTCTTTTGAAATTAAGATTCTTTGTAGAGCTACTGCTTATATTTAAATAAGTTTGGTCTAGATGGTTAAGTGCCTAGTATATTTTACAGTTCCCTTCTGTAGGAATAAGGAAGAAGAGATAAAAGATACAAGAAAGGGGTGGCTTGTGGCTTGGAGATGCCTGGAAGGATGGAGAATCCACTAGAGCCATGAAGAGAGGAATAGCAAATTGGAAAGACAAGGTGGGGGTGGCTGAGCAAGCAAAGGTTCAGGCGAGTACGTAATGTGAGTGGGCCAGTCAGAACTTAGAGCTGTGAATGAGAGCCTTTGAGTCCATGGATGGGAGTGGGGAGCGGTCATTAGAATGGGACCACATTGTGCAGTGTGTGCACACTGTAATAACTATCCATTTTCACTGGTCACTTGGGACATGATGTGACTATGTAGGGAAGATTTATAATTATCAGTGAACTGTTGCTACTACTTTGATAGAATTCTGTACCTTCCCTGTTAAAGACTATACTGTCCATATTTTTATATTTTTTTGTTTATTTTTATTTATTTGAAAGTGACAGAGAGAATGGGCACACCAGGGCCTCCAGCCACTGCAAACGAACTCCAGACACGTGCGCCCCCTTATGCATCTGGCTAACATGGATCCTGGTGAATTGAGCCTCGAACCGGGGTCCTTAGGCTTCACAGGCAAGCGCTTAACTACTAAGCCATCTCTCCAGCCCCTACTGTCCATATTTTTCAAGTAATTATGAGAGTGAGTCACCATAATTTTGAGCCATTCTCTTGTTGATAGATGTTTAGATTTTCTCTAATGTGCACAAGAGGCTTTATTTCCACATTGAATATTAGAAAAGCTTCGAGCTCTTACTGATCAGAAGCTGGTGATGAGACGAAAGCCTAGAGTATTTTATTAAAGTGGAGAATGTGCTCGAACCAGAGTTGCAGATTGGATAAACAGACAGGAGCGGGCTTTCCAGACTTAAGTGTTGGAATGATACCGTATTGCCTTTGAGTACTACCACTTTTTCATAAACTAATTTTAAAATGTGTATTTTTTGTTTCTATTGATGTGTGAACATTTTTATCATATTTATTAGCCAGATACGTCCTTGTTGATTTGTCCATCAGTCATTTTTGGCATCTTTACTATGCTAGCCCCAGTAAACCAGGAGGAACTGGAACTTGCCAGGGAATGTCAGGTAGCGAGACTGTGGGCCCTGTCGCTTGCTTTACAGAAGGCAAAATTGTAGGCTCCGTCTGTTACGCTTGTTAGAAGTTGTTCTTTTTTTCCCTTCATGTTCTATCAAGCTGACCTCAAACTTGGATCTTCTTACCTCAGCCTCCCAAGGACTAGGGACACACTGAAGTATAAAATCACAATTTACAACCCTCCCCAAACAACTTACAGTTTACATTTATGGCATATTTTTTATTCAAAACTAGTGAAATTTGATGCCTGCCTGCTATGAATAGGAAAAATAATAGTAACAAAATAGCCTTTCACATTTCTTTTTTAAAATGTATTTTTATTTGAGGTAAAGAGTAAGTATGACCATATCAGGGTCTCTTGCCGCTGCAAAATAACTCGAGACACATGCACCATTTTGTATATCTAGCTTTACATGGGTTACTGAGGAATTGAACTTGGGCCAGCAAGGTTTGTTAAGCAAGCATCCATATATCTTTCCAGCCCAGCCTTTCATGTTTCTAGATCTTATTTCTATTCAGGTTTTGTTAGGTGTTATTTTTTTGTTTTTACATACATGGAAGTTTTCATAGTACCAAAATAAGCTCTATTTAAGTTTTGCTTTGAAGAGCTTTAAGTATTTCAGGTAAGGAAGAGCTCCTTATGCCTGGCGTGGAGGAGCACATGCCTTTAAGCACAGCTCTTGGGAGGTAGAGGTAGAGGTAGGAGGATTGTTGTGAGTTTGAGACCACCCTGAGATTGCAGAGTTCCAGATCAGCTTGGGCTAGAGTAAGACCTTACCTTGAAAACAAACAAACAAAAGAGTTCCTCAAATAGCTTAGAAGATTTAAAATCTTAAGAATTGTTCCAATGAGAAACTGGAAACTATCCAGGATCAAATCTAGTTCTCTTTCTTCTGGCTGAGCTTGAACAGACATTCTCCTTTCTGGGCTACAAATTTAGAAACCGGTACCCGTGTCCCAGCATTGTCATAGCTGAATGAATCCATGAAGTAGTGTAAGCACGTGTGCAGTAACGTGTGCAGTAACTTAGCTTTCTTCCCGAGGTCTTTCTTCCCCTAATCCGCTGGCCAGAGTTGCACACGGTGCATATTCATACACATCCTTCTCGTCTTTGCCCAGGGAGGCATATGCTTTCCTGAGGACTGGAACGCTTCCTCCCCACTCCCCCGTAGTCTCTTCTGGTGGAAACGTACCTGTCCTTTAGGGCTCACCTACAATGCTGATTTTTTTTTTTTCCATGAAGTTCAGCACTTTAAAAAGTACTAAGTGCGGGTGCTGGGGAGATGGCTCAGCAGTTAAGGTGCTTGCTTGCAAAGCCTGGTGGCCAGGGTTCGCTTCCTCAGTACCCACATAAAGCCGGATGCACAAAGTGGCACAAGCTTCTGGAGTTTGTTGGCAGGAGGCCCTGGCCCCACCCATACTCATTCCCTCTATCTGCCCCTTTCTGTCTTTTCAAATAAATAAAAGTATTTTAAAGAAGAAGCAAACAAAAAAAAGTACAAAGTGTGGAGGAAGGAAATACATGATAATAAATATGAATCAAGACAGCAAACTAAAAGTTGTGAAGAGACTGAATTTGCTTTTCAAAGAGCACAAAAATAAAATGCTGAACACAGTATAGAATCAAGTTGCCTTTGGTCCCCATGTAAATATTTTTGCCACAAACCAACCTTCCTTTTTCTCAGACCTCGGGCTACTTCGTGTGTGGTTCCATTTCTCATGCTGCCACCACCAGTACTGTGCCTATCTCCCCCCTTCCCCCAAGCCCTTCTGGAGCAGTTTTCCAGCTCGGCTGTTATCTCCAAACCCCAGGAGCTTGGGCCCACCAGATGAACACTGTTATTGGGGAGACCGACAGGCCGCAGCGTGTACTGGCAGCCCCTTTTGCCATCACGTTTGGTCTTCTGCTCTTGCCAAGGTGAACTGCTTTGCCTCTGAGCCATCTTCCAGCCACTTAATTGGGGTGCTCTCTTTTTCCTCCCTCCCTTTGAGCCTCTCTTTAATCTGTCCGGTGTAATAGGATCACTCCTCTTAACCTATATAGCCATTTGGAGTAAATTTCTATTTTTTCATCATTATCTGTACTGTTCGCTAGGTTCTTTTGGAGCAGGCATGCTCTTATTTTAGTGCCTTCTCGAGAGTTTATGCCTAAGCATGCAGCTTTAAATTTAGTGTTTCCAAAATCACAACAAGCCATAAATTGCTTTTATGAATTACTTCCTTTGTAAATATTTTATTTATTTGAGAGAGTGGGAAAGCGAGGACGAGGCAGATAGAATGGGTATACCAGAGACTCCAGCCACTGCAAATGAAATGCAGATGCATGTGCCACCCTGTTCCTCTGGCCTACCCGGGTACTGGGGAATTGAACTTGGGTCCTTTGGCTTCGCAAGCAAGTGCCTTCATTATTAAACCATTTCTCCAGCCCTGTTTTTTGAAGCGGGGTCTCACTCTTGCCCAGGCTGGTCTGGAGCTCACTCTGTAGCCCAGCCTGATCTCAAACTCATGATGATCCTTCTACTTCAGCCTACTGGGTGCTGGGATTAAATGTGTGTGCCACCACACCTAGCTTGGATTTTTATTCATTATTTATTTATTTTTATTTTTATTTATTTGAGAGAGAATGGACACACTAGGGCTTCTGCCAGAATAGGCAAACTTCAGACACTTGTGCATCTGGCTTTAGGTGGATACTGGAGAATTCAACCCAGAGTGTCAGGCTTTGTGAGCAAGTGCCTTAAACCACTGAGCTGTCTCCCCAGCCCTTGTTTTTCTTTTTCTCTCCTCATCCCCGCCCCAAGGTAAGGTCTTTCTGTAGCCTAGGCTGACCTGGAATTTGCTATGTAGTCTCAGGGTGACCTAGAACTCACAGCGATCCTCCTAACCCTGCCCCGTGAGTGCTGGGATTAAAGGCATGTGCCACCACGCTCAGCTCCCCTAGATTACTTAAAAAAATACATTTTAAAACGTGTTTAGAATACTAAGCCATAGAAGATGTGCTATACATGGAGAATACTTTATAGTATGCAAGGTATTTTTTATTTTTGAATTTGTATGTAAATATGAGCTTGGAGATCTCAAGGCGTAGCTTTATAATCTCGTTTTAGTGAGGTAGAAGAATTGATGGTTGTCCTGACAGAGTTGCACATAGGTATAGTACACTCACATGGAATTAAACTTTTAAAAACTTCCGTACTGAGATGCTCAAGAAATTTGTATCAGCTACACAGCTCCATCTAGGCAATTTTCAGGTTACACAAAGCACGGAGGTTAGATTAGTAAGAGAATTGCAAACTGAGATGCTGAAATAAACCAGTAAGTAGTAGTTTAAATGAAACAAATCCACTTGGGATTTATGAAAATTGCATTGTGCAAATCCAAATATGGACAGCAATCTGTCCTGCAGTTTTCAAAATGTAAAAGCCAATGTGTTCGTTTTTAGCAGGCCTGCTGTGATAAAGCTTGATTTCATCTGATTTAAAAGAGAAATGCTACCTTAGTTGAAGATAAAACATACAATTTTTTCTTAAAGGTGTGTACCACCATGCCTGGCACCACCTTTAAAAAAAAGTTAATTGCAAGCAGAGCGAATGGGTGCACGCCAGGATCTCTTGCCACAACAAATGAGCTCCAGATGCATCTGGCTTTATGTGGGTACTGGGGAGTCAAACCCAAGTTGTTAGGCTTTGTAGGTAAAGTGCCTTAACCGCTAAGCCATTTCTCCAGCTTTTAACACATGTCTTTTTTTTTTTTTTTTCTAGGTAGGGTTTCACTCTAGCCCAGGCTGACCTAGAATTCACTATGTAGCCTCAGGGTGGCCTTGAACACACGGTGATCCTCCTACATCTGCCTCCTGAGTGCTGGGATTAAAGGTGTGTGCCACCATGCCTATCTCTTAACTTATATCTTAATCACACAAAGCCATCCTTACTCATTGATAGCTATCTTGTGAAACTGAATTTTAATTCTGGGTGTCTTTTCTGTTTGGAGTGAAACATTGCCTGGCAGGATTCTGCCTAATCTAGGAAGAGGTCTAGGATGGTAACTGGCTATAAGCGAGGCCCTTGGAAATTTGCTATGTTTTGCTCTACAGATAGATCTGAAAGTCATGGGTGTAATTATACTCTGAGCTAGCCAGTAGAAGAATGGCTGGCCTTAAATTTTGCCTAAAGCTCTTAGCAAAACAGTTACCCCATTGTGTCTGGCAAGGTTTTCTAGTCCTTGTTGGGAAGTCTGTAGACCCCTCAGTTGTCACTTGGCTGACCCTGAGCAATTTACAGTGCTGGAAACCCATAGTAATAGATTAGTATTTTGAAAAGTTTTGTCACATGGGAAGAACTACACTTATACTGACTTATTTTAACTACAAACTACTTGATCCTAATTTGTCCTTCTTTTCCTCTGATGCTTATAAATTTAAATGAGAGTATTCAGTTAGAGTAGAAACCAGAATGTCACTCTTGGACTTCATGTACACTTTGACTGTAGGTATTATGTTCCACATTTTAATAGGCTGCTAGAGGTCTGACTTGATTTAGGAAAGCTTTATCATCTGGAAAATACTGTTGTAGTAACATAAGACCAGCTTAGGCGAAGACACCAGTATTCAGGTTATTAACTTTACAACTAAATTTTAAATAAATTATTTATTTATTTATTTGATACAGAGAGAATGGGTGTTCCAGGGCCTCCAGCCACTACAAACAAACTGTAGACGTGTGCACCCCCTTGTGTAGCTGACTAACATGGGTCCTGGGGAATCGAACCTAGGTCCTTTGGCTTTGCATGCAAACTCCTTAACCACTAAGCCATCCCTCCAGCCCCAACTAAATTTTAAAATGCTGTCAGTAAATACAAATTCTCAACAGTCTACTACCAACTGAGTTATACACATATGTATGCTTCAGTGGTAATTACAGAGCAGTCACAAGGTGCACTGAAGAAACATGCTCCCCTTTTTTCTGCATGCCCATGGGTTACCTTACGACTGCCAGGTGGAGCACACACACCCTACTTTGGAACCACAACTCTTTGTCATAGAACTTGGGATCTTGTTTTCCCATTAGTTTTTAACCTGAAGACTTTGCAGCACTTCCCAGATCCATAGATGTATATAAATCAGTAAAAATGTGATCAGGGTTCATGCTGTGTATAAAATGTGCTTCAAAGAATATAAAATTTCAGTTTATATTATACACTTGAAAAAGTGCATGACTAAGGGTATGTGGCAACATTTTTTGAGCATTTAGCATGTAGTTTGGAATATGATACTGGTCGTAAAATCAGGACTGAAGTAAGATTTACATAAGCATGCATACAGATGAAGTCTTAGAAACAGATGATATCTTTAAGGCAGTATGTAGTCAAAAGCACAAATGAACCAAGATTCAAACTTTAGAAAGCCCTTGTTTTTAGGGATGGGTAGGAAAAGAGCTGGACGTAACTGGAAGAGCAGTCAGGAAAGGAGGAAAACACATGCCTGTTTCCAGAAGAGGTCTGCTCTGAGCTTGGGCAAAGACTGGTCGGTAGCATGCGCTCTTCCATTCATGTACCAAGTGCCTGGATGGCACCAGGGTGCAAGTTAATTATGCTCTTGACAGCAGTGGCTAGTGGTCCCAGGGCTGCTCTGAGGTCAGGGAAGTGTGGTTTCAGGGAAAACAGTAGAAGCTGAGTAGCAAGGCAGGAACAGATGCCAATCCTTGCTTGGAGAAGCAAATGGTTCCACACAGCAGATTACCCATGATGTACACATGACTGAGCAGGGTTTGCTGCCAAGAGGCTCTGTCTGGAGTGGCTGACTAAACCTGTCTGTCACCTGGCAGGAGCATAGTATACTATGGCCTGCTCCCTTTTTTAGGCACAATGAGCTTAGTTTGTGCCTAAAATGTTGGCCTAAAGTAATTAAAAATGACTTTCCCGTATTTAAATATGTTCTTAAATACCTTAGCCCTGATTATATTTAGATCCACTGTGTTTTTGTATAATTTTTATATAAATTATTAAAAATGTGAATTTAATAAAAAACTTAAAAAGTGTTCTGTGTATTTAAGAGAGAAAGGCAGATTCAGACAGTGGGCACACCAGAGCCTCTAGTCACTCCAAATGAACTCCAGATACATGTGCCACCTTGTGCATTTGGCTTTAAGTGAGTACTGGGGAATTGAACCTAGGTCCTTTGGCTTTGCAGGCAAGTGCCTTAACCACTAAGCTGTCTCCCCAGCCCAAAAGACTTTTCATAATGTAGAGTTTTTAATTGTAATATATCGGTTTGTACATTTCTGTCTGATTATAACATATTCTAAGTCACATGTAAAGTGTACTATAGTAGACTTAATGTAGCAAGAAAATTCCTTGATCTCAACTCCTTGACCTCACTCGGGTTGAGCAGGGACATATGACTGACTTTATGATATCCTTTTCACCCCAATAGCCCTGATGCCCATTTTCTTGTTTTCAGTTAAAGAAAATCCAGTAGTGCTTATAGGATTCTTAGAGATTCCTGGAAGTGAACCTCCTCTGCTTTCATACTTGGTATTCTTTGGTCTAGGTTAGAAGGCCAGGTTGTACATGGGGAAGTGGTGGTGGGACTATTGAGAAACTTTGGCTTTGGGTTGGTGAGGGCCTGACTGCAGTGGCTCTGAGGCTCAGCTTCCTGAGCTGGAAAGCCATCTTGTCTCTCTTCTCACAAGGTTGGGAGGAGGGCTTTGTTTTTAGCATGGGAAAGTGCTTCTGTAAAACAGGAAGCTCCTTGAAATGTGGTACAGAGATTCTCCAGGTGTATACTGGCTTGTGGTTTCCAGTTATAGAAAGCAAGTTGTTAGCTACTGATAATTTGATCAGAGTGGATTCAGGGTTATTCTCTTAAGACTAGCACTCCCTAGCAATTCAGGATACTTTTTTGAGAGAAAAATCCAGCAGGTCTGACCCTAGATGCATCTGTCTGTGTCACATGTAGTATGTCAAATGGCAGGAAGAAAGTGTTATGGCATCACTGAGGCAGAGGATACACCAAAGGTGTTTTCAGCATCTCAGCTTCAAATCCGTGGCTGCCACTTTGAATCCAACCTTGAGTAGTAAACTTCACACCTGAGTCTTGTCTGTCTGTCTGTGAAATGAAGACAACTACCTACTTTACTGAGTTGTGAGCATTTAGCTTAAAAGTTAAACATGGAAGAAATTCTAAGGGGTGGGGAGTGGATATGAATCATCTAAAAGGCAGCTCCCCCCTGAAACAGTCACTGGAAATGGTATGAATGTTTAAAAATGTTTGAATTTTGGCCTGGAGAGATGGCTTGGTAGTTAGGGTGCCTGCCTGTGAAGCCTAAGGAGCCATGTTTGACTGTCTAGATCCCACATAAGCCAGACGCACAAAGGTGAGGCATGCGCAAGGTCACACATGCCCACTAGGTGGCAGAAGAGTCTGGCGTGCAATTGTGGTTTGAGGCCCTGATGTGCCAGTTTTTTCTGTCTCTCACTCGCTCATTATCTCTAAAATAAAATAATTTTTTTTAAGTTTGACTATTTTAGCCAGGCCTGATGGCATACACCTTTAATCCCAGCACTTGGGAGGCAGAGGTAGGATTGCTATGAATTCAAGGCCAGCCTGAGACTTCAAAGTGAGTTCCAGGTCATCTTGGGCTACTAAGTGAGACCCTACCTCAAACAAACAAACAAACAAAGCTGTGAGCACATGCCTTTAATCCCAGCACTTGGGAGGCTGAAATAGGAGGAGCTGTGAGTTCAAGGCCACATTGAGACTACATAGTGAATTCTAGGTCTTTCTGGGCCAGAGTGAGACTCTACCTCAAAACACACATAAAAAAAGTTTTTACAGTGTTTTTGTTTTGCTTTTTGAGGTAGGGTCTCACTGTAACCCAGACTGATCTGGAATTTACTATGTAGTCTCAAGCTGGCCTTGAACTCATGACAATCCTCCCTCTGCCTCCCAAGTGCTGGGATTAAAGGCATGCACCACCACATCTGGCTTTTAAAGAATATTTTAAATTAGCAACAGTGGGAAACGTGTTTTCACTCTCATATGGTCTGGGATTTTCTTTTAGTATCATTTTTTTTTTTTTTTTACTGGTGGTGTAATTTTTCAATACATCCCTAGTGGCAGATGACAACTATAGGGAAAGATCCATCCATACCATGACATTTTTTTTCTTTTGCTCTGGTTTGGTTTGGTTTTTTTGGTTTGTTGGAGATAAGGTCTCACTGTGTAGCCGAGTCTGACTTGAACATGCATAATCCAGTCTACAACTTCAGCCTCAGCCTTCACGGCCACCTTTTGGGTTGTGTTGGTCTGTTAATGGACGTGCTGGTGAGATTCCGTTGTAGTTCCCTCTCTGCCTCACTCCTAAGGGAAGATCCTTCTGACCAGTGGTCATGCTATGGCCAGACTGCTGCTGAAGTAAGATGGGCTTTTGTCATTTAAAGTACCTTAGAAGCTTTAGCTGCAGAGCTCACCAGCTCTCTATAAACCAGTTTGAGCTGTTATGAAAGGCTCTAATAATAGAGCTTGCCTCCTGAAGGAAATGCCACAGCCCACTGGTACTGCAGAAGCTCCCTGTGTGAGGGAGGCCCTGTTGCCTGATGTCACCGTCAGCTCTCCAGCGCCATTTACATAAGGGATATGGGCTCGTATGATTATATAAAGGGAGTTGCTAGCATTTTCCTGATTAATCCTTGCGAGGCCTAAGAAAGTAAATCTACCTGTTGAGATAACTGTGACTTCCACCAGATTCCAGGGAGCAGATGGATTAATTAGGAAGTACTCCATCAAGACCCGACGTGTCCCTATGCCTGCGTAGATTTGTGTCTTACGCTCTTAGCTGGTTCTTCATCCAAATAATTCATCTAAAGCAAAATAAAGAAAAAGCTCAGTGTTCCACATTTCCACTTAAAAGGCTGGAATTAGTCAGCATTCAGGAAGCCTACGTCCAGAGCTGATTTTCAGTCTGCTAACCGGCAAGGGCCCTGCCAGTGACCCTGTGGAAATACCATTAGCCTACCAGAAATATGCCCAGCCTGCCCTCCCCAAGTGATGCTCACTGCCTCACCCACCTCACCAGCGGTGGTCCTAGGTCTAGTTGGGTTAACCCAGCTGGCAGCTATTAAATACCATATTTTGAGTATTCCTGCCTGTCTGTTTCAAAAAGAAAAAGGTCAGGGCTCTAATGTGGATTCTAGAAAGCTGATACATTTGCGCCCCTTTCTACTTCACCATTCAGTATTGTTCACCTTGGTGCCAGACCCTGAGAGCGACAGGGGGACCCTCCATGTAACTTGAAGTCTATTATGAGTGTACGACAGGTATATCCCACTCCAGAAAGGAAGCTCAACAAAACATGTTGTGGGAACCAGCTAACCTGGGCTTTGCAGACGTCCAGAACAGGCCTTGAGACAGGAAAGAGCTGTTTGCGTGTTGTAGGAGAGGAACACCCAAGAACCAGACTAAAGGGAACCCTCAGAGGGGCCAGGGTGGTGTGGGCTGGGGCTTAGGACGTGGGCGGGTACCAGGCAAGGTCACAGCGGGACTTCTGTGTGCCGTGTCCAGGTGCCTGGACTTTGTGTCTGACGGGAAGACTGAGAGGCCCTGTAAGCAGGGGAGTGAGGTGATCTGGCTTGTATTTGGTGACAAGTGTCCCTGCTGCGTGGCAGGCCTTTTGAAAGGGAGCGGGTGGCCGGGGGTAGGTCAGGAGCAATCTGGAATGCCAGTGATGTCAGCAAGAAACAGGAGAGACTGGGACCTGGCTGGAGGTAGTTAAGGGCCTAACCTGCTATTAGCTTCTGGAGAGAAAGGGAGGTATTGAAGATGCTGTACAAATTTCTTATCTTTGATCCAGCTGGTGGATGGTAATGACCTATACAGAGATTTGGGAACGGGGAGAGATGAAAGAAGGAATAGGCACAGAATAGTGTGTGAGGAAATTTAAGAATTCTGTTTTGCCCAGGCGTGGTGGCACACACCTTTTAATCCCAGCACTTGAGAGGCAGAGGTAGGAGGATCATGCTATGAGTTTGAGGCCAGCCTGAGACTACATAGTGAATTCCAGGTCAGCCTGGACTAGAGTGAGACCCTACCTGGGACTATTTATATATTATCTGTTCTGGTCATAAATTGGCCCAGTGGCAGTGCCAAATCCATTCTACTTGAAGCACACATGCTGAGGCATACATGATCATGTAAGAGAGATTGGCTAGAGATAGAAACTTCAGTTGTTAACCCTAGAAAGAGGGGCATAAAAGCTCAGAGAGCAGGCCCTGCAGGGAGAGACCCTCAGAGAAGAGGGAGACTGAGGTAGGGAGAGACGTGGTCAGCCTAATGAAGGGTGAGGACGGAAGCCACCTTAGGGGGTTAGAGAAGGAATGGGATGGGGAGGGCAGGCCAGCACGTGTAGGCCTCTTCCCAAGAGTGCATCACATCATCGTTACTGGGGGAAGATGTGAAGGCATATAGGAGCTGTTTGTTTGGTGGTTGTTGGGGGTTTTGCTTGTTTTATGTATCAAGATGGAAGAACATTGAAATCAACAGTTTTCATCTCCCAGGTCAGGACCGGTGAGTGACGGCTTCCCGGGGCAGGAGCCTTGAGAGGCCCCGTGGCTATGGCAGTGTCTGCCCTACCTCTGCAGAGGCCAAAGCAGGAGAGGCAGTGAGAGCAGGAGGAAAAGGCTCCCACTACCTTAGCCAAGGTCCACAGCAGCTGAGAAAGGACAAGGTCAGCCTCAGGGCCTAAGGGACATGAAACCTGAATGAAACTCAGGAAACAAGGGCTGTTTCTGCAACACAGCAGCACCATTTACTGCCAAGTAAGGCTTCCTGGCTATGGGCAGAAAGCCTCCTGAGTATTAACAGCACAAAAAGCCAGAGGCCAAAAATCAATTGTCATTAATTTTGTAAAGGTTTCCCAAGTTCTCGATTGCCCCTTGCCAGCAGCTGACCTAGGAAGCAAAGGATGATGGAATGCTAGCAAGAGCCAAAGCTCACCGTGGGAGGGGGAAAGAATGTGCTGGTCAGTTGTCCAGTTACTTCACCAGAAAGACTGAGCTGAAACTTGAGAGGGTGGAAAAGTAAACCTTGGCTGTGTGAGAAAATCTGTGGTATAGACAGAGAGCAAGCGGAGGATCCTGTAGTGTGTACAGAAGAGGGCAGGAGGAAGGGGCGAGGAATGTGATACCCCATTTAGGTTAGGAGAGTGTGATTCTGAGGGAACCTGAGGTTACCTCCTGGAAGAAATCACGTTTCCTTTCTACAGTCCCTGAACCCAAGCTGGGACTGGAATGCGGAAGCAGTGGTGTGTGAAGGATGGCAAAGCAGTGAGTCCAGAGAGAGAGAGAGAGAGAGACCTGCATGAAGAAGCACTATGAAGGGCATTTGGATGGAGGCGAATGAGTCAGAAGTTGACACCAGGATGAGGAAGTTTAAAATTGAGGGGGCCACAGGCCTTCCTTCCCAGCAGCTGTAAGCCATGACCTCATGACACTTCCAAACCAAGAGAGACAAAATGCAATACAGCGTAGACCCTCTGTGGGCCTTACTGGATGAACCCGTCTACTCAGTATTCTCAGTACATTTTTGTTTGTTTTGTGGTTTGTTTGTTTTTTTTTTTTCTTTTTGGTTTGTAAAGGTAGGGTCTCACTCTAGCTCAGGGAATTCACTATGTAGTCTCAGGGTGGCCTCAATTTATGGCAATCCTCCGACCTCTGCCTCCCAAGTACTGGGATTAAAGGCATGCGCCACCACGCTTTTTGTTTTTTAAGGTAGGGTCTCACTCTAGCCCAGGCTAACAAGGAATTCACCATGTAGTCTCAGTGTGGCCTTGAACTCACAGCGATCCTCCTACCTCTGCCTCCAGTGTGCTGGGATTAAAGGCATGCACCACCACGCCCAGTCCTTAGTACTTTTTTTTGACTTACCAGTTTCATACTTTGGAAAAATGAAAATATGAGGGTGTGCTATCTCGTTGCCATTCTCACTGGATAGTTCTCAGTAACTCATAGAAAAAGAATAAGTGAGTGCCTGGTGTGAAGACTGTCGGAACAAGAGGCACACCTAGGTTCAAGTAGAAAACCCTAGGTCTTCGGGGAACGCACACTCGGACATGGGATGGAAACTGAGAGATATGACACTTATTTCGGTGACCTGTAGATTTCTGTCCACACTTGGGCACAGCCTAACCTGTGGCACAGCAGACATAATGATCTATGGAAGGGAGCCTTAAAACACACACACACACACACACACACACACACACACACACACACACTTTGCTAGGGGCTAGGGTTATAACACAGTTGATAAAGCAATTGCTTGGCATATATGAGACCCTGGGCTTAATACCAGTACTGCTGAAAACCAACCAACCGAACAACAACAACAAACCTTTTTCTAATGGTTAAGGGTATAGAATTCTCAGTTCTGTATTTTGTTTTGTTTTAAATTTTACAGATGGTTCTAATGTGTGAACCATTGTTTTTTAAGTAGAATACTTTTTAAAGCCTTGCGACACTGATTTTCCTTTCATATGAATAAGTAACTTCTTCCCATTTCTTCTGCATACGATCATGTTCTCAAAATTGCAAAGGATGAACCACAGCTGTAGTGTATGCTAGCTGTGCATAATATATTTCTGCCTGTAGGCCCAGAACACGACAGAAAAATTTGCAAATATAGCTGAATACCTGTATGTCTTAAAGCTTTTGATAAATGACAGTGACCAACAGGCAACTCATGAAGTCTTTTCTTGAAAACATTACAGAATGTTAAATTTAAAATGCTAGTTTTTATTGGGTTTGGTGGCACACATTTGTAATCACAGCACTCAACACACTGAAGCAGGAAGATAGCAAGTTCAAAGCCAACCAGAGTTACATATACAGTTCCAGGCCAGCCTGGGCTACATGATAAGAAACTGTCTCAAGAAATAAAAAAACCCTGGGCTGGAGAGATGGCTTCACAATTAAGGCACTTACCAGTGAAGCCTGAGAACTCATGTTTGAATCTCCAGGTCCCACATAAGCCAGACTCACAGTGATGCAAGCATGCAATGTTGCACATGCACACAAGGGGGCGCATGTGTCTGGAGGTCATTCACAGTGGAGGGAGGGAGGGAAGGAAAGAGGGAAGGTAGGTCCCAAACCAGAAACAAAGGCAGGCAGGACTTTGTGAGACTTGAGAAAGGAATCACGGAGGAAGAGCAACCATTCTACCTGGTTACATCAGGGTGCTGGGGTGGTGGAGATTCTAACCCCTGACCACTCCAAATAGTTTTGCGTTGGGCTGGAGAGATGGCTTAGCAGGTAAGCACTTGCCTATGAAGCCTAAGGACCCTGGTTCAAGGCTCCATTCCCCAAGACCTATGTTAGCCAGATGCACAAGGGGGCGCAGGCGTCTGGAGTTCGTTTGCAGTGGCTGGAGGCTATGGTGCTCCCATTCTCTCTCTCTCTCTCTCTCTCAAATAAATAAAAATAAAAATTTAAAAAATTGTTTTGCATTACCTGATGGGGAAACATGGGCCAAGCTGTTAGTGCAGGTGTTTTTTTTTTATTTTTATTTTTGTTGTTTATTTTTATTTATTTGAGAGCGACAGACAGAGAAAAAGCGGCAGAGATAGAGGAGAGTGGGTGCACCAGGGCCTCTAGCCACTGCAAATGAACTCCAGACGTGTGCGCCCCCTTGTGCATCTGGCTAACGTGGGTCCTGGGGAATCAAGCCTCGAACCGGGGTCCTTAGGCTTCACAGGCAAGCGCATAACCGCTAAGTCGTCTCTCCAGCCCAAGTGCAGGTGTTTTAACAGCTGCTTGAACAAACTACCCAAACCCCACTGACAGCCGCATGAAGTTAGCCTAGAAAAGGGTTCTCTGGTAGTCCATCTAGTTCCAAGATGCTTTGGGGCTGTAATTCTGTTCGTGGAAGTAAGGATTTTTGTTTGCTTGTTTTTTTTTTTTAAATTTTTTTTTTTAAATTTTTAACTTATTTATTTGAGAGCGACAGACACAGAGAGAAAGACAGATAGAGGGAGAGAGAGAGAATGGGCGCGCCAGGGCTTCCAGCCTCTGCAAACGAACTCCAGACGCGTGCGCCCCCTTGTGCATCTGGCTAACGTGGGACCTGGGAAACCGAGCCTGGAACCGGGGTCCTTAGGCTTCACAGGCAAGCGCTTAACAGCTAAGCCATCTCTCCAGCCCTGTTTGCTTGTTTTTTTTTTTTGTTATTGTTGTTTGTTTTTGAGGCTCTAGCTCAGGCTGATCTGGAATTCACTGTATAGTCTCAGGGTGGCCTCAAACTCACGACGATCCACCTTCCTCTGCCTCCCGAGTGATTGCTGGCGCTACACCCAGCCGGAAGTGAGTTTTAATCAAAGGCTCTTACCCAGAGCGAGGCTGTACTTCGGTCTAAGGATGAATGCCTGCTCAGGCTTGGGATGGCCACCATAGATCCTTCCACGAGGTTCCTACCAAAACCTTGCCTTCGTCCGATCCAGATACGCCATGAGATGAGACGGCGCAACACGCCAGCTTTGGCATTTTGGTCTCTCAGCCCACCCTCACTGTGGCTTTCCGGCTTTCACTTTGGTGACTCACGCATGCTCAGTTCTGATGCAGACAAAAGGGAACCATTCCACGTAGGCCACGCCCTGTCACAAGGTCACCAGGTGCATCCACCTCTGCTCGACAAGCTGCCCCAGCTCTCCAGCTGGGAACGGACCAGTGCATGCTGCAGATGAAATTTTGGAGATGTTTGCTACTCAAACTGTCTGTGGGTGGGGTGGGGGCGAGCAGGGAGGAGACCATTTTTATTTCTACTCACCAGTCTAACTTTCCAATCACATAAATTTGGGGGGAATATTTTTGGAGAGAACAAGATTTATTAGAAAGCTGTTGAGTCCCATAAATTGTGTTTAGTGCATTGGTTGAGTTTATCCTCTCAATATAAATCACTCGTGCAAGATGGTAAAATTTAATCAAGGAGGTCTGTCTGTTGGTCTGCGGGGTCACTGAGCAGCAGAGACCTTGAGCGAAGATGGTTGCAGCCATGCATGGGTATTGACTTCACTCAGGTAAAGGTCTAAGGAGTTATAGCTCAGAACTAGTAGGGTGCCCCCCCATGGTGCTAGAGATTCACTCCTGCATTACTGCATCATCTTTGTGGGTGGAGGGGTGACCTTCCTTAGAAGAAAGAGTCCAGGTGATCCTCGGCCACTTCAATGTTACTAAGAGGAAGTGTATGATCCCCATACCAGCCGCGAGGAGAGTTTTTTTTTTTTTTTTTTTTTCAAGCAATCTGTAAAAATGTTGTGTTGGGCTGGAGAGATGGCTTAGCGGTTAAGCTCTTGCCTGTGAAGCCTAAGGACCCCGGTTCGAGGCTCGGTTCCCCAGGTCCCACGTTAGCCAGATGCACAAGGGGGCGCACGCGTCTGGAGTTCGTTTGCAGAGGCTGGAAGCCCTGGCGCGCCCATTCTCTCTCTCTCCCTCTATCTGTCTTTCTCTCTGTGTCTGTCACTCTCAAATAAATAAATAAAACATTAAAAAAAAAATGTTGTGTTGAGAGAGAGAGAGAGGGGTGTCCAGACATGGGAGGACGATGAGCAGTCTTTTCTAGCATATTCCTGCAGAGAACTCCACGAGGGGTAATAGGTGGTCCAGGCAGGGAAGAATCATTACATCATGCAAAGCTGGCATCCCCCCGCCCAGGCGGCTAAGCTGCCCGCAGGAAGGCTGGCGCTTTGACTGGCTCTCCCTTAGGGTAAAGCGGTCTTGGATGGAGGCTCCCTAGGTGGCCTTGAGTTCCAGTTCCCCGCCTGCCACTCAGAGTGGCCTTGGCCTCATTAGCACCAGGAGCTGGGGATTCTGGGTGGGTCTGAGCGAAGGAGGTCGCTGGACCTGCTGCATCACAGCTAATGAAACGCAGAACCCTGTTTTCCACATATGCGCTCCAATATGCACACACACACTGCTCTTTGGTCATTCCATGCGTCATTTGTCACCAAGGCATGTCCAATCAACTCCTGGGCATTTTTCTTTTACCTAGAGATAACCAAGCCAAGCTTTCCGCCACACTCCCTTGGCCTCCCTTGGATTCCTCCAGCTGCCTAAAACAGTTTTCGCCAGCATTTGAACAAACCCACATACGTTCTCCTTCCCTCACTTTTCTTTTTTAAACAAAGAATGCTGCTTTCTGTTAAAATAAGATAAGAAGAAAGGAAGGTAGCCAGAGAACACGGCATGTCTCAAGCCTGCTTTCTTTCCCACCTGTGTGGAACTTTAAATTAGCTCCAGTGGGAGGTCTGTGCCAAGAAGCGGGGTGCTATACCACAGTCTCGACCTATTCCTTAATGGTGCTACGTTACAGCGACTCCTGCTGGCTGCTTTGATGAGAAAGTGTTTGTATTGGACACCCAGCTCTTACCTTTCCAGGGTGTGTCAGCCATCAGCTTCCTTACACACTCATGGGACAGTGCTGTGGGCTAGACAAAGTGTGTCCCACACATCCTCTGGGCCAGCCACAGTGCTCAGACTGGTTAAGGGGTAGAGGATGGGCCCAGCCTGTCTCCGTGGGGCTGATGTAGGATGTCCAAGACCTGTCTGTGGTTAGAAGAGGATATGTCTCAATGTTATAAAGTTATCCATGTGTATTGCTACATCTTCTCTCGCCATAGCGAAGGTTCTCGTCCAGTTCGATTTGATGGCGATGTTTCTGCCCTGGGTCTTGCCTTGCTTTGTTGGTGGTCGCCTGGGGTGCTGCCCCTGTCATTCCCAAATTTACATCCTGTCAGGAAAGAAATTCCCATATCTGCTAGTTCAGAATTATATTTCGGGGGCTGGAGAGATGGCTTAGCGGTTAAGCGCTTGCCTGTGAAGCCTAAGGACCCCGGTTCGAGGCTCGGTTCCCCAGGTCCCACGTTAGCCAGATGCACAAGGGGGCGCACGCGTCTGGAGTTCGTTTGCAGAGGCTGGAAGCCCTGATGTACCCATTCTCTCTCTCTCCGTCTATCTGTTTTTCTCTCTGTGTCTGTTGCTCTCAAATAAATAATTTTTTAAAAAAAGAATTATATTTCAGGCCAGGGGTATTGCTCCGTGGTTAAAAGTGCTTGCTTACAAAGCCTGCTGGCCCAGGCTCAATTCCCAAGTACCCACCTATAAGCCAGATGCAGAGAGTGATACATATATCTGTAATTAGTTTGCAGTGGCAAAAGGTCCTGGCACACACTTGCTCTCTCTCTCACACACAAGCAACTGAATAAAAATATTTTTTTAAAAAAGAATCAGCCAGGCATGGTGGCATACACCTTTAATACCAGCACTTAGGAAGCAGAGGTAGGAGGATCCAGCCTGGGACTACAGAGTGAGTTCCAGGTCAGCTTGGTCTACAGTGAGACCCTACATCCAAAAAACCAAACTAACAAAGAGTCATATTTCACAGTTGGAGACCTGGCTTAGGGTAGAGCGTTTACCTAGTATGTGCTGGGTGCTGAGTTCTATCCCTAGCACTACAAAAAAGAAAAAAATCCCAAAGAATTCTATATAAATAATGCTTGTCAGGAAACCTTCTGAATATTTCATTTCTAATGGAAAGGTGGATTTTCAAATGTTTTTAAGCAACATAATACATTACAGAACAATTTGAAAAGGGAGAAATATCCGACAGGGTAACAAGAGCTGTGTTTTATAAGAAGCAGCCAGTTTTCACAAAAGCACGGTCACCAGCTTATTGCTAGAAGATGCACTTTGTCTTAAAATAGCAAAGAGCACAGTCACTGTGCTAAGGACGCTTTGGAGCGAGAGTAAGAGCTGAGTCGTTTGGACGTGTCTATGTGAATCTGGATGAGCTTTTTTTGAAGGCAACTTACAAGTTTTATAAAATCTAAGAAACTTTAAAACTGTGTCATTTATAATGTCAAATTAATGCAGTTGAAACTGAGTGGTTGACTCAGAGCTCCCACATTCATCCTCAATTCTCTTGAGCTCAGATGGTTTTCTTTAAAAAATTAGTGATATCAGCTAAGTGGGACTATTTTCTACTCCTACCCACAGAGAAGAGTGCCTTTGTGAACATGTCAGCTCTGTCCCATCATGGCGTGTCATGACGGGGCGTGACAGAAGCAGACTGGCTGTTGCCGTTTGATCACCAGCCCAGTACAGTACAGAACAAACTCCCAATTAGATGACCCTAAAATTTCCATTCTTTTATTTGAGGCACATGATCCACTTAAAAAAAAAAATTTCCATTGACAACCTCTGGCCTCCTCTTTGCAAACAAAAGAATTGTAAATCTACATGAGATCCTCGAAGTTTCTCAGACTCGCCTCCTTATTTTGCACGTATGGGAGACATTCGGAAACTGGCCCCAGGACACACACCTGGTAGTGGCAGTCCTGACGTCCCCAGCATCCTCGCCTGCCCCGGTTTTCATGCTGCTTGCTGGCCTCCACAAGGCTGTTAGGGTGCTCTTGGCTATCCTCTCATCGGGACCCTGCAGCCTGCTTCCTCCAGCAGCCGTGGACGGTCTCATCATGCTGGACCAAGCAACACCATCTCGCATTCTGGTTCGCATTCTGTTTTGCTTTTATTTTTAAATACATTTTTTTTTTTATTTGAGAGAGGGAGAGAATGGGCGTGCAGGGCCTCCAGTCACTGCAAACGAACTCCAGACGCAAGCGCCCCCTTGTGCATCTGGCTAACGTGGGTCCTGGAGAGTCGAACCAGGATCCTTTGGCTTTGCAGGCAAGCGCCTTAATCACTAAGCCATCTCTCCAGCCCAGCTCCGTGACTTTTGATGTGTTACTTAACCCTTCAACTTCAGTCGCTCCACCTCAACAGTGAAGGTGGCCAACAAGTCCATCCACCTCCAGGAAGGTGTGACTCTGCCTCTGCGCCTCTCCTTCCTCCATTCTTCCCGACAGACTGCTTCCAGAGAACCCCTTCACCATTCTTTGTATTTTTTAAAAAATTATTTATTTATTTATTTGAGAGCGACAGACACAGAGAGAAAGACAGATAGAGGGAGAGAGAGAGAATGGGCGCGCCAGGGCTTCCAGCCTCTGCAAACGAACTCCAGACGCGTGCGCCCCCTTGTGCATCTGGCTAATGTGGGACCTGGGGAAGCGAGCCTCGAACCGGGGTCCTTAGGCTTCACAGGCAAGTGCTCAACCGCTAAGCCATCTCTCCAGCCCTGTATTTTTTTTATTATTATTATTATTCTTTGGCTGCAAAACCCTTCCATTGCTCCTCCTTGTGCACGAACTGTGGTCTTCTCAGCCCAGCATGGAGAACCTATGACAGACAGACTCCACATCATCACTGTTTCTAGCTTCTGCCTTGCTCCTCTCCATGGTCCACTCTCAAGCCAAGCCCAGTGACTCCTTCCTCATCATGCTACGCTGTGCTGAGCTGCCTCGTGGCTTTGGTCTTACAGCTTTGTGCCGTGGGTGAAGCTTACACTATGTCAGTGGAAGCTGCCCACACCCAGGGGCCACCCCTTCATCTGCTCCCACACGCCACCTTGCACCCAGCCGCTAGCTGGTGGATAAACATTTCCAGCCCAGAACCACACGAGAGCATTTTGGCCATCACTTCTTTTTTTTTTTTTTAATATTTTTTGTTCATTTTTATTTACTTATTTGAGAGTGACAGAGAGAGAGAGGGAGAGAGAGACAGATAGAGAATGGGCGCGCCAGGGCTTCCAGCCACTGCAAACGAACTCCAGACGCATGCGCCCCCCTGGTGCATCTGGCTAACGTGGGTCCTGGGGAACCGAGACTCGAACCGGGGTCCTTAGGCTTCACAGGCAAGCGCTTAACTACTAAGCCATCTCTCCAGCCCCTGGCCATCACTTCTTGACTCCATGCAGACACTCCAGACAAATAAGATCCTTGGTCCTCCTTTACATAATCTCTGACCAATCTAGTTCTCTTCCTTTCTCTTCTGCCTAGTTTTGGACTCAGTCATGTCCTAAAGGCGTCTGGCTCACGTGGGCGCTGGGGAATTGAACCTGAGTCCTTCAGCTTTACAGGCATGTGTCTTAACCGCTAAGTCATCTCTCCAGCCCTCCTACCTACTTTTGAATCAACACTCAGAACTCTCTTGGCTAATTTTCAGCTGCAGAGATGGCTCAGCGGTTACAGGGACTTGTTTGCCCAGCCTGTGAGGCCAGTTCAATTCCCCTGTTCTCACATAAAACAAGACACACAAAATGTTGAATCCATCTGGAGTTCCTTTGCAGTGGCAAAAGGCCCTGGTACACCCATACTCACACTCTCAATTAACAAACATTTTTTTAAAAAATTTATTTATTTGAGAGCGACAGACACAGAGAGAAAGACAGATAGAGGGAGAGAGAGAGAATGGGTGCACCAGGGCTTCCAGCCTCTGCAAACCAACTCCAGACGTGTTCGCCCCCTTGTGCATCTGGCTAACGTGGGACCTGGGGAACCGAGCCTCGAACCGGGGGTCCTTAGGCGTCACAGGCAAGCGCTTAATCGCTAAGCCATCTCTCCAGCCCAAACATTTTTGTTGTTGTTGCTGTTGTTCCTGGTCTCTTACCTAGTGTTTTGGTTTCCATGCACTCTTCCCAGGTGTGTGACCAGGCTGATGTCCTTGAGACTAATGAGAGTATTTTGAACAGGACAGACCCAGTAGCTTGCCCGCATAGCACCTCATCCTGTCCCTTGACCACTACCTGTCTCTCCATGCTAGGCAATTGCTTCCTCCCTGGAGCCTCCTCCCCAGCTCCCACAGTGATCCCTTGCCTGGCAGTCTTTGGCTAGATGTTTAGCCATCTGTGACTAGCCCTCGTTTTTGTTAGCATTTATTGTGCATACAGACAACGGAGGCTTGTCCACGAATGATCTCATTTATTGAGAACCCATCGTGTCCAGAGCAGCATGCAGTCATTACATAATGTGAAACTATGAGTCAGGTTTCCTCCCTGTGCACGAACACACAGAAGTTGCTTTTGGTTGTTTCGCTTTGGTTTTGGTGTTGTGAAACACGGTCTTCATGCACCCCGAGGCTAGCCTTGAATTCCTAATTCTCCTGCCTTCACCTCGCAGCTGCTGGGATTCTAAGTATGCGACACTAGGCCCTGCTCAAAAATGTAGAACGTTGGGGCTGGAGAGATGGCTTAGCATTTAAGCGCTCGCCTATGAAGCCTAAGGACCCCGGTTCGAGGCTCGGTTTCCCAGGTCCCACGTTAGCCAGATGCACAGGGGGGCGCACGCGTCTGGAGTTCGTTTGCAGCGGCTGGAAGCCCTGGCGCCCCATTCTCTCTCTCTCCCTCTATCTTTCTTTCCCTCTGTGTCTGTTGCTTTCAAATAAATAAATTAAAAATGAACAAAAAAATATTTTTAAAAAAATGTAGAACGTTGGTTTGGTTTTGAGACAGGCTGTTCAACGGCGCTCCCTTCTCTCCCACTCATTCCTTTCACACCTACTGTGAAGTGATTCTCAGAATTTACAGGGAGCCACTGCATTGCCCGGACGGGGCTAGAAATGCACCCGGCTCCATCCTCAGCTTCCTGAGTGGCTGGGAGTGGTTGGAATTGCAGACGTGCACCATGACACCCAGCCTTTAAAGTGCAGCCATACAGCTCGGTGGCAGTTTATTTTCTGTGCGCTTGCTCTGCCCTCTCCACATCAGCTTTCCGCTTGTGTCCTCACGAGTGACAACTCCAATCCTCACCATGTCCCCATCAGAAGACAGGGCGAGACCAAGGCATATCACTGTAAGGATACAACCAGCAAGTTTTGTCCCTGTCTTCTCTTATCACACTGGCCTGACCTTTGTCACCTGGGCACGTCTAGCCCAAAAGGAGTCTGGGAAATGTAGTCACCTTAATTAGCTCTCTGCCCAGATAAACCTATTGCCTTGGAAGACAACTAGGAAGATCACCACCGGGGGCCTGCCACAGAGAGGGGGGGAAGATTCCATGTGAGGAGTCATGCAGAAGACAGAGATGGGTGGTTGTGTCTCAGCTGAGTGGATATCACTGTGAACAGATCTGGATCTAGTAGAAAAAAATATATCAAGCTCATAAATATCAAACTCTCAGTCGCTAAAAATGATAGGGGGAAAAATTGTCAGAATGTATACTTAGAGGAAAGGCAGAGGACAGTCTGATCAGTCTTGCAGGTAGGCTGGGAAGAGAGGCCTGGAAAGGACTATAGTACCAGCTCTGAAGGCGGCTAAGAGAATAGCCTAGAAGAAATAGGAAGGAGAGAGTAAACCGGGTGTGGCTAAGTCTGTGCTGTACTCTGGGAACAGGCAAGGCACCCAGTCTGTGTGCCTTTGAGCAGGTAGCCGGGGACAGGGTAGGTAGATGTAGGAAACACATTCACTTGGCTAGTCTGGAAGATTCTGGAAGCTAAGTCCAGGGAGCCCTTCTTGCCTTGGTCAGAAGTGGGTGTTGTTGCATCTTCCCAGGCCCAGCTCTTTCCCTGAAAACAAGCGTCACGGCAGGCACTGTGCATGAGAAGGCGTTTTGGTTCTTGCACAAGTATGTTTTTTTTTTTTTTCCCCCTACTCTGCCCTGATTTTTGTTTCTGTTCAAACTCAGGAAAAACCATTACCAAATTTAAAAAAAATCATGCGGCCCATTTTTCCCCTGTTCTCAGTTCACCAAACGTACTTAATCTGTTTGTTCGTAAAGTGCAACTGCTTTCTGGAGTTATGTGTGCTCTGATAGGTGTTTTGTGTGACAGTGAAAATTATTCCCTTTGGGGAATGCTGTTGCTTTGTGTCCCATCCAAAAACGATACTTCACATCTGTTAAATGCTAGCGTTTCTCTCACTAAGCAAATCCCAAGCCAGGAGGGATAAAGCTTTCATTCCTCCTCCTATCCACTATCCAAGGCTGTGCCTATAGTTGGACTTTCTTACCAAGTAGCCCCTACGTTTCCCCTGGGGAGGTGAGGTGTGAATGGAAGGTGTGATGACTCCAAATGTGTATCTAAAGGCCCTTCTGTAAGAAAGTTACGTTCTCATCTACTTCCTCCTCCAGTGGAGTACTTGGTATGCCAGACTCTGGTCTAAGGATTTGGTCACAGTATCATTTGTGCCCCTGTTGGGTATGAGGCAAATTCCCAGTTTTTCCACTTTATAGATGAGGGAACCAAATTCACAGAGGTTAAGAGGCTATGCACGGCAGCCCAAGATTTGAGCCTCTCTCTGTTGGCCTCCAGAGCCCACACTATTTATTTATGAGAAGAAGAGAGAGAGAGAGATAGGAAAATGAATGGGCACACCAGGGCCTCCAGCCTGCAAATGAACTCCAGATGCACAAGGTGCACCTGGCTTGCGTGGGTCCCGGGGAATTGAACCTGGATCCTTTGTCTTTGCAGGCAAGTGCCTTAACCGCTAAGCCATCTCTCCAGCCCAAAACCCAAACTCTAAATCACTGCATCATAGGCCTTGTATCATGTGATGCAGCCTGGAGACTCTGCCCCTCAGGTCTTGGAAGCCAAGAAACGATGTCACACACGAGGACTTTGAGATGAGCAGAGCAGGGGCAGGCGGAGCACACGCCGGGGCCTGCTGGGGGACGAAGGCCACCGAATAGATGGAGCTTCCTGGAGAAATATGGGAGAGGCTGAGCCGAGGTTGAGGGAGCACAGGCAAGCTTGGACCTCCAGTGGGTGGGCCTCACTGCTGTGGCAGTCGTGTGACATGGGAATGAAGAGCACTGGCTCCAGAGCTCAGCCTGAGCTGTGGGCCTTTGGGTGCCTCAGTTTCCTCCTATGCAGCAGGAACACACTATACCATGTCTCAGGGTTCCTTTGAGACTTGAGGGAATTTATCTGAAGCAGAAGCTGTTAGCTATCCTGTCTTCACTCCCTTTATCATCTTCCTCACCCCCCCTTTTTAAAAAAAATTATATGCAAGTAAAGACAGACACAGAGAGACAGAGTAGGGGGAGAAAGAGAGAGAGAGAGAGAGGGAGGGAGGGAGAGAATGAGTATGCCAGGGCTTCCAGCTACTACAAACAAACTCCAGATTTATGTGCCACTATGTGCATCTGGCTTTACCTGGGTCCTGGGGAATAGAACCCTGGTCGTTAGGCTTTGCAGGCAAGCACCTTAACTGCTGAGCCATCTTTCTTTTCTATAAGAATAGACTCCTAGTTTCTCGATAGTCAGTGACCACTGACACTAACAACTATATGGCCCAGTTTCCCTTGTGGCTATATGTGAGCTCCACCATTACCCATGATTCAGCCGTCACACCCTGGCTTCAAGGGAACATTCTTCCCGGCTCTGGCCTTCCTGCAGCTTCTGCCCCTCACGTGTCCTTGCGCTTGCTCCTTGCTGCTTAATGGTCTCATTCAACTGAAATTCATATGCCGAGGACTCCAGTGCAGACTTCACTCTCCCTCTGAGCCATGTTCCTTGGAGCTGCTGGTCATCATGGGGGTGTCACATGGGCCTGAAGCTCCCCAGATGCACAGCTGAAGTCCTCATCCCTCCATTGTGTTTGAGGGGCCTTCATCACTCATGCACAGATACTTCTGGGAAGCATGGCAGCTGGTTCCTAGAATCAAGGGGAACCCTGGGCAACGCGGTATGGGCAGGGGGGAAAGAATCAGATCTCTGGAGCTTTAAGTTCCAAGGAGTGAATTTCATAGCCTATCTTGGATCATGGCTTTGCTTCTTGTTTATTTAGTTATTTGTAAATTTTTGAGGTAGGGTCTCCCTCTAGCCCAGGTTGACCTGGAATTCATTATGTAGTCTCAGGGTAGCTTTGAAGTCAAGGCGATCCTCCTACCTCTGCCTCCTGAGTGCTGGGATTAAAGGTGTGTGTCACCATACCTGGCTCTTTAAAAAAAAAAATAGTAATGTTCCCCTTTATTTTCCTTCCTTCCTTCCTTCCTTCCTTCCTTTCTTCTTCCCTTCCTTTCTTTCTTTTGAGGCAAGCCCAACAGACTGACTGTTTTTTTTTTAAATTTATTTATTTGAGAGCGACAGACACAGAGAGAAAGACAGATAGAGGGAGAGAGAGAGAATGGCGCGCCAGGGCTTCCAGCCTCTGCAAACGAACTCCAGACGCGTGCGCCCCCTTGTGCATCTGGCTAACGTGGGACCTGGGGAGCCGAGCCTTGAACCGGGGTCCTCAGGCTTCACAGGCAAGCGCTTGACCACTAAGGCACCTCTCCAGCCCCTGACTGTTTTCTTAATGAGCAACAGCGAGAGTGAGAGCAAGAGAGAACGGACACGGCAGGCCCTCTAACCGCTCTAATTGAGCTCCAGCTGCATGCACCACCTTGTGCGCACATGCGACCTTGCTCATGTGTCACCTTGCGCGTCCGGCTGACGTGAGACCGGAGAGTCGAACACTGGTTCTTAGGCATTGCAGGCAAATGCCTTAACTGCTAAGCCATCTCTCCAGCCCTGTTGCTTTTTCTTTTCTTTTCTTTTTATGGATTTTTCAAGGTAGGGTCTCACTCTGGTCCAGCCTGACCTGGCATTCACTATGTAGTCTTAGGGTGGCCTAGAACTCACGGCAGTCTTCTTACCCCTGCCTCCCGAGTGCTGGGATTAAAGGCGTGCGCCACCACACCTGGCTGCTTTTCGTTGTTTTTTTATGGCAGTCTCTATACCTGAGAGGGCCCTTGCTTCCTACCACCTCATCTTGGACCTGGTTGTTAGCAGCTCCTACTTGAAACTCAGTGAGACCTCCCCCTCTCCCGACTGGACTGCCTTCCCTTACAGTCCTTCCTGACGACACCTGTTGGGTAGGGGACACCCCCTCAGTGTTCCCATAGTGCCTCCAACACTTCTCCCTCATTGTCTTTACCCCACTTGTGATAAGTGCCTGTTTTTGCACCTGAACTCTTCAATTATGTGTAAATTGTAGGGACCTGATCATATAGTAGATGCTTAATCAATATGTTTTGAGTGGATACGGACCAGGCCAATCCTATAAACTGGTTTTCAGCTCCCTCATTGCAGAAAACAGGTAAATTACTTCCCCAGTGTTAGGAAATTAAATGAGAGGTGCAAATGAAATGCCTTGCTTGGTGGCTAGCTCAGAGTAAAGGACCAATTAGAAGTCAGTTCCAGGCTGGAGAGATGGCTTAGTGGTTAAGGCACTTGCCTGTGAAGCCTAAGGACCCAGGTTCAATTCTCCAATACCCACATAAGCCAGATGCAAAAGGTGGCTTATGAGTCTGAACTTCGTTTGCAATGGCTAGAGGCCCTGGTGTGCCCATTCTCTCTGTCTTTCTACCTACATCTTTCTCAAATAAATAAATAATTTTCTTAAAAAATTTTTTTGTTTACTTATTTGAAAGCGACAGACAGAGAAAGAGGGGGGAGAGAGAGAGAGAATGGGCATGCTAGGGCTTCCAGCCACTACAAATGAACTCCAGATGCGTGCGCCCCCTTGTGCATCTGGCTAACGTGGGTCCTGGGGAATCGAGCCTTGAACCGGGGTCCTTAGGCTTCACAGGCAAGCGCTTAACTGCTAAGCCATCTCTCCAGCCCCCATAAATAATTTTTTTGAAAGAAGTCACTTTCCCTGACACCATGTATCCTCCTGCAAGAATTCAATGAAAATGGAAAAGCTTTCTCCGGACACTTTGCTTGGCAGTGTAAATGCTGAGGGAATGGGACGAAGCCTGGATGATTCTACTAAACCTTTTGTTCATGGTAGATGCTTAATATATCTGATAAATTAATACTTTCTGGATATTACCTGATCTTTCATTTGTACCTTCAGTGAACTTCACAAGGTTTTTTTTTTTTTTTTTTTTTCTGGTACCCAATATATAAGTTACAAACTCAGTTTATTTGACAAGCTTTGCTTCTCTGTACAAACCCGCCAAAGCCGGGGAAAGAGTGGATGGAGGCTGGGCTCCTGGACCAGTCACCTTGCCATGCAGTCAAAGGGTCTGCTGATCACACCGTAGCCCTTGAGGGCCCATGTGCAAATGCGCTGAGAAGGACGCTGCCCCCATTTCTACCTGCTAAATGCACGGAGCCCCCATTTCTCTTGCTGTGCATGCCTGCCACCCATTGGCTCCTCTCATTCTCATGACAGTCAGGGGAGGGCTGGAGAGATGGCTTAGCGGTTAAGCGCTTGCCTGTGAAGCCTAAGGACTCCGGTTCGAGGCTCGATTCCCCAGGTCCCACGTTAGCCAGATGCACAAGGGGGCACGCGCGTCTGGAGTTCGTTTGCAGTGGCTGGAAGCCCTGGCGCACCCATTCTCTCTCTATCTGTGTCTCTCTCTCCCTCTCTCTCTCTGTCACTCTCAAATAAATAAATAAAAATGGACAGTCAGGGGAGTATACTGTGTATCAGGCAGGGTCCCAGCAGGGGACAGATCACACTTGAGCTAGGAAACTGAGGCAGTTTAGTAAAAGCTGTCTATACAAGGATAAACAAGGAAAGGGACTGTGCAAGGAGCAGAGCCCTCCTCTCCAAAGGCAGGAGGAGCAGTTAACTCCAAGCCAGGAGTGAGGAGCGGGGAGGAGAGCTCCCTGGCTTTCCTCCAATCTGCGCATGCTCACCACTGGCCAGATGACCGGGAAGACAAAGGGCAGGGAGGCCACTTGCTGTGGCCCTGACTGGAGCTTTCAAGTGGAGCGTGGAAGAGCAGACACCACCAGGAGAGCTAGGTTACACAGTGCGAGCCAATGGAAGCCTGCCGAGCCAGCCTCCTCCTGCCTCCACTGCACGACACGTGACCGCGTTTCTCCAGCTTCTCACGCTCTGCAAGCCATGCTCCGACTTTCTGGGCTCAGGCAGTTTTGCATGTGGACTCTAAGAGAGGATCGGTGTCAGCATGGCTGGCACGGTGGCTTGATCTATGTGTCCCTCATACACTTAGGTGTTCTGATAGCTAGGTTCCCAAATGATGGAGGCAGGGTATTGCTGGGGGCGGGCTTATGGGTACTATGGCCAGTTTCCCCTTGCCAGTGTTTGGCACACTCTCCTGTTCCTATTGCCTACCTTATGTTAGCCAGGGGGTGATGTCCACCCTCTGCCATCATGGAGCTTCCCCCTCAAGCCTATAAGCCAAAATAAAACCTTTTGTCCCAAAAGCTGCTGTTGGTCGGGTGATTTCTGCCAGCAATGCGAATCTGACTGCACCAGTGGGACAAATGGGTAACCCCAAAATGAAACAGTATGCCTTGCATCTGCTCTCATGCATACACACACGTACACCCCCCTCTCATTCACACACACAGTGCCACAGTGTTTTAGATATTTTTTGTTTATTTTTATTTATTTATTTGAGAGTGACAGACAGAGAGAAGAGAGAGAGAGAATGGGTGCCCCAGGGCCTCCAGCCACGCAAACGAACTCCAGACACGTGCGCCCCCTTGTGCATCTGGCTAACGTGGGACCTGGGGAACCGAGCCTCGAACCGGGGTCCTTAGGCTTCACAGGCAAGCGCTTAACCGCTAAGCCATCTCTCCAGCCCTGGCTTGTGAGCTCTCAGGAAACCACCTGGTAACTTCACTCCAGCAGCACTCAGGACATTTCAAATGAACTGGGCCCCAGGACTCAACTTGAGAAGCAGACCGCCCAGGACTAGATCCTGGCCGTCACTTGCTAGGTAAGTTTGGGCCTCATCTCCAAAATGGATATTCTGACATCAGTGAGGGTACTGTCAGGATTAAATGGCGTATGAAAACTGCTTTGCAGAGCTGAGGAGATGGCTTAGTGGATAAGGTACTTGCTATGCAAGCAAGAGGCCCACCATCCATTCTGCACATCTGTAATCCAGCACTGGAGAGGCAGAGACAGGAGGGTCCTTGAGACTTACCAGCTAGCTAGTCTGCTCCAATCAGGGAGATCTAGGTTTAGCAAGAGACCCTCTCTCCAAAGGAAGACACCTGACCTCTGACCTCCAAAGGCACACACACATGCATGACCATCTGCACACACGTGTACCCCCACATATATGATACACACATATATATCTGCATACATACTACACACACACAAAAGAAACAAATTTGTTTTATATACATTACATGTTAGGTAAAGCCATACTGCAGTGACTCTACAGCTTTGCATCATCGTAGCTTATTTTATTTATTTATTTGAGAGAGAGGCAGAGAGAGAGAGAGAGAGAGAGAGAGAAAGTGAGAGAATGGGCACGCCACGGCCTTTAGCCACTGCAAATGAACTCTGGACACCTTGCGCCGGTCCTGGGGAATCAAACCTGGGTCCTTTGGCTTTGCAGGCAAACGTCTTAACCACTAAGCCATCTCTCCAGCCCTGTTGTAGCTTTTTTTTTTTTTTTTTTTTTTTTACTTACTCATCCAACCTTCTGAATCCTTTAAGAATGGATACCTCCACCATGAAGGAAGAGGAAGGGCCGAAGAGGAAAGAGAAGGAGGAAGACCTTGTAGTGATCCATAGATTTGAAGTATTTTCCTTGGTGATTGGTACTATTGGAGCACTTCTCCTCCCCCCCCCCCGCCCACATGTCATCAGACATGGTTACTGCAAAAGCTCAGTGAGAGAGACTACACAACGATTAATTACACTGCCAGCTTGAAAGATGGAGAGGTGACACCTGAGGAGACTAAGTGACTCATGCTAGGTCAGACCAGGCTGAGTCAGCCATGGCACCCCAGTGACAAGGCAGCCTTGCCTGGCTTGTCTCTGTGAGGCTGTTGACAACGGTGCCCCTGAGAACCACCCTGTGCTTCGATTGTACCCTGTAGCAGGCTCTGCAGCTGGGTGCTAACGCCTTTTGAACGTGCGTTTCACCAGATGATAATCGTGCCCTTCGTTTATAGCTAAGAATTTCAGAGCCATTTCCTCCAGCGGGCTGCCAGGTTCCGCTCTTGGGCCCACAGGATCTGCTTGCTGCTCTGGTATCTCTCGTCCTGCAGCCCGCTTCTCCATTGCTTCTCAAAGGCAGTGTGTTGACTCTGCTGGCTTTCCCAAGCCCCCCGCCCCCTTTCTCTTCACCAGGCCTAAGCTGCTGGAGGTGGGTGCTGCACAATGAGAAACCCATCTCTGGAAGCACAGAATGTGCATTAGCATCGGCTCCTTAGGAGAGAGCTATTTTTGTTTTTCCATCTTCAAAGGACTGTGTTCCAAAATCGGGGAGACAAGGATCAAGAAGGAGAAGAAAGATTAGCCCGTGTCTCCAGCTCAGAAGAGGGCAAGTCACTGCTCTTTCCCGATGACCATCGTCTCCACCGCCACCGCCCGCTGCCCCCCACTACTGCCCTGGAGCAAGCCCGAGGTGGAGGCAAGCTGTCCTTGGGCAAAAGCACCATGCCCGGAGCTGGAATCTTTCTGTGGGATTTCTCACTGCACACTCCATGAAACAGGGTTGGTTGCCATGGTAACCAGCGGATCACATGCTAGCCCGGCTACTTAGGGGTGTAGGAGAACAGATGAGATTGCATTGGGGGTAGATGCGGCCTATTCTCCCAGCTCCAACACTTCCCCTTAACCAACCTCAGAGGTCTGCCCGTTCATCACCCGCCCGCCCTTGGGGGCGAACAGCTCACATGCATTTGCTTTCATCATGAAATTATCCCAAATGCCCCTCAGAGAGCTTCTGGTTTCAAGCTCCTTTTCCTCGCCCCTCTTCCCCAGCCCCTTCCCTTCCCTGGGCCCTCTGCCCATCACAAGCGGAGTGTGGCAATTAAATAGCTGAATGGCGTGGGAGGGGAGGAGCATGCAGCCTACACCATTTGAATAACCACTTATTCTAAATTCCAAGGACGGCCTGACTTGGGGAATTTTGAAGCTGCGATACAATCCCGGACATCATGCCTTCTGGGGATGGAGGAGAGAATATGGTCTCTCTCAGGTCCTAAAGACAGCAACAGCCTGGGTGGAGGGGATGGGTGGTCTGTGGGCCCTCAGCCTCGGAGTTGTGGCATTAAGTGCACTCTGACCATCTTTGATAGGGAATCGTGGGTATGCCCCCCCAAAGGACTGCCTTCCAACAAAGAGACTGGCTAGGCCTAGAGAAAGCTTTCAAACAAGAAGCTTTCTGTAGTGCACCCCCCCCCAACACACACACTTCCTTATAGTCTTGGGCTCAGTTAGCAGTTACGTGCCTCCCTGCTGGGAGAACCTGGTGAGTGGAAGCACCTTAACACTTTGAGAGCAGCCCCAACTCCACACATCTGTTGCTGGCAGTTTCGAATTGCCCGCTTCTGTGGGTTCAGGTCCATTAGCATCTTCCCAGTTCCATCAGATTTTCTTGGTGGCAGAGGCAGCATTCGGTAATGGAAACAGACCACAGTTGGCAAAGGCTGGATGTGAGAGGGCATCTGCCCTGGCTATTGCTAGGTTGCTCAAAGAACTTTCTTCGGAGCCCCTCCCTCAAAAAGAACGGTATTTAACCCCTCTCTTAGCCAAAGAGTACTGAGTGCTTAAGAAGGGTTACGTACATCAAATTCTCCCTAATTTTTAAATATATTTTTTTATGTTTTTAATTAATTAATTAAATATTATTATGATGATTTTGGTTTTTCCAGGTACAGTTGCACTCCAGTCCAGGCTGACCTGGAATTCACTATGGAGTCTCAGGGTGGCCTCAAACTCACAGCAATTCTCCTACCTCTGCCTCCCAAGTGCTGGGATTAAAGGTGTGAGCCACTATGCATGACTTAATTTATTACTTTTTTATTGAGACTGAGAGCGGGAGAGAGAGAATGGACATATCAGGGCCTCTAGCCACTGCAAACAAATTCCAGACACATGCATGCACCACCTCGTGCGTCTAGCTTATGTGGGTCCTGGAGAATTGAACCTGGGTCCTCGGGCTTCACAGGCAAGTGCCTTCACTGCTAAGCCATCTCTCCAGTCCCAATTCTCCATAAATTAATAATGCTTATCCCACTTAAATATGCTGACTTTACTCTCCGTTGGAGAATATGTTCTGCTTTTTCAGCAGGTAGCGGCCTGAGGAGATAAACTACTCCTTACACTTCAGCCAAGCCACAGCTGAAACCACAGAGGAATTGGGGAGACAAGCAAGAGGGCTGCTTCTATGCTGAACTTGATAATCAGCCCAGGGTGAAGGAGACAGACCCTGAGGATACTCAACACCTACCAAAGCAGAGATCCAGAGGCTTCTAAGAGCTCATCACTGAAGTAGACTTAAAACTCACCCATGATGGCTCAGGGAATTTTGTAGAAGAGGGGGTAGAAAGATTGTAACAGCCATAGGTTGAGATATCATGCGCAGAGGCATTCCCTCCCCTCCAAAATACCTGCCTGTTGCTCCACAACGCATAAACTACAACCTCATGGGTAATTCCTGCGATCACACTGAGGAGGGTCCCCAGTGGAATGGGGGCAGGGGTGAGGGAAAAGAGGGTACCAACACATGATGATGTATCCATATGAAATATGTTCTAAAAGAAGAAGAAGAAGGAAGAGGAGAAAATGATTAAAAAAAAAAAAAAAAGCAAGGTGTTCACTGGAGCCGTGATAAATGAATGACTCCCCAAATGTAGTTAGCCCTACGAGGCTCCACAGAACAAAGGTCAAGGTGACCAGAGATCTCTAAAGTGAGGAAGGGAGAGAGGATGCAACCTCAGACCTCTGAGGTGTGTGAGGTCCTATCTTGTGAATACAAAAAAAAAAAAAGCTAGAATTTCTAAATGGATCAGATATAACTTCATAGCTATTTATCTCTTCCCTTTCATATGTATTTTGGTATATGTATTATGTATGTAATTGTATAAGATAGTAGTAGATTGAGCTAGGATTAAAAGAATGTACAAACAAGGCCAGGAGTGGTAGCCTTATACCCTTTAATCCCAGCACTCAGGAGGCAGAGGTAGGAGGATTGCTATGATTTCAAGGCCACCCTGAGACTACATAGCGAATTCCATGTCAGCCTGGTCTACAGAAAGACCCTACCTCAAAAAAAAAAAAAAAAAATATATATATATATATACATACATATATATATATGTGTGTGTATGTGTGTGTGTGTGTGTAAAGCCAGATGTGGAAGGGGGCACATATAGCTGAAATTTGTTTGCAGTGGCTAGAGGCCCTGGCACGCACATTTTATCTCTTTCTCTCTCTCTCTCATTTTCCCTCAAATAAAATAATATCTTTAAAAATGTGGGTTTTGACTCGGAAGGCAGAGGTAGGAGGATCACTGTGAGTTCGAGGCCACCCTGAGACTACAGATTGAATTCTTCCAGGTCAGCTCTGAGCTAGAGCGAGGCCTTACCTCAGAAAGCAAAACAAACAAACAAAAAAAGTGGATTTTGGAGTGGAGTTTGAAAATCCTTGCAATGGAGGATCACTGTGAGTTCGAGGCCACCCTGAGACTACAGATTGAATTCTTCCAGGTCAGCTCTGAGCTAGAGTGAGGCCTTACCTCAGAAAGCAAAATAAACAAAAAAAGTGGGTTTTGGAGTGGAGTTTGAAAATCCTTGCAATGGGCTGGAGAGATGGCTTAGTGGTTAAGTGCTTGCCTGTGAAGCTTAAGGACCCCGTTTCGAGGCTCGGTTCCCCAGGACCCACATTAGCCAGATGCATAAGGGGGCGCACGCATCTGCAGTTCGTTTGCAGTGGCTGGAAGCCCTGGCGCGCCTGTTCTCAATCTCTCTCTCTCTGTCTCTTTCTCTCTCTCTGTCACTCTCAAATAAATAATAAAAAATGAACAAAAATAATCAAAAAAAAAAAAAGAAAATCCTTGCAATGTGTCATATATCCTACAAATGTATATACTTGTTTGAATAAAGGACAGGGATGTCCTTTAACAACACTCTGGTTTTTCCATGAGGCAGTACTCCAGTTTATGGCAGTATCAGAGCATGGAAGGACACTTTAGTGACCACACAGTGGTCAGTCAGTCAGTGACCCTACTAACAGCTGAGCTCCCAGCTCTAAACGTGTGTCAACTTTGTAGGGCGGGAGGAGTCCAGCCATTCCCTGCACCCCAAATGTCCCCTTCCTCTTTACAGTCCAGAGTCGTCTGTCAAGGTCAACTTCAAAGCTCTCTGTTCTGCAGAAGTCTTCCTGGTCCAGCAAGGCAGCTGTGTCAGGGTAGTCTGCTTCTTGTTGAGCTGTCCCTTTGCATTTCATTCTCTTCCCTAAGACATGTCGACAGTATTCCTTCTCTTTGTGCTGTTCTGTGAACTCTTCATCTCTCTCCATGACCGCCTCTGCTCCTCAGGTGAGATCTTCGAGGGCAGAGATCTCTCTCAGGGTGTGACATTGGTGGACTGGTTTTTTTCCTTTGGCGTGTATGTATGTACGCATGTATGGGTGTGTGTGTGGACTCATGTGTGCCACGGTGCATGCATAGAGACAAGAGGACATGTCCAGGTGTCAGCTCTCACTTTCCACTTTGTTTGAGGCAGGGACTCTCATTCATCTCTCCAACAAGATCTCTGGCCCATAAGCTTCAGGCTGATTCTTCTGTCTCCGCCTCCCTTAGCACAGGCATGCTGGTATTATAGACGATCGCCACAGGACCTGGTTATATGTGGGCTCTAGGGATCCAAACTCAGATTCTCGTGCTTGCACGGCAAGTACTTTATCCACCGAGCTATTCCCCTTCCCATTTATTTGAGGTAGGGTCTAACTCTAGCTCAGGTTGACCTGGATGGAACTCACTTTGTGCCTAGGCTGACCCCAAACCCATAGCAATCCTCTTATCTCAGCTTCCCAAGTGCTGGGATTATAAGTGTGAGTTACCACATTCAGATGCCTTGCTTGATAATTTAATAAATGTTTGACTGAGTGACTTCATGAGCAGACAGAGGGGCTACACACTTGCCAGAGACCAAGTCTTTTCTCCAGCATTCATTTCTCCAGCATGCACTCGCTCCTTTATTCAAAATTTGAGTTCCTCAGGGTGGGAGAGACGGCTTAGTGGTTAAGGCGCATGCCTGAAAAGCCTAAGGACCCATGTTCAATCTCTCTCCAGATCCCACTTAAGTCCAATGCACAAAGGTGAGGCAAGAACAAGGTCGCACATGTGCACTAGGTGGCACAAGTGTCTGGAGTTCAATTGCAGTGGCTGAGGCCCTGGTGTGCCAGTTCTCTCTCTCTCTCTTGCTTACTCTGAAATTTTTTTTTTTTTTTGAGTTCCTGTTATCTTCTAGACAACCTGCTAGATGGTGGCAAATAGTAAACAGAATGCACAAGGCCCCTGCCCTCACAGAGCTCACATCTGAATAGCAGAGACTACAGATAAACAGTTGAAAAAGAAGCAAACATAGCCGGGTGTGGTGGCACAGACCTTTAATCCCAGCACTTGGGAGGCAGAGGTAGGAGGATCGCTGTGAGTTCGAGGCCACCCTGAGATTACATAGTGAATTCTGGGCCATCCTGGGCTAGAGTGAGACCCTACCTGGGGTGGGGGGAGAGGGAAAGGGAGGAAGAAAGGAAGAAAAGAAAAAGAAGCAAACAAGATAAACTTTCACAAGACCTAAGTGAGGTCAGGAGAAGAGATTGAGTAAAGGAAAGGTGGAGGGAGGGCTAATCAAAATCTAAGAGGATGCAAATAAATCACATGGAAACCTACCTTTTTGGACAATGGAACACACAGGAGCCATAGATTGTTACTAGAAAATTTTCAGTGCCAGGGATGGGATGCCTTCCAGTGAGTTGTTGGCCAGGGAGGTCCCTGATGCCCCCAAAACATTACAGGCCATTGCCAACCCTATTGCTGAAGACACCACATACTTGGGCTTGACGAGGTCACTGAGAAATCCTGCTGGAGCTGAGCTGAAAACCTCCTCCATGTAGACCAGCTGACAGAAAGTAGGAAAAAGCCACACTGCATGCAGTTAAATGGGAGAAAGAGAAATCACCAGTGAAGATACTCAACAGTGGATACTATAAACCTTATATTTGGCCAGCCAGGCTAAATGAGCCAACAGGTACAATAGTGGCACATCTGTTATGGGGGAAACCAATCACCCTCTAATTTGACTATAGGCCTGCTCCATGGGAGGGAATACATCCCTGATACTGAAAACCTAAAACAGGGGTAGTCATGAGCCCTAGGGGTGTAATGTCTGCTGCTGTCTGGCTAAATGTATATACTATGCTTATTAAACTGCCCAGTAAGTACTTCTCTTAATGTTCATATGCATGTATTAATGATACTCTCACTTTGGGTTAGAGAAGCTTCTCTTTTCAGATGGCAGTGACCTTGGGGTGACTCAGAAGGCATCATGGTACTGAGCAGAAGTGACAGAGGAGTGCTCAGCACTGCAATATTTCTATCACAGCTTCCAAGGCTCAGGGTCCATTGCTGAAGAGGTGGTGGAAAGAATGTAAGAGCCAAAGGAAGGGTAGGACTCCTTACAACATGCTTCCCCCAGACACAAAATGGCCTGGATATCCATGACCTCATCCTGACACTACCTACACAAGACCATCATAATAGGAGCTAAAGATCACGACATCACAATAAAAGAGAGTCTGATTGAGAGGGGTAGGGGATATGATGGAGAGTGGAGTTTCAAAGGGGAAAGTATGGGGAGGGGGTAATTACCATGGGATATTGTTTACAATTATAGAAGTTGTCAATAAAAGAAAAAGAAAAAAAAAAAGACAAACCTTCACATTCCAATGTGTTTTATGATGGAAAAGCCCAAGGGGCCTGGAGGCAACAGTGGCTTACTTCAGATGGGTGGCAGGGAAAGCCTCACTGGAGACATGTGTTAGCTTTCTGCTATTATAATGTTATAAAGTTATATGTGAGATAATCAACCTAGTGAAGGTTTAGACTCCAGTCTGAGATCAGTTGGCCTTACTGCCTTGAGCCTGAGATGAGGCAGCACCCCTGCTGGGACTGGGTAGTGAACCCAAGCCACTCACCCATGGCCCAGAAGCCCAAAGGAGAAGAAGAAGAAGGACCTGGGACCCACAACCCCAGTGGTCTAAAGATATCCCACTAGGGCCCACCTCTCCAAGTCTCTACCACTATCCATAGGAGCCACCCTGGCTACCAAAACTTTAGCCCAGGGGCCTTTGGAGAACGTGACATTTAAGATCCAGACTAGAGCAAGATGAGAATGAACTAGCCAAAGGGCAGGTTGAGAGATGGTGGAGCACAAACACAGCAAAAGGCCCATCTCTTCCTAGATCTGGCTTTTTTTTTTTTTTTTTTTTTTCTGATCAAGGCTCAGATTTATTCAGCAGACATAGCTTATATGCAGAAGATAGAACTTTCTTGACAATGCCTATGTGCCTAAGGTCAGCTTCACCAGGGTCATATGTTAATGCCTCTGTATCTGATGCCCACTCCACCTAGGCTATATACTAAGCAATGCCTTA
This sequence comes from Jaculus jaculus, assembly GCF_020740685.1. NCBI lineage: Eukaryota > Metazoa > Chordata > Mammalia > Rodentia > Dipodidae > Jaculus > Jaculus jaculus. The sequence continues at coordinate 171,896,702 of NC_059103.1, read as the reverse complement.
GTATCAGGCGCCTTATCGATAAGGCCTTTGTATTAAGAGATTAGGAGATTAGAGATCACCCTTAGTTCCCCAGGTCAAAGAGCTCCTTTGTATTAAGAGATAAGAGAACACCCTTAGCTCCCAAGGTCAAAGAGCAGCTACAGATCATGAGATCTCCTTTGTATTAAGAGATAAGAGAACACCTTTAGCTCCCAAGGTCAAAGAGCAGCTGCGGCTCCCGACATCTCCCCCTTCTTTATTTATTAAAAGAAACGACTGTGCCTGTCTTAGGTTGTCAGAGACAGAAGAACATCCTTACCTGTCATTGGACAAACGTCGTATAGGGCTGGCTTTAAAAAAAAAAATTATTATTAGTTATGTACACAGTGTGTAAGCAACCATGTTGGCACCATCGTTAGCCTCCTCCTTGTCCCTCTCCCCTCCACAGGGACTCTCCTCACTGGGGATTGTGGGTTGTGCATTGTGGGGTTAGCCATCAGTTATGGGGAAGAGGCAACGTCTCTGTGCATAACGTCCTAACTTGTGGCTCTAACAATCTTTACACCCCCTCTTCTGCAAATTTCCTCAAGCCATGCTGGGTTCGTTTCAGGTCTACTTCAGTGATGAGGTCTTGGGAACTTCTGTGTCTCTGGATTCTCTTGTTTGGTAGGAATTGAGTGTTGTTTGTGTCTATTTCCCTCACCCTTGTGCTGGTATCAGGTTCACCAAGAAAGCAGCACTCTTGGTAATTTTTCCAGTTGCTCTATGGTTTCAGCTGGGCCCCTGGTGAGGTGCAATGGGCTGAATCTCTCCTCAGGATCTGTGTACATCTGAAAAAGAGCAAATTCTCCAACAGAGAGTGAAGTCAGCACCAGATAAATGGGATAACCATTATTATTTTAGGGCTTGCTTCTTTCATCTAGAAATAGGATAATTGCCCCCTCCTCACACCTGCGGGGTCTAAAAGCACTGAAGTACTCAGCATGGTTCAGGGTCCTGAGAAAACACACACTACATATGGACTCCTATCACTTACAAGTTGTGGTTTTGATTCAGGTGTCCATCATAAACTTGGGTGTTCTGAATGCTAGGTCCCCAGCTGGTGGCATTTGGGAATTGGAGCCTCCTGGAGACTGTGTATTTTGGGGCAGGCTTATGGGTGTTATGGCAAGCTTCCTCTTGCCAGTGTTTGGCACACTCTTCTCTTGCTGCTGTTCATCTGATGTTGGCCAGGAGTTGATGTCCACCCTCTGCTCATGCCATCATTTTCCTTGCCATCATGGAGCTTCCCCTCAAGTCTATAAGCCAAAATAAACCCTTTTTCCCCACAAACTGCTCTTGGTCAGGTGTTTTCTTCCTGGAATGCAAACACAACTGCAGCACAAGACGTGATGTAGAAAGGACATGAGGGCCGAGTCGTACCAGCTCTCTCTAACCTCTATGTCCTAGTCTAAGTTCTCCAAGCCACCTGTTAAATAGTCCATTCCAGAATGGTCCTGACTCTGGTCTACAGGCCCCAACAATCACAGTAAAGTGAGAGTCAAAACCTTATGAGAATGATGGGGGAGCAAATCAGGCGTGACACGATGGTAGGAAGGTGTGCTTAGTGGTAATTGAACTCATGGCTTCTTCATACTTTCCTATGTCTCCCACACTGGCTGTCCAACAGCCCAGCAGCTGGTTTGCCAAGGGCACTACCTAAAGCAAAGCCTGGAACAAGCTCAACTGGAACCAGCCCAAGACCTTGGACCCAATGCTGCCTGACAGCGAGGTAGTAAGGAAGGAAGGGACAGCATAAAATCGAAGTCGGATCCAAGTCTGCTGCCATCTGGTTCTGGGCCCAGTGGGCCCCCCGGTGTGTCTGCAGCCTGGCAGGTGGGAACAATCTGGGCTTCCTGAGAGGATAGGAAAGATGGTCTGTGGAGGAACAAGGAATTGGGTGCCTCTCACGTTCAGCCTCCTCTGTCTGCTAGGCACGCAGGAGGAACTTGCACTTGTAACAACAGCAAACAAATATTCTATCTCAGGGACAAAGTCCTGCACCTGTGTTTCTCTAATCAGGTGTGTGTGTGTGTGTGTGTGTGTGTGTGTATGGATACACAGGTCCCCATTCACATGTCTGTGCCACTGAGTGATGACAAATGGCCCTGGCTTCTCTGACAGATAGGGCAATTTTATGTATTCATAAGTCTGGCCGAACGTATTTTATGTATTCCTGAGTCTGGCCTTAAATGGCAACATAAGCATCTTGTTTGAACAAGGTCTTAATTACAGAGACCTTTATCCGACAAACATGCCAATAATTTACCCCAGGGGTGACTCAGCAGTAATCCTGCCAGGATTCCAGAGAAAGCCCTATGCGGGCTGACGTCACGTCTCTTCAGCTCGGACACTGCCATGGCTCCACCCCCACTGGGTGCGGCATGCACCTCCTCCCCAGAGCCACAGTTCCATCTGTGGGGCCTTTAGTCGCCATCTGCATTGTGACGAGCACGTCTTTTATCATTTAAACAGCCTTCCCATGTCCAGTGTTGCTCATCTAAGCCCTTCACATTTAATAACTCGATAGAGAAAGGAAGGCGCCGAAGGAAGCCTAGCGGCTGGTGAGTTACGTATTCACAAATCGTGAGCTGGGTCTGCAGAATGTCTCCAGCATCCCAAATTGGATATTTGATCTCTGCGTCCCATGAATATTTATACTTGGCGGTCAAATGATTGATTTAATTTGATCACTGAAAATTGAGGTGTCTGTCTAGACTTGCTACGATGCGGTAAGTGGCAAGTTTGCAATATGGACAGAATGCGGCTCAAATGTGAGGTACCTGGGATGTGTTGGGCCAGTGCTTTGCTTTGCCTAGTCCCGACTCACCCACCTCTTCCTTTGTCTTTTTATAAGATATATCTTATTTATTTATTTGAGAGAAAGAGGCAGAGAGAGAGAGAGAGAGGATGGGCGCACCAGGGCCTCCAGCCACTGCAAACAAACTCCAGACGTGTGCGCCCCCTTGTGCATCTGGCTAACGTGGGTTCTGGAGAATCGATCTGGAATCCTTCAGTTTTGCAGGCAAACGCCTTAACCACTAAGCCATCTCTCCAGCCCTTCTTCCTTTTTCTTGATCAATAAAAATGAGACAAGTGTTCATAGAAGGCACTCTTACTTTCACCTTAACTAGTTTTGGTTTCCTTATGACTTCTGGCTCAACATGTCATCCACCTTTTTTTTTTTTTTTTTTGGTCTTGTTTTGTTTTTTGAGGTAGAGTCTCACTCTAGCCCAGGCTGACCTGGAAATCACTCTGTAGTCTCAGGGTGGCCTCAAACTCATGGCAGTCCTCCTATCTCTGCCTCCCAAGTGCTGGGATTCAAGGCATGTGCCACCACAACCGGCCCGATCTATTTTGTTTTTGTTTTTATTTTTTTGGCTTTTTGAGGTAGGGTCTCACACTAGTCCAAGATGACCTGGAACTCACTATAGAGTCTCAGGGTGGCCTCGAACTCACGGCAATCCACCTACCTCTGCCTCCCAAGTGCTGGGATTAAAGGTGTGCACCACCACGCCCAGCATATTTTGAAGAGTGGTTGAAAGAGATCTGAGTTGAGGAGAGTTCTCATTTAAAAAAAAAAAAAATTGCTGGCTGATAGAGACCCCAGAAATAGATTGCTCCCTTATTTTCTGCCTCTAGATGCTGTTATGATGCAAAGGATGCTTGTAGCTAGTTTGTAAGCATGAGGAGAGGTCACTGGAAAAAATGGTCCAAGCCTAGGGCTTGATGGTGTTGACGCTTTACTGCTAAACCCAAGCTAGATCTATCCTGCCCCTAGACTCTGTAAGATGAGGCATTTCTTCATTTAAGCTGGTTGGCTCAAGGCTGTTCCATACACGCTGGAAACATTACTACACGGGGCAATGACTGTCAAGCTTTTTGGCCATAAACCAAAGCAAGAAATATGTTTACTCTCTGTGTAATTTAGGATTTATATGCAGCACATTCCAAAGTGCTCTATTCTATTTCATTTAAAAGAAAAATTCAGGTCATGGCCCACTGAAGTGATTCCAAAGCTCACTAATGGGGTCACGACCCACATTTCAGAGAATATTAAAGTAACAGGGGATATAAACTACTGTGATATCATAGAAAGCATAAAATGGCAGCAGAAGATATGACGATGAAGTTTCCTCAGGAAGGGATGGTCATTTTGAGTTGGCACAGCAGGAGAAGTTTTAAGAAAGGGCTGAAAGTTGGGAAGCATCCGTATTTGTAGCCAGGGAAGAAGATGGGGAGCTGGGGGGTTCATGGAACGAGAACAAAGGTCAGGTGGCAGGAAGTACCTGTGAGCACATCTGGCCAGAGGTTGAGTATGGCAAGCACTGAATCGGACAAGGTCATGTGCAACCTTGAGGAACAGGCAAATGGGAGGCTGTTTGTACAAGTCGCTGGGAAGCGGGGCTAGGACATTGAACATGGAGGCAGCGTAGCAGCTGAAAGATGGCTCAGGTCCGTATCTTATCAGACACTCCAACTGACAGAGCTTCAGGCTGGAGGGGATGAGAAACCCTGGGCCTTCCAGAGGTCAACTTCTTCTCTGTCACCACTTTGCCCACAGCCACTGCAGAGCTGTCACACGGTGGGGGTTCTCATGGGTGTTGAACACACAGCAGGCTGGTCTTTCCAAGAATGTCACCTGGGGCTGGAGAGATGGCTTAGCCATCTCTTAGTTAGGGTGTTTGCCTGCAAAGCCAAAGGACCCAGGCTTGATTCCCTAGTACCCACAAAATGCAAAAAGTGGCCCACACGTCTGGAGTACATTTGCAGCGGCTAGAGGCTCTGCCATGCTCATTCTCTCTGTCTGTCTCTCTTCTATCTCTGTCTGCTTGCAAATAAATCAAAATAAAAGGAAAATCAAAACGATGTTGTCTGGTAGCCCAGAATGTAAATGAACAGTGTTGATGCTGTGACAGCCCCCAAGTGAAACCAAGCGTGAGTGGGCCAGAGTAGCTGATGTTCACTCAGAAAAGCCAACGTTCCCTTACTTCTCATTGTTCTTGCTCCCACCTGCTCGCCTTCTAAAGTATTCATATGCTGTTAGTTCCAGACCCAAAAGGTGGGTGGAGCCGTGTTTCTTGGCACCTCTAATAAAAAAAAAAAAATCGTGGAGGAGGATTTGAAATCACTGGTTAAATCGGGTGTTTGCGCTATCTGTGGATTTTAATTATTTGTGTCGTTCTTTCCTACTTTCTCCCTGAAAAGCAAAAGTTGACTCTCTTGATGGGCATTCATCAGAACTCATCTATGACTTCTTTCTTATCGGGCCCACTGGCCTCTGGAAGTAGAAAATCAGAGTGGAATTTTACTGGAGTCCACACACTGAAGAGTAGAAACGTTTGGAGAATTCTCAGTGGATCCTAGCTGATTGTTTCCCCCTCCTTTCAAGCAAGTGCCTGTAATCGCTGAGCCATCTCCTCAGCCCATCCTGTCCCTTCACATTAGTGACAGGTTTTGAATAAGACTGAGGGATCAGATTTCTGGAACACCATTTTTGTCCTGACAGTTGTCACTCTGGGCTTTGGAGAAATATTCCTTCCTTTGTGCTCTCTTGGATCCATATGGATGATGGCAGCCACATTTGACACCAAAGATTATACAGTCAAGTGATGACTAGCATTAAGATTGTGAATTCAGGCTAGAGAGATGTCTTAGCAGTTAAGGCACTAGTCTGTGAAGCCTAAAGACCCAGGTTCAACTCCCCAGAACCCCACATAAGCCAGATGCACATGGTGGTCCATGCTTTGGGAGTTCATTTGCAGTGGTTAGAGGCCCTGGTGCACCCATTCTCTCTCTCTAATAAATAAATAAAAACTAAAAGTGGCTAGAGGCCCTGGTGCATCCATTCTCTCTCTCTCTCTAATAAACAAAAAAAGAAGTAGGGCTGGAGAGATGGCTTAGTGGTTAAGGCACTTGCCTATGAAGCCTAAGGACCCATGTTCTATCTCTCTCCAGATTCCATGTAAGCCTGATGCACAAAGGTGATACAAGCGCAAGGTCACATAAATGCATGAGGTGGCACAAGTATCTGAAGTTTGACTGTGGTGGCTGAGGCCCTGGCATGCCATTCCCTTCTCCCTCTCTCTCTCTTTCTCTGTCTCTTGCTCTCATTCTCATTCTCTCTAAAAAATAAAACTTAAAAAAAAAATAAAAGTAGGGGCTGGAAAGATAGCATAGTGGTTAACACACTTGTCTGCAAAGCTAAAGACCCAGGTTTGATTACCCAGGACCCATGAAAGCCATATGCACAAGGTGGTGTATGCATCTGGAGTTCATTTACAGTGGCCAAAGGCTTTGGAGCACCAATTCTCTACCTGCCTCTTTCTCTCTCTTCTTCCCCCTTGTATAAATCAATAAAAATAAATTATAAAAATTTTTAAAATTCACTTAACAAAACTTTTATTTATTTATTTTAATATAGACACATATATATGTATATGTATGTATGTATATATATGTGTGTATGTATATATATATATATATATATTATTGACAACTTCTATACTTATAGACTACAAACCATGGTATTTCCCTCCCCTCCCCCACTTTCTCCTTCATAACTCTGCTCTCCATCATATCCCCTCCCTCTCTCCATTAGTCTCTCTTTTAATTTGATGTCATCATCTTTTTCTCCTATTATGAGGGCCTTGTGTGGGTATTGCTAGGCGTTGTGAGGTCATGGATATGGAGGCCAATTTCTGTCCTGACAGTTGTATGTAGGGAGTGGAACCCTTCCTTTGGTTCTTACATTCTTTCCACCACCTCTTCTGCAATGGACCCTGAGCCTTGGAGGGTGTGAGATGTTTCAGTTCTGGACACTCCTCCATCCCTTCTTCTCTGCACTATGTTGCCTTTTGGGTCATCCCAGTGGTCATTGCCATCTGAAAAAAAGAAGCTTATCTAACCAGAAGTGAGAGTAGCATTCCTATAAGAATATGAACATTAAGTGTAGTGCTTTCAAGGCAATTTGGTGAGAATAGTATATGCATTTATCCAGACAAGAGCAGGCTTTATACCCCTAAGGCTCATGACCTCCCCTGCCATAGGATTTTGATTAGGTTTTCAGTACCAGGCAGGTATTCCCTCCCATAGAACAGGCCTCCAGTCCAATTAAAGAGCAGTTGGTTTCCCCCAGAGCAGACATGCCACTATTGCACTCATTCAGTCATTTGGCCTGTCTGGCCAAACTTCAGGCTTCCAGTGTCCACTGTGATGACTTCTGTCTCCCAGAAGGCTGCATACAGTGCAGCTTTTTCCAGCTTTCAGCTGCCTGGGCTACAGGGAGAAAGTTTTCTGCTCAGCACTAGCTTGATTTCTCAGTGACTTTGCCACTCAGGCATATGAAGTCTTCAGCAATAGGGTCTTACCATCTCTTTCTCATGGGAAGCCAAGGGCCTTGGTAATAGCCTGTAATGTTTTGGAGGCAACTGGCACCACCCTGGCCAACAACTCACTGGAAGGTTTCCCATCCATGGCACTGAAAATTTTCTAGTAACAATCTATGGCTTCTGGGTGTGCCATTGTTCAAGAAAGTAGATTTTCATATGTCTTATTCAGAATATCTTGAATTTTGATTGACCCCCGCCCCCCAACCCTTCTTTTTATACAATCTCTTCCCCGACCTCGCTTAGGCCTTTCCCCTCCCTGTAATCTGTTCTTCTACCTACATATATACAATACCATCCCCTTAAGACCTTCCTTCTTCTCCATCCCTTATAGCCTTTTTTTTTTTTTTTAGCTTATGGGCCTCTGCTACTGATTTTTGGTTCCAGCTCACACACAAGTCTACATATTTGTAGCAAATGTTTCTTTTTTTAAAAGATTCTACCTTGGTATCTACATCAAGTGCCTAATTTGGAATTCCTTTTGTAGACTATTTAATACCCCAAGTATAGACTGGAATTAAAACACTAAAGAGAAGTATTATGGTCCAGATTTGAAATATCCCTAATAGCTTCATGTATTGGGGGCTTGGTGGCCAGATTATAGGTTTGGGGGAAATGATTGGATCTTGAGGACTCTAATCAATGGGTTGATCAACTCCCTTGATGGAGTCATAATATGATGGCACTATGGGGAGGAGGTGAAAGTCGGAGGTGAGCCCTAGTTTACTTGGGGGCACATCCTTGAGATCATCTTGCCCTGTCCCGTCCTGCATCCCCTTCCTCTACTTCCTGTCTACCATGAGATGAAGAAGCAATCCACCAACCACATGTTCCCTTCCATAGTAGAGCAACCCCTCTGAAACCATGAGTCAATATAGATAGGTCTTCCCTCCACTGCAGTGTGTCCATATTTAGTGATTACTCTGCAGAAGTGACTCACAGGAAGTGTGAGTGAAGAGGAAAATGGGTACTATTTCTCTCAGCAAGCCCAGAGTCACAGGGCTCCTCTGCTCCCAGGAAAGCTGCTACTCTCACCTCTCCTGTTTGGGGGGCATGGTGGCTCCATCTTCTCAGGCACCTAAAATGTGGTGCCATCCCCAGTGTCCCTTTTTCTTGCCACTCATATGCAGAAAATTGTCAGATCAACTTGTGCCTTTCTGGTTTCCATTGCTCTTTCTCTTTTTAAAATTTTATTTACTTATTTGAGAGAGAGAGAGAGAGAGAATGGGCACACTAGAGCCTCTAGCCACTGCAAACGAACTCCAGATGCGTGTGCCACCTAGTGCACCTGGCTTTATGTGGATTCTGGGGAACGAACCTGGGTCCTTACTCTTTGCAGGCAAGTGCCCTAACTGCTACGCCATCTCTCCAGCCCCATCCACTGTTCTTACTCCTAAGTTCTCTGTGCATCACTGCTGACCTTCCTATGTCTACAGTCTTCTTATTTTCATCTACCTCTTGCTTGGCTACTAGAATAATTTCCTAAATCACAGCTTTAAACAGGTCACTCATTTCCTTCCTAAACTTAGCCAAGTGCCATTTGAGAACTTTTAATACCTGCATCAGTAGCTACTCTCTCATTGCTGGAACAAAATACCTGACCAGAAGCAGCTTAGGGAAGAAAACAGTCTAACTTGATTCACAGTCCCAAATAGTAAATTCATCGTGCCAGGAAAGGCATGGCAGACCAGAGCAGGAAACCTGCATCCCATCCCACACTGGAAAAGAGGAAGCAGAGAAGAATAGCAAGCAGGACCAGCTAACCCTAACCTTTAAGCCCCGCCCCCAGTGACCCACTTTATCCAGCAGGGCTCCTTTTCCTGAAGGTTCCACAACCTTCCCAAACAGCACCACCAGCTGGGGACCAAGGGTTCCAACACCTGAGCCTATGGGGAACAGTTCACATTTAACTCCCTCCCACCCACCCATTCCTCCAGTCCCAAATCCAAAACTATGTATCACTCTTGTGTTTTCTCTGGTTCTGGTTCATGACTCACAGTGGTCACCTGAAACAGCTCCTAGGACTTAATCATGAAGCATTTCTTAGATTATGTTGTAGATTTTTGGGTTCCAAAGCACCCACTAAAATATAAGCTTCATGCGCTGGGCTTTTCTATCAATATCTACCACAAGACCAGGCCCCTGATTTGTTTCCAGTAAATACTAGATGGATGAAACAATGACTAAATGAAGATGTCATAAGTCAGAGATTCTGGTTCTGAATGGAACCTATACTAATCATGTCAACTTTCTGCTAAAATATCTGCTTAGGATGTAATAATATGCTAACTCATAACCTTGCCCCAACGTTAAACAATTGGAAAAATCCACTGCACAAATTTGGAAGAAATGTAGGGTCATTTTTTTATTTTTAAAATTTATTATTATTACATAATATTATTTATTTATTTGACAGAGAAAGGGCGGGGGGGGGGGGGAGAAAATGGGCATGCCAGGGCCTCCAGCCACTGCAAATGAACTCCAGACGCGTGTGTCCTCTTGTGCATCTGGCTAATGTGGGTCCTGGGGAATTGAACCTGGGTCCTTTGGCTTTGCAGGCAAATGCCTTAACGGCTAAGCCATCCCTCCAGCCCATGTACAGTCATTTTAAATCCTGTAAGGCCACCTTGGGAATAAAACTCAGGAACTATGCATGCATCTTTGATTCCTATGCAATAAGCCCTGGGGGCACCAAGGAAAGAGGCCTACACCTTTTCTTCTCCCTGGATGTTGACCTCCAGCTCAGAGATCCAGGATCCTGATCTGCCAAGCACTAAGGAATCCATCCCTTGTTTCTTGGGTCTGTTCACGATGCAGCATCCTATTTTCTCCTCTTTCACCTCAACGGCAGTTCGTCCCTTTCCATATCCATTTAGAAACTTCCAGTCGTTTTTTAATAAATTCCTCAGTAACAACGCAGAAAGTTGAGAACACATGTGCAGGGTGGAGGTGGAGGGTGGTTAGACATAGGCTGTAGGCTGGTGGTGGGTGGTCAGTGTTGGGGGAAGTATAGTTCTGACAAAACTGATGTTGCTGATAAAAGACACAGGAAGTATCCTGATAACAGTATGCTCTCCAACAGAAGGAGGGAGGGAGGGAGGGAAAAGAAGGGAGGGGGAGACAGAGAGAGGGTGAGGGAGGAGAAAGAGAAAGCTCACATCTCATGTATTTGGAATGTCAAGTAGCTAAATTCCAGATGTAGGAGAATCTCTGCCTCGCTGCTGTAAACCCACGCTAAAGGAAGACGTACTTGGTAGACATTATGCTCTCTGTACCTGTCTTTAGATGCACATTTGAGGAGTGGATCCCATCAACATCCAAATGGGGAATCAACAGAAAGGTACATACATTGTATCTTTTAACAACCAGTAGGTTGGAACAGATTTTTTTTTCTTGCCAAGTTATATTCTAGAATCCTGCAGATGAAAGAAAATGGAATGTCATCTCGAAGTCCAGAGGAAGAGCATATTTCTGAAAATTATATACTTAAAGAACCAGAAGAGATTTCTAGAAAAGGTGTTTTGCGTTTGCATTAGAATATAAGAGGGTGTGGCCTTTTATGAACAATGGGGTTTTCTCTTTATGGGAAAAGAACAGGTCGAGAAGAAATGAGAATGAAGTCATGAGTTACTGTGGGGAAATCAAAAACACAAGGGGCAGAGAACACCTCAGATGTGCTGATGGCCCTGAGGAAGGAACAAGGGAGGCTGGAACAGAGGCAGTAGGCAGACATCAGCCTTCATCTTACCAGATTACCATAAGCTTTGCCTGTGGTCTATTTGTTCAGTAAATGGTAAGTGCCTGCTGCCGAACAGGCTTTGTATAATAGGTCAAGATGAAATGGGAGGGCCAGTGGGTACAGAGGCTGCCCTCTCTCTGTGATCCCCTCAACACCCTGTCCCTCACTCTATGGCCACTGTAACCATCCATTGTTTGCAAACTGTCAACATGTATCTGACCCTCAAAATTAAGTAGGGTTGCAGAGTACAGGATGCTCACTTGCTCCGGGCTGTCATTCCCAGGGTCCAATACAGAAGCCATTGCTTAAACAAATAATCGAGGGAACAAAGAAGGCTGACTAACAGCAAAGGCTTCTTGGACAACAACAGTTCAAAAATCATCTCATTCTAGAACCATCTGGTGTCGATTTTCTGCTCACACTCCAAAAGGTGTCTTCAGTGGAAATTCGACCATTGCAGATGTGTGATTACCCGGTATTTCCTGCCACGTGTTTATTTCCTTCACGTATATGCATTCAAAAACAATTTCTAATAACTTGCTGTCATAGCTTTTCTCCTAATTTTATAAGCAACGCAAAGCCCATTTGTATATAGGGAAGTATAAAGGAATTCCTGCCATACTTAAAAGAGTACTTACGGAGGTCACCACTCCATGCAGGGGGTGTGGGGATGACCGTGTATTCTGATCATAGCCAGGCCCACCTTGAGCACTTGGAAACACAAGGCACGTACCACACACTTCATCATAAATACTTGTCAAACGAATGGCCACAGGATGCTTGCCGGGCCAAGCACGTAAGTTTGCCAGGTACCCCTAAGATGCAACCAAGGCATGCCTTCATGACCACAGCAGTCCTGGAACCTAGCGCCATCTCTACTCAGAGGACTGCCAGGGCCTCTGGGCCTTGTGGCTGCCAGACATTTCTTCTGCACGTGGGCCTTCTAGGCTTAGGTCTGCTTTTAATCAGACAAGGTTTCGCCAGGCCCCGGGGTCCGTGGAGGCCACAGCACTCTATGTGAACTTGACAGACCTGGTTTCTTTGGAATTCCCCACGTTACAGCATACACTTGCGAGAAAACCACTATCCCTTTTATCTTAAAGGAAGGGAATTCTAGTGGCTCGATGTGTCAACCACTTCATTTTTAAAAAAATTTTTATTAGCATTTTCCATGATTATAAAAAAATATCCCATGGTAATTCCCTCCGTCCCCCCACCACTTTCCCCTTTGAAATTCCATTCTCCATCATATTACCTCCCCATATCAATCATTGTACTTACATATATACAATATCAATCTATTCAGTACTCTCCTCCCCACTTCATATTTTTAATATCTTGGTGCTTTTAGCCACAGCAGTAGAGACCTGTCAGAGCCTGTCCCAGATGCCCATGTAACTGAGGCTTAAACTGGAGTTTATTTTTCTCTGCACATTTATGCTGCCATCTGGGGAGATGGCTGAGCTCAGGCCATCTAGCCAAAACGATGGAGAGCTCCAGGTCCAGTGAGAGACTTTGTCTCAGATAAGGCAGTCGAGTGATAGAAGAGGAACCCATGATGTCGTCCTCTGGTCTTAACACCCACGCAAGATGTGTGCATCGCCATATACACACAATGTATACACACGTATATGCCACACGTACCGAGAGCAGAGAAAATCCTGTTCACGGTGACTGGAAAGACACAGCCCAAGGGTACCAGGAAGCAAGGACAGCTGAGACAGCTGCGCTTTCTAATCCAGGGCCACTCTTCCTGTCTTGGATGGTGACACGTGGTGGCCCTGGTACCTGCCCTCCTCTACCTTGGTTTAGGCTTTAGGAAGTGAACGCCACGTTCAAACAATGGCTCTTATCCATGTCAGAGTTACCACTCCTTTTATGGCGCCCAGCCCCTGAGTATTTATTTATTTATTTATATTCCTCAGACTGGACTAGAACTCCTGACCTCAAGGATTCTACAGTCTCATCTTCCTGAGTAGCCGGGACAACAGACAGGAGCCACCGTGCTGCGTCACCTCCCTCATCCTGTAAGAAATGCTTTGGTAACTTGCCCTTTACTACACGGAAGTGAAATTTACAAAAAATATCATCTATCCGCACAAGTCCTTTCTTCCTCTCCTTCTCCTTGAAATTAAACAGGTTCTTGCTTTTTTTGGGGGGGGGCTGCAAACACTGTGGACAGTCACTTCTGATGTCTTATTCTCATCTGTAAAATGGGGGCCATAATGATTTTCCAGCTCTAGCAATGTCATAAAGACTTCAAACAGCACCCAGAGGAACATTAGAGTCTGAATTAATCATACTGATGAGGACCTTTTGTGTTTGATTGGATTTCTTTCAGCAGGAAATATCAGAAATTCAACACAAACTAAGTCAACACCAGCAAAGGAAGTAATTGGCAGCTGAGGACACCAGGATGGGTTATAGAATCACGAAGAGCTGCTGGAATTAATGCCTGGAGGAGTGAACATGACCCGCAGTTTCTATTCAAGTGGTTCGTGTTGCCAGCTGCCTCCAAGAGACCTGGTGAGTGATGCCCAGCCTGCCTGGCTGAGAACTTCCTGACTGGGTCACAATCCAGCATTTCCTCGGGCTCCTCCTCGTGCGATCAAGTGTTATGAAAGCTCAGGAGCAGTCGCGTGGAATCTCTGCCCCTCATCTCTCATTTCTGCTGCTTTGGACTCTATAGAGAGCTCTTCCTTAGCTTCCAACGTCTGTCTTCCCAGCACAACCATGCCAGCAGAAAAATAACTGCCTTTTCCAGCCATCTGGGTATCCATACCTCTGCCTTGATGGGTCTTTGCTTCCCATCGCTGTGGCCGGGGACTGACCTGTAGCCGTGACTGTTGTAAGTTACCAGTGCGATTCCTTCCAAGGTCTAAGGGGATTGCCCAGGAGAAAGCTGTCGTCATCATCCAGGTGACGTTGCGCTTCACCGGGATCCATGCATTTCATTATCAGCATCATTTGCCATCTCCCAGTAACTGTGAAGATTTGGGCTCCATGGAGTCTTGTCTTCCAGTGCGTCAACTGCTGCAGGCAAGAATGATGCCCCCGGGCTGTCTCTAAGCAGCCCAGAAGGAGCTACCAACTCCTGATTCTCTGAGACTTCTTCCTGGCACACCCACAGATAACCCATCTTTGATGTTGCCCTCTTGATTCCCTTGACTTCCCTCTGGTACAATCTTCAACAAGGCTTTCACCTTCGGGTATGAGTACACGTAGCATTTCAATGCAAACTGAAATCCATGTTGCCGTTTTTCCAGAACTTTCGACCTCCCTCCTCTCCTTTCCTTGGTCATCCTTGGGTTGTGTAATGCTGAGAATGTACTTTTTTTTTTTTTTTAACCAAAACATGATTGGACTTACACATTTATTTATTTGACAGAAAGGCTGAAAGACAGAGGCCAAGGCAGATAGAGACAGAATGGGCACACCAGGGCCTCCTAGCCATTGCAAACAATACGCATTGGCCACTTGTGCATCTGGCTTTCCATGGGTACTGGGAAATCGAACCTGGGTCCTTTGACTTTGCTGGCAACCACCTTAACTGCTAGGCCATCTCCGTAGCCCTTACGGTACATTTTTGTTTTTGTTTGTGGAGGTAGGATCTCACTCTAGTTCAGGCTGCCTTGGAATTTACCATGTAGTTTCAGGGTGGCCTCAAACTCACAGCGATCCTCCTACCTCTGCCTCTCAAGTGCTGGGATTAAAGGCATGAACCATCACGCCTGGTGAATTTTTAAAAACGTGTATTTGTGTTTGAGTGCATGTATATGGGAGACACATGCACTCAAGACAGGGTCTCTCATTGGCCTGGACTTTGCCCAATTAAGCTAGACTAGCTGACCGGCCAACCCCAGAGATCCCCCGTTTCCATCTCCCAAGCACTGGGATTACCAGCGCACCGCCACATCTGACAGACCAAGCTCGAGTCTTCATATCTGTGAGATAAGCGCTTTACCTGCAGAGCTATGTCCCCAGCCCAAGGCTGCACACGATTAACATAACCAGCAGCCTCCCCAGGCAGCACGCGTGTCTTCAAGTGCATGTCTGCAGCTCCAAGGAGTCTTCATATGGCCTCCTCTCATGGCCCTGTCAGGCACATGTTTCTGCATTTGGCTGGCTTTAGGGTTCACAAGGTTCTGGTTACACTGTTTCCTAGTCAGCTTCACGTTGCTGGGATGAACCTCCAGACCAGGCCCAGTGTATAGGAGGAAGGGATTTATTTGAAGTTTACAGATCCAGAGGATGTTCCATAATGGCAAAAAAAAAGCAAACCCACCACAAAAATGAGAGTAAAAAACCGGCAGCCAAGCAGCAGGGAGCCCAGGCAGACCTTTCTGCAGACCATGGGCCGGAATTCCAGATCTGCCCTGTGGTGGTTTGATTCAGGTGTCCCCCATAAACTTGGGTGTTCTGAATGCTAGGTTCCCAGCTGATGGAGATTTGGGAACCAATGCCTTCTGGAGACAGCGTATTGCTGGCAGCAAGCTTATGGGTGCTATAGCCAGCTTCCTCTTGCCAGTGTTTGGCACACTCCCCTGTTGCTGGTGTCCACCCGATGTTGCCCGGGAGGTGATGTCCACCCTCTGCTCATGCCATCGTTTTCCCCTGCCATCATGGAGCTTCCCCTCAAGTCTGTAAACCAAAATAACCGTTTTATTCCCTACAAGCTGCTCTTGGTCAGGTGTTTGCCGCCAGCTGGGCGAACCTGACTGCAACATGACCCCAGTAACACCTTAGGGCTGGACTCTGGGATCTGCCCACTGTGACACACACCTCTTCCCCCAAGGCGGCTAGAAATCCAAGAAGCTTTAATCAAACGGAATCTATTGGGAGACAGCCATGCAAATTACCACACACAGTGAGCAGTTCTTTTTGATCTTTGTGTTTCCCAGCTAGCTAACAACATTGCTGCAACACGACACATGAATGACAGGGAGAATGACCCCAGGGTGCTCCCGGGAGAGGAACGGATGGAAAGCCTTTGGCGTTCAGTGTGCTGCCTCTGGGGCTTCGATAAATCTTTGGATTATGAAGCATGTACCTTACCATTCTCTTTCTGTCTCGTTGTACTCCTTTTTTCATGGGCTCAGGTGAAGCGGAAAGGGGCTAGATGGAGGGACACTCTTGACTGTGTAACCCCAAGGAAAATGGCTCACAGCCCTTTCCTTGCCCATAGCCACCACTTCCCCTCCCCGGCAGGACATGAAGCCACCTGCCCCAGCACCGGTCACTGCTGGGGTCACACTGTCCATGTGCATTACATTTTGAGATCTGGTTCCTGTGTGAAGCCACGGCACCCTCCTCCGTGTTCTTTGAAAATTCTGTTTTCCCAGCTGTTCTGCAAGCCTCGGCTGGCTCGTGCAGCCGGCCCTGCGCATTGCTTTCCAAAATTACCCAGGCCAAGACATTCTTCCCACCCACAGCATCTGGCCTGACCCCAGCACCGTTTGTTAATGCAAATCCTTCCCTGTTCTTACCAATATGTCTCACTTCCATGTATTAAAAAACCAGAACCAGGCTGGAGAGATGGCTTAACGGTTAAGCACTTGCCTGTGAAGCCTAAGGACCCTGGTTTGAGGCTCGATTCCCCAGGACCCACTTTAGCCAGATGCACAAGGGGGCGCACGCGTCTGGAGTTCATTTGCAGTGGCTGGAGGCCCTGGCACACCCATTCTCTCTCTCTCTCTCTCTCTCTCTCTCTCAATCTGCCTCTTTCTCTGTCTGTCACTCTCAAATAAATAAATAAAAATGAACAAACAAACAAGGGCTCACACAGTATGTCCTTTCTTTGTGTAAGTGGCTGATTTTGATCAGCATGTCACCTGGGAGAGTCATCTGTGTGTCAGCGTGGGAAACCTACCTGAGAAGTGTTTATGTAGACTGCCATTTATCTGTTCCTTTTCTGATGGACACCTGGGCCATTTCCTGGCTCTGACGACTGTGTATTCCTGTCCAGGGCATCCTTGAACGGTGCGATCACTGTTCTCGTGTATTTAACTTTATGACAAGCTGCCAGCTTTCTCAAGTGGTTGTTTGAATACATGCTTTAATATATGTTTAGTCCTCAAGATGACCTTAAGCGTTGGCCCGTCAGCTTCACGGTAGCCTACTGAGCAGAGGCTCTGTGCCAGGCTGCATGCTAAGCGTGAAATATCGCAATGAAATGTCCAGAACATGTCCTCGTGGAGGAGATCAGCAAATCACGAAAATGCATAACAAAGGTAATCTCCACAACCAGCTGTGGTATGGCAGATAGACTTAAGGTAGTCGCATGAAGTCACATGGGTGGGGGACTGCATGCTGCTGATGAAAATCAGCTGGAAAGGCAGGGGGAACCTGTCAGTGATTCAGTCTTGAAACCCCCACGGAAACAGTGAGGATGGTCTGCGGCGAGGATGTATTTTGGAAGGTGAGCTAAAGGGCACAGTGAAAGCACCATTGTGGGGTCAGTAAAAGCAGGCATCCAGTTGAGGTTCTAGGCGCCTGGCCTGAGTACCTGAGTAGATGGTGACACAGGTCACTGACACCAGGATGGCTGGGCAGCGGGAATCAGGCAAGGAAGGAACAACCCATCTTTGCTAAGCTGGAGGCCAGAGCTCCCAGGGGAGAGCTGCCCCAGAGCTAGGCTTTGGAGAATTGTCAGCAAGTCAAGTTGCAGAGCTGACCAGAATCACCTGGCAGGAGAGGCCGAGAAAAGGATGGTGACATCTCGGAACAGCTGAGAACGTGACGTTTCTTTTTACGGAGGAGGAAGCTGAGGCTCAGAGCAGCTAAGCAAACTGCCCAAGGTCACACAGTAGGACAAAGCCTGCTTCCTGGTCTGCTCACTAAGCCAGTTCACCCGAGTATCTGCGGTTTCTCGTCCCTTCCACTTAGACCCTGTAATAGCAAGCCAATTAGCCTCTCCGGCGCCTCACTTCCTTGTCTTATAAAGTGTGAGGGTAACAACAATTATCATACCACACAGGTTAGTGTGAATATAAAATAAATTAATAGAATGGAGGTGCTTAAACTAAGCTTGGCTCATGGTGATGGGAGTTAATGCTGTTAGATAAACCACAGAGATGAAGAGCCTACAGGCCTCAGGGGTAAGAAGAGGTAAAAGCCCAGGTCCTCACAGCCGGCTAAGCTGGCTTCACTGTCATGGACACCCACAGAAGTGAGGAGTACTTTGACATCAGTTACCAGGGCAACCTTAGGCCCTCCATAAGCCTAGCCTTGTCCCCATGCAAGTGAACTGTGGCACTTGGCTTTTTTTTTCATTTTGTTTTTGGAGACAGGGTCTCACTGTATATATAGCCCAGGCTGGCCTTGAACTCATGATCCCCCTGTCTCAGCTTCCCGTTGCTAGGATTATAGGTGTGCACCACTGAGCCAAGCAACTGTGGCATTTGAGATCCAGTCAGAAAGTGGATGAAGTGGAATTCAAACCAGGGGCAGAGCCCAACAGGATGGGCTTTCCAGGAAGCACGCTAAGAAACGCTGCCCGTGATTCTATTCTGCCACTATTGGCACGTGCTGTTCAGTCAGGCCTCAGTGTTCTTCAAGTAGCATCTGGGTGCCACAGGCCAGAAGCTGGAAGGAGAAGAGGAAGCTAGGAACCACTGGATGTAGTTTGTGTGCGCGTGACAAACATCAGTGTCTGGGCAGCACCGCTTCCCTTGCCCCTGCTTTACAAGGCAACATCTACTTTCCGCCCTGGGAGGTCAGGAGCCTCCTGGATGGAGGCGTGGTCCAAGGGGCACCCACCAAAACATCCCTTTCTAGATCAGACAGACACAGGGGAGCAACCCTTCTTTCGGCAGGGGTAGCCAAACCATGCTGACCTAAACGTAGACTCATAGGCATCCTTCGCCCATCAGTCACAGGAAAGAACAAAGTCCTGGAGTTTGAGCCAAGAGATGGGGAACTGGTGGTTTGATCTGAGGCTGAGGCCTCTGTGGTCTAGGCTTTCCTCTGCGTGAGCTCTTCTCGGCGATGGATCAGGCAGGCAGGTCTCTGCTGTCCGCTTAAGCTGCTTGGTATTGGGGGTCCCCACAGCCATAAGAATGTGACTGATGGGTGTTAGGATTGACTAGTGCTGTGCTTAGCTGAGACTCTTTTTTTTAAATTTTTATTTATTTCAGAGAGAGACAGAAAAAGAGAGACAGTGAGAGAATGGGGGTGTCAGGACCTTCAAGTACTGCAAATGAATTCCAGACACATGGTCACCTAGTGCATATGGCTTATGTGGGTCCTGAGGAATCAAACCTGGGTCCTTTGGCTTTGCAGGCAAGCACCTTAACCATGAAGCAATCTCCCCAGCTCTTAGCTGAGATTCTTTTGGGAGGCATTCAGTGTTACCACTGAGCTTCATGGACAAACCTCGAAGGTTAACAGGCCTAGTCTTGAGTCTCATAGCACTGAAATGTCTGGCCACCAGAACTTTGGTGGTCTATTTTTACTTTATCACTCCAGTGCCCCTGTCCACCTGATTACCTGCCCATGCAGCTTCTGAGATCCCTGGGAAGCCCCACCAAAGAAACCCCAGCTCATGTGGCCAGTGTTTGGAGAACAGGGGACCCCAAGTGGGCAATATTTCACTTGGGGAGCCTGAACATTTCTTAGGAAGACCATAGGAAAGGAGTCAAGAGATTGTGAATTCACTTCAAACTGGAGCAAATCAAAGCTACCCTTTGGACTCAGTGGTGGTGGTGGTGGGGGGGGGGAGGGTCTACAGTTCTGACCCCATAACAGGCTCCAGCTGAAGCATGAAAGACAGAAGACGTTTAGCGGATTTGTATGATCTCACAGAGTCCAGTCTTCCAACAAAACACAGGGTGGCCTCTACTTCACTGTGTGTGTGTGTGTGTGTGTGTGTGTGTGTGTGTGCATATGTACACGTAAATGTATTTGTGTGTATGTGCGTGTATATGTGTTCTTTATTCTTAGAGGATGTGCTTGAAAACACCCCTCCCCACCGGCACTGGATACCTGAAATCATGGATAATACTGGCCCCATATATCTGATATTTTCCTATGCATATATAGGAAAGAGATTAACCACAATAATTAAGACTAATAACAACATATTATGCTGAAAGTGAATAAGAGTTGAGGAGATAGCTCTGGTGGTAAAATATCTGCTCCACAAACATGAGGACTGAGGTAGGATCTCCAGTACCCACAGAAAAAAACCCAGCATGGTGCCAAGTACCTGTGCCAGTGCTGAAGACATGAAGACAGGAAGATCCCTGGAGCTAGCTGGCCCAGCTAGTCTAGCCAAACTGGTGAGCTTCAAATTGAGGGGTAGACCCGGTCTCAAAGAATACAATGGAGAAAGACTGACGGAGACATCGGCCTCTGGCCTCTGCATGCACGTGAAAAAGATTTACATGAAAGTAATAGAAATGCTCTCTCAAAATACGGAATTTCTGGGCTGGAGAGATGGCTTAGCGGTTAAGCACTTGCCTGTGAAGCCTAAGGACCCTGGTTCAAGGCTTGATTCCATAGGACCCACGTTAACCCGATGCACAAGGGGGTACATGTGTCTGCAGTTCGTTTGCAGTGGCTGGAGGCCCCGACGCACCCATTCTCTCTCTCTGCCTCTTTCTCTCTGTGTGTCACTCTCAAATAAACAAATAAAAATAAACAAAGTTTTAAAAATATGGAATTTTCCACTTAATATTTTTGGACTATGGCTGACGGAGTAATTGAGGTCTCAGAAAGCAAAACCACAGATATGGGGGTACTACTTTATGCAGATATGTGGACATGTGCACACACACTCTCAAATCTCTCCCATTCCATCTTCACAGGCTTCTCCAAGAAAGAATTAGACAGAAAGTGAAAATTTTCTTAAAACTTCCTTATGAATCATCGCCCAGCCTCCCCTTCTTTCCAAACTCCATCTTTTCACCTCAAAGTTCTAGGATCTCTGAGAAGCCCTAAGAGGTAGGAGCCCCCCACCCCACCCCCCGAGGGCGCACATATATATATATATATGCTCCTGTGCGTGAGATGGGAAGAAGAGAGGGTTTGCCCTCCCTATGCCTCAGATCTGGCAGGCCCAGCTTTTCAAAGTTCCAGAATGTGGAGGTTTTGATTAGGACGCAGAGCGGCACAGAGCTGGGAGGCCCTGAACCTGCAGAAAATGCTGCGCCCTGCTGGGGTTGCCAGGCCACAGTCTCCTTGTTCTCACTGCCTGGAGCAGGCCTTTTTAAAGGGCGACGTTCTCCACCCCGCTCTGCTAGGCCCTGGGCGTCCTGCCTCTGAAGAAGGGAACGGAGAAGAACCCTTCAGACAGGAGCTGCCAGGCAGGCCTAAGTCCACAGGGTGCACGGTGGGTGTGCGCCCCTCCAGCACGCTGCGCTGGTGGCTACAATCAGCCCTCCTGGAAGAAGCTAATGAGGGCCTTTTCCAGAGCTGAAAAATCATCTGCACAGAAGGGAGAAGGCTAGGTTTGATTTCTCTTCTGCTGCTGCTTTTCTTTTTTTTTTTTTTTCCCCTGTCAAAAAATGTGCTCACCAGTGTGCTCCTTTCTTGAGCTTGATTTTAAAAAGCCAAACATTAATCTTTTAAACTCTTTTTTTTTTTAATTTTTATTTATTTGAGAGCGACAGACACAGAGAGAAAGACAGATAGAGGGAGAGAGAGAATGGGCGCGCCAGGGCTTCCAGCCTCTGCAGACGAACTCCAGACGCGTGCGCCCCCTTGTGCATCTGGCTAACGTGGGACCTGGGGAACCGAGCCTCGAACCGGGGTCCTTAGGCTTCACAGGCAAGCGCTTAACCGCTAAGCCATCTCTCCAGCCCTAATCTTTTAAACTCTTTTTATGTGACCTTCCTTGGATTATAAACTCAAGGTGCAATATCATTTTAGAGCCCAAAGGTTCTAGACTACTTAGCATGTCCCCTTTCCTATGCATATGACATTTTCACTTTTCAAACATATTGTTATTTATTTAATGGGCAGAGAGACAGAGAGGAAGAGGAGAGAGAGAGAGGGAGAATGGGCACGCCAGGGATTCCTGCCTCTGCAAACGAACTTCAGATGCATGTGCCACTTTGTGCACCTGGCTTTGCGTAGGTACTGGAGTACGGGGCCCAGGCTTTGCAAACAACTGCCGTTAAGTACTAAGCCATCTCTCCAGGCCCTACTTTTACTCTTTGTTCTTGTTTTCGAGGTAGGATCTCACCCTAGCCCAGGCTGACCTGGAACTCACTCGGTAGTCTCAGGCTGGTCTCGAATTTCCTGAGACCCTCCTACCTCTGCCTCCCAACTCTGGGAATAGGTGTGCACCACCACACAAACAGCCTCACTTTGACGTTTTCCTTTTTTTAAAAAAATTTTTTTTTTAAAATTTATTTGAGAGAGAGTGAGAAAGAGGGACAGAAAGAGGCAGACAGAGAAAGAGCATGAATATGGGCACACCAGGGCATCCTGCCAGTGTAAATGAACTCCAGATGCATGCACCACTAAGTTTTATGTGGGTAATGGAGAATCGAACACAGGCCATTAGGCCTTGTGAGCCACAGCCTTTAACCACTGAGCCATATCTCCAACCTCTCACTTTTACTTTTTCTTTTCTGTTTCTTCCTTTCTTTCCTTTCTGTTTTGTTTTGTTTTCTGAGGTAGGGTCTCACTCTAGCCTAGGCTGATTTGGAATTCACTAATGTATTCTCAGGGTGGCCTCAAGCTCTTGGAGATCCTCCTTCCTTTGCCTCCCAAGTGATGGGATTAAAGGCGTGTGCCACCACACCAGCTGCTTTTACTTTTTACTATGAAAGAAATCACTTTACTTTTCTCTGAATCTTCAGCAATGATGTCTACCATGAACTGTGAGGAGCCAGGGATTTTATTTTCTTACTGCCTGGGGCAGGGCTAGATTATTATACTTTGATTAATTTTTACTCCTTCTGTAAACAGATGCTGTGTGTGTGTGTGTGTGTGTGTGTGTGTGTGTGTGTGCGCGCGCGCATCTGCCCACAAAGCAAATAGTTATAGTTTACTAAATTCCCTCCACATGTGGGCACCATGTTAAGCGATATCCTAACCCTACCTTATTTAACCCTCACATTCTTACTATAGGTAGGTGCCGTTACCAACCTCTTTCACAATGATGAGATCGAAAGAGAAACTTATCCAGGATCACATATCTAGGAAGGGATATCCGGGCTTTTTTGTCTTCCCTGATGAACTCCGAACCATCATCATAGTCTCCCAGGTTTCAGATATGTGCCCTGATTTCAAGTTTTTCCTCGAAAAGGCTCACCTGTGGAAAGAGAGTGGAACACAAGTATAAAGTGTAGGCTTGAACTCAGAGAGACCCAGGGGGACGGGGAGAAGAACCACCACTTTGTGCTTGAAGAAATTATTGAGTCTGGAGGCTCTATTACCCAGTGCTATGTAGCAAACCATCTTCAAATATGATGGCTTGAACCAAATGCTATTGTTACCGCACAGTTCACAGTTGTATGAGCTGGGGTTTTGGGCAGAGCCAGGCCACATCGGGACAACTCCACATGGGTTAACCAGGCCAGACTAGAACCTTGGCATTGGCCGTTGTCTCTGCTGAGGTCAAGACTGGAATCATGCCATTCTGTCTCGTTCCAGAGGACCAGCCTAGATTCAAGTGGAGCGGAACAGATTCTACCTTTGGATGACATGATGGCCTGCATGTGACCATTTTTGTAGGTAATCTACCCTACATGGGGTCTTAGTAGTGGCAGATATCCAAACATCAGGCAAATGCTATAGAAAATCCTACGGTGGCCACTTTCCTGGAAGGGAAGAGACTCGTCTAGAAATTCTATTGCTCTGATTCTTTCCATCCTATCAAGTAAATATAGACGGGATGGGGTGGGGGAGGGTAAGCTGGCATCACTGTTCATTCAGGTGGTGATGGCTTCATGGACATATGAACAGTTAAATCCAGCAGCATGGAGGGAGGCACCTCCCCTGACCTAGGCGGTCTGCACACACTGCAAAGAGCAAAGGGAGGAGCATGGAGTGCCCAGTCCAGCAAGCACACAAAGGCAACGTACCAGGGATGTCACAGTGACTGCCAAGGTAAGTGGGGAAGGCAAAACAAGTCCTGTCCGTGGAACATAATCAGTTCCATGTGCCTCCAACGAAAACCAGACCCAGACCAATGGCCTTGTCTGGTAGAATTCAGTGAGAAAATAATGGAGTGCCCAGCCTTAAGTAGCAGAGCACTTATAATCATTTTATAAACCTTATCCACTCACCTGAGTTTAAAAAAAAAGCCTCAAATGTAGGAATGTATACATGGAATGGAAAAATAAAGTGGTCTATCACAGATGGGGAATAATGGTGATTTAGGGATTGTTAGAGGCAGGGGTGGCATAAGAAATCAAATTCAGTTCAAACCCTATTTTACGCATGAAGACAGAGGCCCAGAGAAGGGAGAGATGTCTCCAGGTTCTATAGCCCTCAGGTATTCTCACACTGAAAATGATTGAGGGTGACCAGATCGCTTAGTGGTTAAGGCACTCGCCTGTGGAGGCTAAGGATCCAGGTTTCATTTCCCAGGATCCACATAAGCCAGATGTACAAGGTGGCACATGCATTGGAATTCATTTGCAGTGGCTGGAGACCCTGACATAACCATGCTCTCTCTCTGACTCTTTCTCAAATAAATAAATTACATATATGTTTTTCAAGGTGGGGGGGGTCTCACTCTAGCCCAGGCTGGCCTTAAACTCACAGTGATCCTCCTACCTCTGCCTCCTGAGTTCTGGGATTAAAGGCAAGCACCACCACACCTGGCTCAAATAAATAAATAAAATATTAAAAAAAAATAAAATGGCAGGATGGAGAGATGGCTTAGCGGTTAAGGCACTTGCCAGTGAAGTCTAAGGACCCATGTTTGACTCTCCAGTTCCTACCTAAGCCAGCCACACAAAGGTGAGGCAGGCACAAAGTTGCAAATGCCCACTAGGTGGCGCAAGCACCTGGCGTTCGATTGCAGTAGCTGAGGCCCTCGTGGACCAATTCTCTCTCTCTCTAAAATAAAAAAAAAAAAGAAAGAAAATTAGGATTGAGCGAGCTTTAATTAGGTGTTAGGCATTTTGCTTGGTGATAAGAATTCCAAGTGGAGGAGGACAAAGTCCCCTGCCATCAAAAAGTTGACTGTCATATGTAAATACAATGATTGAGATGGGGAGGTAATATGATGGAGAATGGAATTTCAAAGGGGAAAGTGTGGGGGTGGGAGGGAGGGAATGACCATGGGATATTTTTTTTATAATCATGGAAAATGCTAATAAAAATTAAAAAATAAATAAATAAAAATTTTAAAAAATGTTGACTGTCAAGGTGGGGTGTGGGGAAGAACATGAGGGACAAGCAGAATTATAGGGTTGCTCTTTGGAGTATACTGTGAAAGCCTGATGGGTAGGGCCAGCTCTAGGTCCCTTGTGTGATGACCATGGGTTCTGTTAGGAAGCTTGCTTAAAAAAACAAAAAAAGAAAGAAATCCAGACTACTTACTGAGCTGTCCATCAGAATCCTGAATTTCAGCCATTCCAAATCAAGCATCCGCACATCTCATGCCACACACAGTCACAGGGCATGTAGCCTCACCATGGTCACGAGGGAGGTGGTGAGCTTTAATCCAGAGCCTCTGTCTTCCAACAACCTTGTCTGGCTGGAGTCTCCAGAGAGGCAGACTAAAGATGGAGCTCCCTATTAACATGTCTGAGTAGTCCTTGATGACGTCATGAGAGTGTTAGTTAAGAAGGGTATTATTGAGATCTGCGGGCAACACGGAAAAACGACGGTACGCAGCAGGCATTTCTGATGGGAAGGACGGCCCGCACCCTGGAGGGCCCCGTGTGCATGAGCTGCTGACCTTCCAGCACGCCCTTGTGCCTTCCTCAACAACATTCCTGAGAGGTAGCCATGACAATTACGTCAGATTACAGATGAGAAACAGAGACAGACAGCTCATGTGACCTTGCCCACTAACACACAACCAGCAAGGTTGAGATCAAGTGCTGGAGAACAAAACCAGAACCTTGCTCGTGCTAGGCAAGGGCTCCCTCACCAAGCTACTGTGCCTTACAGGGTTTCTGGGCAAAGAAACCTTTTTTTAAGCAAGCTTTCTAACAGAACCCACACATAGGTTCCAGGCTCCATTCCCTTCCTTGTCTCTATCCCCTGCAGCTTCTGAGAAACGTACTCATCAGGGCTGGAGAAATGGCTTAGCTGTTAAAGTGCCTGCCTACAAAGCCCTAGGTTCGATTCCCTGAGACCTGTGCGCAAGGTGGCGCATGCTTCTGGAGTTGGTTTGCGGTAGCTGGAGGCCCTGACACGCCCATTCTCTCTTTTCCTCTTTCTCTCTGGCTCTCTCAAATAAAATTTTTTCAAAGTAAAAAAAAAAAAAAATTCCAAAAAAAATTAAAAAGATCCAGATGTGGTGGCGTATGCGTTTAATCCCAGCACTGGAGGGAGGCAGAGGTAGGAGGATCGCCGTGAGTTCGAGGCCACCCTGAGACAACTTAGTGAATTCCAGGTCAGCCTGGGCTAGAGTGAGACCCTACCTCGAAAAAACAAACAATCAAGAACAATAACAACACAGTGCACGCATCAGATCCTCCTCAGCCCTCCAGAACTGGAACCTGCATTTTAACCACGTCAAATTAGGGAGGCCCAAGGGGGGGCTGGTTCAGTGGTTTGCCACTCTGGTCTAACAGTAAAATCACCCCGGGGGGAATTTTATTTCCAATCCTGTGGGCATCAGGATTCCTTCACTGCCACTCTCCCCTGGGAGTCCAGCTGCCTTCATCCTCGGAAGCCCTCTGAGCAGGACAAAGAAGAAAGCTGAAGGCAATGCAGCACCCCCCAAAAAAACTAAAATAGGGAGGCCGCTAGGGACTCGATGGATGACAAGACCAGATCATCAGGTGTGTGAGAGTGTCGGGGCTCGGGGCAGCCCGGGCTGTCTGGGCGCAGGGAGGCGGGGGACCCCCGCGACCTCTCCGGGTGCCCCGCAGCGCAGAGCGCGGGGCGCGGCGCGCAGGCGCAGAGGCGTGAGAGCGGCAGGGCGGCGAGGAGTGACTCACCGGGCGGAGGCGGCGGCGGCGGCGGCGGCGGCGGGCGGGAGCCAACTGCAGCGGCCGCGGGCCCAGCCTGCCTGGCAACAGGCAGCGCCTCCTCCGGGATGGGAAGGGATGGAGGGAGAGATGGAGGCAGGGAAGACGCCTGTAGGTCTGCAGGTGCTGCGCGGTTTTGTCTAGTCCCCGCGCCGCCCCCGGGGCCTCGATCCCCGTGCACCCGCCTGCAGCTGAGTCACGGCGGCGGCCCGGTGCGTGGCCAGATGGCCCCACCCCCACCCCGCCCACGGGGAGGTGCACGGTCAGACCCCCTGCAACGTGTGCGTGCGAGGCCCCCGGGGAAGGTCACCTTCAGCCACGTGCCCGAGCGCACTGGAAAGCCAAGTCCAAGGGCAAGGGCAATGAGGGGCTTGAGGCACGGCTTCCGCACGGTCTGGACTAGCTTGGTCCAGAAAGCTTCCTTACGCCGACTTGAGACCTGGGCGAGAGGCTGGCCTAGAGCCATCTGGAGGAGATGTGCTCCCCAGTAGCCCAAGAACCAGAGTCAGTAACGTGGGGACAGCCAGATCGCCCAAGCTCACAGATAGTCCCATGAATGCAAGCCTTTCCCCACCTAAGGATGCTTCGCAATGATAAATTGAGGCGCCTGCCCCGCGGGGGGGCGGGGTGGGGCAACAACCACTTGGCAGAAGTGGGAGTCAAACCAGGGGTACTAAAACTCTTAAGTAATGTGCTTATAAGCAATTCCTAACAATAAAGACTATTCTAGGGGCTGGAGAGATGGCTAAGCAGTTAAAGAGCCTGCCTGCAAATCCTAACGGGCTGAGTTCGATTCCCCAGTACCCACTTAAAGCCAGACGCACAAAGTGGTGCATGCGTCTGGAGTTCCTTTGCAGTGGCTAGAGGCCTTGATGCGCCCATTCTCTCTCTGTTTCTCTTCTCTTTGCTTGCAAATAAAATGAAAAAAAAAAAAAACCCTGTTATAGTCTTTCTCTCCCTCTTTTCTTCCCTCTCCCCTTTCTCCTTCCCTTTTTGAGGGGGTAGGGGAGATGGCCTTGAACTCCAGATCCTCCTCCCTCAACCTCCCAAGTGCTGGGATCACAGGAATGTGTTAACCCACCTGTTTCCTTCTTTGAGCTTTGGTGGCAATGAATGCCACCTGAAACCATGTCGGGAACCATAGAGCAAAAGCCTCTCCATTTTGCCTGGGCCTGCTCATAAGCTGACTCATTACTCAGAAAGCTGGTCCATCCAGCTTTCTGTTAGGTACTTCTGGAACTGGTCAGCAGACTGCTTACAGAATCTTATCTTTTGCAAAAGGCCAGTTTATGGTCAGGATGTGAAGCCTGGTGCAGTCAGGATGTTAAGCCAGTGAGGCAAGATTAGATGAACACCTAATTACATCCCCTCTAGGTTTCCTGACAAGTCCTTGCCCTGGCCACGTCCCCTTCCCCCTACAACTCCTTGCCCTGACCAGTCCCCTTCCCCCTATAACCCTATATAAACCTACATGTAAGAATAAACTCTCGAGGCCGTGACAAACACCTAGCGTGGTCTCCTTCTTATGTCTGTCTGTCTTTTTTAATTCAGGTTAATTTTCCCCTCGCTTTCTTGTCCAACTCTCCGTTGGCCGGGGCAAAATCAAAAGCATCCATTAGCATTTTCATACCCCTTGATTTTTTTCTAGGGATATTGGTATGGTAAGATTGGTATGTGGATTTGGGGATATTATACCTTAAACCTATCAGACACTAATACACATGAACTCCCAAAAGTCTGTTGCTTCTAGCTAGATGTCAGCTTGAATAGATTTTTATATAATCTCTAGTTTGTCTATCAAAAGAGGATAAAGAAAAATTTCACTGAAAATTAGGCTTACGACAAATTTATCCATTTGCTTGGTAAATGTCATCTTATCCTGCTAACAGCCCGTGATGGAAAAGATGAATAAAAATAAATTACATTTTCAGCAATTTGAAGTGTGGACACAGATGTATCTGGGGGTAGGTGGTTTTGGTTCAAATCTCAGTCCCTCTGTTTATTTTCTATTTTTTCATTTACACAGCCTTGGGCTAATTTGTAACATCTGTGCCTCAGTTTCCCTATCTGAAAAAGGATAAAACAGTCTTTATCTTGTACTGACTATATGCCACATACTGCATGAACAGACGTGCAAATGTTGTTTTATGTAGTTCCCATTTTACAAAGATAACTGACTAGATGGGATTCCTTACCAAGGATGCCTGAACTCAGAGCAGGCCTGCTTGTCCCGGCCCCTGCCCTTGTCCACTCCTCGTCTCTTCTGATTGGCTGTCAGACATTAATCATGAAAGATCATGGTGTGTGTGGTGGGGGAGGGGTGTTTAAAGTGTACCGGAACACTTGACTTGAGTTAATTCATCTGATCATCCCTCTCACTTCACAAACTAGAAATTACTATTTTACCTCCATCTCTTGGGATGCACAGAAGCACAAGACGTTAAGAAACTGACCCAGGAAGAGAAAGGAAGGGAGGAGGGTACTTAATAGGTTGATATTGTATATATGTAACTACAATGATTGTGATGGGGAGGTAATATGATGGAGAATGGAATTTCAAAGGGGAAAGTGTGGGGGTGGGGAGGGAGGGAATTACCATGGGATTTTTTTTTTTTATATAATCAGGAAAATGCTAATAAAAATTTAAAAAATTTAAAAATAGAAACTGACCCAAGGCTGAGCTGCTAGAAAGGGGCAAAGCCAGAGCTTGATGTGGCAGCTGGGCTCCTAGGCGCAGGAACCCAACTGCTGCGACTGTGCTGATGCAGACAGCCACGCGCATTACAGGACACAGTGCTCACCACTCTCCAGACCTATAGGTGCAACAAGACTGGGATTCTTCCTTCCATCAGCACCCTAGCTCTGAGACCAAAGCTCCCTTCCAGCCTTTGAAATCTGGCGTCAATATGGGGCAACGTAGAGGGGCTTTAGAAAGCTTTTGGGAACAGCAAGCTTCTGGTCCATGGCCAAACTAGCCTTCCGTGAAGGTGCCTTAGGAACCAGGAACTTCCAACGTGACTCTCTCACATAGCCTTAGCAGCGCCCCAAGTGGCTTTCAGGCACTGGCTCAGCTCCATCCTTTGGCTCGGCCTCCACAGGTTGCCTGGTATCCTACGTGGCACCCTGGTGCCAGCCCCAAACTCATGGCAACAGTTCTCACACTAACTTGTACCTTCTCACCTCATTTTTCCTTACTCACCATTGCAGTCTGGTATTCTGTCATGAGCCCGCTCCAAATTCAAATTCCAGACTCTCCTTTGCACCTCCAGGGCACCATATTTTTTTCAATGATATTATTATTTTATTACTGATTTAAAAATTATTTTAAATCTTTTTTTCTCAAATTTCTATTAACATTTTCCATAATTATAAAAAATATCCCATGGTAATACCCTCCCTTCCCCCCCCCCCGACTTTCCCCTTTGAAATTCCATTCTCCATCATATCCCCTCCCCGTCTCAATCATTCTACTTACATATATACAATACCAACATATTAAGTACCCTCCTCCCTTCCTTTCTCTTTAGGGCACCATTATTTTTGCTCTGTTTTGTTTTGTTTTTGTTTTTTGAGGTAGGTTCCCATTCTAGCCCAGGCTGACCTGGAATTCACTATGTAGTCTCAGGGTGGCCTCAAACTCACGGCGATCCTCCTACCTCTGCTTCCCGAGTGCTGGGATTAAAGGCGTGCGCCACCACGCCCGGCCCATTTTTATTTTTATTTTTTGCAGCAGCAGTGGAAGGCGGTGGGGCGAGAAGTCTCTTGACTCTTTCTGGTTCATTGTCCTAAGTTGTAAGACTGTATCATACATCCCTCAAGTCTTCTGTTGCAGTCAACCTCGTTGCTGGATGAACATCCAACCAGACACGGTCTTTATGGGAGGAAAGGGGTTTATTCCAGGCTTACAGAGTCCAGGGGAAGCTGTCTCCCTCTCGTAGATCCATACAGAGAGAAACAACAGCAGCAAGCAAACACCAATACCAGCCAGCATGAACCACCGGAGCTCAAACTGTTCTGAACACCCTAGGAGGGCTGGACTCAGATGTGCCCCCAAACACACCTTAAAGCTAGACTCCAAGATCCACCCCCAGAAACACCTCTTCCCTAGTAAGGTCCCACCCATGGGAGACTCAAGATTCAAGCCTGTGTCTACAGGGCCATATATTCAAACTACCACACCTTCCCTTTTGATTCTTGCTATGGACCGAATTGTATCCCTCCTCCAAATTCATATGTCAAAGCCTGCTTTGGTTTAATTCTGTTCCCCAAAAAGCTCACCCTCAGTGCAATGATGTTAGTGAGGTGCGGCCTTTTGAGGGTGAGTCAGGCCGGAGGGCTGTGCCATCAGGAATGAGTTAATGACCATTATGGAAGAGCCTGACGCTGGAATTTGGAGCACGTGTGTGTGCATGCCTGCCTTCCATCATGAGATTGTGTGGCCTTGGACTTCCCAGTCCTAGAGCCATTACACAGAAGTCTCTGTTCTTTGTATATCACCCAATCTCTGGTTAGCTGCTAGAGCAATTCAAGATGGCCCAAGACAAAACTCCAGCCCCCAGTGTACAGGATTCTGGTATTTGGAAGCAAGTACCTTTAAATGCTGAGCCATCTTTCCAGCCTTATAGGTCCAGGCATTTGCAAGCAGTGCCTTTGGGTGGCAGTTTGGGCTAGATGAGGTGGTGAAGGAGGCTCTCCCATGATGGAGCTAAAGCCCTTGTATGAAGAGGTCACAACTCTTTAGGCTTGCTCTCTTTCTCATGTGCTTTCCCATCTCTCTCTCTGACACAGCGAGAGATCAATGGTGGGAGAAACTGCTTACCTCCATAGATCCAAACAGAGAGAAACTCTTCACACTCCAGCCTGGACCACATAGGAGAAGCACCTGCCAGCCTTGGAGGCTGCCAGTGGTGGTCAGTAGGATCCTAGCCCAGTCTGACCTAGAATTCACTGTATAGTCTCAGGGTGGCCTCAAACTCATGGTGATCCTCCTGCCTCTGACTCCCATGTGCTGGGATTGAAGGCGTGTGCCCCATGCCCGGCTCCTCAGCGATCTTGAAGCTTCTCCCTGCCCATTCCCATATTCACCTAGGTCCCAGGCAATGCTGCCAATAAGAGGGTGAACTGAGTTTCA
This sequence comes from Jaculus jaculus, assembly GCF_020740685.1. Taxonomy (NCBI): domain Eukaryota; kingdom Metazoa; phylum Chordata; class Mammalia; order Rodentia; family Dipodidae; genus Jaculus; species Jaculus jaculus. Next base: position 171,864,320 of record NC_059103.1, on the reverse strand, counting down.
CTTCTGGAGATGTGAATAAACAGAAAACAATGGCCCAAATTTGGGCAGCAGAAGAAGGAAGAGGAAGGGAGGTTAGCAGTATTTATGAAGCCTCTGATAGGCCCCAATTGCTTCAGCAGAATACCACACGGAGCTGCCCAGACACGCCTATGCACATGGGCCAGGAGTCAAGCAAGTTACCCAAGATCGCTCATTGAGGAAAGGCCAGAGAAAGGCGGGAGGGAGAGAGATTGGACCACTCTGAACCTTTACACCCCCCACACACTATTCCACCCACAAGCTGGGCTTTTTAAGCTTCCCAGGTGAGTCTAATCTGCAAAAACAGAGCTCCCCTGTCCTAAGGCATCCTAAGCTCCTTCATCTGTACAATGGGGATATGAGGCCTCTCGGGGTGAAGTAGAGGAGGGTTAGCATGCAGACCTGGAAAACAGGAAGGGTCGCTGGCCGTGTGCCAACTGCTGTGTGCCTTCTGTAGGGACGGGCAGATAGGTCCCCCTCACCCACAGCAAGGGATGGTGTCCAATTCTCAGCTCCCATAGGCCCAGCTCCTCACCGCTCAGGGACCCTCAGTTCCATGAGATCCAGGCTGGACACTGTGGCCCTCGTAGACATTTGTTCAATGAATGATGTCCAGCGATCACAACTTCATAAAAGTAGCTAACCGAAGAGAGATTCTTATCTCTCCTGATTCCCTCCCCCACAAAAAAAGTGAAAATTTGGGATCAAGGTAACACTCTGTGTCTAGCTGTGTGTCCCAAAAGAGCAAAAGGGCTTCTCCAAGCTTCTGTGTCTCCATTTGTAAAACTGGACTTTTGAGTGCTTCCAATGTCACAGGGCTATTCTGAAGGGTGGCTGAGACAATACATAGGGAGGAACATTTCTGCAAACCATTACTTGATGAGGAAATTGAGACTTAGAGAGGTAAAGCGACTTGACCATGGTCACGTATTAGTACACAGTGAAGCTAGAATTGAAATCCAGGAGCAGAGAACTTCCAGATCTTTTCTATTCCACATTCAAAAGAACAAGCGACACCAAATAAATACTTGGCAAGAGTGGAGAACACTGAGGTTCACCTTGGTGGGAGTCTGTGAGTCAAAATTTCTAAGAATAAAAAGCCAGGCCTTTCTGTACAGAAAAAAAAAAAAAGAACTTTTGGGCTGGAGAGATGACTTAGCGGTTAAGGTGCTTGCCTGCAAGACCAAAGGACCCAGGTTCAACTCTCCAGGACCCACATAAGCCAGATGCACAATGCAGTGTAAGCATCTGGAGTTCATTTGCAGTGGCTAGAGGCCCTGATGTGCCCATTCTCTCTCTCTCTCTCTCTCTCTGCCTCTTCCTCTGTCCCTGCTTCTCTCTCTCTCAAATAAATAAATTCAATAAACAAGAATAATTATAAAGATGAACTGTTTTGCTTTTTGGTTTTTAGAGTCATTGTTTTACTGTGTAGCCCAGTCTGGCCTCAATTTGTGATCTTCCTGCCTCAGCCTCTTGATGCTAAGATTAGAGTATATAGTATGTATTATATAATATATAATATATATAATATGCCACTTTGCTCAACAGTATATATATATATATATATATATGTATATATATATATATTTTAATATTTTTGTTCATTTTTATTTATTTATTTATTTGAGAGTGACAGACAGAGAGAAAGACAGATAGAGGAAGAGAGAGAGAATGGGCACGCCAGGGCTTCCAGCCTCTGCAAACGAACTCCAGACGCGTGCGCCCCCTTGTGCATCTGGCTAACGTGGGACCTGGGGAACCGAGCCTCGAACCGGGGTCCTTAGGCTTCACAGGCAAGCGCTTAACCGCTAAGCCATCTCTCCAGCCCAACAATATATTTTTTGATGAGGACAAAGCGAGAAGAAAATTTAGAGCTGCATGAATAAACAAAGTCTTTTGTCCATGGCAGAGAACTTGAGAGGGAGCAGAGGGAGAGAGACAGAGTGTGAGGGGAGCTTGGTCATTTCCAGAAGGCCTGTGGACCAGGAGAGTGGCTCTCTGTAGCTCAGAGAAGCGTAGCCATTTCTCAGTTTCCAGGGCTGGTACAGGATATGCTGAGGAAGGGTTAGGAGAGCTGGCGGCCAAGCCCTGGGCTTCTAGCATTTTGGCTGGCATTAGTTCTTTTGTGTTACACTAAAGGAGGAGGAATGTTGGCACTGCTGACCCTTGCCCTGTCTCCTGTGATCACAGTCAACTGGGGTCTCATACCTTCCAGGAAGAGAGGCATTCTCCACTTTTGGTTCAGCGCCCCCTCCATCCCAACACACCCTGACCGTGGCCCTAGTGCGTTGCTTTGTGCTGTCAGCCCCAGATTCCACGTGCCCCTCTCCCCTGGGCATCCCGGGGCATTCTGGGGCGCTCATGGAGCAGAGCTGCCCAGCAGGCAGGCTGGCATTACCTAATTGCTGGTCGCCTTCTTTTGTCACAGCGTTTTCCCAAGCTGCCTGGCTCGGAAAGTCTCCTTCTCAGACACAGATGAGACGCCAGCCTTGTTCCGCCCCAGCTCTGCAAAAGGCAGAGATCACAAGCTGTCGCCTCCATGCAGTGGCAGCCAGGATCCCAGGCACAAAGCGGTGGGGGCAGCGGATGTCTTTAGCTGACAACAAAGCCAGGCCGGTGCCCTACTTATGGCTGTGGCCTCTCTTGTCGGGCTCCACTTTCTGCTGCGAGGGGCCCGGGGTCAGCTTGGCAAGCAACAGCGCTATGCCTTCACTTGTGCCTCCTGGGAGCATGCCCTTGTTAAAGCTGGCCCCTGGCCCCTGAAAAGCCCCTCCTGCCTCAGCTAGACATAGGGGTACTGGTGGACAGTCTTCCCCTCCCGATGAGGAGAAAGCCTTTGTACCTCTGGGCTACAACCTCAGGACTGCGGCGGGTGCTGAGGAAGAGGGGTTTTTGGAGGGGAGACGGAGGGCAATGTTGTCAATCCTACCCTTGTCCTAGCTGGTGGGTGGCACGGGCAGAACAACCTTGATCTAGCCAATGCCACGTGCAGCACACTCGACCTGGCACGTGACAGCACTTAAGAAGCCAGGGACTGTTTGGGGCATTTTAAGTAGATTTCCCCACATGACCTCTTGAGCTCCAGAGGTAATACTCCCATTTCTCAGATGGGGAAACTGACACAGAGAAAGGTCAGTTTCAGGAATGGAGGGATTGCTCAGTGGTTAAAGGTGCCTGCTTGTGGGCTGGAGAGATGGCTTAGCGGTTAAGGGCTTGCCTGTGAAGCCTAAGGACCCCGGTTCGAGGCTCGGTTCCCCAGGTCCCACGTTAGCCAGATGCACAAGGGGGCGCACGCGTCTGGAGTTCGTTTGCAGAGGCTGGAAGCCCTGGCGCGCCCATTCTCTCCCTCCCTCTATCTGTCTTTCTCTCTGTGTCTGTCGCTCTCAAATAAATAAATAATTAATTAAAATAAAATAAAGGTGCCTGCTTGCAAAGACTGACAGCCAGGCTTTGATTTTCCAGTACCCACATGAAGGCAGATACACAAGGTAGCACATATGTCTGGAGTTTGTTTGCAGGGGCAGGAGGCCCTCGTGCATTCATTCTTTCTCTTTCCCCACCATAACTAACTTAATAAATAAAGTTTAGGTTCGTAAAGCTCCTAAGTAGAAAAATCCAGATCTGAATTCAGGGAATGGGGCTCTGGGGTCCAGGTTCTTTTTCTAAATTTTTATTTATTTGAGAGGGTATGTGGGCACACCAGGGCCCCTCGCTGCTGCAAATGCATTACAGACCCATGTGCCACTCTGTGTATCTGGCTTTTCATAAGTAATGGTGAATCAAACCCAGGCTGGCAGGTTTTGCAAGCAAGCACTTTTAACCACTGAGCAATCTCCCCAGTCCAATGATTCTTAACTGAATAAATAACAAATGAATATAACAAAGAATGAATGAATGAGGGAATGAATGAAACAGTCAATGGCTGTGGAGAACATAACATAAAAGACCTACGTTCAAAACTACTTCATGTATGCATATATATATATGGTTTTTTTTGCTTTGGTTTTTGAGACAGGGTCCCATGTAGCCCATGCTGGCCCAGAACTCACTGTGTAGCCGAGGATGACCCTAAACCCATGCTTCTCCTGCCTCCTCTTCTACAGTGGTAGGATTATGCACCAACATGTCTGGATTCTACTCCTAGGAATTATGAATGTGCTACTGTTCTGTATCCTGTGAGTATGTAAGATATTATTATCATCAAAGAAAAGGTACCTCTAAGAAATTGGAGCAGTTACTTTTGGGTCCAGGAGCTTTTCTTTTCTTTTCAGATGGTGGTGACCTTGGGATGACTCAGAAGGCACCATGGTGCTGAGAAGAAGTGACAGAGGAGTGCTCAGCACTGAAATATCTCTATCACACCTTCCAAGGCTCAGGGTCCATTGTGGAAGAGGTGGCAGAAGGAATGTAAGAGCCAAAGGAAGAGTAGGATTCCTTACAACGTGCTCCCCCAAGACACAAAATGGCCTGGAGATGCATGACCTCACAGTGCCTGACAGTATCTACACAAGGCCATTATAATAGGAGGAAAAGATCATGATGTTAAAATAAAAGAGAGACTGATTGAGAGGGGGAGGGGATATGATGGAGAGTGGAGTTTCAAAGGGAAAGTGGGGGGAGGGAGGGAATCACCATGGGTTATTGTTTACAATTATGGAAGTTGTCAGTAAAAAAGATTAATTAAAAAATAATGTTGGAACAGTGACACTTATTGGCCATGAGCCAGTAAGTGGAGCTTCTCTTCCTCCCCATCTCTTTTTCTCACATTTCTCCCCTCCTCACACCAGGCTCCTGTTGGCTTTAGTTAAGCTCTCATGGGATCATACAGCAGGTGGCAATGAAGACATTTCCTTCCACCCAAGCCCCATGGGAGCTCTGTGCACAAAATCTCCAAGGCAGGATGAAAAGTGGCCAGTCCCCAGGCAAGGTGGGGCAGCAGACGCCTAGCAAAAGTTGTTAGGAGAGGGGATTGTGTGTCCTTTGAGAATTCTGCTTGTCCATCTGTTGCCTCAGGAGAGCAAGTCTCCTTCCTTGACCACACTGCTGCGACCATAAAGATGACTGCCAAGATCAAGAATGGATAAGAATGGGGTTGGAGGAATGGCTTAGCAGTTAAGGCATTCTCCTGCAAAGCCAAAGGACCCAGGTTCGATCCCCCAGGACCCACGTTAGCCCGATGCACAAGGGGACGCATGTGGCTGGAGCTCATTTGCAGTGGCTAGAGGCCCTGGCGCGCCCATTCTCTCTCTCTCTTTCTCTGTTAAATGAATAAATAAATCAAATAAGATATTTAAAAAAAACAATGGATAATGACTGACTGGCCTTGGGCTGCAAATCAAGGCCTCAAAGCTCCTCTTCTGAACGCTGTCACTTGGCCTTTACAGCCACCCCGTGAGGTCGACATTTTCATTAGCCACATGTCACAGACGAGGAAACTGAGGTTTTGAGAGTTTGAAGGATTTGCCGGGGGCCCAGGCCACAGTGAGGCCGCAGTGCTGACCACTGGGACGATTTCCCCATTCTTCCCACACCAGTGTCTCCATGCCTTCCCCACATCTTGCCCTGCCTGGGTGCGAGATGCATCTGCAAGGAGTCACACAGCCATCATGGGGACCCCAGCCCCCGAGCCCAGCAGGACCCACTTGGGCTCCTTCATTCTCTTTACTGCACGTGCACACTGTCCCTTCCCTGCTTCCTTGTCGTCTGAGCGGGTCATCTCACCCTGTGTCACATGAGACAGTGGAGTTCCTGGAGGAGAGCACCTTTCTTCGGCTAGCTGGGGTTCGTGCCTCTCACATTCGTGGACTGTAAATGTTAGCCCTAAAGCAGGAGGGCTGGAGGGAGGGAATCAACATGAATGCGTGAATGTCCTGAATTATCAAGGCATAGGCCGACCACAGAACTAGGCTGTGAACTACTCTACCCAGTACGCTTTGCTTTACACACACATACACACACCTTGCCACATGTTTCTCCACCATGGGACAGCATAGCAAGCAGGAGAGCTCTTCCCAGATGCTGTCACAATGCTTGGAGGTTTTTTTTTTTTTTTTAGCTCCATAAGTTACCCAGACTGTGGTGTTTTGTTACAGCAACAGAAAACGGACAAAAACATTGTCTCGTTGTCTCTTTTTCAGTCTTAGGACTATGAGTGTCCTTCCTGCTTGAAGGCTCCTCTCAATGAACTCTCCAAGGGCCTCACAGAAAGGACCCATCCTTCCAAGTGTCTAGGACCCCTCCTCTGCACTGGTTCCCATGGCCTAGGTTCCAAGCCGACGTCTCTCCTGCTTCCCTTGCCCCTGCATTTTTCACGATGTTCCTATTCAGCCTAAGCTGCTGCAGTGGCTGCATCTGAGCCTCCCCTGCCCCAGACCTTTCTCTTTCTTCTTTTCATTGCTGAACATGGAAACCAGGGCCTGGTGCATGCTAAGCAAGCACTCTTCCACTGAGCTACATTCTCCAGCCCCAGCTTAGCATTTCCAAGGGAACAGAGACCTTACTGGATCCTCTGCTGCAGGCCGTCCTGCTTCCTGCAGGATGGTCAGCTGTATTCCTGATCCTCACCCACTACAGAGTCATTCAAAGCCCAAGGACACTAGGTGCTAAGAGTGACAGTCATGATCACCCCTGCCCGAAGTTGTGATAATTGACACACAAACCCCTTTGTGGGACAATAAAGCATCCACCATCGGGGCTGAGAAGATGATGTGGTTAAAACGGCTTGCTGCTGGGCTGGAGAGATGGCTTAGCGGTTAAGCGCTTGCCTGTGAAGCCTAAGGACCCCGGTTCGAGGCTCGGTTCCCCAGGTCCCACGTTAGCCAGATGCACAAGGGGGCGCACACGTCTGGAGTTCGTTTGCAGAGGCTGGAAGCCCTGGCGCGCCCATTCTCTCTCTCCCTCTTACCTGTCTTTCTCTCTGTGTCTGTCACTAATAAATAAATAAATTAAATTTAAAAAAAATATTAAAAAAAAAAAACTGCTTGCTGCTTACGCCTGCCAATCGGCCCACGTAAGGCCAGACACGAGAAGCGCACGTGTCTGTAATCCCCATATGCCGACAGCAAATGCGAGATGGAGTTAGGAGACTCCCAAAGCTCCCAGGCCAGCGAGTCTGTTATTTATAGAAGCAATCAAACAAGACAGATCCTACTTCAAACAAGGTGGAAGGCAAGGACCAACACCTCAAGGTTGACCTCTGACTTCCACGCTTGTGCCACGGTGTGTGTGCATGCACACACATGCACACCCTGCCATTGAGAGCTACTGTCTGTACTATCGACTGCACTTCCTTACCTCCCTTGCGCTCTGATTTTTATTCCATCTGCAGTCTTCTGGAACTGCACTAGTTGGCATCTGCCACACTCTAGCTTGCTGGCTGTCTTGTGTTCATGGCACCGAGCCCCCCGGCTCTAGCAGACACTCCCTTGCACCCCCTTCTGGAACCTCTGCGCTCCAAGGGCTCCAGAGGCCTTGTTAGATGTCCTGTTTTCTGAATCCCTCCCACGTCTCTGGCTGCTCCCAGTCCCCTAACAAGGAGATGTTTCTGAGGCTTGCCATTCTCATCCGTCCTAGAAGCTGACCTCTCACAACTCCAAACCTAGAACTTTCTCTTCCGCTTAGGCCCTCAGGCACTGCTGCCTGCTCACACTTACCTATCTTTTTCTTTCCTTTGCTGGTTCACATTTCTCTGGGCCCTGTCCTGTGTTGGGGTTTCTGGGACCCCTTCCTAGGCATTTGGTTTTTCTTTTTTAAACTTGTTTTCCCTTCTGGGTGAGCCCTCCATGTGGCTTTGGATAGGCTCTTCCCTATCACAACGCCACACTTTTGGGCTGGAGAGATGGCTTAGTGGTTAAGGCACAGGCATGCAAAGGTTAAGGACCCAAGTTCGATTCTCCAGGTCCCACATAAGCCAGATGCACACGGTGGCTCATGCATCTGGAGTTCGTTTGCAGTGGCCAGAGGCCCTGGCATGCCCATTCTCTCTCTCTCTCTCTCTTTCCCTCTGTCTCTAATAAAATCTTTTTTTTTTTAAAGCCACACTTTTACCTAGTCCAGAGATCTCCATGGGGGTCTTGACTCAACATGCCACTGCCAACCAACCGACAACTTAGATGGCTCCCCAAAGCCATCTGACTCACACATTCAACACTCAGCTTGCCCAGAAATACACCCTCCAGCTCAGCCTTCCAAAGTGAACCTCAGACTGATGCAAGATGCCCCCAAAGCCCCTCCTCATTTGCTAGTTCTGCCGACTCCCTTGTAGCCCCTCACCTCTGGCCCACCCCCACCTAGTCCAGCATGCGACCACATGACACCGCCGTCACCTTGCCTTCTGGCTCCTAGCTTTCCTCCAGTCCTTTCTCCACCCTGCAACAGAGCAACAGTTGCCCCCAAGCAAAGCCTACCATGTTATTTTTTTCTGGTCAAAAATTCTTCACAAACTGGCTATTCACCTCCAGCAGTGATTTTTCAAATGGATTCAACCTAAGACCTCCAGCGTGCAAAGCAGCAGAGAAAAGCAGAACCATTAGTTAGAGAAGGTGCCTGGAGACCCACTCAGCCTTCCCCGCCGCCTTTCCTTAACCAAAAGTGCGCATGCTCTGAGGCTGGGGAAATAGCTTAGCGGTTAAGGCATTTGCCTGCGAAGCCTAAGGACCCAGGTTTGATTCCCCAGGATAAACCAGATGCACAAGGGGGCACATGCATCTGGAGTTTATTGACAGTGGCTGGAGGCCCTGGCGTGCCATTTTCTCTTTCTATCTGATTCTCTCTCTCAAATAGATAAATAAATAAATGATTTTTTTAAAGTATGCATGCTCATACATACACACACATATTCATTTTTTTCATACTACGCATGCCATCTAGAATTCCCAGCCTGGATATCCAGGATGCCTCATCTCTGGGCGACCTCCAGCAACTGTTGATTATATCCAAATGACGTGCAGCTCATTACTTTTCACTATTCATTTCGGGATCAAGTTGTATAAGTCAGAACCTGTTTAAGCCATGTCTGGCACCATCTGCAATTTTAGTGTCATGAACAACATGACAAGAGCTTAACTTGCCTGGCCTGCTACATAGGCCTTAGGAGCTTCCGTACTTGGACTTAGGTGTGCATAAACAAGCGGATGCTCTGGACATCGTCACATCACTCACACAGCAGTCTCTAGCGGGGGGTGGACCAAGCCAGATGGTGCTGATCACCAGGCTGTCAAACCAGACTGATCACAATGAGACTGTGTCTTCACAGAGAACTGCAAGCCCTCTGCCCCCACAGAGGGGATGAAATTGTCCCTCCAGGGAAGGTTCAGGAACATGTGTGTCTGTAGGGTTAATCTCAGCTCTGCTGCTTGGGGGGGCGGTGAGGGACTGAGACTAGATAACCACTCCGAGCCTCAGTTTACTCATATGTAAAATGGACCGTCATTCGGAAAACTGTCTATCAAGTGCCAAGCGCTCTGTAGTTTCTCAACAGGTAGGATCTGCAGGGGATCTAATTCTGCCTCTAGCATCCCCCCGCCCTGCCCAGCCCACTGGAGGTGTGTGTGCATCTTAGGAGCCAAAGGGAATAGTAGTTTTGCCCCTTCCAGGTACAGCTCATCAAGAACTCACCAAGGGGTGGGGGTTGACTTCACTAATGAGTTTGCACATCTGTGGTTCTCCCTCCTCACCCACTATATTTGACACTCATCCTCAGGCTCTGCGTCTAAATGGGTCTTTGTCCTCACAAGGGAAGGGAGGTCTTCCAGCTGGGGGCAGGTCACTGGGTGGGAGAGATCAGGAAACCTCTTCAAGCTGCTGCATCCAAGGGGCGTTTTCTGTTATTGGCCTCCAGCTCTGAAGAGTGGCGTCCAGTGATATTTCTGTTTCTGAGAACGCATCCTGTGTATGTTAGCCGTGAGGTCACAGGGGGGTGGGTCTGGCGCATCCACTCTAACATCTGGAGAGTTAAATATAGTCCGGGCAAAGAGGCAGGAGGCGACCTGGAAAGGACCAGGACAAAATGGAGCCCTGGAGTCTTTCTGGAAATGCAGACAGCCTTGGAAGAGGAACGGCTAACTCAGATGGTGTGTGGAGTGCATTCCCGGGCACACGGTGAGAGCTCAGTACCCTTTGGCACGTGAGGCTGACTGTGTCAGGAAGTGCAGCTTTTCCTGGAAAGAATAAAGGATTAAAATCAGGAAATAGAGGCTGGAGAGATGGTTTAGAGGTTAAGACACTTGCCTGCAAACCAAAGGACCCAGGTTTGATTCTCCAGGACCCACATAAGCCAGATGCACAAGGTGGCGCATGCATCTGGAGTTCGTTTGCAGCGGCTGGAGGCCCTGGCACGACCAATCTTTATCTGTTTTTTTTTTCTTTCTCTCTCCAATAAATAAATACAACTATTTTAAAGTAGGAAATAGAAATCCGGCCATAGCATACCCACTACCAGGGCCTTTGGGGGGTTCCTCATCTCTTTGGAGATAGGGGACCCCCCATAGCTCCAAAGCACACAGGGGACCCTCTTTGGCCTCCATTCTACGTTTGCTCTCTGGGCCAGCGCTAAGTTTCCTTCAGGTCTTCAAGGGGCCTCTTCCCGCCTCAGGGTCTCTGATGTAATGTCAGGGTCTTCCCCACTCCACTGTCCTTCATCAGCTTTTGCATGCCAGGTCATAGTTCGCTTCCTGAGAACGTGACCTCTGGTCTTTTCTAGTCCTGCCTGTATGTCCTCAACTCTCCAGCACCCAGGGGAGGGCCAGCCAAGCAACCTTCCTCCTAGAACCCTCCTCTCCACTTGGCAGAGATGCCAAGGGGAAGAGGCCCTGAGGAGGCCAGAGGCTGAGGCTTCACAGAGGGCTGAGATCTAAGTGGCCTACCTGCTCCTCAGCACCACCCTGGAATGCACAGGAGCCACTGGTTCCTGTTCTCTGTCTGAAATCGAACCTCCTCAGCCCCATGCCCGTGCTGGCAGGAGCCAGTGTCGGGAGGAGAGCTGGTGGGCATGAGGCCCCCAGTCACAGGACACGCTCAGCCTGGGGCTGGAGGGGACGCACAGACAGCTGAGGCTCAGCACCCTCTCCAGACAGGAAATGAGAGTTGCTTTTTTAAGCCTGATGACTACACAGGTGCAAGGCAGCAGGCAGGGTGTCACACGTGTCTGAGATTTATGATCTTCAAGGTGGGAGCTGGTGCCCCGAGAGTTTCTGCTCTGTTGGCTTGTCCTGTGGCTGTGCCCAGAGAAGGGACTCAGGCTGTCACTCAGGCTGAGAAGTGTCATGGTGTCAGGGACCCTTGAAAAATTCCTTGGAAAGCACATGCCCTGGGGCTAAACTCCCATCACCACTGGTAACAAACGGGCCTGCCAGCAAGGATTTTTCTGGGACTTCTGTGTAGGAAAGGGAGGAAAAGAAACACAGATTGGCACTGTCCATGGGGTGGTTTGCAGAATCCTCTAGATCCACACCTTGAATAGCTCCAGGGCTTTCTCCATTTGCAAGATTCAGCAGGAAATAAGAGTGATTTCTCCAAGTGACAATAAGCATTATCAATGATTGCAACGAAAAGTTGTTCAAGCATTGTGCTGATCATCTTCGCTTGCCTGAGATGGTTGTTTTATATGTCGACTTGACTTGTGCCCAGACATTTGGTGAAGCATTACTGAGTGTGTGTTTGTGAGGGATGTTTTTGGATGAGATTAACAATTGCATCAGTGGACTGAGTATAGGGGATTATGCATCCTACAATGGGTGGGCCTCATCCAGCCAGATGAAGGGCTTCACAGAACAAGAAGTCTGACACTGAGCTGAAGAGATGGCTTAGCAGTTAAGGTGCTTGCCTGCAAAGCCTAAGGACCCATGTTCGACTCTCCAGATCCAATGTAAGCCAGATGCACAAAGGTGAGGCAAGTACAAGAGCCTGGAGCTCAATTGCAGTGGCAGAAGTCCTGGCATACCAATTGCCACCTGCCCCCCCTCTCTCTCTAGATCTCTCTCTCTCTCTCCAAAATAAATAAAATAAATAAAAGAACTAGAAAAAAGGATTTGGATTGAAAAAAAAAAAGTCTGACACCCCTTTGAGTAACAGGATTCTCTTCCTGAGTGACTGATTTCAGCAGCCGTTGGACCAGAGCTTCTAACATCAAGACTCTTCTAAGGGGCTGGAGGGATGGCTTAGCAGTTAAGGCGTTTGCCTGCAAAGCCAAAGGACTCAGGTTCGATTCCCCAGGGCTCATGTAAGCCAGATACACAAGCAGGTGCACACATCTGGAGTTCGTTTGCCGTGGCTGGAAGCCCTGGTGCCCCCATTCTCTCTCTCTCTCTTCCTGTTTCCCTGTCAAATAAATAAATAATTTTTTTTAAAAGACTCTTCTAGGCCTTAGGCCTTCAGACTGGGGCAGGAGTGAGACACTCAGCCCCACAATAACATAAGCCAATTCCTTTTCACTCTGTCTGTCTGTCTTTGTGATTTGAAAGCATAATAATATCCCCACAGCTCCTCATTTGAAGGCTTGGTCCCTAGATGGTGGCAGTAGTTTAAGAGGTTTTCAACATAATTAGGAGACAGAGCCAAGCTGGAGGAAGTACAATCACTGGAGGGGGCGGGGAGGAAAGTCCTTGGGGATATATTACCCTGAGCAACCTCCTGTCTTGTTCTTTGCTTCCTGCCTGGCTGTGAAGTGAACAGCTCTCCTCTGCCACACCCACACCCGGGTCACCATGACATCTCTCCAAGCACATGGGGTCAGGTGATCATGGACTGAGCCCTGTGACACTGTGGACCCAAATGAATCTTTTCTTCCCTTAAGTCGTGTGTTAGGGATTCTGGGCACAGGCCAAGATTCTCTTTAAGCACCTCTCTGATGGATGTGCTGCTTTGATGAGCCCCAGAGGTATCTACCTCAGTAGTTCTCCCCACGAGGCTGTGAGAAGGGGAGCAGCCATCATCTTCTCCATTTGACAGGCGTGGAAAGTGAGGCTCGGGAGTGTGAGCTCACACACAGCCCGGGCCCAGCTGGGGCCCTGAGCATGGGCACCCCCACGTGCACAGTGGCTCGCTCTAGGAGCGACTCACCCCTGACTGCTCCTGATCATGAAGGGGGACTCATTTAAAACTTTTTAATTTATCTATTACATAAGAGAGAGAAAGAGGCAGGTAGAAAGAGAGTGAGAGAACGGGCACACCAGGGCCTCCAGCCACTGCAAACTGCAGACACATGCACCACCTTGTGCATCTGGCTTACGTGGGTCCTGGGGAATTGAACTTGAGTTCTTAGGCTTTGAAGGCAAGTGCCTTAACTGCTAAGCCATCTCTCCAGCTGGGGGGTGGGGGGGGGGGTTGGTGGCTTTTTTTTAATACCCAATACTGGGTTTCTCCAAGGCCAAGGGATGTGGAATCGTGCTGGGAGAGGGTTCTGAGAATGCTTGCTTCCTGAAGACATCTCAGGTGGTCAGAATAAGCCCAAGTAGTCAGGAGGCCATGGAAACTGCATGGGGGGAGGGACTGTCCTGATTGCTCTTCCCTCCACCTCCTTCCTTCCGTACCTCCCCTGGGAGGCTGGGCAGAGCCAGGAAGGCCGATCCCCTCCTCACACCTTGGTTCCGCTCCATCACTAACAGGGCCTTCTTGCCCACTGGTTCACCCAAACTAGCACAGCCTCTCTGCCCAAGAGAAAAAGGACCAAAAACCTTTTTGTTGTTGTTTTAAATTGGGTCAAGAGAAAAACGGAAGTATATAAAAAAAAATGCAAGTCATGGTTAGAGTGTTTGGGCTTCTTAAAGATGCCATTGCGCTCTGCTCTCAGCCCGTGGGAGGTAGTCAGAGGGCTTGGGGGGGGGGGGGTGGAGGGGGTACAGCAGCTGTGACCACCGAATCCCCAAGGATTCTTCAGGCCAGCAGCACAGGGGAAGATCTCAGCCTGGCTCCACGGATGCCGCGTAGGGAAGCTTTACAGACAAGAAGGCTGAGGCGCTGGTGACAGCTGTGCCTGCAGGAAGTGTGACATGGGAGACGGGACACCTGGCTTGCCCCGTCCCAGCCACAGACGGCCTTGCGGTGGATGGACTTGGCTACCTCCGGGGAATTCTCAGGATGAACTCAGGTGACCAGAGACCTCCAGATCTGGGACATCTGTCAACTCTGGATAAAGCTTTGCCCCCCCCAAAAGGCCAGTCTGCACAGCTGCTCTGTTATGTGGGTTAGAGAAGGCAGGAGAAGCTATTCCACCTAGCTAGGCCTTCACCCAGTCGAGGAGGCCACTGAAGTCTCTGGGTGTCAGAAGTGCACCGCATCTGATCAGGGCGCAGCCTCTGCTCCCTGAATGATCCCTACGAGGATGGGACCCCTATCCTGCCTGCGTGTCTGAGCCAGTCCAAGTCCCCCACTTACAGAGAGGGTGGGGCGGAGCATGGGGGGCAAGGCAGACCCACTTCTCCTCCCTGTGTTAAATAATAGTCACCCTTTGATTCAACACACGGACCTGAGCCCTGGCCGAGCTGGAGGCTGGGCTGCCGAAGTACACAGTCCACAAGTCGGTGGTCTCGGGGGTTTCTTGGGGGGGGGTGGGGAATGGCAAGTGACCACGTCATTGTTGATTAGTGTCAGACACATCTCAAACCACAGCCTTGACCCACAAGAGGCTTAACTACCTCACGGGTGTGAGAATCAGGGGAGGGAGGGAGGGAGGAAGGGAGGCGGCCAGGCAGAGGACTCCAGAAATACTATTTTCAATAGGACATGATCTTGGGTACATGGCTAAGTCTCACCTTCTCTTTGCAGCTTGTGATGATCATTCCCTCCATCCCTAGTCCCTCGTTCTCAGGATACAAATAGTACAATCTTCTATCCCTCACAGTTGCTCGCTTATGTCTGCTGACAGCTCCATATTGCTTTGTTCACCAAGGACTTTTTGGTTTGTTTTTGCTGTTGTTTTGGGGAAGGATTGGGTTTGTATTGACTCAGGGCTTCCTCTTTTAAGTGGAGTTTAATTCCTTGAAAGCAGGGTGTATTTCTGCTTTCCCACCTCCCTTCCCCCAGAGGGCTGGCTGCCAGTATTGAACATGGTAGGATATCTAATAAACACTTTGGGGGAGCTGGATGTGGAGGGATACATCTGCAACCCCAGCACTCAGGAGGCTGAGGCTGGAGGATTGCTATGAGTTTGACACCAGCCAGGCAACAAAGCATCTTTCAGGCCACGTGGGGCCACGGAGCAAAACTTGGTCTCAAAACAAAACCCAAATTAAAAGATAGAGTCTGTAAGCTGGGCGTGGTGGCGCATGCCTTTAATCTCAGCACTCGGGAGGCAGAGGTAGGAGGATCACTGTGAGTTCGAGGCCACCCTGAGACTACAGAGTGAATTCCAGGTCAGCCTGGGCCAGAGTGAAACCCTACCTCGAAAAACCAAAAAAAAAAAAAAAAAAAAGATAGAGTCTGCAATAGAAAGGTGGTTGGTTTTCAGAGATTAGGACCTCCGATTGATAGCAAAGTGTGGGAACTCAAATGAGGATGAATTTGAGTGAGAGGACCAAGTTGTTACAGTGGATGCTTTCGTTAGGAAGGAGGAAGATAGGAGGCAGGCTGGAAAACGCGACACATTAGTCTGTGATCCCAACACTCCTACAGCGATGGGTGGCAGAGCCCGGAGACTCTGGAAGCTTGCAGACCGCCACACTGGCACCCATGTGTCAGCAGAAATGAGAGACCCTGTCTGCAAGTAGAAAAAGAGGACAAACTCCTTGAGGTTGTCCTCAGACCTCCTCACAGGGGCCTTGGCACATGCATGCCCATGCACACCACACACACACACACACACACACACACACACACTGACATAGATAGATAATAGATAAATACATATCTACTACTCTGTTACAATAAAAGCGAAGAAGAAAGAGTCATAGATCACATTCTATTCAAGCATTTCCCTCTCCAGATTCTAGGTTTATGAGGGAAAAAAAAAAAACAAGTAAGGTTCATTTTGGATTGTGGTAAGAAATCCTTAGACATCAGTAGGTACTAGAAGTATCATAATGACATGCAGAAATCCCTTACCCAATTCTCTTGCCACACTGGAGTCCTACTTTTCAGAGAAAACCACTGTCAACTCTTTTAAACATACTTCTGGCATTTTCCTTCGTAGTTCAGGTCATATAGTTCTTGATGTATTTAATTTTAGACATTTATAACTTACTACTCTAGAAGAAAACTTAACCTTTATGTTATATAAAACATGTATATATGCAATCATTCTTCACTGTGATATTTCATATTTTGGAGAAATTAATATCCATGATTTATGTCACTGATCCACTCTAAGTACCATTAGTTGTTTTCATAACTAAGCTTTAGAGTTTACTATAATTACATTTCCTTTCAGGCCATTACTTTTCTCATAGCTGTGACAAAATACCTGACAAGAAACTCAGGAGAGGAAGGATTGATTTATTTGGTTTCAATTGCATTTTTTTGCAACTTATATAACATGTTAAAAGTTGGGGCTGAGGAGATAGCTCAGCCAGTACAGTTCTTGCCTTGCAAGCAGGAGGATCTGAACTGGATCCTCAGAACCCACATAAACATATCAGATATGAGGGCTGGAGGGATGGCTTAGCAGTTAAAGCACTTGCCTACAAAGCCAAAGGAGCCAGGTTTGATTCCCCAGGACCCACGTAAGCCACATGCAAAAGACGTATGCCTCTGGTGTCCATTCTCCCTCCCTCTCTTTCTCTCTCTACCTCCATGCCTTTCTCTCAAATAGATAAGTAAACAAAAATAAAATATTTTTTAAAATACCAGACATGGTGGGGCATGCTTGGGGTCCCTAGGGCCCACTGGCCAGTCAGTGTAGCCGAACTGATGAGCTTCAGGTCAGTGAGAGAGCCTCGCAGAAAAGGTAGACAGCACACGAGAGGAACAGCACCCACAGTTGTTCTTTGGTCTTCACATGCACGTGCACGCACACACACGTGCGCACGCATACACGACATGCAGGCACATGCATACATGCATGCATAAAAGAATTTCACTGTCTGTTCATCAACAGACCTCTTCCCTTCTTCTTTTTAAAATTTTTTTTTGTCATTTATTTTTATTTACTTATTTGAGAGTGACAGACAGAGAAAGAGGGAGAGAGAGAGAGAGAGAGAGAGAGAGAGAGAGAGAATGGGCGTGCCAGGGCTTCCAGCCACTGCAAATGAACTCCAGACACGTGTGCCCCTTGTGCATCTGGCTTACGTGGGTCCTGGGGAATCGAGCCTCGAACTGGGGTCCTTAGGCTTCACAGGCAAGCGCTTAACCGCTAAGCCATCGCTCCAGCCCTCTTCCCTTCTTCTTGCCCACACACCTCCTGGCCCATTTCCTCCAACCTGTTTTACTGCCATTTTCTCAGAAAACCAGGAGTGCCGGGGATGTGAGGGAAGAGGGCAACAGTACTGTCCAGATCCCACAAAGACAGGCCAGGGGGTGACTCACTGAATTTGAGTCAAAGGGCCTCGTGGCGATGGGTCAGGCAGGATACGGGTAGGGAGACCTGCCCGAGGCTTTAGAGAATACCAGAGGTTCATGTCAGACCTATAATTAAACCAACACGGGGAGGAAGGGGACGGACTGGGAAGCAGTCTGTCAAAGTTTCACAGCTGTCCCCTGATGGAGATAGGTCAAAGTTAGAGGAGAGCCCTCTCTTATTTTGGAAAAAAAAAAAAAATTAGTACTGAGAAGTCACAAAAATGCCATAGGTACGGGGACGGCTACAAGGTGATGAAATAGTGTCACTTGGTGACCGCAGGCCACAGTTAGAGAGAGGCAGAAGAAACAGCATCAAAGGTTTGCTATTCAGCAGTTATATGGTGACAGACCTGATGGTCCAGGAGGCAAGTAAAGGAAGAAAGATGAGTTCTGGAGGGTGCGTCTCTGGAGCCTGCATTAGGAGAAAGCACACGGTGCACCAGTGATGAATCACCACTCTGGACCCCAAGTACGGGGGCTCAGAGTTTTACCTGTCTCACAAGAAGTCTTCCAATCACCTCTAAAATGCTTTAGTCCAGGGACACACATGAGGTAAGCTATCAGATCTTCTGCTTTCATAATTGTTTAAATTCAGATATCTAATGTTCTCCAGCCTGTGCCTCTATTTGTTCTTACAAAAGAATTTTTTGAGGCAAGGTCTCACTCAACCCTAGGCTAGCTTCAAACTCACAGTGGTTCTCCTGCCTTAGCCTCCCCAGTGTTGGGATTAAAAGCATGAGCCATCATGCCTGGCTGTGTGGCTCCACTCTGGACTGACAGTCATTTGAAATGATTGTACCATGTTGCCCTAAGGATCGTAGTTTCTTCAGAAAGGATCCATAGAAAGTGAGGCTTTTGAGACGGCTTGTCTGAAAATGTCTTTTGTTTAGTGAGGACAAACTTAATTGGTCATTTGGAAGTTGTTTTCCTTCAGCATTTTCTAAGCATTGCTCCATTGTCTTCTAGAGTCAAATAGTAGCTATCTCACTTATTCAATTGATTATTAAGCTACCATTGTGTTTGTCTCTAAGTAATCCTTACATACTAGCCTAGGAACACATTGCAATATTAAGTTCACTTTCCTTTCATAATGTAGACATGCAATTATCTCACATGGTCACAGGAAGGGGAGTATAGCAAAATAAATATTTTCAAAGAGACAACATGTTCCCATATGATTTTCATCACAGTATAGCATTAAAATTGTTATGTTTTAGGGCTGGAGAAATGGCTCAGTGGTTAAGGTGGTGGCCTACAAACCCTAACAACCTTGGTTCAATTCCCCAGTACCCACATAAAGCCCGATGCACAGTGGCACATGCATCTGGAGTTCATTTGCAGTGACTGGAGGCCCTGGTGCACCCATTCTCGCTGTCGCTCTTCTCTCTAGCTCTCTCTGCTTGCAAATAAAAAAATTGAAATGTCTTTTTTCCCAATTTTTATTAACATCTTCCATGATTATAAAAAATATCCCGGGCTGGAGAGATGGCTTAGCGGTTAAGTGCTTGCCTGTAAAGCCTAAGGACCCCGGTTTGAGGCTCGGTTCCCCAGGTCCCACCCACAGGGGGGCGCACGCATCTGGAGTTCGTTTGCAGAGGCTGGAAGCCCTGGCGCGCCCATTCTCTCTCTCTCCCTCTATCTGTCTTTCTGTGTCTGTCGCTCTCAAATAAATAAACAAAGAAAAAAAATTTAAAAAAAAAATCCCATGGTAATTCCCTCCCTTCCCCCACTTTCCCCTTTGAAATTCCATTCTCTATCATATCCCCTTCCCCATCTCAATCAGTCTCTCTTTTATTTTGATGTCATGATCTTTCCCTCCTGTTATGATGGTCTTGTGTAGGTAGTGTCAGGCACTGTGAGATCATGGATATCCAGGCCATTTTATATCTAGAGGGATAAAATGTCTTTTTAATTGTTCTATTTGACTACTTATTGCTAATGTCTTCCTGTGCTGAATTTACAATTTTATAGGAAAAACGTAGATGTGTAGAGTTTGGCACTATCTGTACTTCTAGGTGTTTCCGGGGAGTCTTGGAATGTAGCCCCCATGGGTAAGCAGGACCCCATGTTAATTTCTATTATGAACTTAATTTCTACAAACATCTTGTTTTCTGAATACCCATACCTTAGCCTGTCCTTGTTTCCCAGGTGCAGTACCTTCTCATTGTTTGAGGTAGTCTCGCTCTAGCCCAGGCTGACCTGGAATTCACTCTATAGTCTCAGGATGGCCTCGAACTCACAGCGATCCTCCTGCCTCTGCCTCCCGAGTGCAGCTTCTAGTTCTTTTTTTAAAAAAATTTTTAAAATTAGTTTTGTATTCAGCAAATTCAGGCAGTTTGGTACCATTATTAGGCTCATCTGTGACCTAACCCCTCCCCATTGGCCCCTCCTTGTTGAGGTATATGGGTCGTGCATTGTGGAGTTAGCCCACAGTTATTGGTACGACAAATGTCTCTGCATATCATGACCCAACATGTGGCTCTGACATTCTTTCCGCCCCCTCTTCCGCAAAATTTCCCTGAGCCATGTTGGGGTCATTTTTGGTCTGCTTCAGTGATGAGGTGTTGGGGGCCTCTGGGGCTCTGGCTCTTTGATTTGGTAGGAGTTGATTTTTCTCTGTGTTGGTCTCCTTCCCCCTTGTGCTGGTATCTGGTTCATCAGGAAAATAGCACCCTTGCTTGTTTCACCAATTTTCCTTAGTTTCAGCCGGGGCCCTATTGAGGTATGATGGGGTGGCTCTCTCCTTAGGATCTACATCTATCTTTCTTTCGCTGGGATTTGTAGCGCAGCTAGGTGGTCGCCACCTTGGTTGGAAGTATCTTAAAGATAGTGCTTTTAGTTTCTTTCAGGTTTTCTTCAGCTTCTTGCATTAATTCAGCCTTGGGATATGCCGAGTTTTTCTGTTCCCTCTGGATCCCCGCCCTTGTGTTGGAGACTCACGTTCGAAAACTGACTGTGGCGATTTCACAGCAGTGCCCTGAAGTCCATGCAGATGCTCCGGGTACATCTTTGCGTCATCCTCACGGGCTTTTGGGCTCTGGGGTCAGTGAGTCCTGGATTTACCATCTCTTCCTCCTTTCGCTCGGTGAGTCTGGGTGAGCCACCTGACATTTGCAAGTCCTGTTCCCTTGTGTTAAAAGACAGCTGCAGCTCACAGTACCAGAAAGTCCAGGACCAAGGGAGGTATTCTCAGATGCTGAGGCGACACTCGCATAACCCTAGGGAAACTAGCTCACATGTCCTATCCCTGGGTGTCCCCTGGGCTTCCCTGTACTCCAGCCCCCTAACAACCTCACACAGTATCTTTAAGTATTCCGCAGGAAAATGCACTGTAGGTTTGTGATGCCGAATAGGTACATAATAACTGTTCTATAGACAGGAGCTGTCACAAAATGACAGGACACATGTATAACACTTATTAACATGAGACAGTACTGTCCACAGGACATCTGGTGCTTGACTAGGAAGTAAAAGGTTTGGGGGGGAGGGAGAAAACAGGGCTGTAGCGATGGTTTAGCTATTAAGGCGCTTGCTTGGGAAACCTGAGTACCGGAGTTTGATGCTCCGGTACCTACGTAAAGCCAGATGCACAAGGGGGCGCATGCACCTAGAGTTCATTTGCAATGGCTAGAGGCCCTGGCATGCCCATATTCTCTCTCTTTCTCTCTGCTTACAAATAAATAAAACAAAATAAAAAAGAGAAAACAGAGAGAGAAGGAAAATGGATAAAGACCTTGGAAACCATCAAAACCTAACTGAGAAAGGTAGGAGGGGGCAGAAAGTGACCTAAAGCTGCAACATGAGAGTCTTTTATTTTGTGTGTGTGTGTGTGTGTGTGTGTGTATGCATGCTTGTACATGCATACATGTAGGTCACAAGTTGGCATCAAGTGTCTCCTTAATCATTTCCCACTTTATTTTTTGACTCAAATTTTTATTAACAACTTCCATGATTATAAAAAATATCCCATGGTAATACCCTCCCTTCCCCCACTTTCCCCTTTGAAACTCCATTTTCCATCATATCCCCTCCCCATCTCAATCAGTCTCTCTTTTATTTTGATGTCATGGTCTTTTCCTCCTCTTATGATGGTCTTGTATAGGTAGTGTCAGGCGCTGTGAGGTCATGGATATCCAGGCCATTTTGTGTCTGGAGGGAGCACGTTGTAAGGAGTCCTACCCTTCCTTTCTTACATTCTTTCTGCCACCTCTTACCCTGAGCCTTGAAAGGTGTGATGGAGATGTTACAGTACTCAGCACTCCAGTCACTTCTTTCTAGCACCATGATGCCTTCTGAGTCATCCCAAGGTCACTGCCATCTGAAAAGAGAAGATTCTCTACCTAAAGTGAGAGTAGCATTAATATAAGGGTATGAACATTAAGTGAAGTGCTCACAGGGCAGTTTGATAAGCATAGTATATACATTTATCCAGACATCAGCAGCCATTACACCCCTAGGTCTCATGACTACCCCTGTTTTAAGTTTTCAGTATCAGGGATGTATTCCCTCCCATGGAGCAGGCCTCCAGTCCAATTAGGGGGTAGTTGGTTTCCACTATGACAGATGTGCCACTATTGCACCTGTTGGCTCATTTGGCCTGGCTGGCCAATTATAAGGCTTGCGGTGTCCACTGTGGAGGATCTTCATTGGTGTTTTCTCTCTCTCCCATTGAAATGCATGTAGAATAGCTTCTTCCACCTTTCTGTCAGCTGGTCTACATGGAGGAGGTTATCAGCTCAGTTCCAGCAGGATTTCTCAGTGGCCTTGCAGCCCAAACATGTCCCACTTAATTTTTGAGATAGGATTTCTCTCCAAACCAGGAACTCACCTATTCAGCTAGTCTACATAGCCAGCCAGCCCTTACTCCTCCTGTCTCCACCTCCCTAGTGCTGGGATCATGAACGTCCAGTGCCAGGGCTGGCACTTAGCAGGTCCTTACGCTTGGGTGGCAAGTGCTTCACTGACTGAGTCATCTCCCCATCCAAACTGGAAGAACTTTGTTGGTAATGAGGAACCTTCATTAAGGTAGTAAGACAAGAGCCGGGCGTAGTGGCGCACGCCTTTAATCCCAGCACTAGGGAGGCAGAGGTAGGAGGATCACAGTGAGTTCGAGGCCACCCTGAGATTACAGAGTGAATTCCAGGTCAGCCTGGGCTAGTGAGACACTACCTTGAAAAACCAAAAAAAAGTAAGACAAGCCTGTGCCCCTTTTGTCTTGATTCAAGACCCATTTAAAGGAGGAGCCACAACCTCACATCTGAGAGAAGATAATCTTTGATCACCCGTGTCGCCTTAATTTAAGCCACGTGGTCCTCACTGTTGCTGCTGCTGCTGTGTATGTTAATTGATCATTACTGTTCTGGGCTTCTGCTGCAAGGTTATTGGAGTCATGAGCTGGGTGAGTTTAGAGCCAGGAAACAAATACACAAACACTGGAGATTCCTTTCATCCCTCATATGAGAGGAAATAAAATCATAATGAGGAAGGAAGGAAGGAAGGAAAGAAAATCCCCACGAATGAAGGGACACGTAAGAACACCATTTGTCCAGGGAAATTGTTTTCTCATGGCCCGGCTCACTGTGAGAGCTCTGTGCTGCTGGGCTCCATGGAACTTATGAGCAGGAAGCGACATTCAATCAGCTTTTAGGGTCACTGTGCTCCTCTCTCCTTAGGACCTAAATGCGCTTTGCCTCTGTGGAAGCAAAGCCGGCTACGTCCCGGGCCTGCTTTAGAAAGAGCTGAAGAGACTAGGCCATTGGCTCAGTGTTGCTGACACCAATTGTGGCTCCATGTCTCCATCCGTTGCTCAAGAAACCACTTGACCTTCTAGGACCCCATTATTTCTGTTTTATTTTATTTATTTGAGAGCGAAAGAGAGAATGGACGCACCAGGCCCTCAAACCACTGCAAACAAACTCCAGGTGCACGCGCCACCTTGTGCCTCTGGCTTATGTGGGTCCTGGGGAATCGAGCCTCGAACCAGGCTCACTAGGCTTCATAGGTAAGCACTTAACCACTAAGCCATCTCTCCAGCCCCTAGGACCCCATTATTTCTATGTGCTCTGGTGGCTTTAAGGGGAGAGACTGAAAAAAATCAAAGCTGTTTGAGAGGGCAGTAAGGCCAACTGCAGACATTTGGATCTGTCACTCAAATCTTGGCTGAAGGACTTGTGTGTCCTGTAATGAAGGACGCAATGAAGCCTGTGTGCTGGGCCTGGGGTGGGCTCTCTGGAGGGGTGCGCAGAGGCAAGGCCTTCTGGGAGGCCAGGAGCAGTGAATAAAATGATTGTGTGGCTTGAACATATGCCCCTGACCAGCTCACCTTCTTCGGTATTAGTGTTAGTGACTGTTCCAGTGTCAGGGCAGAAGGGAGGCTGCTCCTGGTTCTGATGGAAGAACGCTGCTTTAAGAAGTAAGCTCTGGGCCAGGTGTGATGGTGCACGCTTTTAATCCCAGCACTCGGGAGGCTGAGGATTGCTGTGAGTTCGAGGCCACCCTGAGACTACATAGAGAACTCCATGTCTGCCTGGGTTAGAGTGAGACTCTACCTCAAAAATTAAAAAAAAACAAACAAAAACCCTGAGCTCTGGGACTGGGGAGACAGCTCAGCTCAGCAGTTAAGGCGCTGCCTGCAAAACTGAAAGACTCAGGTTTGATTTCCCAGTTGTGGTAGTTTGGTTCAGGTGTTCCCCATAAACTTAGGTGTTGTGAATGCTAGGTTCCCAGCTGATGGACATTTGGGAATTAACACTTCCTGGAGGCAGTGTATTGTTGGGGGCGGGCTTATGGTTATTATAGCCAGTCTCCGCTTGCCAGTGTTTGGCACACTCTCCTGTGTCCCTATTGTCCACCATATGTGGGCGGGGGAATGATGTCCACCCTCTGCTCATTCCATCGTTTTCCCCTGCCATCGTGGAGTTTCTCCTCAAGCCTATAAACCAAAATAGACCTCTTTTTCCCTTCAAGCTGCTCTTGGTTGGGTGATTTCTACCAGTAATGCAAACCTGACTGCAACACCAGTACTTGCGTAAAGCCAGATGCACAAAGCGGCACATCATCTGAAGTTTGCTTGCGGTGGCTAGAGGCCCTGGTGCACCTGATGTCTCGATCTCTCTCTCCCTCTCTCTCTCCTTGCAAATAAACAAATAAATTATTTTTTAAAAAATTTAAATGCGCTCCAGCCTCAGCAGAGGTGGATAATGAACTTGGGGCAAGTTCTTTGCCGCTCAGGTTTCCAGGGAATTCTCTGGAAGTTGGGCACTCTTGCACCTCCCACACTTGGTGGTGGGAAGATGGGTGAGATGACGCAGGCGCAGGGCTTGGCTCAGGGATGCGCATGGGGTAAGTGCCTGCTATGCGATAGTTGCAAAGGAATTGGGTAAACTGGCTGTACAGCTCTGCAGCTTTCCTTCTCTGCAGGGTTGTGCTGGAGTAAGTCCAGCTCTGGAGTCCCCTAGTGTTTGCTGGTTTCTTGCAGAGGCAGTGAGTAACTAGCCCATATCTAATGCTGGGAAATGGACATTGCTGTAAGCCCACCTCAGCAAGTATCCATCCAGTACCCACAAGGTACCAGGCATAGTCCGGCTGCTGGGCATGTACAGTAAAACATCTCTCTGCGCTTATGTAATTTACATCCTCATTGGGAGAGGGAACAGGAGAAAAGGTCTTGTACATCTGTGTGTGCCGATACTGGGAAGAAAACTAACATGAGGAAAGAAATGCAGGTGTTAAAATGGATGGTATTAGTCAGGGTTCTGTAGAGGAGCAGAACTGATAGAATACATTGTATTAAAAGGGAATTCAGCTGGGTGTGGTGGTGCACGCCTTTAATCCCAGCACTCGGGAGGCAGAGGTAGGAGGATTGCTGTGGGTTCGAGGCCACCCTGAGACTACATAGTGAATTCCAGGTCAGCCTGAGCTAGAGTGAGACCCTACCTCGAAAAAAAAAGTGGGGGGATTTATTGGATTAGCTTATGGCAGTCCACCAATAGCAGGTTGCAGGCCTGAGAGTCAAGGAACCCGATAGCTGCTCAGTCCACGAGGCTGGATGCCCCAGCAGTCCCGATGAGGCAGTGAAGGCCTGGGGGGCTTCCTGGAGAGCCGCTGCTCTTCAGTCCACGCTGGTCTTCCATCCACACCGTAATACAGCAAAACAGCAAACTGCAAGCAGCTAGCAGCTCCGGCAGCCAGGTGGGAGGGGAGGAGAATACTTTCTTCCCTGAACTCCTTTAGATAAAGCTGAGAGGGGCGCCCCCTCTGGGGAAGGTCTCGCCCTGGGGCAAGGATTCCTCCTTTAGTTTATCCTTCCTGGAAGCAACCTCAGAGACCCACTTAGGAGGAATGTCTGCGGATTCCTAAACGATGGAGTTGATGCAAACCTTAACCATTACAGGGATGGTCAAGAGTGTCCTGATGTTAAGGTGACATACGAGCTGAAGGAATCAGGGGTTGTGTGAATACTTGGAGAAATAATAAACATGGTCGAGGAGGGTGGAAGACTGAGTAACGTCCCTTCATGTTCACATCTTCAGTCCCAGAACCTGAGAATATGTAACTTGATGTGGAAAAATAGACTTTGCTGATATGATAAATTAGAACATTGATGGCGGGCGAGAGGGCTCAGTAGGCAAAGCGCTTGCTGAGTTCAGATCCCCAGAAGCCATGTAAAGCCTCAGACATGGTCTATATTTCCAACCCTTCTAAGGCAAAATGGGAGGCAGAGACAGGAGAATCCCCCAGGAGGTTGTGGGTCAGCTAGCTTGGTATCCACAGCAGTGAATAACACAAAGACTTTTGTCCCCTGCCATGGCTCTCTCCCTTCCTCCATCTCTCTCCCTTTCACACACACACACACACACACTCACAACTGAGATGGGGAAATTACTCCAGATTATCTGAGTCATGTCAAGGTAAGTGTAAAGGTCTTTTAAAATTTTATTTATCTATTTATTTATTGGTTTTTCAACATAGGGTTTCACTCTAGCCCAGGCTGACCTGGAATTCACTATGGAGTCTCAGGGTGGCCTCAAACTCATGGCAATTCTCCTACCTCTGCCTTCCGAGTGCTGGGATTAAAGGCGTGCGCCACCACACCCGGCTAGTGTAAGAGTCTTTATAAGAGAGAGGTTAGCCTTCAAAGGGAGAAAAAGTAGAGCAATGATGGCATTAGTGAAAGATTGGGACATGCTGTGTCCCTGGCTCAGATGATGGAGGAAGTGGTCAGGAGCCAGGGATACAAGCGGCTCCTGGTGAGCTGGGAAAGGGGAGAGAATGGGCCCTTCTGCAGTCTCCAGAGAAAATACACTCTTCCTCACACCTTCATTTAAGGGCTTCTTGCCTCCAGAGCAGTGTGATGATAAATTTGTGTTATATTAAGCATGGTATTTGTTCCATGAAACGAAGGCAAGGGGTTGGCAAGCATGTCGGTTGGTACAGTAGAGGGATGATAAGCAGAGGGGCTGCCCCGGAATAAACCAATGTCAAGTACTGGAAGAGAAAGTCAGAGGGGGAGAGGGTTGAAAGGGTTTTGGCCTTGACTCAAAGTCAAGTGGGAAACCCATGGGAGTAACTAGCAGAATGCCATGGTCTGATTTACAGCCCAGGTGAAAGAGAAAAGCGACTGGAAATATGGTGACAAGCAACGAAAAGGTCAAATTCTGAATGTATTTTGAAGAGCCAAAAAGATTTGCCAACGATTTACATCTAGGTGACAGAAAAGGATGACTCTCGTGTGCTTCCCTGGGGAAATCAGCAGAGTGGCGTGACATTCACTGGGATGTGAGAGCCTGGGGGAGGAGAAATAGGTAAGAAGTTCAGCGGGGTGTGGTGGCGCACACCTTTAATCCAGCACTTGGGAGGCTGAGGTAGGAGGGTCACTGTGAGCTAGAAGTCAGCCTGAGTCTAACTCCAGGTCAGTGCTAAAGTGAGACTTTACCTTGAAAAGCCAAAAAAAAAAAAAAAAAAAAAAAAAAAAAAAAAAAGTGCAATGTAGGACAGGGGAAATGGCTTCGTAGTTTTGGACACTTTCTTACAAAGCCCAAAAGCCCAGATTTGAGTCTCTAGTACCCACATAAAGCCAGACACACAAAATGGTGTGCATGCATCTGGAGTGTGTTTTAAGTGCCAAGAAGCCCTGGCATGCCCATATTCTCTCTCTCTCTCTCAGATAAATAAAAATATTTTTTTTTAAGGAAAGTTCAGGGCCAGGTGTGGTGGCACAGTCCTTTAATCCCAGCACTTGGGAGGCAGAGGTAGGTGCATCACCATGAATTTGAGGCCACTCTGAGACTACATAGTGAGTTCCAGGTCAGCTTGGACTAGCGTGAGACCCTACCTCAAAACAACAAGACAAAAAAAAAAAAGAAGAAGAAGAAAGTTCAGGGCTGGAGAGATGGCTTAGTGGTTAAAGGCTTGCCTGTGAAGCCTAAAGACCCTGGTTTGAGGCTCCATTCTCCAGTACCCATGTAATCCAGATTGTACAAGGTGGCGCATGCATCTGGAGTTTGTTTGCAGAGATTGGAGGCCCTAGTGTGCCCATTTTCTCTCTCTCTCTCTGCCACTCTCAAATAAATAAATGAAAATAAGCAAAAAAATTTTTAAGAAAGTTCAATATCCAAGAAGTAAAGGTAAGATGTTGGCAGACACTCAGGTACACACGGTGGGCACATGATTGGATAGAAAAGTCTATAGAGTTGAAGACACTGACTGGAGACAAAGATGGGAATTGTATTGGTTACTTTTCTCCTTGTGACAAAGTGCATGAGAAAAGCAGCTTCAGGAAGGAAGGGTTTATTCTGGTTTACAGTTTGAGGAGATGCAGTCCAACCTGGCAGGGGAGGCACGGCACAGGAGCAGGAAGCAGCATATCGTATTGCAGCCACAGTCAGGAATCAGGGAAATGAACGCTGGTGTTCAACTCACTTTCTCCTTTTTCTTTCTATTCACTCTGGGATCCACATTCATGTTAGATCTTGCCTTAAATAAACCACTCTGGAGAGGGAGAGAGATTAGGAGAGAGAGAGAGAGAGAGAGAGAGAGAGAAGTGTCTCTAAGGTGATCCTAAACCCAGTCAAGCTGATAATGAAGCTTAACCATTCCAGGAGTCACTGATGTATTGATGGCATTTTAAGCCATGAAACTAAATGGAACCACTGAGAATAGTCAGAGGAGAGGGATCTGAGGGCAGAGGCTATCGAGTTCCAACATATGGAGATCTGAGCAATGAGAGATGGAATGACCCACAGAGGAAATGGAAAAGATGAGAACTCATAGGGTGTGACACCTCAGAAACTGTAGACAAGGCTTCAAGAAGCGTGTGATTGGGGATGGAGAGATGGCGAAGCCATTAAGGTACTTGCTTACAAAGCTGAAGGACCCAGGTTCAATCCCCTAAGACCTACATAATCCAGATGCACAAGGTGGCGCATGTGTCTGGAGTTTGTTTGCAGCAACTGGAGGCCCTGGTATGCCCACTCTCTCTTTCTCTTTCTCAAATAAATAAAATAAAAAATAAGGGAGTGCATAATTAGTGTTTCTAATGATCTAGTGGCTCAATTAAGAAGGCAAGCCAGAAAGGACTGCTAGATGTGGCCACCTTGGCAAGAGAATTTCAGTGGCGTGGGAACAAAAAGCCTGATTTGGCATGTTTAACAGAGCATGGGAAAACAAGTTCATAGCTAGACCAGAATGCAGAGTAACAAGGTTTTGTGTTAGTTTTGCTTTTTAATTATTTGTTTTTATTTGTAGAAAAAGATGAAAGCAAGTGAGAGAGAGAGGGGGAGAGAGAGAGAATTGGTGCACCAGGGCCTCAGCCCCTGAAATCAAACTCCAGATGCTTGCACTACCTAATAGGCATGTGCAACCTTGTGCTTGCCTCACCTTTGTGCATCTGGCTAACGTGGGATCTGGAGAGTCAAACATGGGTCCTTAGGCTTCGCAGACAAGCGCCTTAAACCGCCAAGCCATCTCTCCAGCCCTGCGTTGGTGTTTTTAAAGATAAGAGAAAGGATAGCTTGTTTATGTGTTGATGAGCATATGATGGCTATATGGACAAGTTGGTCATGTAAAAGAGAGGGGGGAAATTGTTGGCTGGAGTACAAAAGGAGTCACTAATTTCAAATTATGCATGAGTTTCTGACTGCTGCTATAACAGATTAATACAAGTGTAGTGGCTTAAAGAAAATGCAAACCAGGTGTGGTGGTGCATGCCTGTCGTGACCCCAGCATTTGGCAGGGATCTCAAATTACAGGCCAGGTGAGCCACATAGCAGGTCCAAGCCAACTTGGGTTATGGAGTTAGACCCTGTCTCACAGTTAATTAACTAATAGTACACACTTACCATCTTGTAGTTGTCACAAGTCCTCAAATTCAGTAATCGGTGGGGTTCAATTTTTGGCTTGCCTTTTGCTGCGTCTGTAAGTGACCCCAATCTTGCCTCCCGGCTGGTCCCTTTCTTCATCTCCAAAGCTATCCAGTTTCACATGGGTAATCTTTTTTTTTTTCAACTTTAAAAACAAATATTTTATTTTACTTATTTATTTTAGAGACACAGAGAAAGAGGCAGATAGAGACAGAATGGGCATGCCAGGGCCTCTAGACACTGTAAAAAAAAAAAAAAAAAAAACCAAAAACCCAGATCCAAGTGCCACCATGTGCATCTGGCTTTATGTAGGTCCTGGGGAATTGAACCTAGGTCCTTAGGTTTCATAGGCAAGTGCCTTAAATGCTGTCATCTCTCCAGCCCAACTGTTTTATTTTTTTATTTTTATTTTTTGAGGCAAGCCCAACAGAATGGCCTCTTTCTTATGAGAGAGAGAGAGAGAGAGAGAGAGAGAGAGAGAGAGAGAGAACTGGCACACCAGGGCTTCCAACCACTGCAATTGAACTCCAGACATGTGCATCACCTTGTGCACATCACATGGGTAATCTTTCTGCTTCCCTACCCATATCACCTTTTTTTTTTTTTTTTTTTTTTTGACTATGACTGTCTACTTCTCTTTAAGGATCCTTTTGATACATTGGGCCACCCAGGTGGCCCATGGGAATCTTCTCATCTCAAGACCTTCAGCTCATTCATGGCTGCAAAGTTCCTTTTGCCATGCACCTAACACATTCACAGGTGCTGGGCTTTAAGATGCAGACCTGCCATTAGCAGGGAACAGGGATGTCCACTCATGGCCCCAGAAAGAAAGAAAGGGGGAGAGAGAGAGAAGGAAGGAAGGAAGGAAAGAAAAGATGTGGGCTAGAGAGTCAATATGATCACAGGGGTCTTCTGAAACCCTCTTCCGAGTTTCTTATTTCCTCAGTGAAATCAGAAGCAATGCCATCGACTGACAGAGAGAGAGTGCAGATGGAGATGTTGAGGACAGGAAGTAGTGAACAGTAGAAGAGACAGAGAGAGTAGATGGGAGAATGCGGCTAAGCTTTCAGCCAGCACTGAAGACTCACCTGAGCTTACATTTGCAGTGACGGGAGGCCCTGGTGTGCCAATTCTCTCTCTCTCTTTCTCCCTCCCTCCCTCCCTCTCTCTCTGTCAGCTTGAAAATGAATAAAAAGTTAAAATGTAAAACCTGAAAATACAGCTCAGTAGTTATGAGCCCTTCACTTCAAGCTGAATGGGATTTGGGTTCTGAAAGGAATGAACAGAGCCGAGAAGTCAGGGAGCACAGGAAGGAGTTACGGAGGCTTTGTAGTTCTTCCCAGCACAAAGGCGTAGGCTCTCTCTGCAGGGAGAGGATCTCAAGGGGCAAGAGGGCAGGGAGTGAGAGGGCCATTTCTTTCTTTTAAAATTTTATTTATTATTTATTTTCAAGGAGAGAGAAGGTGGTGTGTGGGCACCAGGGCCTATTGCTACTGCAAATGAACTCCAGATGCATGTGCCACTTTGTGCATTTGGGCTCATGTAGGTCCTGGGAAATAGAACTTGCAAGCAAGTGCCTTTAGCCACTGAGCTACCATTCCTGTGGGTACCAACAGCACCAAGAACTGAGGTTGTAGCGGCTAAACGGGTGGCAGAGAGGCGTGTGCTCAATCCTGAGTCAATGAGAGTAATGGGTGCCCGAATCAAGGTGTGTCTAAAGGGCATGAGCTCTACATAGGAATTCAAGGTCAACAACTTTTGTAGATGGCTGGCAGAAAGCTCACTGTTAAGAGTCTAGAGTCACATTCCTTCCCCCCAAAGCTTGCTGTGGCTCCAGATAGGCACAGCATTTTCTGGGTTCCCCCTTTATCAACACTTCTGTTTGTCCAGGATGGGCCCAGCGTAGTGCTGGACATGCTGAAGGTCAGACGTGAAGACACCAGAAGCCATAGACTGTTACTAGAAAAATGTCAGTGCCAGGGATGGGACACCTTCCTGTGAGTTGTTGGCTAGGGAGGTCCCTGTTGCCTCCAAAACGTTACAAGCTATGGTCAAGGTTCTTGATTTCCCACCCGGAATAGATGATAAGACCCTATTGCTGAAGACTCCACATGCCTGGGCTACAAGGTCACTGAGAAATCAAACTGGGGCTGACCTGAAAACTTCCTCCTTGTAGATCAGCTGATAGACAGCTGGAAAAAGCTGCACTGCATGTAGCCCTATGGGAGACAGAAGCCATCAGTGGTGAAAACAATGGACACTGCAAGCTTCAAATTTGGCCAGATAGGCCAAATGACCAAATGGGTATAATAGTGGCATGTCTGTTATGGGGGAAAACAACTGCTCTAAAATTGGGCTGGAGACCTGATCAATGGGAGGGAATAGATACCTGGTACTAAAACCCTAATCAAAAGCCTAAGGTGGGGAGGTCATGAGCCCTAGGGATGTAATGCCTGCTGGTGTCTGGCTAAATGCATATATTATGCTCACCAAACTGCCCTGTAAGCACTTTACTTAAGTACACACACACACATACATATATATGTCTAAGTTTAAAAAAAAAAAAAAAACAGTCTTTTTTTTTTGTTGTTTTGTTTTTCAAGATAGGGTCTCACTCTACTCCAGACTGACCTGGAATTCACTATGTAGTCTCAGAGTGACCGCGAACTCACAGCGATCCTCCTACCTCTGCCCCCCAAGTGCTGGGATTAAAGACATGTGCTACCATGCCCAGCTTAGATTCTTTTTTAAAAAATATATGTTATTTATTTATTTATTTGAGAGACAGAATGAGCACGCCAGGGCCTCCAGCCACTGCAAAGGAACTCCAGACACATGAGCCCCCTTATGTGTCTGGCTTATGTGGGTTCTGGAGAATTGAACCAGGATCCTTTGGCTTGGTAGGCAAATGCCTTAAGCGCTAAGTCATCTCTCTAGCCTCATACCCATATATTAATGCTACTCTCACTTTTGGTTAGAGAAGCGTTTCTTTTTGGATGGCGGTGACCACTGGGATGATGCAAAAGGCACCATAGTGCTGAGAAGATGTGACAGAGGAGTGCCCAGCACTGAAACATCTCTATTATGCCTTCCAAGGCTCAGGGTCCATTGTAGAAAAGGTAGCAGAAAGAATGTAAGAGCCAAGAAAGGGTAGGGCTGCTTACAACACAATCCTCCAGACAAAAGTTGGCCTCAAGTAGAAACCAACTGCCCTCTAATTGGACTGGAGGCCCGCTCCATGGGAGGGAATACATCCCTGATACTGAAATCTTAAAACAGCGGTAGTCATGAGCCCTAGGGGTGTAATGGCTGCTGCTGTCTGGATAAATGTATATGCTATGCTTATCCAACTGCCCAGTAAGCACTTCTCTTAATATTCACACCTTTATATTAATGTTACTCTCACTTTTGGTAGAGAACCTTCATTTTTCAGATGGCAGTGACCTTGGGATGACTCAGAAGGCATCATGGTGCTGGAAAGAAGTGACAGGAGTGCTCAGTACTGCAATATCTCTATCACACCTTCCAAGGCTCAGGGTGTATTGCGGAAGAGGTGGCAGAAAGAACGTAAGAGCCAAAAGAAGGGTAGGACTCCTTACAACATGCTCCCCCAGACACAAAATGGCTTGGCTATCCATGACCTCACAGTGCCTGGCACTACCTACACAAGACCATCATAATAGGAGGAAAAGATCATGACATCAAAATAAAAGAGAGACTGATTGAGATGGGGAGGGGATATGATGGAGAGTGGAGTTTCAAAGAGGAAAGTGGGGTGGAGGGGAGGATATTACCATGGGATTTTGTTGTTTGTTTGTTTACAGTTTTTTGGTCAAATTTTTATTAACAACTTCCATGATTATAAAAAAATATCCCATGGTATTTTTTTTATAATCATGGAAGTTGTTAATAAAAGTCAAATGGTCTCAATATCCATGACCTCACAGTGCCTAGCAATACCTTTACAAGACCCTCATAATAGGAGGAAAAGATGACATCAAAATAAAAGAGACTAATGGAGAGAGGGAGGGGACATGATGGGGAGTGGAGTTGTGAGGGAGAAAGTGGGGGAGGGAATTATCATGGTTTATTATCTGTAAGTATGGAATAAAGTATGTCAATAAATTTTTTTTTAAAATTCTGTCTGGAAGGGATGTCTCTGGTCCACACCACTTAGCTACCTCCCCCCACCCCCCGCCACACACACAGAGTCTATGTAGATTTTAGATTCTGTGCTTTAAATGACATTCTCCGGCTTTCAGGAATACACAATTGCTCACACAATAAAGAATGACTTTTTTTTTTTTTTTTTTTACCTCCCACAGTAGGGTTTTTTTTTTTTTTTTATGGTAGGGTTTTGATTATGTGAGTGTATCATACTTTTCACTCAAACAGCCAACAAAAGCTTCATTTGACTGAAAAACAAAAAACTCCATCAGTATGCTGACAAGTTACAGCTATGAGTCAAACCAGTGAGGAGGCAAGCCACCTCCCTCCTCCTCCTCACCCCGACCACCTTGCTGGCATCCTGAGGAAGGACCGAGGCCACCAGCTCCAGCTGTGGCTGGCAGAGAGGAGAACATAGGGCTCGTCTGGCACGGAAACCAGAGGCTGTATCCCCACCCAGCGCTGCAGGGCTGGGCCATCCTCTTTCCTGAACACTCTGTCCATCCGGACACTGGGGACGAGCTTGTCATCCTGCTGGGTGCCAGTGTTTCTCACATCCATTCACTTTGACTACGTAACCTGGGGGATAAATGTACCCCAACCGGGATGAGCTATGCAATGGTTAACCTTCATTGTCAACTTGATTAGATTTAGAATCATTATAGAAATGCATCTCTGGAGCGAGTCGTGATGGCGCGCTCCTTTAATCCCGGCAATCAGGGGGCCGCAGTAGGTGGATCACTGTGAGTTTGAGGCCAGCCAAGGGCTACAGAGTGAGTTCCAAGTTATCCTGGGCTAGAGTGAGACCTTAACCTTGGAAAGAAAAATGAAGAAGAGGAGGAGGAGGAGAAGAAAGGAAAGGAAGGAGGGAAGGAGGGAAGGAGGAAGGAAGGAAGGTGGGAAGGAAGGAAATCCATCTCTAGGTGTGTCTCTGAGGGTGTTTCCAGAAAGGCTTCAATGGAGAAGGCTTACCCTGAATGCGGGCAGCCCCCTGTCATGGGGTGGGGTTCAGGACTGAATAGCGAGGAGGAGTTGAGCTGAGCACCAGTGTCCTTCTTTCTCTGCTTCCCAGCCTCCTGTTCTTGAACCCTTTCCTCCTTCGCTGCTTCTTGGAAGGGATTTTGGTTCCAGCAATGCCAAAAATAACTAATACAATCTGGAAGGGAAAGGGTCCCCTTTCAAGCCCTGTATTACCTAGGTGCAACCTTCATTCCAGAGACAGTAGAGAAAGCTTAACGTGGCTGACGATGTGCTAAGGGTGCTTAGTGGATAATACTCAGTGCTCCTAGAAGAGCATATGATCATTGAGACTCTGGAATTCTTTTCTTAAAAAATATTTATTATTTATTTATTTATTTGAGAGAGAGGGAGAGGTTTAGAGAGAGAGATGGAAAGAGAGACAGAGAGAATGGGTGCAGCAGGGCCTCCAGACACTGCAGATGAACTCCAGATGCGTGCGTCATCTTGTGCATCTGGCTTATGTGGGATGGGGAATTAAACTGAGGTCCTTTGGCTTTGCAGCCAAAATGCCTTAACGGCTAAGCAATCTTCTCCAGCCCAATTCTAGAATTTTTTAAAAAATATTTTTATTTATTTGAGAGAGAGAGAGATACAAAAATAGGCAGGGAGAGAGAGAGAGAATGGGCTCACCAGGGCCACAAACTCCAGATGCATGTGCCCCCTTGTGCATCTGGCTTACATGCGTCCTGGGGAATTGAACTGAGGTCCTTTGGCTTTGCAGGCAAGCACCTTAACCGCTAAGCCATCTCTCCAGCTCCCCAGTTCTAGAATTTTTGTGCTTTGTTCTTATTTTAATCTAGAAAGCCTCAGGTCCAACCCCTGACCATCTAAGTGCATCACGAATCCGGCCTGCACCTGAGCCAGGTATCACGGGCTTCTAACTCCTAAAGCAGCCTGTTCTTTCTCTCCCCCGTGGTCCACACTTGCTGTGTGTCACCTGAACACACAGCACGTGGACACACACACACACACACACACACACACACACACACCTCACTTTTCTTAGCTGGACTGGTGAAATGGAGAACCTTGGCCACCTTGGTACAAATTTCTCTGACTGCAAAGCAGGATGGTCTAGCTCTGCAACCTTCAGAAGGGTCAGGCCTCAGAGTCAAGAAGGCATTACCATGTCAGAAAGTCTAGGTTGCGTGATCAGGAAACATTCTGTGGGTCAGACAGCCATGTGGACAGTGAGCAGCTGTCAGCTACTTATCAAAGGTCCTTCCCTGTGCCAAAGCATCACAGGCCCTTCCACTGAATTCTGACCTCTGATTTCCCTGCATTATCTATGAGAGGAGTATACTGGCTTGTCATCACACTGTTATGGGGAAAAGGAATAATGGTTATGGATGTGACGTGCTGTCTGCGGTGATCTCTCTCACACAGCAGCCTCCAATACGGACAAGATGCCTCTGGGAGACCTCCAACGAAGATGCAGAGTGACCATTCACAATTCCCAGAGGTCCAGAACAGCCCAAGCCATCTCTAGCCATTGCAGCCCTCAACCATGAAAATAAAGCCAGTGCAGACAAAGGCCAGTGGACACCATGAGAGATGGAGAGAGGGATCCCTGAAAGTCTTGAAGGGATGGGGAATGTCAAGGTTCAGGCAGCGGGAAGCCATGGGCATAGATAGGTAGATAGATAGATAGATAGATAGATAGATAGATAGATAGATAGATAGATAGATAAATTTTTATTTATTTATTTATTTGTGAGAGTGAGAGAGGGAATGAAGCAGAGAGAGAGAAAGAGAGAGAATGGGCAAGCCAGGGCCTCCAACCACTGCAAATGAACTCCAGACACATGCACCATCTTGTGCATCTGGCTTACATGGATCCTGGGGAGTCGAATCAAGGTCCTTTGGCTTTGCAGGCAAACGCCTTACCCACAAAGCCATCTCTCTAGCCCCGCCATAGGCACTTTTGGCAAGTATGAGGAGAAGACAGGAGTGTGATGGGACTTAGGGGAAATGGGTTGGCAGCTGTGCCAAGGACAGGTAGAGGGAAAAGCTGAAGTCCATGAGCTAATTCAAGAAGACATCACAGGGAACCCACCGTAAGAGCAGAACAGCAGGGACAGAGGAGGAACAGTTTGATGGCCACACGTTTAGGCTTTGGTGGTGATCTAAGGCTGGGGGTCAAATGGGAAAAGAGTCAAGATGGACAGCGGTAGGCTCCAGCCCAAGACTCCTATATGGTGTGGCCAGTGACCAGTTGTAAGAAAAGGGTTCTCATCACACAGGGTCTGTCTGGGGAAAAAGAGTCAATTTTCAGTTAGTTGATAAATTGGGTTCCTCCTCTAACACAGCCGTGCTCCTCCTCCTACCTGGACTTTGGCTACATGGCCTCCTGCCTCTGAGGTCATTCATCCTAGAAAGACGGGAGTTATTCCCGGATTATCCACACACCTCACTCCAACAACACCCAAGCCAAACTCTCTGCACCCTTATCAGCTCTACCTTTTGTCAGCCTCGTGACTGCATCTTCTGCCTCTGTTAAAGCTCGCCTGTGGGCTGGAGAGATGGCTTAGCGGTTAAGCGCTTGCCTGTGAAGCCTAAGGACCCCGGTTCGAGGCTCGGTTCCCCAGGTCCCACGTTAGCCAGATGCACAAGGGGGCGCACGCGTCTGGAGTTCGTTTGCAGAGGCTGGAAGCCCTGGCGTGCCCATTCTCTCTCTCTCCCTCTATCTGTCTTTCTCTCTGTGTCTGTTGCTCTCAAATAAATAAATAAATAATTTAAAAAAAAAAAAGCTTGCCTGTCTCCACCACTAGTCATGGTAAAATGTTACCTCACTGTGAGGTACTGAGAGGAAGGCCTTTGGGAGGTAATTTGATCACCAATGGGCCTGTGCAGTTACCGACTCGTGGATAATATTATGTCCATGGCCAGTCTGTCATGTATGTACCCCTAACACCGTGGGTTGTCCTGTGCCACATCAAGTCTCTTCCAGGAGTCCCTGTCTGTAAAAGGCTCTCATTAGCTATGTCCTTGCAATGTTGGAGCTCCAAGACTTCAGAACCATGAGCTGAATAAACCTTGATTGTTTATGAATTATCCAATCTATGCAGCAGAAAATTGACCAGGGCTACCTCCACTTGGCCTCCTTATGATCTGTCTGCTATGCTAGCACAAGAGACCTTTCTAGAGGTAAGTTATACCATGCCGATCTCAAGCGAAAGCTCTCCAGGCTTGTCACTGAACAGCCACCAGCCGGACCTCATTTCTTCTGTCTTGGGGACTTGTCTCTACTCACCTGAAGATGGCCAGATACTAGTAGCATTCTGAGAAGAAAATGTAAGACAGAATTCTATTTTGTGTGTGTGTTTGTTTGTTTGTTTTTAAGGTAGGGTCTCACTCTAGCCCAGGCTGACCTGGAATTCACCATGGAGTCTCAGGGTGGCCTCGAACTCACAACGATCTTCCTACCTCTGCCTCCCGAATGCTGGGGTTAAAGGCGCGTGCCACCACGCCCGGCTAAGACAGAATTCTAAACTCCAGACTCCCAGATCACAC
Organism: Jaculus jaculus; assembly: GCF_020740685.1. Lineage (NCBI taxonomy): Eukaryota > Metazoa > Chordata > Mammalia > Rodentia > Dipodidae > Jaculus > Jaculus jaculus. Next base: position 171,825,756 of record NC_059103.1, on the reverse strand, counting down.
TCTCCACTGGGCCTCATGACTCATGGGAACTTCAGATCAGCATCCAAACCCAAGCCCCTACTTCCCTCCTTCCCTCCCACACACTGTCCTGAAGCTGCCCTTCCTCTGGGTAAATGGCACCCTAAATGGCACCCCTCCCAGGAAGCCAAGCAAGGTACCTGCTTCCTCCCTGGAGCTCCTCACACCCTCACAGCCAGCCAGCTTGCCATGTTACGCTTGCCCAATTTCCTTTATCTCTACCACCCCCACTGGAGTCCACATCTCCATCACGTCCAGGCTGGACACTGAGGTGGCTTCTCATCGGTGCCCAGATTTAAGAGCTCCTTATTTCCCTGCATCTTAAATTTTATAATAGTGATGCATGCATCACAGAGTGTGGTGGTTCGATTCAGGTGTCCCCCATAAACTTAGGTGTTCTGAATGCTAGTTTCCCCAGCTGATGGTAACTGGAAATTACAGCCTTCTGGAGGGAGTGTATTGTTGGGGGCAGGCTTATGGGTGTTATAGCCAGTTTTCCCATGCCAGTGTTTGGCACACTCTCCTGTTGCTATGGTCCACTTTATGTGGGCCAGCGGGTGATGTCCACCCTCTTCCCCTGCCATCACGGAGCTTCCCTTCGAGCCTGTAAGCCAAAATCAACCTCTTTTTCCCACAAGCTTTTCTTGGTTGGGTGATTTCTACCAGCACTGTGAACTGAACTGCAACACAGAGCTAATCATAGCAGCCAGAATGATAGATATAACCCAAGTGTCCACCAACTGAAAAGTGGGCAAATAAAGTGTGACACATTCATACAGTGGAATAGTATTCATCCATAAAAAGTAATGAAACGGGGCACTTGCCTGCAAAACCTAAGGACCCAAGTTCAATTCCCCAGTACCCATGTAAGCCAGATGCACAAGGTGGCACATGCATCTGGAGTTCATTTGCAGTGGCTGGAGATCCAGGTGAGCCCATTCTCTCTCCCTCTCTCTCTTTCTCTTTCTCTGCCTCTCTCTCAAATAAATAAAATATTTTTTAAAAGTAATGAAAAACCAACACATGGGCTAGAGAGATGGCTGAGCGGTTAAGCACTTGCCTGAGACGCCTAAGGACCCCGGTTCGAGGCTCATTTCCCCAGGACCCACGTTAGCCAGATGCACAAGGGGGCACACGCATCTGGAGTTCGTTTGCAGTGGCTGGAGGCCCTGGAGTGCCCATTCTCATTCTCTCTCTCTCTCTCTCTCTCTCTCTGCCTCTTTCTCTCTCTGCCTATCACTCTCAAATAAATAAATAAAAATATTTTAAAAAACGTTTAAAAAAACCAACACATTCATTAATATGGATAAACCTTGAAAGCATTTTGCTACGTGAAAAGTCAAACACAAAAGGTCACATACATCTGATTGCGTTAATAGGACATGAGAAAAAAACAAACTAGTATTTCCCATGGGTTTGGGAGGGAGGAGGGAGAGGGACTAGGGGACAGTTGTCTGATGGGTGCAGGATTTCCTTTCGGGTGTCGAAAATGTTTTAAAAGTGTTGAGGTGGCAGTTGGCAGTTGTATGAGACTGTGAACGCAATAAATGCCACCGGATTTAAAGTAAAAACTATTGAAATGGTGCAAAAGAACATAAAATGAAAGCTCTGCCTTCCAAGCCCATGCTGTGCCTCCACTTCCTCTCCCCAGGGTAGAGTGCACAGGGCTGTCCTTTGCATCCGCCGGTGACACGGTGACACGCCACACCACAGATCCGAGGCAGCAATCTTTCTGGTGCACACACAGGCGGCACACGCCTTTAATCCCAGCACTCGGGAGGCAGAGGTAGGAGGATCGCTGTGAGGTCAAGGCCACCCTGAGACTACATAGTGAATTCAGGCCATCCTGGGCTGGAGCATGAACCAAAGAAGCAAAAGAATTGCTGGGACTCACTGGTCAGCCAATCCAACTGAAAATGGCAGCTCTGGGTTCCGTGAGACTCTGTCTCAAGGAAACAAGGAGAGAGAATAATCAAGAGGGCACCTATGCTCTCCACCAGCTTCTGTGTACACACACACAGGGCATGCGTCAGCACACGCCCATGCATCCATGATACATGTACACCTCATACAAAAAAATAAAGAAAATGGCATATGTACAGTCAAACATGGTAGCTCATGCCTATAATCCTAGCACTTGGAAAGCTGAGACAGGAGGACTGCCATGAGTTTGAGAACACAGTGGTTTTCAGGCTAGATGAGAGCCTGTCTCAAATCACATCATCAACAAAAATGGCATCTGCATATTTCAGGAGCTTTCCCCAGTACATAACGAACTTTCTCAGCTATTCCAGTAACACGTTGTATAGACAATCAATGTTTCAGATTGATGGATTTATTCCCTTACTGACATTTAGATCATTTTCAATCGTTTGCAGTTTATGTGCAATGGATCTAGGAACTGCTTGGTACATACATATTGATTTTGAAACTTTCCTACAGGGCATAGTCACAGAAGACAAGTACTGAGTTAAAAAGATTGTGCACTTTTCATTCCAATAAATATTGCTACATCTCCCCTTAGGATCTATGTTAATTCTTTTTTTTTTTTCTTTTTCTTTTTTTCGTTTTTTTTTCTCAATTCTTATTAACGTTTTCTATGATTATAAAAAAATATCCCATGGTAATACCCTACCTCCCCCCACTTTCCCCTTTGAAATTCCATTCTCCATCATATCCCCTCCCCATCTCAATCAGTCTCTCTTTTATTTTGATGTCATGATCTTTCCCTCCTCTTATGATGGTCTTGTGTAGGTAATGTCAGGCACTGTGAGGTCATGGATATCCAGGCCATTTTGAGTCTGGAGGAGCATGTTGTAAGGAGTCCTACCCTTCCTTTATCTCTTACATTACATATTCTTTCCGCCACCTCTTCCACATTAGACCCTGAGCCTTGGAAGGTGTGATTGAGATGTTACTCTGTACTCTGGGCACTTCTTTCCAGGACTATGATACTTTTGGAGTCGTCCCAAAGTCACTGCCACCTGAAAAGAGAAGATTCTCTACCCAAAGTGAGAGTAGTGTTAATATAAGGGTATAACTATTAAGAGAAGTGCTTACTGGGCAGTTTGATAAGCATAGTATATACATTTATCCAGACATCAGGAGATGTTACACCTCTAGGGCTCATGACTACCCCTGTTTTAAGTTTTCAGTATCAGGGATGTGTTCCCTCCTGTGGAGAGGACCTCCAGTCCAACTGGAGGGCAGTTGGTTTCCACCATGACAGATGTGCCACTATTGCAACCGTTGGCTCATTTGGCCTGGCTGGCCAATTATAAGGCTTGCAGTGTCCACTGTTGAGTATCTTCACTGTTGGTATATCTTTCTCCCATTGAACTGCATGTAGAATGGCTTCTTTCAGCTTTCTGTCAGCCTATGTTAATTCTTATTTCCTCCCAAAATACACAAGTCTTCAAGCTTTTTTGTTTATCTATGTGTTTGTTGGTTGGTTGGTTTCTCCAGGTAGGGTCTCACTCTAGCCCAGGCTGACCTGGAATTCACTATGTAGTCTCAGGGTGGCCTCGAACTCACAGTGATCCCCCTACCTCTGCCTCACCAGTGCTGTGATTAAAGGCGTGCACCACCACACCCGGCTGTTTGATTTTTCTAAGACAAGATCTCTCTATGTAGTTGGAGCTGGCCTGGCACTGTGTATCCCAAGCTGAGCTTGCGTTTGGGATCCTCCCCCCTGTGTATGCCCTGAGTGCTGGCTGGCATGACCATTCATCTTTGCCACTCTGAACTGTGCATGACATAACTGTGCTGGGTGTGGGGGTGCATGCCAGTCACCCTAGCACTCAGGAGGCTGAGGAAGAAGGATTGCAGGTTGGAGGCCAGCCTGAGTGACATAGCGAGACTCTGTCCCCAGAGAAACAAAATTGATTAATTAACGAATTTTAAATCAGAAATCAAATCATGCCAGTCTCCTGCTCACTCCTGTTCCTTAGAAGCTTCTCCAAGTGTCTGTTGACAATCCTACTGTCACATGCTGACCCAGAACACCCTGGATGATCTGTCCCTGCAGCCTCTTCCCTTGCCTCCTCCATGGAACCTTTAGAAGGCACCAACGCCATCTTCAGCTCAGGGCTTTCGCACAAGCGGCTCCTTCCACTTGGAATGGCCTTGTCTGAATCCTTCAGATCGTGGCTCCAATGTCACCTCATTAGAGAGGGTTCCATGGTCTCATTGCTCCCATTGTCGCACGCTGTTGTCCTGAGAGCATTCATCCGCAGAGACACTATTCCTGGTTTAGTTTTCTTCTCCACTAGATTTTACGTTGCATTGTGTCTACCACATTACACTTTTGCCGTCTTCTCTCCAGCCCCGCTGCTTGTACATGAATGCCTTTCTTGTGTTCCGCCAAGCAGCACATCATCCCGCATTCCCTGTGTCTTTACTGCCCAGGTGTGTGTAGTCAGCTCATCTACCTTAGATCCTCTGACATGGCAAAATGTGACTCACAGATGGATCACACCTGCCACAGGCGTGTCCCCTGGAGTGGGTGAGAGACCCATCAAACAGTTTTGGTTGTTGCCATAGCAAATCTCAGGCTGCAACATGCTGTCTCAGAGAGAGTCTCAGATCTTCCCTCTCATTTGGGTTGGAAGTATTTGTTTCTTCTCACATGACTCCATTCTATTGTACTGAGTTTTTATTTTTTTAAGATTTATTTTTATTCATTTAGTTACTTGGGCTGGAAGTATTTGTTTCTTCTCACATGACTCCATTCTATTGTACTGAGTTTTTATTTTTTTAAGATTTATTTTTATTCATTTAGTTACTAGAGACAGGGGGAGAGAGAGTGAGAATGGGCACACCAGGGTCTCCAGTCACTGAAAACAAACTCCAGACACATGCACCACCATGTGCAGACCTGGAGAATTGAACCTGGGTCCTTAAGCTTCGCAGGCATGTGCCTTAACCGCTAAGCCATCTCTCCAGCCCTTGTACTGAGTTTTAAGCCAAGAGTAATATAGCAAGATGCGAACTGAGAAAATCTGGCATAACTGTTCATGTGGGAAACACAGGATGTGACATTTTGTCACGTCAGAGTTGAATTGTGTCCCTTCTTCAGATTCATATGCTGAGGTCCCAATGCCCTCAGAATGTGGCATGGTTTGCAAATAGTCCTTGCAGACGGAACCGGTTAAGATGGGCATGCTGAGGTACACTGGGGTCCTACTCCAATGCTACCAATAACTTGATATTAAAAGGAATGGACCCAGATACACAGGAAGGAGACTATGGAAGAATGGAGGGTAGCGGTCTACAGGCCAGGGAACACTAGGGAATGCCAGCTTGTCACCAGCATGCCACCAGCAGCAGGGGACAGCATGGAACAGTTTCCTGGTTCTGAGAAAGAGCCAACTTGACCGTCTCCCTTCTTATGACTGTCTGGTCGCCAAAACTGTGAGACAACAAGCCTCTCTGTTTAAGCCGCTCAGTTTATGGTCCTTGGTTGCAGCAATCTTAGCAAACTAATAAAAACTTCAATCACGCGAGGCCACCTTGAAGAACCGGGTTCTGCATGCCAAAGGTGAACTTGGCCATTTAAACAACCACATCACACCTATTTCCTTGGTAGGCAGGCGGAAAGCACGTGGCACTTGGATTGGGGGGCCGTGGGTTATAGATCTGCCTCGTTCTCCTCTCTGGCTTCAGTGGAGTGTAAAATGTCTGGACAGGTGATCTCTTAGCTCGTCCCATGCCACCACAAGGGCTGCATCATTCCCACAACCTTGCCCCTTGCAGGCATGGTGCCCACTCGACCCTCGCTGCTGAAAGCTTCCTGAGCCAGCACCGAAAACGTCTTACCCAGCTCATCCGGCCTCAGATGTAACGTGGCAGAGGCGCCTTACAGTTCAACTCACCTCACTTGGCACGCTGTCCCTTCCTGCTAACAGACTCTCTCTGTCTCTTCTATTGGTATGTTGGGAATTCAGTTGTTCCTTAACTTTTTTTTATTGACAACCTCTATGTGTACAGGCAATATTTCCATGATCATAATCCCCTCCACCACCTTCTCTTCCCCCTCCTGAATTCCCCCTGCACTGAATCCCTTCTTTCCAACAAGTCCCTGTTTATTTTGCTGTCAGCATTTCTCCCCTCATATTATGCAGGTCTTGTGTAAATAGTGTCAGCCACTGTGAGGTCATTCATGAATGCCACAGCCACTTTGTGTCTGAAAGAGAGTATTGCAAAGCACCCCATACCCTCCCTTTGGCTCTTACATTCTTTCTTCCACCTCTTCCACAAAGGTATTGGTATTCAGTTTGAGGCCATTTTAAGGCAGCTTAGCATACCTAAGGAGATCTCACCTGGGAAGGTCCTTAGGAGTCATTTGGGAAAAAAAATTATGAGGATACTTCTAGTTATCACAGTGGTACAGGAAAAGTGTTATCATCGATAAGGGCCCGAGATGCTTGAAGTCCCATGGTGTGTAGGAAGATCCTACAAACTGAAAATTGTCCCAGTCAGGTTCCAGTAATGTGTCTGGTGAGAGGCACAGGGTGGTGTTGAGGAAAGAACATGGGTTTTGAGATCCAATGATGTTCTGTTTATTTTTGCTTATTTATTTAGAGTTGTTTTGTTCCTGTGTGTGTGTGCACGCACGCACATGCACACACGTGTCTATGGAGGCCAGAGTTTGACATTGGGTGTCTTTCTTTATCAGTTCTTTATTTGTTTAGTTGGTTGTCTGTTGTTACTTTTTTTTTCCAATTATTTATTTATTTATTTACTTGAGAGCAACAGACACAGAGAGAAAGACAGATAGAGGGAGAGAGAGAATGGGCGCGCCAGGGCTTCCAGCCTCTGCAAATGAACTCCAGACGCGTGCGCCCCCCTTGTGCATCTGGCTAACGTGGGTCCTGGGGAACCGAGCCTCGAACCGGGGTCCTTAGGCTTCACAGGCAAGCGCTTAACCACTAAGCCATCTCTCCAGCCCTGTTGTTACTTTTTTGAGGTAGGGTCTCACTCTAGTCCAGGCTGACCTGAATCTCTGTAGCCTCAGGCTAGCCTTGAACTCACAGCAATCTTCCTACCTCAGCCTCTTAAAGGTGTGTGCCCCCACACCTATCAGGATATCTATCTATGTAATCATCTATCTATTAATTACATAGGTAATAGTTTTTTGCCCCTTCACCCCCGTTCCATTACCCTGAGAGGCCTCCTCAGTAGGGTCCTTGGTGTTCACTATGGGGTAATTAGGACCTCTGGCAGCCTGGTGTGGGGAGGAACTGTGCCTCAGGATATTTCTACCCACCCCGTGGCTCTAACAGTCCTCCTCCACCCTTTTTGCAGCAATCTCTGAGCCTTGGCAGGAATGTTAGCCATTTGTTTTTAGTGTTGAGTTCACTGTAGCTTGTATATTTCTATTATGTTGTGTTTCAGTTCACCACTGTGTTTGTTGCTACTTCCCTGGAGGTGGCTGTCAGGCTAGCAGTGGGAACAGTACTCACACCACTGCTTCCTCTATGGTTTTTTCTGGACCTGGTGAATGTGGTAGAGATGGCACATCTCATGGAGAGCAACCGGCCGTCTTTTCTTGTCATATTGGTGGATCTTGGATCTTCCCAGTATTCTCTGCCATCTGTAAAATAAAACAGATTCTCCAAATAAAGGGTGAGCAGCTTCGATTAATGGGGATATGTGTAGAAGTTTGAGAGACATTTTGAGAGAATACCTACTCAGCTTGTGCGGAAAACAATGGGGGCTTCTTCTCTGGGGGAATGTGAATTTCTTGTCCATGGGGTGCTGACTTGGTTCCTAGCACCAGTTATGAGTTGTTTCCCATTGAGCAGGCCTCATGTCCAATCAGAGGGTAGTTGGTTACCCACAAAGGCTGTGTACCACTATTGCACAAGTTTGTGCTTCTTGCCTGGCTGGTGGGTTGTGTAGTTTGCAAGGTCTCCTGCTTAATAGTGTTGGTGACTATTGTCACATAGTTCCTCCCATAGCACTTTCCAACACCATAAGGATTTGACAAGAGAATTCCTATGTGGTCTCTCTGTGTCCTGAGACAGCAGCCTGGGGTGTCTTCAGCAATAGGGTCTTACCTTTTAGCTCTGTCAGGTAACCAGGTATTTGGCAATGGCCTGCATTGTTTTGGGGACCTTATGGATCTCCCTGGCCAATTGCTCACTTGAGGGGTAAAACAGTTTCAATCCTGGGATTCACAAGCCAGAGCCCATGGTTTTAGGATGAGCGTTTCTCCGCCTTCTACTGGACTCATCAGTCTGGTCCATTCACCTCCCTTAATTGGGGGTTATATCTTGTATACTGGTATCTCAGAGGAAGGTTCCTAATGTACTTTAGTCTTTATTTTATTTCTTTATTTATTTTTGGTTTTTCAAAATAGAGTCTTATTCTAGTCCAGGCTGACCTGGAATTCACCATGTCATCTCAGGGTGGCCTTGAACTCATGGTGATCCTCCTACCTCTGCCTCCCAAGTACTGGGATTAAAGGTGTGTGCTACCACACCTGGCTAGTCTTTAGTTTTGTATAGTTCCCCTCTCCACCCTCTTTTCCCAGACCCCCCCCCCCAACCCTTCTAATCCTAATCTTGTCTTCCTCTATTAGTTTGTCTGGTATCCCCTCTTCTCCTCCCCATTTTTACTTTTTCCTGATCTCATTCTAGTTATACTCCCACAGTCCTAATTCTCACTGTCTTTTGCCCTCCTCTTCAGCTGGTCCATTTTAGGAACCACATATGTGAGAAAACATGCAGGGGATTTGACTTTCTTAGACTGTGTGACCTCACTTAGGATGGTATTTTGTGACAGGCTTGCTAGGTTGGCCTTTGCCTCCCAAGTGCTGGGATTACAGGTATGTACCATCATACCCAGCTTATTTTTACCATCACATATATATGATATATATATACATATGTGATATGTATATATATATCATATATGTATATATATGATATATATATCATGTATATCATATATATATATCATATATGTATATATATATATACATATATATATATAAATCTTAAAACTTAGTGGCTTTAAACAACAGTCTATGTATATGTATATATATATGTATATCATATATATGTATATATATATCATATATATATATATATATATATATATATATAAAATCTTAAAACTTAGTGGCTTTAAACAACAGTCTATTATCTCTCACAGTTCTGTGGGTTGATGCTACAGGTGAATGAGGTCTCTTGTGTGACTGTAATCAGATAGTGATGCAGTTGCAGTCGACTGAAGGCTCAACTAAGGTGCGTGTCCAAGATGACGGCTCCCACACATGGAAGGCAGTTACACCAGAGACTTTTGCTAATTCTCTGGGTCTTGGTGTTTATCTTCAAAAGCAGGGAATAGTGTGATTCCTAATTTGGGGGAGTGACTTAGAAATCTGCACCACACACACATATGGATACACATAATAGTCCACACATATGTACATACATGGTCATTGCTAGTTATTACCAGTGGTGATTTCCCATAGGCAAGAAAGGCCATGGCAATTCCACAAATTCTATTAATGCTGTGCTCATGGCTTCATCTCATATCTGCTGACTTGGTGATAACTGAGGGCTCTGAAAGCGCCTCAGAGGTAAAGCCATCATTTAACCAGTGCAGATTCAACCTCCCTACTTTCATTGGCTTTTAATTGTACATGAATATGCATGTTTGTTTGTGTGTGCTGGAGGCTGAACCCAAGGCCCTGGGCATGCTAATCATGTGGCCCATCACTGAGCTATACCCCAGCTTATTTTTACATCTGAAAGCCTCTTAACCATATTTGTACCTCATCTTCCTTCTATTCCCTAAAATCTACTACTTATAGCATGCATACATTTTTAAGTTCCTAGTCATATTTCTACATGATTCTCTTTTGATTCATTTGTTTTAAAAACCTTCCACTAGAGTAAATGACTATTTTTTAATATTTACTTATAAATTGTATTCATTTGTTTGAAACAGGGTCATATCATATTATGTAACCCAGGTTAGCCCGGAAGTCAGCATGTAACCCAAACAATTGCTGAACTCCCCATCCTCCTGATCTGCCTCCTGAGTGCTAGGCTGCAAGCGTGACTCACCACGCCGGCTGTGAACGAATGTTGTAGATCACTTTGCCTCCCCTTCCTGTGCTTTCTATCCTCCCAACACAATTGCTATGAGTTTTCAGCTAAATCCATGCACAGCATTTTCATCATTATTTTTCAAAATAAACATTATTCATTGCTCACTCAAGTCATAAACTAACAGTAGACTTCTTGTTTTTTCCCTCAACATATTCTTCTTCCTACAGTTGATAATTCCTTCATATTTTCCTTCTGCTTTTGCTTTGTTTTCTCTAAACATCTGAATCTTTCCAGATTTTCAACTCTCTAAAACAACTTTGTGCAATTTTTTTTTTTACAGTGCCCACAAGCAGCGTGTTTACTGGTCTGATGTGTGGACACCGCCTCAAGTGGACCTTCGTCAACAGCACATCAGTGGAAACACTCATCTCTGTGGGTTCTGGCCTGGCCCTGCCCTCTATCCTGGGGTGTAGGTGCCCTGACCTCTGCTCCGGGCCTCACTCCTGACCGTGATCCCCAGGGGCACTAATAACCCTTCTATGAACTAAGGACTGTAGCCTGGGCTTCCTGATCCCTGAACCCCAGAAACCATGCTGGCTCCTCCCAATTTATTCCCCAACATCAACCACTGACTTCACACTTGTGCCTCCAGACTTGCCACATTTTGGGTGTCCCAAAATCTGTTTTGGACAAGCTATGACATCCACAAAAGGCAGATCAGTGTGGCCCAGCTGGACGGCTTCTCCAAGAACATGGTGATAAAGGACTTGGAACAGCACCATGGCCTATTCTTCCACCTCCTGTGTGGGACAGTCTACCACTCAGGACCGGGGATCACCGGTGTGGGGCTGGGAAGGAAAAGACTGACCCCTCCCCTGTCAGTCCTCTAGGGAGCTGTACTGGGCTAGTGAAAACATGAGCAAGGCTAATGTGGATCATGGTAGCAACTGCACTCTGTTCTTCAGTGGCCAGAAGGGCCCTTGAGGTCTGAGTCTACCCGGCCTGAAGATCTCCAGTTTCTTCACTAGGAGATGCTCCCAGGATCCCTGTGAGTTCCTTCCAGCCCCCAGCTTAGTAGTGTCTGTTCTTACCTCACTCTGCCCTGGAATTATACATCCTTCACAAAGCTTGAGTTCCCAGCACTGGATCCAGCCATGGTGCCAGGCTCCCTGGCTCTGATGCCCTCCTCTCCCAGGCTTGGCTCTTGACTTCCCTGAAAGCAAAGTACTGGATCAGCTCCCAGGGGAATGGGCTGGAAATCATACATACCATGTGGAGGCAGACAGGAGAGGCCACCGCCCTAGACATCGTGGGTAAGGGCCCAGGGTGGCAGCAGGGCTGGAAACAGGGCAGGGCAGGCCAGGCCAAACTGGCTTAGAGGTGGTGGTGGTGCCAAAGGCCTAATGACTTTAGGGCCACAAGCCCTTCCGGAGGGCTTTCCCAAGGGTCTCACCCCCTCCTGCTGCCCCTGGGGACAAGCTATGGTGGGCAGATTAGGTGTCGGAGAAGATAGGAATGTGCAACACAGCTGAAGAACCTCATACAATTTTTAACATCTCAAACCTATTGATGAAGGTCCTATTGTTTTTCTAGAGTGACGTCTCCCGAAGTCCCCAGGCTGCTCTGCCTTGCACGGGCTGGTCCCTTGGTCTTCCCCATGCTGTCATCTGCAACTTCCTTCTGCCTCCCCGTAAGTGGATGACAGAGCTGCCTGTCACACGATAGAACACATTCACACAGCTCTCCAAGAAAGCAAATATTGGTGAAAACTCTTGTGCATTTTGCATGTTCGAAAATGTCTTTTACGGATTGATGATGACTGATATTAACCATCAGACTCGGTGAATAGTGTGGGTGAGAATAGGATTTTTTATTCCACTCCCTTGGCATATTCCAGGCACTTTTCTAATATATTATACTGTCCATGTTGCTACTAAGAAGTCCAGTGCCCTTTATGTAAAGCCTTTGTCTCCTGGAAAATTCTTTTTTCTTTTTTTTTTTTAATTTTTATTAACATTTTCCATGATTATAAAATATATCCCATGGTAATTCCCTCCCTCCCCACCCCCACACTTTCCCCTTTGAAATTCCATTCTCCATCATATTACCTCCCCATTACAATCATTGTAATTACACATATACAATATCAACCTATTAAGTATCCTCCTCCCTTCCTTTCTTCTTGGAAAACTCTTAAGACCTTGTCTCTGTTTGGAGTTATATAACATCACAATGATGTGCCTGGTCTAGATCTGTTGTCAAGCATTGGCATGAGTATTTGGAGCATTTTAATTCAGATTTATGCCTTTCTAATCTAGAATAGATTCTTGCATTATTTTTAAAACATCTTATTTATTAATTTGAAAGAGAAAGAGACAGATAAAAAGAGAGAGAGCATGGGCATGCCAGGGTCTCTAGACACTGCAAATGAACTCCAGATGCATACATCACCTCGTATCTCTTGAGTTACATGGGTACTGGGGAATCGAACTTGGGTACTTAGGCGTTGTAGGCAAATGTCTTAACCACTAAGCCATCTCTCCAGCCCTATTTTTTTTTTTAATATAATTCCTTTCCCATCAGTCTCTTGGTAGAAGTACCTAATAGATACTAAACCTTCTGGATTTCTCTTTGTGAATTTTATGATTTTTCCTTTATTTTTCATTTCAGGGATTTTTTTTCCCCTCAACTTTATCTTTTTATGCAGCTGGAATTTTTGACATTTCAGCTCCATATTTTTAACTTCAGGAACTCTTTCTCACTCCACTTGTTCCTTTTTCATCATATTCTGTAGAGACAACATGTCTTACTACTTCTGAAGACACTAACCTAAACATTTTCAGTTTCTTCTTGCTGCTCATTTTGTCTGTTGCCTTCACAGATCCTTTTGTTTTCCCACCTGGTTTTATCCTGTCATGTTGGACATTTTCCTCAGTGCAGGCTGTCTCTCTACCAGAGAGATCCTGAAGCCAGGAATGGTGGTGCATGCCTGGAATCCCATCCCTTGGGAGGCTGGGGCAGGATGCAGAAAAGCTCAAAGCCAACCTGAGCTTGCTCCATTTGTGTTCAAGGCTAGCCTGGGCTATGTAGAAATAGCTTATCTTAGGAGGAGGAGGAGGAAAAGCAGGAGAAGAAGGAAGAAGAGGAAGAGGGCTGGGAAAGTAGTTCATGGGTTAAAGGTACTTGCTTGCTAAGCCTGCTGGCCTGGGGTCCAACTCCCAAGCCACCCACATAAACCGGATGCAAAAAGTGGCACAAGCATTGGTGTTTGTTAGTAGCAGCAAGAGACCATGGTGCCCCCCTCCACCCCCACACAAATAAATAGAAAAAAAAAAAAGAAGGCTGGGAGGATGGCTTAGCAGTTAAGGCACTTGCCTACAAAGCTAAAGGACTCAGGTTCGATTCCCCCGAACCCATGTAAGACAGATGCACAAGGCGGTGCATGCGTCTGGAGTTTGTTTGCAGCAGCTAGAGGTCATGGTGTGCCCATTCTCTGTCTCTGTCTCACTCTTAAATAAATAAATAATAAAATATTTTTAAAAGAAAAGGAAGAGGAAGAAGACAAGAGGAAAGGGAGGGAGAGGAGGAAAAAAAGAAGGAAAATAAGAGGAGGAGGAAGAAAAGGAAAAGAAGAACAAGAAAGAAGAAAAGGAGAAGAGAGGAGCCTGCAGTGCAGATTTCAGCCCGATGAGCTCAGTTCGGTTCTGTGATTTCCAGGTCATCAGAAACCTCCCAATGTCGACACACATGTATAAATCTTGATTTGTTTAATTGGTTTTTTTTGGGGGGGTGGGGAGTGAGTCAGTTTCTCTGGAAAGATGTTCTCAGTCCCCTTCTGTTGTTCTGTGATGAGCCAACCAGGGGAGGGGCAGGGAGGAAGACTCACTTAGGGTATCAACTCACCCCACGCCAGCCTCCCTCTGCACGTGATGCCATGAGCACAAAGCATTTCTGGCCCAGTTTCTCTAGAATATAAACTTCCTTCCCTGCCAGAAGGGAGCAGAGTGTGGAGCCCTACAAGTTTACCTGTCTGTTATAAGTACATCTACATCTTCTTTTTGTTGTTGTTATTTTTGTTTTTCAAGGAAGGGTCTCACTTTAGCCCAAGCTGACCTGGAGCTCACTCTGTAGTTCCAGGATGACTTCAAACTCGCAGTGATTCTCCTACCTCTGCCTCCCAAATACTGAGCCGGCTATAATGATTTCTAAATAACTTCTCTGGGGTTGGAGAGATGGCTTAGCAGTTAAGACACTTGCCTACGAAGCCTGAAGACCCATGTTTGACTCTCCAGATCCCATGTAAGCCAGACACACAAAGGGGAGGCAAGCGCAAGTTTGCACATGCCCGCTAGGTGGTACAAGCGTCTGCTGTTTGATTGCAGTGGCTGTTAGGCCCTGGCGGGCCAATTCTCTCTCTCTCTGTTGTTCTTGCTCTCTCTAAAAAAAAAGAAAACTCTGTTTTTCAGGGTCCCATCTGCTCCCCTGCACAGCCCCTGGGCTCCAATTCTGAAGACTTGGCCTTAGAGTCTAATGCAGGCACTCAGCATAGAGGTTCCTCCTCTGTGCTAATCCCTTGACCTTCTCACCACCTTCACACACTGAGGCTCAAGGTTACATTGATCTAGTGGAGACGCAACAAGAACAGGGAAGCTGCCTTCTTGAACTTCACAGCCCTAGCAACCTTGTGGTCAGCATCGGAGATAATGCCCTTGCGCCACCCTCAAATCAACACGTGCGTGCGGAGCACCTGCAAGGTCCTAGACTCTGTAACAATAACTACTATGTGCCAAACACTTTGCAGAAGTTTTCTTTGATTTTTTTTTTCACCACGATCTGCAAAGCAGGGTGTTTTTTTTTTTTTTAATTTATTTTATTTATTTGAGAGTGACAGACACAGGGAGAAAGACAGATAGAGGGAGAGAGAGACAATGGGCGCGCCAGGGCCTCCAGCCTCTGCAAACAAACTCCAGACGCGTGTGCCCCCTTGTGCATCTGGCTAACGTGGGACCTGGGGAACCGAGCCTCGAACCGGGGTCCTTAGGCTTCACAGGCAAGCGCTTAACCGCTAAGCCATCTCTCCAGCCCGCAGGGTGTTTTTGTTGTTGTTTTAATTTTTTTGCTTGTGTGTGAGTAATGTGCGTGTGGTGTATGCACGTGCACATGCCCTTGCACGGCCTCATACGCTCTCCTGTCCCACAGGGGTTCACTCGCCTCTGGTGACTGGAGTGGAACGCCGAAAGTCAGGCGTCTTTGCTCTTCTGCCTGGTCTTGTTTTTGAGTAGGAGTCTCTTTTTACTGTTTCCAGAGCTTACAGGTCTCCGAAGATTCTCAAGTCTCTGCTCTTCTGTGGGATTGGAGCTGTAGATGTGTAGAGCTTTGCCTACCTGCTTCTATGGGAGCTGGAACTTTGAACTAGCAAGTCTGAGGTTCCCTCAGGCTCTCACACTTGCACAAGAAGTACACCTAACCACTGAGCCAGCTCTCCAGCCCCCAGATGGGTATTATTATCCTCACTTTAAAGGCAAGGCGACCAAGGTTCAGCAAGATTAAACGTACTTTGTTATCATTCTTCCCTCTGCTAACTGCAGAGCATAGGATTTGAACTCAGGTCTCTATATGGCCCCAAGTCAACCATGACAAAACTCTACAGGTCTGCTTCAAGTGACTCAGTGGGTTTGTCAGTGGTGAAGGGACTGAGACATGGCTTCACACTGTCACCCTCAGCAGCCTGAGATGTCCCCCTAGACTTTTAGGGCCTTCAATTTAGGCCCAACCAAGGATTTGTAGTTTCAATGCTAAAAAGCACTTCAAGAGGAGCCAGTAGGAAGCAGAGTTGGTTTTATTCAAGATATTTTAATACAGGCTTAAGAGAAAGGATGGCAGGCTGGAGAGATGGCTGAGCGGTGAAGGCACTTGCCTGCGAAGCTAAAGGACTCAGGTTCATTTCCCCAGGACCCACATAAACCAGATGCACAAGGGGTTTGTTTGTAATGGCTGGAGGCCCTGGCATCCCCATTTCTCTCCCTCTCTCTCTCTCTCTCTCTCTCTCTCTCTCTCTCTCTGTCTCTCTCTGTGTGTGTGTCTCAAATAAATAATATTTTAAAAAAGAGAAAGGATGGTGCTCAAAAAGAGCACACCAGGGCTGGAGAGATGGCTTAGCAGTTAAGCACTTGCCTGTGAAGCCTAAGGACCCCGATTCGAGGCTCGGTTCCCCAGGTCCCACGTTAGCCAGATGCGCAAGGGGGCGCACGCATCTGGAGTTCGTTTGCAGAGGCTGGAAGCCCTGGCGCGCCCATTGTCTCTCTCTCCCTCTATCTGTCTTTCTCTCTGTGTCTGTCGCTCTCAAATAAATAAATAAATAAAATTTAAAAAAAAGAGCACACCAGTGTGGGTTTCTCCAAGAGAGTCACAATTAAGTATCTTAGTCTTCCCCATATGTACTGTTTTGGTGACTTTCCAGTTGTATCTCATAAGGTTACTTTAAAACCTCTCTTTCTCTTTTGATAAGTGAAATTATAAGGTGGCTCTGGAAGTGTCTTAGATGGCTTTATACTATGATAAGGTAAAACTGGAAACCACTAAGACATCACAAGGAGTTTAGAATATGTCCTTTCCCTGAAAATGGGATTTCTGGTGAGATTCCTAGAAAATTGCAGGTTCTAGCTGGGAAGGGGGAAAAAAAGAGCCTTAAGCAATTGTCACTGTGTTGAAATTCTTGCTTCACTGCTGGTGAGAGGCTTCGACCAGACTCCTGGGTAGGGGTTTCCTTTTCCTTCTCCTGTCTCCATAATTTTCTTATCTGTTTTTTTTTTTTTTTTTTTCCTGCCTCAGATAGGCCTTAAACACACCTTAGTTAATCAGTAACATGTATCAAACTTGAAAAAGGACAACAGGAAAGTTGGGGATGTAGTTCAGATGGTCTTGGCTAGCATGTACAAAAAGCCCCGGGTTCCAGACCCAACACTACATAAACAGGCCTAGAGACAGGAGGATCAGAAATTCAAGGTCATCCTCAGCTATATAGCAAGTTCAAGATCAACCTGGGCTACGTGGAACCCTGTCTCCAAAAAAAAGTGGCGGGAGGAAGGGGGAATGGAGAGATGGCTTAGCAGTTAAGGCACTTGCCTGAGAAGCCTAAGGACCCCAGTTCAATTTTCCAGTACCTATGTACACCAGATGCAAAATGGTGGGGGGGGGGACACGACACATGCATCTGCTATTAGTTTACAGTGGCTGGAGGCCCTGGTGTGCCCATTATCTCTCTCTCAAAATAAATAGGTAAATAAATAAATAAATATCCTGTGTAGTCCTCCCATCTTGCCTGTGGAAGGCGAGCCTTCCAGGAAGGATCTGGAACGTGCAAGTGTGCAGCTGCCAAGCTGTCAGAGAATGCAGCTCACTAGGAAGACTAATGAGACCTGCTTCCTCCCTCTGCCCTGACTCCCGCTGAGTGAGGAGGAGCTGCAGGAGCAAGTGTAGCCATGGTGATGGCTGCTGAGAGCCGGGGAGAAAGAAAGAGTGGGGGGAGAGGGAAGAGAGAGAACCAGTAGAGGCATCCCCATAGGATGGGCAAGCAGATCTCTGCGAAGAAGCTCCTGGGGGAGGGGGGTCTGGGAAAGGGATGGCTCCCCCATCCCCCAGCAAGCTCAGTAGCGGGCTGGGCCACCCACCTGCCTGCCCAACCCTCCTCCCTGACTCACCGCGCAGGTGGGTGACTCACCTCACCTGGGGTGTAACAGGGCAGAGGTGGCAGAGGGAAGCCTCCTGCTGGTGTGCCCTGCCTTGGCAGACTCTGGGGGGGCCGGGGCATGTAGCATCTGGGAAGGCAGGTTTCAGGGGGATGTGCACAAAAAAAAAAAGAGTGTGCACATCTCTCCTGTCTTCTGCGCCTGCCCCGTTCCCATCGCCACCATGCACTTCATTTATTCATCCACATCCTCACTGGGGGACTGAGCCCGAGGACCCTGTCTATGGACACAGCTTCACAACGGGGCTGGGGAAGCCCTGACCCATCAGTGACGTGGTTTGCGATGCTCTAAATGTCATTCCAGGTCTGCCCCATTGCAGGCTGCCCATCACCCACAGCACAGAGGTGGGAATGATTACATCCCACAGAGCCATGTGTCGGGTGCTGGCCTCACCCCAATCCTGTTCTTGCCTCAGCCCCCTCCCCTCTCTGCTCCAGGCTGTGCTGAGAGAATGTGCAGCATTCTCAGAGAGTCTGCGCATGTGCCCTTCCCTCTGCCCAGCTGCCTCACAGCCAGGGCCCCTGTGCATGGTGGTGTTCCTCACAGCTGCCATGTCTGGGCAGGGTGTGTCTCCTCCTCCCCACTGGAGGCGCCGGAAGGGAAGGGAAGGGCCCAGCCCTGTCTCTGCCTTCCTCTGATCCCCCTCACCTGGACAATGTCTGGCTTGCTCAAGAGCAATGCAGGCAGGGAGAGAGGAAGGGAGGAAGGGAGAGAAGGAGAAAGAAAGAAGAGAGGGGGAAGGAAGGTAAGTCCCATTTGCCCTGCTTAGGAAAGTAGCCCATGTAGTCGAAAACCCATGTGACTTTCCCCTGGCCTGCTCTGCCTCCATCTGACCCAAGGCCAGGATGACGGTGAAAATGCTGTGACCCCTCAGACATTCCAAAGACAGGCTCTTGTGCCCCTCCCTTTGGCTATCAGCATATATTGAAAGAATGGATCCCCAGGAATTGGAATTCCCCCCACCCTGGAATTTCATGCTGGGAGAAGGGGAAAGCTGAAGCCAGGTGCCAGCAAAGAAGGAACTTGCCTCCCAGGGAAGAGATTTCCAAACAGTTCTGCCTTCTGACAACTCATCAGATCACCTTGCAGAAAGAATATATATGTATATAAGTTATTTGTGTGCATGCCGAGAGACAGACAGACACACACACAGAAAGAGACAGACAGACGGACACACACACAGAGACAGACAGACACACATGCATACACAGAGAGAGAGACACACACATACACAGAGAGAGAGAGAGGGACAGACAGACAGACACACACACACACACAGGCACACACTCACATACACAGAGAGAGAGACAGACAGACACACATACACAGACAGAGAGAGAGAGAGAGAGACAGACAGACAAACACATACACACACATACACACACAGAAAGAGAGGGAGACAGACAGACACACATACACACACACAGGAGTATGGGCACACCAGGGCCTCCAGCCACTGCAAACTAACTTCAGTTGCATGTGCCACTTTGTGGATCTGGTTTTATGTGGGTACTGGAGGACCAAACCTGGGTCCTTAGGCTTTACAGGCAAGTGTCTTAACCGCTGACCATCTCTCCAGCCCCAGAATTATCACTTTGATTAGGACTGCTTGGTTATGAATACCCTTTGACCTCTACTTAAACACAGGTCACACATTAGCGCCCCATAGATAGACTTCGGTGGCCAGGGCTGGGCGCGGGGACTTCCACTGGACCTCTCTGGTTGCTTTCCCTGCGTGACCACATTGAAAACATCTTCAATTTCTGCTTCATTATTGCTTGGCTCTTTAATTGGCTTGTTAGGGTTCCCAGAGGCCAGAGGCCAGCTTTGCCCCTAGAAGCTCCCAGTGACACTGTACTCTCGGGGACCAAACAATCATTTGTCTTGTCCCTCACATGTGCCCTTCTTGAAGGTGACAGCAGCTAATACTGTCGCCAAAGGCAGTGTTCAAGCCCAGCCTTGGCTGGAGTTTCCCAGCATTCGTTTCCTTGCCTGTAATCACCAGCCTCCCCCCACACTCCAGCTGCCTGACTGCCTCAGAGGCACTTGCTCATAAAAGCCGCTGACAGGAGAAGGGCCCTGGAACCAGTGTCCCCAGCAATGGCAGGAGGAGCTAGCAGAGGAACGGGAGGAGGCTTGTTCCCTGCTGCCCGGGCCCTGGGCCTCGGGGCGTGAGTCACGCCTGATCAACCAGCCAGGATAAGATAGGAAGGATGTGGCGCTCACACGGGCCCTTCAGTACCAGGTGGGGCTTCTGCAGTGGCGATCAAAGAAAATCCTTGGAAAAGGAGAAGTCCTGGGAGAAAGCCGGGCCCAGGCGGAGCAGCCCGACTTCCTCCAACTTCCATTTTCCTGGGCTGATTTTCTAAGCGTTCAGAGTGGGTTCCCTGAGTCCCCGAGGGAGGGGTGGGAGGTTCCTAATGCAGAGTGTGAATCCAATGCATTCCCTCTCGCGGTGGCCCTGAGTGAATCTTTTTTGTTTGTTTATTTTTGTTTATTTATTTGAGAGTGACAAAGACAGAGAGAGGCAGACAGATAGAGGGAGAGAGAGAGAATGGGCGCACCAGGGCCTCCAGCCTCTGCAAACGAACTCCAGCCGCGTGCGCCCCCTTGTGCATCTGGCTAACGTGGGACCTGGGGAACCAAGCCTCGAACCGGGGTCCTTAGGCTTCACAGGCAAGTGCTTAACCGCTAAGCTATCTCTCCAGCCCTCATTGTTGTTCTCTGCCTAGTAAGTCACCTGAAAGCCAGCTCTGATGATCTGCTGAGGCCCCTCTAACACTAACAAACACTTGCGGGTTGACTAATACGATGGTTCCTTTCACGTGGGTTTGGGTCCGAGGCGTGAGTTGTGAGTTTCATTTGAATACTTTGACTTCCCACTTCTATAAAGTGGCGCTCACACACAGGTTATGGAGTAGTGCCCAGTTCCGGGAAGTGGGGGAAGATGTTGGTCACTGTCCTACCCCATTACCCACCTGGCTGTTTCAGGTGCTTAGAGACAATTGCACCATGCTTCTAGAAGGAAACCCTTGGCTTGCTCAGACTGACCCAAGAGGCCAGGAGACTTGCTCCTCTTCCCAATAGGGCTGGCCTCCAAAGGACATTAGCCTCAGACCCACTGGTGCACCATACCCGAGTCACATTAACCAAACCTAGTCATGAAGACCAGAAGAACGCAGAGCTGGGGAAGCAGAGGAACAGGAAGTGGGAAGGGGCGTATCTTGCTCCAAACTCAGCCCTTTTAACAAAGCAAAAGAGACCTATAAAACTCCAGTGTCAAGGTTTACATATATCATTTAACATACAAAGCATCAGACTCACCAAGCCAGATGACCATTCCAGAATGCCCCCCAGCCGGTGCGGGCATAAGATCTCAGCTCCCCTGTCACCAAGGAGTAGCTGCCTTTGGACTTGACTCACTCATTGGAAGCTTTCTGCGTTGGAGGTCACAGCTTATTCTAGCCAAAGGTTAACAGAGAACTGAGGTGTAAAGGTCATGTAGAACTCCGGATTCTGTTTAATTAGTTTACTCCTTTGTTTTTAATCTTGATCAAAGGCAGTCAGTCATCAATAGAATAGACCCTTAATGACTCAGCCACTGTGTCAAAGGTCTAGATGAGACTGAAGGGAAGGAATGCCACAGGTCTCTCAGACGGAACATGTAGCATTTTTCATGGCAAAGGCCCAAGGAAGGACTGTTTCATATGACCAAAGAGTGGTGGTGGGCTGGAGAGAT
This sequence comes from Jaculus jaculus, assembly GCF_020740685.1. Lineage (NCBI taxonomy): Eukaryota > Metazoa > Chordata > Mammalia > Rodentia > Dipodidae > Jaculus > Jaculus jaculus. The sequence continues at coordinate 171,804,187 of NC_059103.1, read as the reverse complement.
GGTTTAGCGGTTAAGCGCTTGCCTGTGAAGCCTAAGGACCCTGGTTCGAGGCTCGATTCCCCAGGACCCACATTAGCCAGAAGCAAGTTGATGTAGGAAGGATTTATTTTTGGTTCACGACTGAGGGGATATGCAGCCCATCTTGGTGGGAAATGCTCAGTGGAGGAAGTTTGTGGCAGTTGCTTGTTACATGGTGCCAACCAGAAAGCAGAGAGACTTGGACTGACCTAGGTAGGGCTATAATACTTTTTTTTGTTTTTATTTATTTGAGAGCAACAGACAGAGAGAGAAAGAGGCAGAGAGAGAGAGAGAGAATGGGTGCGCCAGGGCCTCCAGCTACTGCAAATGAACTCCACATGCACGCGCCCCCTGTGCATCTGGCTAACGTGGGTCCTGGGGAATCGAGCCTCGAACCGGGGTCCTTAGGCTTCACAGGCAAGCGTTTAACCGCTAAGCCATCTCTCCAGCCCAGGGCTATAATACTTAAGTCGCACTCCTATGGCTCTGTGGCCCTACCAGCTAGGCCACACGTGCCAATGTTTCTACAACCTCCCAAAACAGTGCCATCAGCCGGAGTTCAAAGTGTGAAAAGCACACAAGCTTATGGAGGAAATTTCGCATTCAAACCACAACACCTAAGAGTAAGTACTTGTATCTGTTACTGGGGAACAAGGTACCCCCAAGGAATTATTATCCCCCAGTTTCTGTGAGTCAGCTTGGCTGGATGCTTCCAGCTCGCTGTCTCTCCGGAGAGCATAGTCAAGCAGTTGGCCACATGGTCTTCCCTGAAAACTTGGCTAAACGTGAAGAAGGATGCAACTTTGCTCACACTTGCGGTGGCTCAAGTCAGACCTTCATGCTGAGTGTGAGACCAGGAGGCAGATGATTGGCAAGCATCTTACAGAATGCTCATGCCACCTATTGTTATGAAGTCTCCCTTTTTAAATATTTTTTCTTTTTATTTTTTGTCCATTTTTTATTTATTTATTTGAGAGTGACAGACACAGAGCGAAAGACAGATAGAGGGAGAGAGAGAGAATGGGCGCGCCAGGGCTTCCAGCCACTGCAAGCAAACTCCAGACGCGTGTGCCCCCTTGTGTATCTGGCTAACGTGGGGCCTGGGGAATCAAGCCTCGAACCGGGGTCCTTAGGCTTCACAGGCAAGCACTTAACCGCTAAGCCATCTCTCCAGCCCGAAGTCTCCCTTTTGTGTGTGTGTCTTGCTCCTCATATTCTCCATTGCTGCCACTTCTGTGTTCACGGCTCCTTCTGCTGGGGATGCCCCCTCTGGACATTCATATTCCCCTCTTATGCATCCTCTAAGGCCGGATGCAAACAGCTTCTAAGAAGCCTTTGAAAATCAGCTCTTTGCAAGAAGCCATCATTTCCTTCTTGGGTGTCTGTGAAGGAAGAGTGCCCAGAATCAAAGAGGCCCCAGCAGAAATTGCTCTCCCAGCTCTGCTTGTGTTGAACTAGGTAAGCCCCTACCTATGTGTGCCAATCCTTGGGATGGGACTTCCCTAATAAAAATGATATGGATCAGGCTGGAGGGATGGCTTAGTGTTTAGGGCATTTGCCTGCAAAACCAAAGGACCCAGGTTCAATTACCCAGAACCCACGTTAGCCAGATGCACAAGGGGGTGCAATGCCTCTGGAGTTCATTTGCAGTGGTGGAGGCCCTGGCGCGCCCATTCTCTCATTCTCTCTCCCTCTTTCTCTGTCAAATAAAGAAATAAATAAATAAATATAAAATAAAATAAATGATATGGATCAAAGCAGGATACCACGAGGGCTCCTTGGATGGCCGAGCTCCAACTGCCCGGATAACATATGCAGACAAGAGCCAGCTCCCAGCCCAGACACTGATCATGTGGGAAAGAAATCTAAGTTCATTTTTCTTTTTTTAAATATTCATTTATTTGTTTATGAGAGAGAGGGAAAGAGAAGAAGAGGCAGATATACAGAGAGAATGGGAGCGTCAGAGCCTCCATCCACGGCAAATGAGCTCCAGATGCATGCACCACCATGTGCACCTGGCTTTTGAGAGTTTGGGAGAATTGTACCTGAGTCCTTAGCCTTTGCAGGCAAGCATCTTAACCACTAAACCATTTCTCCAGCCCGAAGTTCATTTCTCCATAAGATCTCTTGTGGGTTTGAAGTTTTCATCTTCCAATGAGGCTGCCTTGGTCCTGAAAAGGACCTCATTCCACACCAGAATATTATTCTCTACTAAGTCTAGTTGTTCCAAAAAGATTACATGGTGTGATAGTTTGAATGGGTTGCCCCCCACGTTCCCCCTGTCCCCTGCCAATCAATTCAGGGGTTCTATTCAAGCTCATAACTTGGTGTCACTGTGGGTAGATCCTAGGTCCAGTCCTGAGGTGTTTGTTATTGGGCAATGTGTCTGAATTCCCAGCTAAAGATATACAAAGCACCCAAGTTCTGCCTGGCTTCCTGAAGTGTGCTTGCTTGCTTTTGGTGAAAGACAAGCTAGGACAGCAAATATAGACGTGGGGGATTGGATCCACAAACAAAGCCAATTTACCACACTCTTTTCCACAGGGGCAGCAAAGTCAGCTTAGCAGAAGGCAGAGAAGCCCAGGGCATTGTTCACCCACAGTGGGGCCAACTCAAAAAGGGGCCTTAGAGCTGGAGAGATGGCTTAGCGGTTAAGCGCTTGCCTGTGAAGCCTAAGGACCCCGGTTCGAGGCTCGGTTCCCCAGGTCCCACGTTAGCCAGATGCACAAGGGGGCGCACGCGTCTGGAGTTCGTTTGCAGAGGCTGGAAGCCCTGGCGCGCCCATTCTCTCTCTCTCCCTCTATCTGTCTTTCTCTCTGTGTCTGTCGCTCTCAAATAAATAAATAAATAAAATTTTTAAAAAGAAAAAAGGGGGCCTTAGGAGGAAGGTGGTCTTTCCCAGCTTCAGCGAGAAGAAATGGGTGGCCCTGGGTCCCACCAGCCACAGAACACAGAACTGTTAGACTCAGGGCCTGTTTTCTTTGCCCCATCGCTGCAGACACTGGGGAAGAGCAAAGGAGAATGCGGGTGAGGAGCTAAGTGAAGGGAAATGACTCCCAAAATAGCTAGTATAGACCAAGCATGTAGTTACTTTTAGTTCTCCAAGATTCTCCTAAGCCAAATGTTAGTAAGCCTTCTCTGACTGTTCCCGGGTTGCATAATAAGCTAAACTTCTAGAGGTACAATTAAGGGGAGAGGATGAGAAAGGATTTTTGTTACCTGTTAAAAGTGGGCAATAGGGGGCTGGAGAGAGGGCTCAGCAGTTAAAGCACTTGCCTGCAACCCTAGCTTTGGTTTCCCCTTAAAGCCAGATGCACAAAGTGGCAAATGCGTCTGGACTTCATTTGCAGCTGGAGGGCCTGGCATACCCATTGTCTCTGTCTGTCTCTCTTCTATCTCTTTGTTTGTAAATCAATAAATAAAATATTTTTTAAAAAATAAATGGGCAGGGCTGTAGAAATGGCTTAGCGGTTACGTGCTTGCCTGTGAAGCCTAAGGACCCCGGTTCAAGGCTCAATTCCCCAGGTCCCACGTTAGCCAGATGCACAAGGGGGCGCACGCGTCTGGAGTTCATTTGCAGAGGCTGGAAGCCCTGGCGCGCCTGTTCTCTCTCTCTCTCTCTCTCTCTCTCTCTCTCTCTCTCTCTCTCTCTCTGTCTTTCTCTCTGTGTCTGTCGCTCTCAAATAAATAAATAAATAAAATATTAAAAAATAAAAATAAAAATAAATGGGCAGTATTGGTGTGTTTTTCCATCTATAACAAAATATCCCAGACTAAGTAATTGATCAAGAGCAGAGATAGAGTTCTTATAGTTATAGATGCTAAAAAAAAATAATAATAATAATAAGCCAAGGGGTTTGCATCTGTCAAGAGCTGTGCGTGTGTATGTGTGTGTGCACGTGCACGTGCAAGCACACACACACACCATGGCTTGCATGTGAAGGTCAAAGAACAGCCTGAGGTGTCTGTCTGAGGCAGGGCCTCTCATTGTTCACACTGTGTTTTTTTTTTCCCCCTGCAGTCGCAGTGTTTTTAATACTGCCTTAGTTGAGAGGTTCAGATTTCCAACATGAAGAAGCTCTGGGGCTTGATTTTATATATATATATATATATATATATATATATATATATATATATATATATATGCTTAACACTACTGAGCTTTGGACAAAAATCAAATTCTTCAGACAGTATTTTTTGCTGTGTGTACTTTAGCACAATTCGAGATTAAGAAATGGATTAGTGGCTAAAGTGCTTGCCTGCAAAGCCTAAGGAACCAGGTTTGATTCCCCAGTACCCACGAAAGGCAAATGCACAAGGTGGCAAATGCATGTGGAGTTCATTTGCAGTGGCTGGAGGCCCTGGTGCACCCATTCTCCATGTGTCTATCTGCCTCTGTCTCTCTCTCTCTCTCAAATAAATAAAATAATTTTTAAAAATGAAAGTATGTAGCAATTATATTCTAATTGGGGATATACCAAAGATGGCTTCGCAAAGAAGGGGGCATTTGAATGAGCCCTGTACAATCAAGGGGCTATAGATGGGCAGAAAAGGGCATTCTAGGCAAACAGAGCTACAGGAGCAAAGACACATCCTGAGAGAAAGGAGAAAAATACATCTCTTGCCCCACACCAGCCCCTAACAGAAACCACTTTTCCAGCCATCAAACTTACTGGCGCCCGTATTTGTGACTCTCTGTGGCGTCTCAACAGAGCCGTGTTCTCCCGCCACCTGCCTCTCTTCAGCTTGTCCCCTGCTCTGTGCCTGCCTCTTGTTCTCTCACACCCCGGAGTCTTTTGAATTTTCTGGAATGAACCCCTTGACACAGGTTCTCTTTCAGGCCTGCAGCAGCCTTCCTGCAGATCTTTTTAATGACAGCAAATACCCAGAGACTCTCACACCTTTATTAACGCACCTTGTTTCGCTCTTCTTTTTCCTCCTCGGAGACCAGAAGCTTAAGAAGAAATTACCTCATTGCCCACAGCAGGCGGATGCCAACTGTAAAAACAAGCCTGTGACAGCCACTTCATCTCTAGTTGTCCCTGATTCATGCAGCTCTGTAGCTCAGCCTGGGAGGGGATGAGATTGCAATTTAAACTTCATGTGTGAATAGAATCAAGAGGAGGGCAGGCTCCACAGAGAATTTCTTCATAGAAATTATTGCTGTCTGTGTTCATCATGGGCCTTGAAGCAAGACACTGGCTTTTTCTATTGCAAACAGCGACTGCACGCAAAGCATGTGAGACTGTAGATCCAGAGCTTTCCAGGCTGGGGATCCTGCACACCTGACATGCAAACTATTACCCAGAGCCTATGTGGAACCAGGACGGTCAGGGGACCTTGTGGCATCAGACTAGACAACACAAGCTTGCCGGTGTCCCCAGTTTCATTTTTATTTATTTATTTGAGAGAGAGAGGGAGAGAGGCAGATAGAGAATGGGCACGCCAGGGCCTCCAGCCACAGCAGACGAACTCCAGACGCGTGCGCCCCTTTGTGCATCTGGCTAATGTGGGTCCTGGGGAATCGAACCTTGAACCAGTGTCCTTAGGCTTCACAGGCAAGCGCTTAACTGCTAAGCCATCTCTCCAGCCCCTTAATCTTTAATTATTATTTCAGTTCTTGTTGAGAAAAGATACCAAGTCATGCAAATGGTACAAGCAGCACCACCACAGACCTTGACTCCTTTCCACAGTGCTGGGGTCCCCACGCTGGAGATTTCATATGTCCTGTCTCTTGATTCCTTTAGTGCTGTGTAGCCAGCTTGCAAGCAATCAAGTGAGTGGTGAGGAGAAGGCAGAGCTCAGAGTGGACCCAGAGCCAGTCTGACATATACTTTGATGGGGTTAATCACCTGGCGGTTGAGGGGATAAAAATATAAGTTAGGGATCACAATCCTTCCTGGATACTTATTTGATGACATCAAAAAAAATATATCACAAGGTCATGAAATCTCAGCACAGGAAAGAACCTTACCTATCCTATTAGTCCAGTGTAAGAATAAGTGTTCTTATCCTTGAACTGGGCGCAGTGGCTCACATCTGTAATGCCCGTATTTGGGACGCTGAGGTAGAGGGGATCACTGTGAGTTAATGGCCATCATGGGCTACAAAAGTAAGTACCAGGCTAGTGTGGCCTATAGTAAGACCTTAGTTCAAAAACAAAACAAACAAACAAACAAACAAAAAAGAGTTAAAGGGGGGCTGGAGAGATGGCTTAGCAGTTAAGCGCTTGCCTGTGAAGCCTAAGGACCCCAGTTCGAGGCTCGGTTCCCCAGGTCCCACATTAGCCAGATGCACAAGGGGGCGCACGCGTCTGGAGTCTGGAGTTCGTTTGCAGAGGCTGGAAGCCCTGGCGTGCCCATTCTCTCTCTCTCTCCCTCTATCTACCTTTCTCTCTGTGTCTGTCACTCTCAAATAAATAAATAAATAAATAAATAATTTAAAGATGCTTCTGGTGAGGTATTTAAAAAAAAAAGAGTTAAAGGGTGTTCCACCCATAGATATTTACATCAGCCTCCTATATTGACTAGACAACTGCCTGCCTCGTTGAATGAATGAATAAATGAACATGGTAAATTGGCAAGAGGAAAAAAAATACTAAAGGTGAGAAAGTAATTGCAGATGGTGGGATAATAGGAAGGAGGGGGAATCATTTTTCTCTAATAGTATTTATTTTTGTTTGGGGAAAGGTCCTAAATATTCCATCAAATGTTTTCATTCCTTAGTATCTCTTAAGCAAACCAACCAACGGCCACAATTTGACAATCCAATTTATAAATAAATAAAATTTGATAAATCTATTTGTGAGATGAAGCAAATTATATTTGATTAGTAGTGTAAATCCACAGGCTCAGATTCTTCTCAGCAAGAACCCACTCTCGGTACCAATCTTTTTGTTGTAGTCAGCTTCCCATTGCTGGGATGAGCATCCAAACCAGACACAGTCTATGGGAGAAAGGGGTTTATGTTAAGCTTACAGATCCAGGGAAATTTCCATCAAATGGTGGAAGAGGCTAGCTCCCATTCGTAAATCTAAGCAGAGAGACGCCACCAAGCAGCCAGCACCACCAGCAAGCACAACCAGAGCTCAGAACCTCTCTGCACACCTTTAGGCTGGAATTCAGATCCCCCCAGTAACACCCCACCCTGTAGCAGTAGGATAGGGACTAAAGCTGAAAAGTCAATTTTAATAAACAACCTGAGTCTATGGGGGACATATGTTCAAACTACCATGACTACTAAAGATAAGTATTGTGTTTTTGTTTTCAAGTTGTTTCTCTTTGCATGTGGACACACACACACACACACACACACACATACACACACACACACCCCAGAACTTACAAACCATTGCTTCCTAGCTTCCTCAGAATAAATGAGCTCAATGAACCAGCTACCAGCTGCCCTTGTTTTCTCTCAAGTATCCTTTCAGCCTTGCCTCTCAGCACCAAACAGCTTCCCCCACATCCCAGCCGAACAGAATCCAAAAGGCCCTTGCTGTTACCCCTCCCTGCCCCACTCCCACACACCCATCCAGGGTTCCACACACGGCAGGGCTGCCGAAACCTCCTCCCAGGCAGCTGAGAGGCGGGTAATCATGCATTTGCTGAGAATCCTTCTTTTTCATTTATATATTTGTATTTACTTGAGAATCCTTCTTGCAGTGTGGGAGGGAAGAGTTTCCAGAACTAGAGCTAGAGACATTTGATGTCTTCAGTCTCCACATGAAGGTGAGAATGGAGGTCACCTTGCAGGGGCTTCACTTGGTGGTCCTGAGTATGACCCTCCACTAACCAGATATTTCCCTATCTTTAAGTCCTTCCCTCCCCTTTGCCCCCCAGAACACTCACTCTCCATACATAGGAGACAGGGCCTTGCCAATTTGTGTAGTCTCCATCTTTCCTGTGTGAGCCCATCTTCCAACACACCCCTGTTGGAGGGCACTGGCTCACAATAAGCTAAGGCGCACAGGTCACTGCTGAAATACCCTTGTTCTACATCTTTCCTCAAAAACTGAGAATTCCTGCTGGGTCCTCCATCTCTATTGCCCTCCCCTTAGTACCTGCGATGCTGGGGCCACCCACTTCAGTAAGGTGGATAGGAGGAAACTGTACACCACTTTTGGGCAGCACGGACAGCCAATCAGGCTCTGCCAGTCTTCATTGCAAAGGCCCTTTGCTTCTACTTTGCAGGTAATTGTAGGCAGAATCTATTAAGCACCTACTAGATTTTCTCTGTGCCTCTCTCTTAGAAGCAAAACTCATAGCATGGAAAGGACCCAAGACAGGAGTCAGGGTTTATATTGGACTCTTTTTTATTTTTGTTTTTTATTTTTTTGTTTATTTTTATTTACTTGTTTGAGAGTGACAGACAGACAAAGAGGCAGAGAGAAAGAATGGGCGAACCAGGGCCTCCAGCCACTGCAGACGAGTTCCAGATGTGTGCACCCCCTTGTGCTTCTGGCTAACATGGGACCTGGGGAATCGAGCCTCGAACCGGGGTCCTTAGGCTTCACAGGCAAGCGCTTAACCGCTAAGCCATCTCTCCAGCCCTATATTGGACTCTTAATGTGTGTGTGTGATTTTCTATTAGAGGATTTACATCCTTTGTCAAACACATGGATGCTTTTCCAATCCTTTGAGTCTGAACTGGTCATCTCTCTGCTCCCTTCCTTCAGTATTTTGTTGGATTAAATACCCCAAGTTTTTTTTTTTTTCCACATTGCTATCTCCTGCATTTAGTGAGATCTATGTGTTATTTTGTTTTGTTTTATTATTTTTTTGAGGTAGGGTTACACTCTAGTCCAGGCTGGCCTGGAATTCACTATGTAGTCTCAGGCTGGCCTTGAACTCACAGCAATCCTTCTACCTCTGCCTCCTGAGTACTGGGATTAAAGGTGTGAGCCACCATGCCTGGCTATGTGTTCTTCTTTGTTGAGGCTGGGGGCCCTGTGAGGGCCAGTCACAGTCCTCCTGAGTCTTTCCCAGCTCCCAGGACAGACTCTGATAGGTGCAAAATATTTAACAAAGATGTTTACAATAGAATTTCCACCTCCTTTTCTCCTACTGGACCAAAAAGAGGTAATTAATCCTCAGTGGAAGAAGCCTGCCCCTCTCTTGGAATGGCTCCCATATGCCAGTAAGTTTTATTTCAATCTAGGAGACACAGAGGACAATCAAAATGTTTCAGGCCTTCTCTCCAGGCCTGGCTGGCTCCAGAACCAGGACTTCCTGTCTTCGGGTCAGTTTCAGTCATGCTGGACTGGGCTATAGCCAGTTCGTAAGCTGAAGCTCTATTCTGCTTACAAGAGTCCATCACTAATTTTCAGGAATTTTGCAAGCCAGTTGCCATCATGGGGTTGGCTTAGGTCAGGAGCGATTACACCACAGACACTGATGAAGAATATAAAATCAGACGTTCTCTTCACCCAGAGAGCTAGTTGTTAAGTATTTGGCACATACATTTTAGAGGTTTATCTCAAAAGTTCGAAGTCGGGTCAAAAGGAGACATTCTCAGAACCATTCTTGGAGTAAGTATCTGTTCAGTGCCCATCAAATGTCTAAAACTGGCAAGAGATGGCCTTGAAAAGTCACAGCCTCCATTTGAGCCCTTTTCTGCCTGCATCAGGCCCCTGCAGCTCCACCCTGAGCTCCCTGTGGAAACAGCAAAGCCTTCTCCTTTTCATCTTCTATCCAGGTCAGCTTGGCCCAAGACGCAGCCTGCTTAAGCAATGTGGGGCTTCCTCTTGACAGAACTGCTCCATCTGGGAAAGGAGAGACGGGTTTTAGGGGGTGCTGAAGTCCTGCTACCTCCGTTTGCCTGTGGAGTCCCCCATGAAAAACACAGGGTGGGAATCTGGTGGGATGGGTTCTGTCCCCGTCACTCTGGGACAGACGCAACCACCAAGCTTTCGAGCATCCAGAATTTTAGACATCACATCTCCTCGTGTTACAGTTGGCTGAGACCACTTGAAAATAAAAGTCAGAGAGGAGCTGGACAGATGGTTTAGTGGATAAAGTGCTTGCCCGCAACACCTAAGGACCAAAGCTCTATTCCCCAGTCCCCGTCAATTCCCCAGGACCCATGCAAAGCCAGATGCACAAGTTGGCACACATGTCTGGAGTTCATTTACAGTGGCTGGAGGCCCTGGCGTTCCAATTCTCTCTCTCTCTCTCTCTCTCTCTCTCTCTCTCTGTGTCTGCCTTTTATCTCTCTCTCTCTCTCAAATAAATAAGTAAATAAATTTTTTAAAAAAAATTAAAAATAAATCAAATCAGAGAGAAACACATTTCTTTTTGGGGTGTATATGTGTGTGTGTGCATACATGTGTGTGTGTGGATGGGCACACTCCACGCAGTGCATGTGTGGTACAAGTCCCACAGGGGCCAGAAGTAGGTTGGCATTGGATGTCTTCCTCAGCCACTCTCCACCTTATTTTCTGAGACAGCATCTTGCACTGACCCCAGAACTCATGAATTCTGCTAGACCAGCCAGCCAACGGGCCCTAGGGATGCTCCTCAACCCACAGACACATTTTTCTTAAATTTTTAAAGTTATTTATTGATTTTTTTATTACTTGACAGAGAAAGAAGGAGAGAGAGAAAGTGAGCGAGAGAGAGAAAATGGGCATGCCAGGGCTTCTAGCCACTGCAAACGAACTCCAGACGTGTGCTCCCTCTTGTGTATCTGGCTAACATGGGTCCTGGGGAATTGAACCTGGGTCCGTTGGCTTTGCAGACAAACGCCTTAACAGCTAAGCCATCCCTCCAGCCCCATAGGCACATTTTTTAAGGAACAAACTTTCCTGTATTCAATGCAGCATAATGTATGGAAATTTAGACCCATTTTTGTTGTTGTTGTTTTTGGAGGTAGGGTCTCATTCTAGCTCAGACTGACCTGGAATTCACTCTGTATTCTCAAGGTGGCCTTGAACTCACAGTGTTCCTCCTATCTCAGCCTCCAGAATGCTGGGATTAAAGACATGTGCCACCAGGCCTGACTTCCCATGTATGTTTTTGCTTGTTACTCTTACCAGAATTGGGAGAGTCTCTTCAAAAATGAGGATGGAGGGCTGGAGGGCTGGTTTAGTGGTTAAGGCATTTGCCTGCAAAGCCAAAGGACCTAGGTTTGATTCCCCAGGATTCACATTAGCCAGATGCACAAGGTAGTACATGCATCTGGAGTTTGTTTGCAGTGGCTGGAGGCCCTGGTGCACCCATTTTCTCTCTCTCTCTCCCACTCTCCCTCCCCCCCCCTCTTTCTCTCTGTCAAATAAATAATTTTTTTAAAAAATGAGGATGGAGACTTTCATAGGCTTCAGTTAGAAATCAGGACAAAATCAGGTCAGAGGAACACTGAGATTTCCAGACCAAAGAGAATCCTGAGGACTGGATTAATATCTCCAGGCCACGAGGGTCTTTGATGAAGAAGCAGTTTCCAAATTCAACAAGGTCTTCCCAATCGCCTGCCTGATGGTGTGGTCAAAGTCCAACACAAAAATACCTCTGAAAAAAAAAATGTAAGGCAGTAACTTAGATCTTTTTACCTCAAACTGAAAATAAGTGACCTTAGACTAACATCTCAGCCTAGGAGTGATTGAAGCACATGTGTTATTGTTGATATTCAATCTGCTATCAGGACCCAAGAGAGCAAAACAATTCCTCCTTTCATCCTTAGTTTCCTGCCCTGACTGGGACCTTGCAGAGCTGAGAGATTTCAACTTCAAAAATGACAACTGCTCTTGTCACTGCCTCCCAGAAAGTGTCCCTTTCCAGAGCTGGAGTCCCTGCCTCTCACCCTCTGCCCTGTCCACTGTAAGTCACATTGGTGCAACAGACACTATAGAAGTCTCTCATGTTTTTTTTTTTTTTAAAGAAGTTAATATAAAATGATCATGTACCAGCCTGCCTTTGACTCACCCAAGGAACTGAAGTCAGGTGCTCTCTACAATATGCAGGATGTCCTCACAAACACCCCTAGGTGACTGAGCTTCCCCTCCACCCTGTGTCAGGTCTCAGGTAGGTGACAAACTGCTTCAGAGGATGCTGCATTATGGATGTGGATTTGTTCCCTCATCTGTCTGCATACCTGACACTTATATTCAATTTATCCTCCCAACACAAGCTAGGGTGATAGGCATCTACTCTTGGGGATGTGTCTGATGTCTGCGGCAGTTCTCAACTTTATTTATTTATTATTTATTGGTTTTTTGAGGTAGGGTCTCACTCTAGCCCAGGCTGACCTGGAATTCACTATGTAGCCTCAGGGTGGCCTCGAACTCACGGCGATCCTCCTACCTCTGCCTCCCGAGAGCTTGGATTAAAGGTGTGCAACGCCACGCCCAGTTTAGTTCTCAACTTTTTAAAGCTGGCTTTAAGAGGTGTTATTTGTCTTCCTCACACATGTGAATGCAAAGTTTACACCTTCTAAGCTAACTTACTGCTCTCTGCAAAGTTTACCAGCACGGTTTTTGAAGGGTGTTATTGGACATTTTGGAATTGTTATGCATATGTGAGTGTCCCTGTATATGCAGGTGCACACGTGTGTATGTATAGATGTGCATGCAAGTATGTGCATGGATGGATGGTGGGCAGAGGACAGCTGCAGGTGTCTTGCTCAGGGAAAATGTTCACCTTTTTTTGAGACAGTTCCTCTTATTGGCCTGGTGCTCACCAACTGGGCTAGACTGGCTGCCTAGTAAACCTCAAAGATCCTCCTCTCAACCTCTCCAGGACCAGGACGCTCCTTTCTCTACCTCTCCAGTACCGGGATGCTCCTTTCTCTACCCCTCATTACATGCCTCCACTTCCAGTATGTTTAACCTGAATATTGAGAATCAAACTCAGGTCCTCATGCTTGCAGAGAAACCACTTCACCCACTAAATTATATCTTTAGCCCAACTTTTGCATCAAAGGCTCTTACCAAGATAATTTTTTTTAATGAGAAATCATTCTGTTTCTCATTGCCAACTTGAATAAGAGCATTACATTTTAACTATAAATTTGTTCTCTGTAACAGTATGTATGTATTTTATTACAAATGTATGTTTTGGTATAATTTAGGCCTTTGAAAATTCAAATCAAGTTGTTTACCAACTACAATGTGGCCAGGGTAGGTATTATAAAGGAGTTCAAAGAAAATATGAACCACATTATTTTAGGTTAAGAAATGCAAAATCTTGCTGAATTTTACCAAACTGTTAAATAGTGTAGGTTAGTGCTATTCACAGAGCATCAATCAGCTCAAGTACCAGTTTGTTACCCCAACATGTCTAGACAAGCACATTTCCCACCACAGAACTGGCTTAACACTGAGGATGGGTGACAGCCAGATTCTTAACTAACAACTATTTCATAAACAGAACTGGAATGACCTCTAGAAAGACAAACACACAAAAAAAGTCTTCTATAAAGAAGCTTGTGGAAAACATTAACAAATCCTTTTACCAGACCCTACTTTGAGAGGCCCTATCCTGGTCCATGAAGTTCCAGAATAAAGCTGAGGGAAGTAACCCATCTGCCTCGCAGAATGCAGAAGTTTTACTCATCTGCCGATGCATCCTATTCCATGGCAAAATGCTCCAGGTACACATCTTTCATCAGGCCAAAGCAGTCCAGATGACCAAAACTTGTACAAGTCAACATAGGGTGTCAGTCTCAGGCTGGAGAGATGGTTTAGTGGTTAAGGGGTTTGCCTGCAAAGCCAAAGAACCCAGGTTCGATTCCCCAGGACCCACGTTAGCCAAATGCACAGGGTGGGTGTGTGTGTCTGGAGTTCATCTGCAGAGGCTGAAGGCCCTGGCATGCCCAATCTCTATCTCCCTCCCTCCCCCCCTCTCTCTCTCTCAAGTTAAATAAATAAATAAAAATTTAAGCTGCCTGTTGCCTGCTTTCCCTGTGGTTCGTGACACCACGCTGTGCAAAGTCCTCATGCTTGTTGCCTTGAGCTCTCCGGCTGTGGCTTTCCCTCATCTACTCCCAGGATCAGCTAGTCACCCACTGGAATCAACCGATGACCGACTGAAGCCGGTGAAGCAGAGGACTTGACTGCTGACTTAGATAAAGTGGAGTTAACCACTGGTCTAGAGGTAACCATGGGCCAAGACTCTACCACTGACATACACCAGACCACAGACATGGAGTTGGCCCCGGACACATATAAACCATGCACACAGGCTTCTGTGTTCTCTACCAATGTCCAGACAACCAGCTCCAGCTTTCTGGAAGACACCGAAGAGCCCACAGGTTACTGTACAGTTCGAACAGCGAGCTTTGTGAACAAAGATTCTGAGTAGACTCTCACCACCCTGGCAAGCACTGAGTCTCTCTTAGTGGAGTTTTAAACGGAATCAAAGTCTCCATTGGCTGTGAGTGTCATTGTGCTGTTACAACCCTCTGAGAAGACTCCAACTTTTGAGCAAGTCTGCCTCCACAATACTGGATATTGCATAAAAGTTTGTAAAGCATGAGAGAAATACAAGATTCCCCCAGCTGAGGGAAGAGTGTTCAGAACTGCACATGGAGAGACAGTGGGACAGGCATTTCTTAGCTCTGTTCCACTTAGTATGCGCTTAATAAATGCTTGTTGAGAAAAAAAATTTTTTTTTAAATTTATTTATTTATTTATTTGAGAGTGACAGACGCAGAGAGAAAGACAGATAGAGGGAGAGAGAGAGAATGGGCAGGCCAGGGCTTCCAGCCTCTGCAAACGAACTCCAGATGTGTGCGCCCCCTTGTGCATCTGGCTAACGTGGGACCTGGGGAACCGAGCCTCGAACCGGGGTCCTTAGGCTTCACAGGCAAGCGCTTAACCACTAAGCCATCTCTCCAGCCCGAGAAAAAAAAATTTTTTTAAAGAGTACCTTAAAAAAATAAGGTATCAGCTCCCATTCACCTTTTTTTAAAAAAAATTTTGTTTATTTTTATTTGAGAGCGACAGATGGAGAGAGAAAGGCACAGAGAGAGAGAGAGAAAGAGAGAGAGAGAGAGAGAGAATGGGCACGCCAGGGCCTCCAGCCACTGCAAACGAACTCCAGATGCATGCGCCCCCTTGTGCATCTGGCTAACGTGGGTCCTGGGGAATGGAGCCTCGAACCAGGGTCCTTAGGCTTCACAGGCAAGCACTTAACCGCTAAGCCATCTCTACAGCCCTCCCATTCACCTTTTAATAGCTTTGGAGCCCATACCTCCACGTGCCCTGCACATTCTGAGGAAAAGGAGGAAAACTTTGTTTCCAGTTCAGCCTCCAAAGTTGTCTTCCAAGGTATTTTCCAGAGCCCTAGAGGTGGAGAGAGAGAGATCTGGGCTGGCTCGACTTGCCCTTGGCTGCAAGAGCTTCATTTAGGTCTTCTGTGATCAATCATTCAATCCGTGGAGTTCCAATTCCATAAACCCAGCTGTGCAGTCTAATCTAAAGAAAAAGAAAGAAGCAAAGCATTTTAGAATAACAGTGAGGTCAGGTCACCTGCCTGTTCAACAGCCATAAATTTTAAAGTATCTGATGCTGGAGGAGAAAGGGAAAAGGAGAAAGGGATTTCTTTTTTTTTTTTTAATTAAATTTTTTTTTGTTTATTTTTTATTTGTCTATTTGAGAGAGACAGACACAGAGAGAAAGGCAGAAAGAGAGAGAGAGAGAATGGGCGCGCCAGGGCCTCCAGCCACTGCAAATGAACTCCAGGCGCGTGCGCCTCCTTGTGCATCTGGCTACCGTGGGACCTGGGGAACCGAGCCTCCAACTGGGGTCCTTAGGCTTCACAGGCAAGCGCTTAACCACTAAGCCATCTCTCCAGCCCAGAGAAAGGGTTTTCTAAGTGAGAAATCCAGAGGAGATTCTGGTCTCCATTGAAATCCACCCTCAGCTGATCAACTCATTCATTGTCTTGGTCAAAAGTCAACTTAAGGTGCTAGTAGATCTATGTAATAAACTGAGTGATTTGGGCCAAATTATAATTTGGTATTGTTTTCTTCACCTTTAAAATAAGGCCACGATCTTTAGATTCTCTTGCAACCATAAGAATCTATAATTCCAAGCTTTTACTACACAGAAATAGCCTTTAAACACAGAGAGCCTATTCTCTCTGTGCGTGTCTGCACCCTCTATCTGTCTCTCCTCTCAAATAAATAAATAATTTTTTTTAACTGCTGAGCCATCTTTTGAGTCCATAAATATTTCTTAAAGGGCTGGAGAGATGGCTCAGAGGTTAAAGTTTCTTGCTTGCAAAGCCTGATGGCCTGGGTTTGATTCCCCAGTACCCACATAAAGCCAGATGCACAAAATGGCACATGCATCTGGAGTTTGTTTGCAGGGGCAAGAGGTCCTGGTGCATCCTTTCTCTCTCTCCCTCTCTCTTTCTCTCTCTCTCTCTCTCAAATAAATAAAATTTTTAAAAAGTGCCCGTGAAGCCTAAGGACCCATGTTCAATTCTCCAGGTGCCACATAAGCTCAACATGCAAGGTTGCACATGGGCACAAGGTGACACACATGTCTGGAGTTCGATTGCAGTGGCTGGAGGCCCTGGCATGCCAATTCTCTGCCCCCCCCCCAACTCTGTCCTCTCACTCTGTCCCTCTCATTAAAAACAACAACAAAAAAGCTGGCTGGGCGTGGTGGCACACACGTTAATCCCAGCACTTGGGAGGCAGAAGTGGGAGGATTGTCGTGAGTTCAAAGCCAGCCTGAGACTACATAGTGAATTCCAGGTCAGCCTGGGCTATAGTGAGATCCTACCTCGGAAAACCAAAAATAACAAAAGGTGCTTTTTATTTAGGAAAGAATTCCTGCAGGAATTAACCTTCAGTATCTCAAGAATGCACAGAGCCACATTCTGTAAGCTGGGATGGCCTCTTTCTCCAGGAAACCTGGAAAGAGTCATCCAGACACCAAGGTTCTCACTCCAGCCTTTCAGCCACATGGAACACAGAAATGGTCCCCTCTGCAGGGGTGAGTCGCTCTGAAAACTAGGGCAATGAAAGCCACAGGACTTTCAGACTCAGCTGGATGGAATTTCACCAAGCAAAGGCTGGGATAACCAGTGACGCTAGATTCCCAAGCTATCTGCAACTCTTTTTTTTTTTTTTTTTTGCAAGGACTATATTCTTGGACACCAGTTATTCTTCAAACCTGGGCTCACCCCTGCCTCTGAGGGTTGGAGAATATGGTTGGGGTTAGAATCAGAAGGAAGGCAAGGGTGAGTGACAGCGGTATCAAGTGACAAGCAAACTTTGCTCTTCCCTGAGCCCTGGAGGAAACCTCACTTGGGCAACTTAGTAAATGGGAGCCTCTCCAGCATGTTGCGTACACTACGGGCTTCACCCACCCTGCCTGCTGGGCCTCTGGGGTGGGTTTGATGTGTTGAAACTACTCGAGGCTCCAGAACATGGCTCACCAGACACTGCCCTGGGCCTCGGGCACCTTCAGAGTTCTGCTGCGTAAGGGAGCCAACGCTGCAGTCTGTCTTCCAGAAGAGAAGTGACAAAAGCAGGCTGGGCATCCCCACAGCAGCAGCGTGGTGCTGGATTGGGTCATCTAGGTGTCTGTATCCCTTTAACTGCTGAGCCATCTTTTTGTCCCATAAATATTCTTAAAGGGCTGGAGAGATGGCTCAGAGGTGAAAGAGTCTTGCTTGCAGGGCATGCGAGCTTTGTGAGCTCTGCCTTGGTGGCCTTGGCATCATGGGAGGTTTAGTGATTTGCTCTTGCGTGCATTTTATTTTTTTTTAATTTTTTTTTATTTTTTTAAATATTTTTATTTATTTATTTGAGAGCAACAGACAGAGAAAGAAGCAGATAGAGAGAGAGAGAACGGACATGCCAGAACCTCCAGCCACTGCAAACGAACTCCAGACGCATGTGCCCCCTTGTGCATCTGGCTAACGTGGGTCCTGGGGAGTCGAGCCTCAAGCCGGGGTCCTTAGGCTTCACAGGCAAGCGCTTAACCGCTAAGCCATCTCTCCAGCCCTTGCGTGCATTTTCTAATTCAGAAAACAAAGGGGAGCAACCTTCATTCAGCACACAGGTGCGATCACTGCTCACTCACCGTGGGTGTGGAGATTTTACCTGCACCTCACAGCAGAGGACGATGGCACCTATGGGATCTCACCCAGGCACGCGGATACACCCAAGGGCTTCCTCGCTCGCCATCCTCCCACTTGTGGAGCCTACGCGTGCGAAAGACCTCCGCTTTCTACCAGTCGCAACAATGGGTTTAAGCACATGGACCAGCTGCTGGAAAAAGTGTGACTGTGTGGCTATGAAGTTGCCACTGGTGCATGCACAGTCAGGGAAATTCCATCTCTGGCCTGAGCAGTTGGCCCACAAAACCTACCCCAGGATCAAAGTCCCTGGGTAACAGCTCCACACTTCACAGATCCCAAACAGGGCAGGTGGCGCACCCTCCTCAGAGTTTTGCTAGAGACACCTTCCAGGGGTCCAGAGGGTTTCTCAGACAAAAGCAGGTGAACCGACAACTTCCATTCACTCTCCTTCCTTGTGGTCCCCCTCCCCACTCTGTTTGCCCCTGGTGATCATGGGAAATACAAATGGGCCCTTTTAACTGCTTCTAAAACTATTGCTGGAAGTTTCTCAGCCGTGAAACAAGAATTATCTTGGGGAGGTTATAATATCTATCGGTGTAAATAATCTAATGAGAAAACTGATAATCAAACCCTGTTACCACTAACCATGTGTTGCAGTCCGGTTCGCATTGCTGGTAGAAATCACCCAACTAAGAGCAGCTTTTGGGAAAAAGAGATTTATTTTGGCTTACAGGCTCAAGGGGAAGCTCCATGATGGCAGGAGAAAACGATGGCATGAGCAGAAGGTGGACATCACCCCCTGGCCAATATAAGGTGGACAATAGCAACAGGAGGATGTGCCAAACACTGGCATGGGGAAACTGGCTATAACACCCATAAGCCCGCCCCCAACAATACGCTGCCTTCAGGAGACATTAATTCCCAAATCTCCATCAGCTGGGAACTTAGCATTCAGAACACCTGAGCTTATGGGCGACACCTGACTCAAATCACCACACCACAGTAGCCACTAGCTATATGTAACCATTTAGTAAAATCAGTGAAAGATGGGGCTCATCAGTCTCACAAGCCACCTTTCAAGTGCTCAGGAGACACACGTACCCAGTGGCTGCAGAGTTGGGCGGCTGCTGTATTGACCAATCTGCTATACGAACAAAGGAACCCCTCTGTCACCATAGAAGTTTCCATTGGACGGAGATGACCTATGCACGTGGTAACTGCTACAGGTTCACCATGTGCTCCTTCATTCATTTACTCACTCATGCATTTACTACGTAAAAGACCAGCTAGGTATTAGTGAACAAAGATGGCAAGAAGATGGTTTCCTGTGTGCGAGGAATTTATAATTAATTGGCCTGGAGCACATTTGTGTAATCAAAGATACACACATACCTCTTTCACCCTGGGAATGAGGCGAGCTGTGCAGAGCTGACCAGGATCTCACTACCAGTTGGTCAGCTGTGAGTGAGTCCATCTGGTCAGAGGTAAGTTATCTCTCTTCCACTCGGAATCGGCTTCAAGAAGTGATAAGCGAACTTAGACCTGAGTGGTAGTGTAGTTGTCATACAAAGCACTGAGGTCCAAGGAGGAAAAGCAGGGCTGGAGAGATGGCTTAGCAGTTAAGGCACTTGCCTGGGAAGCCAAAGGACCCATGTTCCACTCTGCAGATCCCATGGTAGCCAGACACACAAAGGTGAGGCAAGAGCAAGGTCGCCCATGCCCACTAGGTGGCGCAAGCATCTGGAGTTCAATTGCAGTGGCTGAGGCCCTGGCATGCCAATTCTCTCTCTCTAAAATAAAATAATAATAATAATAAACTTTTTTTTTTTTAAAAAAGGGACCCAAAGATTTCCTGTAGAGCTTCAGGTTATGGTCTTTTTGGGGGGGTAGGGGGACACTGAGAGTTGAACCAGGCCCTCATGAATACCAGACCAGCACTCCATCTCACAGCCCCAACCCTCTTCTGACTTTTTACTTTTAAGACAGTATCACTAAATGGCCAAAGGAGCCCTGGAACTTGCAATAGTCCTCCTGCCCTAGACCTCCAAAATAGCTAGGATTCCAGGCCTGCACCACCAGGCCCATTACTGACGTGTTCACAATAGAGCAACAGATGCACACATCTGGCAGAGGACAGGGCCACTGTCTCTGGCAGTCATGCCCAACCAAAGGGCATGTGGAGGTGAGCGCTGCCTCACCTCCTGGAATACTCGGAACCCCGCTTCCTACCACACCTCTGAGAAAGTGCTGAGCGCCCAGCTGGCTCGTCCAGCACAGCTGCTCCTTGTTTGAGGCATTTTCACCAAACATTCATTTGAAGTGTTTTTACATGGTGTTCAAAGTGGGCAAGGACATCGGATGTGCATAGAGTCTGGGAAAGTGATTGCAGAACATGGAGTGAATGGTTTATACAGACTCCTCTGCCAGGTCACCTTGGGGAAGAAACGGCTAGTGAGAGGAGAGACATCAGAATAAAGGACAGATGCTGGCTTTATTCAACGGAGACACCCCCTAAAAATGATGACTCACGTGGGAAAGAAACACGTGGGCAAAGCTAAATGAGAGCCCCCCAGAGGAGGAGGAGGCCTTGTCAACCTGGTGGGAGGTGTGAGAATTGACAGTCGGAGCTGCCTCCAAAGACACTCACGAGCTGGTTTGGAGGTTTTTTTTTTTCCTCTTTACCTTTGAAGATTGCTGAGTTGGTTTGTGAGTCAGAAGACAAGGTTTGGGGCTCTTCTGGGCAGTTAGGCTACAGGAAAGCTATTCAGAAGCACACCACAGGAACAAGAAATATTTTTATGCGATGCTCAGAATGAAGCATAACATATTCACAGTGGTGCTGGGTCTGAGTCCAGAGAGGGATTAAATTCCATTATTTAAAGGAAATCCTAGGCCCATGGTCCCTAACTCATGGATTATTGTCCAAGTTAATAAAGAGTTTAAAATGTGGACTGTGGGGGGGGCGGTTGTAAATTAAAAATTAACAGGTTTATTTTAGGGACAGTTAGGATCCAGAGGAGAGGCTAGCAAAAAGACCCAGGCCAGAAAAGTTTCTCCTCATCTCCAGCCAGTCTGGGAAGGAGGAGGGGAGACAGAAAAATCTCCCTCACATAGGGAAAACTCTGGACAAGGACACGTACACACACAGAGAAAGCAAATCAGGCAAGCCCAAACCAAAGAGGTCCAAGAAGAAAAGGACTCAGTTTAAATATTTTATTTATTTATTTAACAGAGAAAGTAAGAGAATGGGCATGCCTCCAGCCACTGCAAAGGAACTCCAGAGGCATGCTCCATCCCACCCTACTCTGCCCCCTGCTAATATGGGTCCTGGGGAATCAAACCAGGATCCTTTCACTTTGCAGGCAAGTACCTTAACCACTAAGCCATCCCTCCAGGCCAAAGGAGTTAGTTTAAAGAGAGACCTTATATGTAGCGAAGCAGGAAAGTACCTGAGAGACCCAGCAGGAAAACCCCAGACAGAGAAGAGGCCAGGCTAGGAAGGGGCAGAGGAGACCGTGAAAGTCTTAGGCACATGTCTCAGGAGAGACCCAGCGGAAGAAGCCGAGAGATTTACACACGTGTGTCAGGAGGGATCGGGAGGAAGAATCACATGGTGAGTTTCCTTCACGTGGGCCAAACATCCACTAGGATGAGCCTCATCAGCAGGCTCAGGTGTGTAAGGGGAGAGACCTGATTGGTTTGTGGACTCAAAAAGCTGACTCAGGAAGGACCAGGTTGTCAGACTGCTGATCAAAGCCCTTACAAAGAGCTGGAAAGATAGCTTAGCGGTTAAGGCACTTACCTGCAAAGCCAAACAACTCAGGTTTGATGCCATAGTACCCATGTAAACCAGATGCACCAGGTAGCACACGCATTTGGAGTTCTTTCGGTGGCTAGAGGCCTGGTTGCATCCATCGTCTCTTCCTCTCTCTTTCCCTCTCTCATAAATAAATAAAATATTTTAAAAAGCATTTGTAATTTGGGTAAATACTGCCTCATTGCCCTCCATTGAAGTTATGCTAACTACACTTCTAAAGGCAATGTTTGAGAATGCCAACAAAATATGCTATCGTCTTCTTAGATTTTTTCATTACACACACCACATATATACCCTACACACATGCCCACACATTCTTTACTGAGCTATATATACGATGGCAAAAATGATATCTTAGTAAATAATGAATTTGCATTTCTTACTGAGTGAGGTCAAACAGTTAGCATGTATTTAATAACCAGATTTAATCCCTTTCTTGTGCACTAATTATGTCTCTTGTCCATTTTTCTATAGGAGCAATTTTTTTTTAAAAAAAATCAGTTTCTTATTAATTTTTCTACCAGTTCCTAATCAATTTAAAGATTAGCTGTTTGTCTATGATCTGAGAAACAATTAACAGAGAGCTGATGAGCAACTTCATGTGAATGTGAGACTTCATGTGAATGATTCACCATAAAATTCTTTCATGACAAAGCCAACCCCACCCCCACCCCCTTGTCCCATCTTATCATGACCCCAGGTCACACCAGGCTTCTGTCGCTCTTTTTTTTTTTTTTTTTTTTTTGGCTTCCTTGGGGCCCTTGTATTAACTGTTTCCTCTTCTTGGAAGAAGGTTTTCCTTTTGTCTTCCTGGTAAGTTCCTGTTCACTTTCTCAAGGCTGGTGGCACCT
Source organism: Jaculus jaculus (assembly GCF_020740685.1). Classification (NCBI taxonomy): domain Eukaryota; kingdom Metazoa; phylum Chordata; class Mammalia; order Rodentia; family Dipodidae; genus Jaculus; species Jaculus jaculus. Next base: position 171,781,469 of record NC_059103.1, on the reverse strand, counting down.
TCTCATTGGAAAGAGCAAGTGTCCCGGGGAAAGTGGGGTGTGACAATTTAAAACCACGCAGCCCTTTCCCGAGTGAAAGACCAGAAGGGAGATCCCAGCTAAACAAATGACTTCAAGGCAGTCTAAGTGGAGGGGAGGGGGAGGGGCGGGAGGGGGCAATGCGGTCATATGCCCAGCTGATGTGAGGCCCAGATAGGGAGGCTGCCAAGTGGGGAACCCTCTGCAGGTCAGGGGATTGTAGAGGATGAGCCTGGGTGGGGGAGGGTAGGAGGCCCGCCGCGTGTGTTCTGTGGGCAGAGCTTCAAGAAGGAAAGAATACAGAACTTGAAAAAGCTGCAGAAAACAGCATGAACCCAGGAGACTTAAGACAGGGTCTAACTGAGGAATTTCAAATGGAAATGAAACCTTGCTTTTCGGAGAACCCACAAAGAAGAGCTTGACTCAGACATGTCTGGGCCTTCTGCAAGGGAAGTGAACTAGGGAAAGCATGAAGGAGGACAAAGCGAACCCCAAGAACGTAGGCTTTCGGCAGCAGCGATGCTGAGAGAAATTGAAAAGTCAGCTCCATCTTGATCTGGGCTTCTCATGAAAGCTTGCACCTTAAACCGCACAGTAGAAATCATACCCACCTGGGTGCCTACCACACTCTTCAGTGCGTTGTATAGATGAGCTTCATTTCTTTGAAGGTGGCCTGTGCACGTGCTAAGCTCCAGGGTAGTCAGGTTGGGGGAATCAGTGAGCGCCACTAGGAAAGGAAAGTGAGAGATGGGAAAACCACTCCTCCATGAGATATGCCCCTATCTAATCCCCTGGCTAGTGCCAGCCATTAGCCTGGAGAAGCCAGAAATCGTTCAGCTCAGAGGAGGCGCTGCGGGTATGGTTCAGTGGCCACAGGCTACACCTGGCTTCCATCCCCAGCCCCAAAGAAAAAGGAACTCAGATGATTGAGATGGGGAGGTAATATGATGGAGAATGGAATTTCAACGGGGAAAGTGTGTGGGGGGGGGAGGGAGGGAATTACCATGGGATATATATTTTTAATCATGGAAAATGTTAATAAAAATTTAAAAAATAAAAAATAAATATAAAATAAGTAAATAAAAGTGTGTGCCACCAAAAAAAAAAAAAAAAAAAGGAACTCAGAGGAACCTTTTGGAGGCTGTCATCACTGTATAGTGATTTTTCCCCCATATATTCATTCAATATGTGTTTTCTGACCACTAACCACTTCGTAGGCACTGTGCAAGGGGCTGAGCCTGCCCGAGCTACCCCAATGCACGAGAGTAGTGGCCATATAACCACACCAGCGTATGGGAGTTTGGATGGAAGACAGCCCCGAGTTTGGAAGGATGCAGAGAGAAAACTCAGCCCAGACGGAGATGTTAGGCGATGCTTCTTAGCAAAAGCAAACAAAAGGGTCAACTGCAGTCCCTTAGAGAATAGTGAAAAGTGAAAAGTCCCTGGGAGCATTTGTCCCAAGAAAGGGCTAGAGGACTGTCTGCAATATGAGAGGCTGAAGGCAAGACCAAGAGGCTCAAGTTAATATGCTGTGCTTCCAGATGAAAAGACAAAAGGAGACTTTAGGGCCTGGAGAGAAGGCTTAGCAGTTAAGGCATTTGCCTGCAAAACCTAAGGATCGCAGTTTGACTCTTCAGGAACCACGTAAGCCAGATGCACAAGGGAGGGACTCATGCATCTGGAGTTCATCTGCAGTGGTTGGAGGCCCTGGTGTGCCCATTCTCTCTCTCTCTCTCTCTCTCTCCCTCTTTCTCTCAAATAAATAAATAATATATTTTTTAAAAAAGGGGGGTGATTTCAGGGGCTGGAGAGATGGCTTAGCAGTTAAGGCACATGCCTGCAAAGCCTAAGGATTCCTGTTCAAATCCCCAGTACCCATGTAAGCCAGATGCATAAGATGGCATATGCTTCTGGAGTTTGCAGTGGCTAGATGCCCAGGTGTCCCCATTCTCCTTCCCTCCCTCTCCCTCTTCCTCTCTCTCTCTCTCTCTCTCTGTGTGTGTGTGTGTGTGTGTGTGTGTGTCTCTTTCTCTCACAAATAAATAAAATATCTTTGTGTGTGTGTATGTGTATGTGTGTAGAAAGGAGACTTCAGGAAGCCAAACCAAGAAATGAGTGCTTTATTCTTGCTTGCCGTTCTGGCCCAGGCAGTCAACTTCTTGAGTAACATGTATCTTTCCAGCAAATTCCAGGTCAGGAATAGAAGCCATGCCAGATAGGATCCATTCTCATCCTTTTGTGGGTGACTTTCCCATCAGCTCTTCGCTGGTGATCAGCAGTTTTTTGCATACAGTTCTTCCTTCTCCTGTCCCCAACTCTTTTCAAGGTTTCTGGTCTTCCCAGCAATCTTACTCAATATTTATGTGATCTGAACACAACTTGGCTACTGTGATCTTCACTAAGGGCTGGGTATCATCCGAGGCTATAATACTGCCGGGGCCTCTGGAAGCCCTGTGGGGTGGAGGCACACCCCTTTATGCAGTGGCTTCATTTCTACTGGGCACTGGTAGAGATCTGCCAAGGCCCCTAGGGCAGGGGATAGATCTCTGCTGCATATTTGAGCAAATTCTTTTCTTAACTCCATAGATTCTGCCTTGCTTTTTTTTTTTTGTGACCAGGTAGTAGCAGCAAGCTGTCAACAGCCCTCAGCAGACAGCCCACCCCATCAAGGCCAGCACATGGAACAGGTATGTGGATATGAGTCGGATTGTTCTTTTTTGTTTTCTTTCCTTTTTTTCCTCATTGTAATTTAAAATTCCCAAGTCCAGGCTGCCTGTCTCCTTTGATCAGAAAAGCAATGAGACGGCAGGACCCTAGTGGTTCATTCGCTCACCCAAGTACACACCTCAATCAAGATGCTAAATAATGAAAACAACCTTGGACTTCCTGCCAGGATTTTCAATGAGAAGTGAAGGCCGGTTCAGACATCTGCGCTGGTCCAGCTCGAGGGTCTGTGGCAGTACTAAGCCGACATTGCTGGAAGCTTCTTTCTTAGCCCAGCTACAAGTAGAATGGAAGAGCTGAAGCTGTGCCTGGTCTTGCAAGGTCAGCTAGCTGTGGGACACCAGCAGAAAATGTATCTTCTGGAAGGGCAGGGGAACTTGTCGCCACATAGAGGCTCGTCCCTCTAGTGTCTTGGAGGAGTAAGTAATAGGGAAACACCAAAAGCATAAGTCAGTAAGTAAGTACATAGGGCTATGTTTACATTCATACTTTACCCATCCCTCAAGCAAGCATCCCAGCTTCTATCCAACCTTCATCCAGACAGAACTCATCAAATGTTTTTTTTTTTCTCTCTCTGAAAATAGGCACCATCCAGGGAGCCACAGTTGCTGACAATTTCTCTGGGCTCCTAAAAAGGTTAAGTCTTATGGTTGACAAAGGTAATACAAATAGTCCTCTCCAATAGCTTTCTGCTTAGGAGCCTGAGTGAATTCGTTTCTGCTCACCAGGAGCAAGCTCAGTGAGCCGCTGGCTGACAGAGTGAATGGTGGCAAGCAAGGGCAGGATGGGCCCCAGGAGGAGACTTACAGGATTGTGCTGAGCAACATGGAGGTGGAAATGCACGAGGCAGGCCTTGCCATCTCCTGTAGCAACTGGAAACCACAGGAGCAGGAAGGGCATGGAGGAGCATTTGCCCAGCCCTGAAGTCTCTTTGGTGATTCCTGATTCTCAGAAAGAACAGGGAAGAGAACAGCTCCCTCGTTAGCTTCCTACTTGTGATTCCCCTTATTCACTTGTTACTCAATAGTTCCTGTGAATCCATCCATCGCGGGCTAGCCATTTGAAGCTTAATGTCTTTATTATTTTGTTTTTTTAAATTTTTTTGTTGTTTTTATTCTTATTTATTTATTTGAGAGCAACAGACACAGAGAGAAAGAGGCAGATAGAGAGAGAGGGAGAGATGTGCGCGCCAGGGCCTCCAGCCACTGCAAATGAACTCCAGACATGTGCGCCCCCTTGTGCATCTGGCTAATGTGGGTCCTGGGGAATCGAACCTCGAACCAGGGTGCTTAGGCTTCACAGGCAAGCGCTTAACCGCTAAGCCATCTCTCCAGCCCTATTCTTTTATTTATTTATTTAAAAGAGAAAAAGGTAGATTGAGAGAATGGGCACACCAGGACCTCTAGCCACTGCAAATAAACTCCAGATGCAAGGGCTACCTTGTGCTTCTGGCTTTAAGTGGGTCCTGGGGAAATCAAACCTCGGTCCTTTGGCTTTGTCAGCAAGCAAGACCTTAACCACTAAAGCATCCCTCCAGCCCCCATTTGAACCTGAATGTGTGGAAATGAATGAAGACTCCTACATGAGAACTTCCTAGCTACCCTTGCAGTCTTCCCTCAGTTCTCAGTCACCGGCTGCTTTGCATGCCAGAAACACTGACAGAATGTTCTTGAGATTCCAAAGCCACACCAGGCTTCCTATTTGCTGCAATCTAGTATATGGGCATCAAAAATCAAGGTCCTGTGCTAGAGAGATGGCTCAGCGGTTAAGGTGCTTGCCTGCAAAGCCTAACAACCAGGGTTTGAGTCTCCAGTACCCATGAAAAGCCAGATGTGGACACACCCATTCTCTCTCTCTCTCCCTCTCTGCTTGCAAATAAATAAATATTTTTAAAATATCAAGGTCCTAATGATGACTTTTTGGGATTATGGATCTGTTCTCTATTTTTATTATATTTTGTTGACTATATGTTACTGCCTTAAAAAATGAAGAAACGGGGCTGGAGAGATGGCTTAGTGGTTAAGCGCTTGCCTGTGAAGCCTAAGGACCCGAGTTCTAGGCTTGATTCTCCAGGACCCACGTTAGCCAGATGCACAAGGGAGTGCATACATCTGGAGTTCATTTGCAGTGGCTGGAGACCCTGGAGCACCCATTCTCTCTCTCTATCTGCCTCTTTCTCTCTCTAGTCTGTCAGTTTCAAATAAATAAATAAAAATAACCAAAAAAAATTTTTTTAAATGAAGAATAATATGGAATGGAAAAAAGTAATAAGTTGATATGAACAATATGATACTCTTATGTAAAACTTGTAAATGCATCCAAAGAATATGATCTTTTAAAGCAACAATAGAACAAGTCTCTTCAGAGGACAGATGAATATCAGGTTCCACACAGTCATTACTTCCAGGGAGTGGAAGACAGTGGGGGTATTTGGCACTATCTGTAGTAAATAATTTTATTTTTAAAATAGGAGGCACCTAACACAGATATGGGAAAATGTTAACATCTGTTTATTCTTGATAGTGGGTACAAAGATATTGTATTGTTTTCTGATTTTCCTGCATCCTAAAATGTTTCATAATTTAAAAAAAAAAAAGTTTTAAAACCACCTCTCTCTCTCTCCCAAAGAGCACGTGCACGCATGTGCACACGCACACACAAACACACACTTACTTTACACCCCTAAATGCCCCTGCTCCTAAATTATTTGGAAGTTACGAGTCAGGTAACTAAAGGTGAAGATAGAAATCAGGGAATTGGCCTCCAAAAGTCTCAGGGGGTTGGGGTGATTTGATCTTCCTTTCCAGGAGAAAGGAAGTGGTCAGCGTTACAGCGCCCTGAGAACACCCGGTGGAATTAGCCCACCTGCCAAGCACAGAAGAGGAAGAGTGTTGCCCTCGATCCACGGCATGGAGGAAGCTGAGAGCAACGGGACCTAAGAGGCAGAAGGCCCCAAAATGGTTATTTCTGCCATTTTTAGATAACCTGTATGAGGGTGAGGAATAAAAAACATATATAGAATAGGGCTGGAGAGATGGCTTAGTGGTTAAGCGCTTGCCTGTGAAGCCTAAGCACCCTGGTTCGAGGTTCGATTCCCCAGGACCCACATTAGCCAGATACACAAGGGGGCGCATGTGTCTGGAGTTCGTTTGCAGTGGCTGGAGGCCCTGGTGTGCCCATTCTCTCTCTCTCCCTCTATCTGTCTTTCTCTCTGTGTCTGTCGTTCTCAAATAAATAAATTAAAAAAAATTTTAAATAAGTAATAAACAAAAAAAAAATATATATATAGAATGGTATGTTGCCTGCTTGTATTCTTAGAACTTGGCTAAAGAGAAGAGTGCTGCAGTCAAGTTCGCATTGCTGGTAGAAATCACCCAGCCAAGAGCAGCTTGTCAGAAAAAGAGGTTTATTTTGGCTTACAGGCTCGAGGGGAAGCTCCATGATGGCAGCAAAAACGATAGCATGAGCAGAGGGTGGACATCATCCCCTGGCCCACATCAGGTGGACCACAGGAACAGGAGAGTGTGCCAAACACTGGCATGGGGAAACTGGCTATAACATCCATAAGCCCGCCCCTAACAATACACTCCCTCCAGGAGACATTAATTCCCAAATCTCCATCAGCTAGGAATCTAGCATTCAGAACACTTAAGTTTATGGGGGACACCTGAATCAAACCACCACAAAAAGGGATCTGTTCTTCGGAGACAGAAGCCATTAGAATGTGGTCTCCTCAGACAAAAGGAGGGCAATGATGGGGAAATTCTATGTGCGGAGTAGTCTTGTGAGATCTACTCCTTTGTTAGTAAGTTTTTCCTCACTGTGACACAATACATAAGAAAACAACTCGTGGGCTGGAGAGATGGCTTAGCGGTTAAGGCCTCTGCCTCCAAAGCCAAAGGATCCTGGTTTGATTCTCCAGGACCCACAAAAGCCAGATGCACAAGGGGGCGCAAGCATCTGGAGTTCATTTGCAGCGGCTGGAGGCCCTCTCTCTCTCTGCCTCTTTCTCTCTCTCAAATAACTACATTATATTTAAAAAATAAATCTTAAAAGAAAAACAACAAAGAAAGAAAACAACTTGCTGGGGTGTGCTGGGGCACACGTTTAATCCCAGCCCTTGGGAGGCAGATATAGGAGGATCACGGTGAGTTCGAGGCCACTCTGAGACTACTTAGTGAATTCCAGGTCAGCTTGGGCTAGGGTGAGATCCTACCTCAAAAAAGAAGAATTTAAGGGAGGAAGGACTTACTTTGGTTCCTGGTTTCAGAGGTCTCAGTGATTGAAGCCTCTGAATGATTGGCCAGCTCCATTTTTTTCTGGGCTGTGGCAGAACATCCTGGGAAAGGCATGGAGGAGCAAATCTACTCACCCTGTGGCAGCCAGACACAGAGGCACCACACGCAGGGGGAAGAGATACACCCTTCACAGGCCTGCCCTCTACCTCCAGGACCTACTTTCTTCAACCAGGCCCACCTTCCACAGATCCTCCACCTCCCCAGGGTCTACTCAAATTTTGAATGTAGCAATGGGCTAAAACCATTGTTCTAGCCAGAGCACTCATGATCTAATTATTGCCATAACTGTTTTCAACATATGCCGAGGTACGCTTGACTAATCTCCTAGGTGTTTCTCAATCTAATCAAGATTAAAGATCAGGGCCAGCCTGAGACTCCATAGTGAATTCCAGGTCAGCCTGGGCTAGAGTAAGACTCTACCTTTAAGAACAAAACAAACGGGCTAGAGAGATGGCTTAGAGGTTAAGCGCTTGCCTGTGAAGCCTAAGGACCCCGGTTCGAGGCTCGGTTCCCCAGGTCCCACATTAGCCAGATGCACAAGGGGGCGCACGCGTCTGGAGTTCGTTTGCAGTGGCTGGAGGCCCTGGTGCGCCCATTCTCTCTCTCCCTCTATCTGTCTTTCTCTCTGTGTCTGTCGCTCTCAAATAAATAAATAAATAAATAAAATTAAAAAAAAAAAGATACTAAAACAGATCATGGTGCTGGGGATCAACCCAGGACCTCGTCACATAGTAGTAAGTTTGTGCTCTAGACTTCAAAATCGTATTTTTTTAAAATAAAGATCCATTTTATAATGTCAAGAAAAAAAGATGAAAGATCATGCCTTCCTGTGCTCTATCTCTGTCTTGTATGATCTTTGAGACATGTATTAGTTTATCTGTGCCTGAGTAACAAATTACGTCAAAACTTAGCAGCTTAAAAACTCTAGCCAGGTGCAGCGGCCCACGCCTTTAATACCAGCACTTGAGAGGCAGAGGTAGGAGGATCGCTGTGAGTTCAAGGCCACCCTGAGACTACATAGTGAATTCCAGGTCAGCCTGGACTATGGCAAAATCCTACCTCAAAAAAACAAAACAAAAAAAATGATTATCTCATGAAGTTGAAGTTTAGAGAGCAACTAAGCAGGGTGACTCAGGAAGTCTCATTGGGAGCACTGATCTCCTGTCATCTGAAGGTTTGATGTGGGGTGGGTGGAGACAGGAGGTGACTCTCGAAGGCAGCTCACTCATATAGTTTTCCAGCACTGGTCACTGGCAGGAGACAGTGGTTCCTTGCCACATGGCCCTCTCTGTAGAGCCATGTGACTGTCTTCACATAGCAGCTGGCTTTCTTCAGAGTGAAGGAGCTGAAAGAAAAGCAAGAAAGCAACTATTCATAAGTAGCAATTTGCAGGCTGGAGAGATGGCTTGGCAGTTAAGGCGCTTGCCTACAAAGCCAAACGACCCATGTTCAATCCTCCAGGATTCATGTCAGCCAGATTCACAAAGTGGTACATGTGACTGGAGTTGATTTGCAGTGGGTAGAGGCCCTGGTGTGCTCATTCTCTTTGTATATCTGCCTCGTTCTCTCTCTCTCTCTCTCTCTCTCTCTCTCTCTCTCTCTATCTATCTATCTATCTCTCAAATAAATAAACTATTTTGGGGGCTGGAGAGATGGCTTAGTGGTTAATGCATTTGCCTGCAAAGCCAAAGGACCTCAGTTCAATTCCCCAAGACCTGTGTAAGTTATTTTGCACAAGGCGGTGCATGTGTCTGGAGTTTGTTTACAGTGGCGGGAAGCCCTGGTGCACCCATTCTCTCTCTCTAATAAAATTTTGAAAAATAAGCCGGGCGTGGTGGCGCATGCCTTTAATCCCAGCACTTGGGAGGCAGAGGTAGGAGGATCGCCATGAGTTCAAGGCCACCCTGAGACTACAGAGTGAATTCCAGGTCAGCCTGAGCCAGAGTGAGACCCTACCTCGAAAAACCAAAAAAAAAAAAAAAAAACCAAAAAAAAAAATTTTTGAAAAATAAAATATTTTTAAAAAGAAGCAACTTTGTAGGTTAGTGCTAGCTTGCTTGTGATGCTGGCTGTTTCATTGTGTACCTCTGCTAGGATCTATGAAAAGGTGACCAACTTCTTTCTGCCATTATGGAACTTCCCCTGAATATGTAAGCTTGAAATAAATCTGTTCCTCCTCTAAAATAAAAAAAAAAAAAAGCAACTTACTAATGCAGCCCAGACCACAGAGAGGAGCATCAGGCTCTACCTCTTAAAGGGAGGAGTGTCATGCTGTGTAGACTTATTTGGGGCATGAAGAGGGCCAGATTTCCTGAACATCCTCCAGACCTTGCAAATGGGATGAGTGAGTTATTGTGGCCCCAGTCACAGTAGCATTAGGACGCTTGCCCAACAAGGCTGGAAGTGGGATTCTGATAGAGTTGGGAAAGATTAAAAGTTTATATACACAGCACAGGCAAGATTGCATCACTCTTGAGATGGGGTGCACCAGAGTCTAGAAAGTTCCCAGCACGAGAAGAATGTAGAAGCCATCCTGACAGCCAAGGTCTGATCAAACTCCTCGAACAGGATGTGAAAATCCAAACAGTATGCCAGGGACAGCAAGGTGGTAGGTAGCCCCAAAAAAGCCTAGTAGACACTGAGGCTGGGACCTGGGTACCAGGACACAGGGACCTCAATACTGGTTTGGAGACCTAGCCAAGCAAGCATAGCAAATGCAAAATGTCCAACTTTGCACCACAATTTTGCAACCTAAACAACCTCAAGTAAAATCATTTTAATTTCAGCAGCTGTGTAAGCTTCATGTTTTAAGAGTTGGTATCATTTCTTATTTTGAGTAACATGATGGTGGGGGAGGGATGGGGAAGATTGCAAAAGTCTCCAAAAGGCTGAATTTAGCAGCTAGCACATCACAGCATACTGGTGCACGGTTCATGGGCAGGGCTTCCACCCATAGCTAGGCTGCTGGTTCTCCAAAGAAACCAGTGGAAGGGGCAGGGGGAGAGGCAGGTGAGAGCTAAAATCTAGTCTATGCCCTGCCCACTAAGCCTGGTATCTGACTTAGGGCTGCATCAACTCACAAAAGACATATTTTGAGTTGGAGAGATGGCTTAGTGGTTAAGGCACTTGCCTGCAAAACCAAAGAACCCTGGTTCGACCCTCCAAGACCCACAAGATGGCGCATGCATCTGGAGTTTATTTGCAGTGGCTGGAGGCCTTGGCATACCAATTCATTCTCTCTCTCTCTCTCTCTCTCTCTCTCTCTCTCTCAAATAAATAAACAAAAGCTGGAAGAAGCCATTCTATGTGCAGTTCAATGGAAGAGAGAGAAATCGCCAGTGAAGATATTCAACAATGGACACTGCAACCCTTATATTTTGCCAGTCAGGCCAGATGAGCCAACAGGTGCAATAGTGGCATGTCTGTCATGGTGGAAACCAAGTGCTGTATAGTTTGACTGGAGGCCTGCTCCGTGGGAGCGAATATATCCCCGATACTCAAACGGGTAGTCATGAGCCCTAGGAGTTTAACGTCTGCTGCTGTCTGGCTAAATGTATATACTATGCTCATCAAACTGCCCAGTAAGCACTTCTCTTAATGTTCATCCCCTTATATTAATGCTACTCTCACTTTTGGTAGAGAACCTTCTCTTTTCAGATGGCAGTTGCCTTGGGATGACTCAGAAGGCATCATGGTGCTGAAAAGAAGTGACAGAGGAGTGCTCAGCACTGAAATATCTCTATCACACCTTCCAAGGCTCAGGCTCCATTGTGGAAAAGGTGGAGGAAAGAATGTAAGAGCCAAAGGAAGGGTAGGACTCCTTACAACGTGCTCCCTCCAGACATAAAATGGCCTGGATATCCATGACCTCACAGTGCCTGACACTACCTACACAAGACCATCATAATAGGAGGAAAAGATCATGACATCAAAATAAAAGAGAGACTGATTGGGAGGGGGAGGGGACATGATGGAGAGTGGAGTTTCAAAAGGGAAAGTTGGGGGTAAGAGAGGGAATTACCATGGGATATTGTTGACAATCATGGAAGTTGGCAATTTTAAAAAAATTAATTAAAAAAAATAAACAAAATATATTTTTTTAAATTAATTAATTAATTAATTAATTGAGAGCGATAGACACAGAGAGAAAGACAGATAGAGGGAGAGAGAATGGGCGCGCCAGGGCTTCCAGCCTCTGCAAACGAACTCCAGACGTGTGCGCCCCCTTGTGCATCTGGCTAACGTGGGACCTGGGGAACGGAGACTTGAACTGGGGTCCTTAGGCTTCACAGGCAAGCGCTTAACCGCTAAGCCATCTCTCCAGCCCAACAAAAAATATTTTTTTAAAGAAGAACATATTTTTATTTTCCTCCCTGTCTGCTAGCTGCCAGCTCTGCGGATGGGTTATAGATGAGTGGGCACTGGAGCCCGTTGGCCTCTGAAGAGGAGACACCAGGCCAGCTGAAGCACCTAGGAGACACTCCTGTGGCAAACAGCCTGTCCAGTGACCAACTCGGAAAAGTCCTGAATCGGAGCACTTCTCTTCTCCACAAACATCGGGCACCTACCTCAGCAGGGTTGGTAAGTGCTCAGTGGAAGGCCTCTGCGGGGTTAAGGGACCTCAAGTCTGAGTAGGCTGGGCTCCCAGGAGGCAAGAATCAGGGTAGAAGGAATGAGAAAGTACCCCACTTGCACGAGGGGTTTGTCCTCCAGGCTGGCCGGGGAGGAGAATATTGGGAAAGCTGACTTGGCAAGTCTCTCCAGAGCTGGTGGCTTTGGTCAGTGGAACCCCAGAAGTTCCTTTTACCCTCCCATCCCAGGAGCCACTCCTGCCACACACACGTACACACACACACACACACACACACACGCTCCCCCAGCCCCAGATGTCCCTGGGTTCTTCCTCTTAAAGCCTCTCCCTTGGAGAAGCTTCATCCCAGTTAGCATTGGTTCACACCCACACCCCCACCAGCAAGGCCTGAATCCGATAGTGGCAGCTTGCACCAGACAGCTTTATTTGCCCACAGGATCTGACGCTGCTAGGGCACCGTGGACCCGAAGGAGGCTGTAGCAAGTGACATATGCAAATGAGTCACGTGCCTGCCTCTGGAGACCACACTGACAGCTTCATCGCCCAACACCCTGTATCTCTCAGGACCTGTTTTATAAAGAGATCTGGAGTCTTCTCTTGGCTTTTGGCAACTCTCCAGCTTGCCCAGGCATGACTTCGCACAGAAATTGGGTTTGACTTTTAAAGACGCTCCTTGCAGCGACAGGAGCTCTGCAGCTGGCCCAGGCTCTGCGCTGAATTACGGAACAGCTCGGATGTTTGCCTGCCCGGTCACAGCTTGGCAAGTCGTTTGAAATCCACAGCAGCTCATGGGGCTCTGGGCTCACCCGGCCTCGTGCTGAGCCACATTCCAGTCATCCTTGAACTGCTGCCAAGGCACCCTGGGGCAGTGGGCCTGGATCCAGGGTCATGGGGACCATAACTTTAGGGGTCATGGAGAGCTTGATGACTTCCCAGCTATTGTTCTGAAGGGAGCTGATCAGAAGGCCTCTAAATAACCATAAGCTCCTCTTTTCCCCCACCTGCTTTCCAAGTTTTGCTATAGCTGCCCCAGCCCCTGCTTTGACCGCACCCTTAGCCCCCAACAGGTGAACAGGCTCCATTTGGCTCTGGCACTTCTAAAATATTTCTCAAATACGGGGAACCCTCCCTAGTCTCACTACTCCTGACTTATTGGGGTTGTTGCTAGTAAATTTCCTGCTTCCCTTTCTCCCATCCTTCCTTCCTTTCCTTCCTTCTCTCCCTCTCCTTCCTTCCCTTTCCTTCCCTCTCTTTCCTCCCTCCCTCTCCTTCCTTCCTTCCTTCCTCCCTCTCCTTCCTTTCTTCCTTCCTCCCTCCCTCTCCTTTCTTCCTTCCTTCCTCCCTCTCCTTCCTTCCTTCCTTCCTCCCTCTCCTTCCTTTCTTCCTTCCTCCCTCCCTCTCCTTCCTTCCTCACTCTCCTTCCTTCCTTCCTTCCTCCCTCTCCTTCCTTTCTTCCTTCCTCCCTCCCTCTCCTTCCTTCCTCACTCTCCTTCCTTCCTTCCTTCCTCCCTCTCCTTCCTTTCTTCCTTCCTCCCTCCCTCTCCTTCCTTCCTCCCTCTCCTTTCTTCCTTCCTTCCTCCCTCTCCTTCCTTCCTTCCTTCCTCCCTCTCCTTCCTTCCTTCCTTCCTCCCTCTCCTTCCTTTCTTCCTTCCTCCCTCCCTCTCCTTCCTTCCTCCCTCTCCTTTCTTCCTTCCTCCCTCCCTCTCCTTCCTTCCTTCCTTCCTCCCTCTCCTTCCTTTCTTCCTTCCTCCCTCCCTCTCCTTCCTTCCTCCCTCTCCTTCCTTCCTTCCTTCCTCCCTCTCCTTCTTTTCTTCCTTCCTCCCTCCCTCTCCTTCCTTCCTCCCTCTCCTTTCTTCCTTCCTTCCTCCCTCTCCTTCCTTCCTTCCTTCCTCCCTCTCCTTCCTTTCTTCCTTCCTCCCTCCCTCTCCTTCCTTCCTCCCTCTCCTTCCTTCCTTCCTTCCTCCCTCTCCTTCCTTCCTTCCTTCCTCCCTCTCCTTCCTTTCTTCCTTCCTCCCTCCCTCTCCTTCCTTCCTCCCTCTCCTTTCTTCCTTCCTCCCTCCCTCTCCTTCCTTCCTTCCTTCCTCCCTCTCCTTCCTTTCTTCCTTCCTCCCTCCCTCTCCTTCCTTCCTCCCTCTCCTTTCTTCCTTCCTCCCTCCCTCTCCTTCCTTCCTTCCTTCCTCCCTCTCCTTCCTTTCTTCCTTCCTCCCTCCCTCTCCTTCCTTCCTCCCTCTCCTTCCTTCCTTCCTTCCTCCCTCTCCTTCTTTTCTTCCTTCCTCCCTCTCCTTCCTTCCTTCCTTCCTCCCTCTCCTTCCTTTCTTCCTTCCTCCCTCCCTCTCCTTCCTTCCTTCCTCCCTCTCCTTCCTTTCTTCCTTCCTTCCTCCCTCTCCTTTCTTCCTTCCTCCCTCCCTCTCCTTTCTTCCTTCCTCCCTCCCTCTCCTTCCTTCCTTCCTTCCTCCCTCTCCTTCCTTTCTTCCTTCCTCCCTCCCTCTCCTTCCTTCCTTCCTTCCTCCCTCTCCTTCCTTTCTTCCTTCCTCCCTCCCTCTCCTTCCTTCCTTCCTTCCTCCCTCTCCTTCCTTTCTTCCTTCCTCCCTCCCTCTCCTTCCTTCCTCCCTCTCCTTCCTTTCTTCCTTCCTCCCTCCCTCTCCTTTCTTCCTTCCTCCCTCCCTCTCCTTTCTTCCTTCCTTCCTCCCTCTCCTTCCTTCCTTTCTTCCTTCCTCCCTCTCCTTCCTTTCTTCCTCCCTCCCTCCCTCTCCTTCCTTCCTTCCTCCCTCTCCTTCCTTTCTTCCTTCCTTCCTCCCTCTCCTTCCTTCCTTCCTCCCTCTCCTTCCTTTCTTCCTTCCTTCCTCCCTGTCCTTCCTTTCTTCTTTCCTCCCTCCCTCTCCTTCCTTCCTTCCTTCCTTCCTCCCTCTCCTTCCTTTCTTCCTTCCTCCCTCCCTCTCCTTCCTTTCTTCCTTCCTTCTTTCCTTCCTCCATCTCCTTCCTTCCTCCCTTTCTTTCCCTCCTTCTCCTTCCTTCCCTTTCCTCCCTCCCTCCTTCTCCTTCCTTCCTTTCCTTCCCTCCTTCCCTCCCTCTCCTTCCCTTCTTCCTTCCTTCTTTCCTTCCTCCCTCTCCTTCCTTCCTTCCTTCCTTCCTTCCTTCCTTCCTTCCTTCCTTCCTTCCTTCATTCCTATGCTAAGAGTTTTGAACCCAGGGCCTAGTAGCACTAAGCTACATCCCCACCCTCTCCTCTAGGTTCTTTTTCATAAATTTTACTTTTATTTACTAGTATGTGGGGGGAAGGGGAGCACCCCAGCATCTCTTGCATCTGCAAATAAACACCAGACACTCTGCACTCTGTGTCCAGCTTTCCTTGGGTGCTAGAAAATTGAACGCTGGCCAGCTGAGCCACCTTTCCAGCCCTCTTGGTTCCTCTTGGTTCTTAACAGTTCTTCCAATTAGGCTCCCCTCGTTCAATCCTCTGGACAGAATCTCAGCATATCATTGTCCAACATTCATTGTTGTTTTTTTTTTTATTAATTTGAGAATAAGATCTGGTTCACGTGTTACTCACAGTGGACTCAATTTGAATAAGAGCTCTGCCACTTACAGCTAGCTGAACAACCTTGGACATCACTTACCCTGGAAACTGAGAGGACTAACAATGAGAATCAAAGAGGACAATGTGTATAAGTGACGATCCAGTATCAGATACCCAGACAGCACCAGAACACATTAAGTATACGGATATTACGGCTACTCAAACCCTGGCATCCATGCCTTCCAACGTCATGGGTTCATTGTTATTGAGACAAGGTCCTAGGCTTGCCTTGAACTCACAATCCTCCTGCCCCAGCCTCCAAAGGCTGAGATTAGAAATGTATATCACCATACCTGGTAGCCATCTTCATTTTTTAAAATATTTTATTTTTATTTATTTGACAAAGAGATGGAGAGAGACGGAGAGAGATGGAGAGAGAGAGAATGAGAGCACCAGGGCCTCCAGCCACTGAAAACGAACTCCAGATGCATGTGCCCCCTTGTGCATCTGGCTAACGTGGGTCCTGGAGAATCGAACCTGGCTCCTTTGGCTTTGCAGGCAAATGCCTTAACCGCTAAGCCATCCCTCCAGACTGCCATTTTCATTTTCTGACTCCCTGGAACACCTTGTGAAATTAACACACGCTCTCAAAGCATGTCCACGTGTCCTACATATGCCAGATCTTTTTTTGTTTTTTGTTTTTTTTCTTTTTGCAGTGCTGGAAGCTGAATGCATAGCCTCACACACATGAGGCAAAAGCTTTACCACCAGGCTCCACCCAGACCTCATGTCATACTTAAAAGCCCACCTCCAAGGTTCCCATCGTAGGCTGTCCCTAGGGCTCCCATCTTTGCATTTTCCTGACTTTTGGCTATGACTGAAATAGTCTCATGAACTTCTCTCATCATAGGGCGAACACCCCAAGAGAAAACAATAGTGTCCGTTCATTCAAACACTCAATCAACAAACATGGAGCGAGTGTTCTGGGCCAATCCCTATGCTGGACACTGGAAACACACATGTTCCAAACATGATCTATAGGAATCAGCATGCTTAGCTACAGTTTAAGCAGACTGGATTTTATTATTCTGAAAATGAGCAGTTCACAGAAGTTTGGGAAGGATCAAGGCCAGCCATGGTGAACTCTTTTTTTTTTTTTTTTTCAGAATAATAAAACCCATCCTGCTTAAACTAGTTAATGGGACACTTGTCTGCAGCTAAGAATCCTATCTAATATAGATCATGTCCAGATGCTTCCAGAGGCTCCCTGGCCAAAGCTGAGAGGAAGGAGGTATTCCAGAAGGAAGCCACCAGATCTCTTGCACCAATTATAGCTATATCTGCTTGTAACAGGCATTGATGTGCATGAAATGAATAAGCAAATGAAGGCCATATGGCATATGTTCATAAATATGACAGTACTATAACTAATCACATGACCAAACATTTTAGACCTTGAAAAAATTATTAAATGTATTATTTATTTACTTATTTGAGAAAGAGAAAGAGAATGGGCACTCCAGGCCCTCCAGCCACTGCAAACGAACTCCAGACAAATGCGGCCCTTGTGTATCTGGCTAATGTGAGTCCTGGGGAATTGAGCCTTGAACTGGGGTCTTTAGGCTTCACAGGCAAGCGCTTAACCACTAAGCCATTTCTCCAGCCCTGAATTTTGTTTTTCATTAAACTATCACAGGTGGGATGGATCAGTGATTAAGGGTGCTTGCTTCTAAAGCCTGCTGACCTGGGTTCAATTCTCCTGTACCTACGTAAAGCCAAATGCACAAAGTGGCTCCTAAGTTGGGAGTTCGTTTGCAATGGCAAGAGGCCCAGTATGCTCACACACTCCTGAAAATAAATAAATAATTTTTTTAAAACTATCACAATTAACCCAATGGATAATCAGAAATGTCCGGCACGCAGATTCCAGGTTTTCTGGGAGCACGGTGATGTGAGGGGAGTCACTAGGCATGCAGTGCTATGTACAACCACTTTCCTGGGATGTTTGAAGACACATGTGAGCAATAATAAACACATCACATGTTGCGGTCAGGTCCGCATTGCTGGTAGAAATCACCCAGCCAAGAGCAGCTTGTCGGAAAAAGAGGTTTGTTTTGCCTCACAGGCTTGAGGGGAAGCTCCACGATGGCAGGAGAATACCATGGCATGAGCAGAGGGTGGACATCACCCCTTAGCCACATAAGGTGGACCACAGGACCAGGAGAATGTGCCAAACACTATCAAGGGGAAGCTGGCTATAACACCTATAAGCCCAACCCCAACAATACACTGCCTCCAGGAGGCGTTAATTCCCAAATCTCCATCAGCTGGGAACCTAGCACTCAGAACACCTAAGTTTACGGGGGACACCTCAATCAGAGCACATAACTCAACACTGAGCCTGACTGGATCACCAGTGCCTTTCCTTCAAATGGTGCTGCTCTACAAATAACCACTACCTAACACCAGGAATAGCTTCTGCAGTCTCAGAAGCTTATTTTCCAAGCAGCTGATGCAACAAGGCCATAGGTCTGATTAAGTTGCAAAAGCAACAAAAGCAGTATAAATGAAATGGTCACTTTAATCAAATAGGAAGTCCCCTATAAAATATTTACTGTATTTTATTTTTATTATATTTTTTTAAAATATTTTTTGTTCATTTTTTATTTATTTATTTGAGAGTGACAGACACAGGGAGAAAGACAGATAGAGGGAGAGAGAGAGAGGATGGGCGCGCCAGGGCTTCCAGCCTCTGCAAACGAACTCCAGACGCGTGCGCCCCTTGTGCATCTGGCTAACGTGGGACCTGGGGAACCGAGCCTCGAACCGGGGTCCTTAGGCTTCACAGGCAAGCGCTTAACCACTAAGCCATCTCTCCAGCCCTATTATATTTTTTTTGAGGTAAGGTTTCACTCTAGCCTAGGCTGACCTGGAATTTTCTATGTAGTTTCGGGATGGCATAGAAATCACAGTGATCCTCCGACCTCTGCCCTCCCCAGTGCTAGGATTAAACGTGTGTGCTACCACGCCCAGCTACTAATATATTTTCTTACCAGGGCCTACATGTCACAAGGCACCCATGACTTCTACAGGCTGGAATTCATAGCTCATGCCACTGAACAGAATAACTCCCCCAGCCTCGACTCTTCATTTGGCTTCTGGCATTGGCTAACATGGGGAGTGAGAAGTCAGGAGAGTTTTCGGATCTGGCCATGGGCGATGAATTCACTTGTCCTCTCATTTTCTTTCCATGACTCCACCTAGACAGGAGCTGACACATGTCCTGAACTTTAATTACCACACAGAGGGTATTAGTGGGTCTTTTCTCACACACTGAGACTAGAAGGATGAGCTGGTAGACAGAATTTGGCTGGAGCTCTTGGGAAATCAGGGGAGAGGAAGACTGAAGAGAAAGGTACAACCTTGAGCTCATCTGCCATACAGAGTGGTTTTCACATCGCTTCTTCCTGACCCATGTGGTGAGTGAGCCAGGCAGAAAGGCACCAGCTCTGTTGTCTCCTCGGCTATCTTTCCCTCTGCAGCTGCCTCTCAGTGCTGGCCTGGAGTCTCTGTGCTTGCTGTGAAATCGTACCACTCTTCAGAGTCCTTTAAGCCTGATCCTGGAAAAAAAAGGAAGCTTGAGGCCTGCTAGATAGAAACATTTCTTCTGTACGAGGAAACATTACTTGGACCAGGGAGAGGGCTCTCCGTAGGTAAAATGTTTACTTTGCAGTCATAAAGACATGAGTTCGAGCCTCAGGATGCATGTAAACAGGATGTCAGGAATGGTGGTACGTGCTTGGAATCCTAGCAATGGAAATATGGAGACAGGCAGATCCCTGGGGCTCGCTGGCCAGCCAGTCTAGCCTAGTTGGCAAGCTCCAAGCAAACAAGAGACCTTGTCTCAAAGGGTGATTATAAGGGGGTTGGAGAGATGGCTTAGCGGTTAAGGCACTTGTCTGCAAAACTAAAGGGCCCAAGTTTGATTCCCAACGACCCACATTAGGCCAGATGCACAAGGTGGCACATCCATCTGGATTTCATTTGCAGTGGCTGGAGGCCCTGGCGTGTTGATTCTCTCTCTCTCACCCTCTCTTCCTCTTTCTCTCTCTTTCCCAAATAAATAAATAAATAAATAAATTTTTAAAAATGTAAAGGTGATTGTACCCTGAGAAATGTCACCTAAGGTTTCCACACTCAAGCACATACACATGTACACAAACATATGAACTCACACACACACATAAAAAGTTACCCCCCCACGCACACACACACACAGAGCGAGTTTCTAAGTCACTGGAACATTTTGGCAGAGGTTAGGCTACCTTCATTACGTTCATCTGCATGGCCGAGCTGCCACCGTGGGTATTTTCAGCACCCAGAGCCCATGGTGGCAGGCATTGTTTTCAACAGATGCCAACCCTCTTTATTCTCCTATCTCCTTTCTGAACCTATTTGCTGTCTCCGCTCAGCTCCCCGGTTGTATATTGCCCTCCAAGTACCTCCACCCCCTGGTTCTCCCCTTCTCAAGGAAAATAGGGCATCAAATCACAGTGACCCTGTCTTGGTAGAAACAGGGAAGAGACACGAATACACGTGGAAGGAGGCTCTGGAATGGTAGCTGGTCACGGAGCAGGTGCACCGTTGAAGAGCTGAGAAGAGTGTCTGGCTTATGCACACAGAATCAAAGGAGCTTCCAATGCAACATAGAAAAGCACAGTTGCTCATTCTTTCCCCTCAGCCTGTCTTCCCTCTGGCTTCTCTGGTCACTGCCTCCCAGCACATGGATCTAAAATTACTGTTAAAACTTGGCTAAAAAGCCGGGCGTGGTGGCGCACGCCTTTAATCCCAGCGCTCGGGAGGCAGAGGTAGGAGGATCGCCGTGAGTTCGAGGCCACCCTGAGACTCCATAGTGAATTCCAGGTCAGCCTGGGCTAGAGTGAGACCTTACCTCGAAAAACCAAAAAACATAAAAAATAAAAATAAAAATAAAAATACTTGGCTAAATCTGAAAATGCTTACATAGTCTATGTGCCTGATGAGTGGAGAGCTTTCCTGTTGTGGGTGAGAACTCCTGACCACGGTCAAATTGACATCTGAGAAGATTAGACCCAAAGCGCCAAATCACTTTTGAAGACTGAAAACAACTCTCCCTCCTCCTCCGGCCCAAGTGCCTGATCCTCTTTGGCCAAACACAGATGGAAGGTAGCTATTAGTATTAAATGAAAAAATAGTAGTGTCAAGGCTTGGGGAGATGGCTCGCTGGTTAAAGCTGTTTGCTTACAAAGCCTCCTGGACCGAGGTCAACTCTCCAGTCACTCACATAAAGTCAGATGGGCATCTGTTTGCGGCAGCAAGGGACAGTGGTGCATGTGCGCACACAGACACATGCAAATAAGTAAAAAGTGCCTTCATATCTTAAAAATGTAATAATGCTGACATCCTTGAACGTTGGCAGCATGTCAGGCCCTTCATTGGTGGAGTGTAGAACACTGTTCATTGGTGGAGTGTACGAAGGCCATTCATTGGTGGAGTGCACGAAGGCCCTTCATTGGTGGAGTGTATGAAGGCCTTTCATTGGTGGAGTGCACGAAGGCCCTTAAGGCCCTCCATTGGTGGATTGCATGAAGGCCCTTCATTGGTGGAGTGTACAAAGACCATTCATTCATTGGTGGAGCGCACGAAGGCCATTCATTGGTGGAGTGTACAAAGACCATTCATTCATTGGTGGAGCGCACGAAGGCCATTCATTGGTGGAGTGTACAAAGCTGCCTCTACGGCCCAGTCCATAGCTGGGTTCAGTTAAACTCTGAGAGATTAGAAGGTGTGTCACACAGAGGATACTAATAGAAAAAGAACCTGAACCCAGACCCAACTACTTCCTACCAGGACACTGGGTGCCCCACGGGCTTCATCTGCACTTGCTTTCAACAAAAGGGAGAAACTATCCAACGACTGCAGTTTAGACTTTAAGCCTGATCATTTTTTCCTGCAACACAGCTTTTCTGTTAAGAAACTGCCGCTGTGCCGGTTACAGAAAACCCTAGCCGTCCATTAAAATGTTCTCCTGAAAACCACCTGTGCCTGGACCAATAGGAGCAAAGGGGAGGACCCAGATTTCAGCAGCGGCGGGGGTGCTGGTGCAGGTACAAATGTTATTAGGCAGAGCCACAGAAATAACAACCTGAGTTGAGCTTTAATCTCCAAGCCATTGTAAAGATAATGAGTACACTTTTTTAATAATTGCAAGAAGTGAAAGCAGAGAGGAAAACATTGAGAAAGGTGTCGAGGACTTCAATATCTTCATATGCAAAACCAGGGATTAGAGTGCCAGGCATGCCCACACGGGGCTAGGATAAAGCGCTCCACAATTAAGCCGGGGGACAAATTTAGAAGCCAGCCTGCTGCACCGTGGGCCTGGACTCATGGCTGGCAGTGACCAGCGTGACCACAGGAACCAGGCCCCTCCCTGCGGCAGGTGCCCAGCACGCTCCTGCTTGGGCTGAAATCCAGCAGGTTTACATAACAAACTTCCAGGCCGCCCTCACCTCCAGCCCAGGGATTCTAGCCTGGCCACTTTTCTGTGGCTTCCGTGGCAGGCTACCTGTGCAGTTGGGGACCATGTACACACCCATCCCCAGGCCTCTCCTTTCTGGGCGTGTCTGAGTCACTATTATTGTGACCCCTCAGCTGACAGCAGTCACTGTGAAATGGGGTGCTAGGGGTTCAGGAAAGCCCATGAACCCCAAACCTTAGGTTTGTATGTACTTTTAACCAAAGAATTGAATAAAATAAGGCTGAGAAGGATAATTATTAGTTGTTATATTTATTAAGAGAAGTACAGCGGGGCGCAGGGGCACACGCCTTTAATCCCAGCACTGGGGAGGCAGAGGTAGGAGGATCGCCATGAGTTCGAGGCCACCCTGAGACTCCATAGTGAATTCCAGGTCAGCCTGGGCTAGAGTGAGACCCTACCTCAGAAAAAAGAAAAAGAGAGAAGTACAGAGAACCAAGGAAAGGAGAATGAATATACCCACGTGACTTGAGAGCCCATGTGGTAGGCCTGGGGGGAAAAAAAAAAAACAAAACATAGAAGGGACAGAAAAGAAAGTACAAAGAGCTCCTGTCATGTTCAGAAGGAGCCCATGTGGTAAGTAAAGTCCAGGGGCCCAACCGGGCCAAGCCAGGAAGAAACTCACCAGAAGCTGTGGGTTTGCAAGCAACCAGGCAGCTCAGAGACCTTGTCCTCCTCTTGGAAACATGTTTAGGACCTTAGGGTGGTGGGCCCTACCTACCTTTCAGCCCAGGTGAACCAGAGGGACAGCTGACTGGTTTGGGCTAGAGGCCAGCCATAGTCTAAGCCTGTGTAACCACAATGTCAGGATTCTAGAAAAAGACCTCCCTCCCAGGGAGGGGCTCGGGTATGGAAAAACAGGTCTAGGGAACTAGGCAAGAGATAAGAATTCAGATCATCCTTTGATCTCTAGCAAGTGCCTTTTTACTTTCAGGGGCCCAGTCACTCTGTCTAACAAAGCTGCTACCTGACTCCCTCTCAACTGGCCAAGAATAACTGGGCATTCCTCTGTCCCTTGTCATTTTAGCCTTTGCCTGATGGCTCAGATGAAGGAAGGCGCACACACACACACACACACACACACACACACACACCCCTACAGAATGTGTGCCCCACAGCCTCTAGCCACTGCAAACGAACTCCAGACACATGCACCACTTTGCGCATCTGGCTTTATGTGGGTACTGGGGAATCGAATCCAGGTTGTTAGGCTTTGCAGGCAAGCACCTTAACTACTAATCCATCTCTCCAGCCCCTGTTATATAATCTTAATGCATGTCCATGTATTTGTGGGTTTTTGTTCATTTTTATTTATTTGAGAGTGACGGGGGGGGGGGGAGGGAGGGAAAGAATGGGTGCGCCAGGGCCTCCAGCCACTGCAAATGAACTCCAGATGTGTGCTTCCCCTTGTGCATCTGGTTAATGTGGGTCCTGGGGAGTCAAGCCTCAAACCGAGGTCCTTAGACTTCACAGGCAAGCACTTAACCACTAAGCCATCTGTGGAAGATATTAAAGAAGGTGAAGCAGTCTTAGTTTTGTTCAGGAGGCTGAGGGGGTGGCTCAGCTGTTAAAGGCATTTACTCCAAAAGCCTGTTAGTTTTGGTTTGATCCTCCCCAGAACCCATGTCAATCCGGACACAGAGCAGCACATATGTGTAAAATCCCCACACGCCCATGGCAATGGGAGATGCAGTCAGGAGAATCCAGATGCTTGCAGGCCAGCTAGATGACACATGCATGGCAAAACAACA
This sequence comes from Jaculus jaculus, assembly GCF_020740685.1. Lineage (NCBI taxonomy): Eukaryota > Metazoa > Chordata > Mammalia > Rodentia > Dipodidae > Jaculus > Jaculus jaculus. Next base: position 171,757,996 of record NC_059103.1, on the reverse strand, counting down.
AGAGACCCTGTCTCCAAAAAGAAGGTGGAGCCCAGTGTGGTGGCACACGCCTTTAATTCCAGCACTCAGGAGGCTGAGGTAGGAGGATGGCTATTGAGTTCAAGGCCAGCCTGAGACTACATAGTGAATTCCAGGTCAGCCTGGACTAGAGCGAGACCTCAAAAAAACGGGGGACCTGGGGAGATGGCTTAGTGGTTAAGGCACTTGTCTTCAAAGCTAAAGGACTCAGGTTCAATGACTCAGGACCCACATAAGCCATATGCACAAGGTAGTTCATGCATCTGGAGTTCATTTGCAGCAGCTGGAGGCGTTGACACACCCATTCTCTTTCTCTCTATCTGTGCCTCTATCTCTCTCTCTCTCTCTCAAATAAATAAAATAGAATATATATTAAAAAAAAATTAAGGCTGGAGAGAAGGCTTAGCAGTTAAGTGCTTGCCTGTGAAGCCGAAGGACCCCGGTTCAAGGCTGGATTCCCCAGGACCCACATTAGCTAGATGCACAAGGGGGCACATGCGTCTGGAGTTCATTTGTAGTGGCTGGAAGCCCTGGTGCACCCATTCTCTTTCTCTCTATCTGCCTCTTTCTCTGTTGCTCTCAAATAAATAATAATAATAATACATTTTTTTAAATTTTTTTGTTTATTTTTACTTGAGAGTGACAGAGAGAGAGAGAAAGGCAGAGAGAGAGAGAGAGAGAGAGAGAGAGAGAGAGGGAGAGAATGGGCGCGCCAGGGCTTCCAGCCACTGCAAACGAACTCCAGACGCGTGCGCCCCCTTGTGCATCTGGCTAACATGGGACCTGGGGAACCGAGCCTCGAACCGGGGTCCTTAGGCTTCACAGGCAAGCACTTAACCGCTAAGCCATCTCTCCAGCCCAATAATAAATTTTTAAAAAGGAGGACAATGCTCTGAGGTTATCCTCTGACCTCCACGTGCATGCCCTGGCACAGGTGCCCTCCCATATCATATACATACACACACGAATAAGTAAAAATAATATAAAATCATCAAAAAGAGAGCGCTCAAATGATAATTAAAAAAATAATCATGTAAAAGTATTACTTTCATATGACATGAAATAATCACATGTCAAAGACTTTTATTTGAGTTAGCGATACAGCTCAGTTGGGAAAATACTTGCCTAGCATGCACAGGGCTCTGGGTTCAATCCCCATTACTGCATAACACCACACATGACCGCATAGGCTGGTCATTCCAGCCCTCCGGAGGTGTACGGTGGGGTCAGGAGGATTAGAAGCTCAAGGTCATCCTTCTGCTACATAGTGAGTTTGAGGCCAGTCTAAGATACATGAGACCCTGTCTGAAAATTAAAAGAAAAAACTAAAAAGACTTCAGAAAACACTCAAGAGATTCAAAGAAAAACAAAAATTGGAGCTAGGTGTGGTGGCGCACGCCTTTAACCCCAGCACTCGGGAGGCAGAGGTAGGAGGATCGCTCTGAGTTTGAGGTCTCCCTGAGACTACAGAGTGAGTTCCAGGTCAGCCTGGGCTAGAGTGAGACCCTACCTCAAAAAAACATTTTATACATTTATAATCAGATGAGGAAAATAGAGTTGAATCGTCTCCTGGATGCAAAGCTGGCAAAACTGCTCAATACCCACAGTGCCAACCAGTGGCATTCCACTGGACACAGTTCATGTTCCTGTGAGAGGGATTCATGCCTTGCGTTTTCTATCAGCAAACATCTTTCTCTCCAGGCTTGCAAATCGCCCAGTCAAAGATAAAGGCAGATGGTTGCACCATCCAGGTCACCCACTGAATTCCAAAATCAGTCACAATTGTTTCCAGCAGTTCTAAAGTCTAGGTGAACAATAAATGTCAGGCATGAGCCACCACTGCGTTGACTATGGTCTCCCTCTCGCCCTGCAGGACACAGCAGTGTTCTTCCAGGGTCATCGAGGAACAGCCGTGGGTCATCATAGAGGTAGAAAGATGAGCCTCGAGGTTGAGGAGATGCCCCAGTCGATAAAGTGCTTGGAACACAAGCTTGAGGACCCGAATCCAGCGCCCCAGCACCCTGTAAAAGCTACACTGGTATGTACCTATAATCACAGCCCTGGGGAGGTAGAGACGGGAAGATTCCCTGGGACTCACTGGCTGGCTTGTGTATCCAAATTGTTGAAGTCCAGGTTCAGTGAGAGACCCAGTTACAATCAAACCAGGGTGGAGCGTGACTGAGGAAGACACTTGGCATCAACCTCTCGTCCACACACACATGTACGCATGCGCCCATGCAACGTGTGCCCCAACCCACATGAACATGATATACACATGTATGCACACTGTACATCAATTAATAAATAACAATGATTCTCAAGTGTGTTGGGTTCCCAGAGGGCAGCAATGATGGCAAGGTTTCCTACACCCAATGGTGACTTCCAGGAAATGAAATCAATAGACCTCTATCGTGTGGACAGAGCTCCTGCACCAGGTCTACCAAACCAAACCAAATGGAGTGACTCACACTGAAGTCCCATGTCACCAAACCCAAAATGAGTGGCTTATCTGACCAGCCAAGAACTCAGGAGAGAGAGGAGGCAGAAACGACTTCCAGACAAGTCAGGGTTAGCTCCTTGAGTCGCTGCAGGGAGTGCAGTAACTTTGAACAATGCCACTGCTGTTTGCACTGTATTTCTGCTTGCCTTGCCCCCTTGTCTTCTGCTCTGCACTTGGTACAGGCTCTCAGGAACGCCCATCCTATTTACCAACGATGGGGCTGGAGAGATAGCTCAGTGGGTAAAGCGTTCCCACACAAGCCTCAGGAGCTGAGCTCGATCCTCAGCACCCAGGTAAAAGCCAGTCATGGCAGCCCACATCTGTAGTCCAAGCCCTAGCATGGCAGAGACAGGAGGGTTCCGAGGGCTTGGTGGCTAGCCAGTGGAGCCAACTCATGAGCTGCAGGCTCAGAGCAAGGCCTTAGAGGGTGACTGACGTTGACCTCTGGCCTCCACACACGTCCAAGCATGAATACAGATATGCACGCATGCCCCACACATGTACACACGCAAAAAATAAGGCTGGAGAGATGGCTTAGCCATTAAGGGGTTTGCCTGTGACGCCTAAGGACCCATGTTCAACTCTCCGGATCCCACGTGAGCCAGATGCACAAAGGTGAGGCAGGCGTAAGGTCGCACATGCCCACTAGGTGGCGCAAGCGTCTGGAGTTCGATTACAGTGGCGGAGGCCCTGACGCACCAATTCTCTCTCTCTCTCAAAATAAATAAATAAAATGAAAGTCAACTAGGGTCTTTGTTGTAAATTTTTCTTCTGAAACGTTGCCTTTAAATGGCCGAGATGGGGTTCCAAGGCAATTGAAACAATCCCCTGAGTTAGTAAAAGTTTTCAGGCCTATTCTTCCCATCTCCCTCCGCCCACCATACACACAGACACAGACACACACAGACACACACACACACGCACACACTTCATGACTTCTCTCTAGTTACCGCCAGGCCAATCTTTAGTCATTCCCAAGCCTCTCTGCCCTCGCGTGCCACCTACCACAGCTATGGCTCTCAGCCTATGCCCATATTCACTCACATTAGCCTGTGGGTGCCTCTGCTGGCTCTGTCCCCATGTCCCCCATCCCTCAAATGCTTTCCCTCTGTGAAGACTATTAAGCTGGTAGTGTGACTGTTAGCTGGAGGAAAAACTATAATCAGCTATTTGAAAGAAAAAGAAGATGTGAGTGAGCCTAAATGAGTTTCTTTTTTTTTTAATTGCGTGTGTGTATGTGTGCGTATGTGTGCGTGTGTGTGTGTGTACGGTATATGCATATATGTGTATGCATGCTGTACCCCACGTCCTCATCTGAGGCGGGGTGTGCTTGCATGTGGTGGCCAAAGCAGAATTCCAGGCGTCCTACTCCGTTGTTCTTCCACTCATTCTTATTTGAGCTGGAGTCTCTTATTGATCCTTGAGTTTGCCTAAGCTCCGGTGATTTCCCGGTCCCTGCTCCCCTATGGGAACGGGATGATAGGCACATGTGACCATGCCCAGCTGTGGCTCAGACTCCAGGGGTCTCTCAGGGCCCCATGCTTGCACAGGAAGTGCTCTTAACTGTTAAGCCATCTCTTCAGCGCCCCCTTCCCCCCCCACACACACACACACCCAGTGAGTTTCTTACCCATGTTCAAATCCAAAATCAGGTTTGAGTTTGAACATGGCTAAGAATTTGAACATGAGCTTGAAACTAGGATCTCTGGAAGGAGCCTAGAGGAAGAGCCGAGTTGCGGGAGGCTGAGAACTGAGCTCAGAAGAGGCCATGGCCCCTGATTTAGAAGGCTGATGCTAAGATGGGAAAGGCAGAGGCCTTCAGTGAGCCAAGGTTATCTAGAGAAACAAGACCACAATAGCACGTGGACATAACGAGATGGCATTTGAGGCATTGGCTTACAGGACAATGAGTTCCTTCAGAGCAGACCTATGGCTGAGACTCAGGGCAGAGACAGAGGATGTTACAGTTAGGTCAGCTCCTTCTTGCTGTGGGAGAGTCAGATCTTCAAGCAAGTGGGAGGCCAATGATGAAGGGCAACCTTGCGTTCTCAAACTCCCTAGATTTCAGTGCAAGACTTAGCCCAAAACAGCTGTATAGAAACATCCGGAAGAATATTCAGTCTGGGCACCCTGGACAGCCAAGTTGACAGAAAATCAACCCTCATAACATTTGCAGGATCCCAGTTTACGCCCTAGGATCCAGTGGGTGACAGTCAGGAGCTTTAGCGAACGCTCACTGAGGAAGGAAGCTGGTTCTGGAAGAAGCCAAAGGAAACGTGGTATGGTGGTTTGAGTCAGGTGTCCCCCATCTACTTAGTTGCTCTGTATTCTAGGTCCCCCAGCTCATAGCACTTGGAAATTGAAACCTCATGGGGGCAGTGTATTGTTGGGGGCGGGCTTATGGGCGTTACAGCCAGTTTCCCCATGCCAGTGTTTGGCACACTCTCCTGTTGCTATTGTCCACCTTATGTGGGCCAGGGGGTGATGTCCACCCTCTGCTCATACCGTCATTTTCCCCTGCCATCGTGGAGCTTCCCCTTGAGACTGTAAGCCAAAATAAACCTCTTTTTTCCCCCCACAAGATGCTCTTGGTTGGGTGATTTCTACCAGTGATACAAACCTGACTGCAACACGTGGCTTCCACGCAGCCGGCAGAAGGACTTCAGGACAACAGGAACTCTCCTGTGGTTCCCCTCCCCTGCTGTCCTTCCTTCCCCTGTTCTGTGGTGAAGCCTGGCTACATGTCCTACACATTTCTGAAAGGAATTTAAAAAAATATATTTCTGATATGTATTTATTAGAGACACACAGAGAGAATGGGTGCACCAGGGCCTCTAGCCACTGCAAACGAACTCCAGACGCACGCACCATCATGTGCATCGGGCTTACATGGGACCTGGAGAATCAAACCTGGGTCCTTAGGCTCCACAGGCAAGTGCCTTAACTGCTAAGTCATCTCTTCAGCCCATGAAATGAATATTTATCAAGTTCTTAAACTGAGCCAAGACAGTTCAGGGTGATCTTATGGCCAGATTGAACTAGTCATTTTCCCAGGGAACTTGGACCACCTTCCCCTAGTTTCTCAGGGTTCATCTTCGACTTTGGGGAAGGTGCTGGAATCAGGCAGAAGACCATCTGTGGAGACAGTGAAGGTCGGGCCTAACACGAGGCTGCTGGGGGACATTTATGATCAAAAAGGAAGCCACAGTCGCACCAGGGCTCACAGCTCCTCATCTGTTAGGAAGTTTGTCAGGAGTTTGGGGCCCTGGGTACGAGGCTGAATGGTGATTTCCCCAAGAGAAATCACCCCAATCCCTGGAATCTGTGTACATGATCATATGTGGAAAAGAAGGCTGGTGGCGGGTGGGGTAGATAAACCAAGGCTCTAGAGATGAGGTCGTCCTAATGGTCTGGGTGGCACTCAAGAAATTGCCCATAAAGGAGGCAGAGACCAGAATCAGGCTTGCATGGGCAGAGGAACACCTGAACCTACCGGAGCTAGAAGCAGGTGAGGACGTCTCAGGTGCCTTGAGTTCAGACCTTTGGCCTCACAGCTGGGAGAGAACACTACAATGGCTGTGTTTTTGAAGACCCCAGAAAACCGGTAGCTACTGTGAGTGGGCCTGTGAAGTGATCAGGCTATGAATACCTAATAAGGGCTGAGGATACAAGTCAGTGTCTGCTAAAGCGCCTGCTGAGCGTGGGATCCTCAGCACCAAACTGTGAAAAACACACACCAGAAAGAGCACGGCCAATAAAAAGCATCACAAGACCAAGCTTGAGGGGAGGCAAATGTAGTGCGTTACTAGCTGGAAGCTACCGGTTGGGAGCAGTTATCTGTCCACAGAGGTTCCACAGAGCTGGGAGGACGTACAGAGGCTATGTGTTCACTCATCCTCTAAACTGCTCTTCCTTGCCAGGCATCTTGTTGAGTGCTGGTTCGACAATGATGAACCAAACATCCCGGAGGAGATGGAGCCTTGAAGAAAATGGCCCTGATATCCTTTCGTTCAGGCGATTATTCATGAATGAACAAACCATCAATGCTGCACACAGAGCTCCATTCCCCAGCCAGTGTGATACAGGACCATGATTTATTTATGTTGAGGTAGGGTCTCACTCTAGCCCAGGCTGACCTCGAATTCACTATGTAGTCTCAGGGTGATCCTCCTTCCTCTGCCTCCTGGGTGCTGGGATTAAAGGCGTGTACCACCATGCCCTGGCCTCAGGATAATTTTTTTTTAATATTTTACTTTTATTTATTTATTTGAGGGAGAGGGAATAAAATAGACAGGGGGAGAGAGAGAGAGAGAGAAAGAGCATGGGTGCACCAGGGCCCCCAGCTGCTGCAAACAAACTCCAGATGTGTGTGCTCCCTTGTGGATCTGGCTTATGTAGTCCTGGGGAATCGAACCTTGCTCCTTTGGCTTTGCAGGTAAGCACCTTGACCACTAAGCCATCTCTACAGCCCAAGATCATTTTTTTTTGTAACCCCTGATGGGCCTGGCCTGATCTAGCCTTCTGCTGCATCTCACATTGCTTTGACCAGTCTATGCCTTGCTATTTTGGCTCCCTGAGTCCTCCCCAGCTCCTGATTCCAGAACCAAAGTTCTTTCTCCCCTGGTCCAGCTAGGACTAGCTGTCTTTTTTTTTTTTTTCCGAGGTAGGGTCTCACTCTGGCTCAGGCTGACCTGGAATTAACTATGTAGTCTCAGGATGGCCTTGAACTCATGGCAATCCTCCTACCTCTGCCTCCCAAGTGCTGGGATTAAAGGCGTGCGCCACCACACCAGGCTACTAGCTGTCTTTTGAAAGATGGGGTTGAACATCCCAGCATGGAGTCACACCACCTGAGTGTGGCCCCTGACATCCCCATTTACTAATTCACAAACTTGGGAAAGTATCTCCTCTTTGTTAGCCTCCATTTTCTTTTTATCAAATGGCAATATGGGGTGTCACTCAATGGATTAAATATGGCAGAATCTACTTCTGGTCAGTGTTCAATAATTAATAAGTTTTACTATTTTAAAAAAATGTTTTATTGGGCTGGAGAGATGGCTAAGCGCTTGCCTGTGAAGCCCAAGGACCCCGGTTCGAGGCTCGATTCCCCAGGACCCACATTAGCCAGATGCACAAGGGGGCGCACGCGTCTGGAGTTCATTTGCAGTGGCTGGAGGCCCTGGCACGCCCATTCTCTCTCTCTCTCTCATCTGCCTCTTTCTCTCTCTGTCTGTCACTCTCAAATAAATAAATAAAAAGGAACAAAAAACATGTTAGTGTTTTATTTATTTATTGGGGGTGAGAGGGAGAGAGAGAGAGAATGATCTCACCAGGGCCTCTAACCATTGCAAACATACTCCAGATACATGCCCCACCTTTTTTTTTTTAATTTTTATTAACATTTTCCATGATTATAAAATATATCCCATGGTAATTCCCTCCCTCCCCACCCCCACACTTTCCCATTTGAAATTCCATTCTCCATCATATTACCTCCCCATTACAATCATTGTAATTACATATATACAATATCAACCTATTAAGTATCCTCCTCCCTTCCTTTCTCTTCCCTTTATGTCTCCTTTTCAACTTACTGGCCTCTGCTACTAAGTATTTTCATTCTCACACAGAAGCCCAATCATCTGTAGCTAGGATCCACATATGAGGGAGAACATGTGGCGCTTGGCTTTCTGGGCCTGGGTTACCTCACTTAGTATAATCCATTCCAGGTCCATCCATTTTTCTGCAAATTTCATAACTTCATTTTTCTTTACCGCTGAGTAGAACTCCATTGTATAAATGTGCCACATCTTCATTATCCTCTCATCTGTTGAGGGACATCTAGGCTGGTTCCATTTCCCAGCTATTATAAATTGAGCAGCAATAAACATGGTTGAGCATGTACTTCTAAGGAAATGAGATGAGTCCTTTGGATATATGCCTAGGAGCGCTATAGCTGGGTCATATGGTAAATCAATCTCTAGCTGCTTTAGGAACCTCCACACTGTTTTCCACAATGGCTGGACCAGATTGCATTCCCACCAGCAGTGTAGAAGGGTTCCTTTTTTTCCACATCCCCGCCAACATTTATGATCATTTGTTTTCATGATGGTGGCCAATCTGACAGGAGTGAGATGGAATCTCAATGTAGTTTTAATCTGCATTTCCCTGATGACTAGTGACGTAGGACATTTTTTTAGATGCTTATATGCCATTCGTATTTCTTCCTTTGAGAATGCTCTATTTAGCTCCATAGCCCATTTTTTGATTGCATGCCCCACCTTTTGCATCTGGCTTATGTGGGTCCTGGGGACTCAAACCTGGGTCCTTTGGCTTTGTAGACAAGTGCCTTAGCCACTAAGCCATCTCTCTAGCCCAGTTTTATAATTTTTATGGAACCGGTGCCTTTCTTAGTTATCCTTTGATTCCCACCCGCAGGCCTGTGATCCCTTCCAGTCTAAGCAGGGAGCTGTGCTTTTCCAGTGTGTGCCAGGACGGGTCTTGCAGAAGGGTGAGTACCAGGGACCTTGAGCAAATCGAATCACATAGCATCCCAAAGAACAATGTGGCAGAGAGGAAGAGGGACGCCTGAAGCTCACGGGCCAGCTAGCCTAAGGAACAAGAATGGGAGACCCTGCCTCAACCTTAGCACCCAAAAGTTGTCCTCTGACCTCTACACACATGCAGGCTCACACTCACACATACACACATACACATCATTAAAAAAAAAAATGACACAGCCAGAGGGTGGAGAGATGCCTTAGCAGTTAAGGCCCTTGCCTACAAAGCCTAAAAACCCAGGTTCAGTGCCCCAGAACCAATGTAAGCCAGATGCACATGGTGATACATGTGTCTGGAGTTTGTTTGCAATGGATGGAGACCCTGGCATGCCCACTTCCCATCCCCTTTCTTGGATAGACACATAAATTTAAAAAAAATTTAATGATGCTATCCAGAGCCTGGAGAGATGATTTAGCAGTTATGGCACTTGCCTACAAAGCCTAAGGATCCTAAGGGACCCAGGATCAACTCATCAATACTCATGTAAAGCCAGATGCACAAGGTGGCATATGTATCTGGAGTTGATTTGCAGTGGTGAGAGGCTCTGGTGCACCCATTCTCTTTCCCTATCTGCCTCTCTCTCTCTCTCTGAAATAAATAAATACATACATAAAACTTTTTAAATGATACTAGCCAGGAATGGTGGCTCATGCCTATGATCCCAGCACTTAGAAAGCCAAGGTTGGAGAGTCATCATGAGTTCCAGGCCAGCCTGAGCTACACTGTGAGTTGCAGGTTAGTATGTGATAGAGTGGGACCCTGACTCAAAAAAAATAAAATTAAATTAAGGCTGAAGAGATGGCTTAGCAGTGAAAGCACTTGCCTGTGAAGCCTAAGGACCCAGGTTCAAATCCCCATACCCACATAAGCCAGATGCACATGGTGGCACACACATCTGGAGTTTGTTTGCAGTGGTGGGAGGCCCTGGCACACCTAAGCTCTCTCTATTTGCCTCTCTCTCTCTCTCAAATAAATAAAAATAAAGATGCTTTTTAAAATGACTCTTTGGCTGGGCATGGTGGCACACGCCTTTAATCCCAGCACTCGGGAGGCAGAGGTAGGAGAATCGCCATGAGTTCAAGGCCACCCTGAGACTACAGAGTTAATTCCAGGTCAGCCTGGACCAGAGTGAGACCCTACCTCGAAAAACCAAAAAAAACAACAAAAAAAAAGACTCTTTGTGCTTAAAGAAATACATGTACATGCATGTTTCCTGGGAGCACTATTCACAATAGCCAAAAGGTAGACATAAGCCAGACTCCATCAACACATGGATGGATTCATGAACTGTGGCATAGCCACAAAATGGAATGTAAGCCATGGAAAAGAATGAGTTGCCAGGCTGGAGAGTTGGCTTAGCAGTTACTGTGCTTGCCTACAAAGCCAAAGGACCCTGGTTCAATTCCCCAGGATCCATGTAAGCCCTATGCACAAGGTGGTACATGCATCTGGAGTTCATTTGCAGTGGCAAGAGGCCCCGACTCAACCACTCTCTCTCTCTCCTTCTCTTTCTCTCTCTCTCTCTCTACTCCTCTCTCTCATAAATAAATATAGAATGAGTTACCAATACATGTTACAAATTGGATGGATGAAACTTGAGAGCATTATTCTAAGATATTTTCTTAAGTTCACAAATTTAAGACCGATTTTGTATTATTCCATATATAAGAAAATAACCAAAATAAGTAAATACATAGTGTTGGAAAGCAGATTGCTGACTGCCAAGGGCTATGGGGAAGAAACAATGAGGAGGAACTGATTAATACATCCATTTCAAAAGATGGCAGTATTTTAGAGCTAGATTAAGGTAGTAGTTATATAACAATGTGAATGTACTAAATGCTACTAAATTGTTCACTTTAAAATGATTAATTTGGGCTGGAGAGATAGCTTAGTGGTTAAGGCACTTGCCTGCAAAGCCAAAAGAGCCAGGTTCAATTCCCCAGGACCCCCATAAGCCAGATGTACAAGGTGGTACATGCATCTGGAGTTCCTTTGCAGCAGCTGGAAGCCCTCACTAACCTATTCTCTCTCTTTCTCTCCCTCTCTTTTTTGTCTATTGATTTATTTATTTGAGAGTGGAAGAGAGAGAGAGAGAGAGAGAATGGGTGTGCCAGAGCTTCCAGCCACTGCAAACAAACTCCAGACACGTGCACCCCTTTGTGCATCTGGCTAACATGGCTCCTGGGAAGTCAGACCTGGGTCCTTTGGCTTTGCAGTGACAAGTGCTTTAACTGCTAAGCCATCTCTCCAGCCCTTATGTCAATGTCTTTAAAAAATAATATACTTCTACCAACAAGTTCAGAGCTTGAAAACCATCATTTTCACTCTTTTATTTTTTAGAATAGTTTTACCTTTTCCTCTTCAAGTATGGCTCTAGGATTTTTTTTTTTTTTTTTTTTTTTTTTTTTTTTTTTTGCTTATTATCCAAGGGAAAGAAATAGACTAAATTTAAAGCCAATGCAATGACTCATGCTTTAATGAGGGTTATTTTGAAAAGAGCCAACCAGAAAGCCAGGTCAAGCCATCTGAAAAACATGTATTTGATTTCCAAAAGCAATTTGTTCTATGTTATGGTATCTTTCTTGCATTCAATTAAAGCTTTTACTCCAGAAATATTAGTGTTTTTAAAACCTCCTCCACACCAGCTGTAAGATGCCACAGCAGCTTCCAGGATTTGCAGCGAGCCCCTAATTCCTTCAGAACATGGTTACCCATCCCAGCAGCCCAGCATATGGAGAGAGAACCACTTCTCCCTCTGCTATCCCCACTCTCTTAACAGGTCTTCCCAAATGATGCTCAAGGCAGCAATTATGCACATGTCTGGATGAGGTAAAGTCAGTTCTAACTGAGACAGAACAAAGGCCAGACCTCCCTGTCCAGTGCTGGGGCGTCTAAGGAGCAATGCTTCCCCTGTGCTTACATGGAATCTTCTCTCACAGTAGTAAGTCCATGTTTAATAGGGCACTTTGTCAATGCTGGGAATCTAGAACTCTTCCAAATTGTTTTTCAGTTCGCCCTAGAATGCAATCCTTACTCACATAGTCTGCGACAGTCGAGCAGGAGAGGACTCACAGCCCCACCTCTGCTGATATCCTAATAGCCAGACCCTAGTTGCACGTCACACCTATCAGCAAGGGAGACTAACTGTGTGGTCAGCTTAAAAAAAATAAAAAGAGGGGCTGGAGAGGTGGCTTAGCGGTTAAGCGCTTGCCTGTGAAGCCTGAAGACCCCGGTTCAAGTCTCGACTCCCCAGGACCCACGTTAGCCAGATGCACAAGGGGACGCACTCGACTGGCATTTGTTTGCATGGCTGGAGGCCCTGGTGTGCCCATTCTCTCTATCTGCCTCTTTCTCTCTCTTTCTCTCCGTCTGTCACTCTCAAATAAATAAATAAAATTAAAAAATAAAATAAAATAAAAAGAGGAGAATGGGGCTGGAGAGATGGCTCAGCAATTAAGGTGCTTGCCTGCAAAGCCTAAGGACCTGGATTTGATTCCCCAGTATCACATAAAACCAGATGCACAAGGAGGTGCATGCATCTGGAGTTTGTTTGCTATGACTGTGGAGGCCCTGGTGCACCCACTCTCTATCTATTTCTGTCTCTTGTGTTCTCTCAGTCTCTCTCTCTCTCAAATAACCAAATAAAATAAAATAATTTTTTAAATGAGGAGAACTTAGATTTATAAATATATATTAAACTTTTAGCACCATTAGCCAACTCTCCTCACAACAACAGTTGAATATCCCACCTCTTCTCATCGTAGAAGGTTCTATTCACTTCTGCACAGACTCACTGCTTTTACCATCCCCTCAAGTCTCATGTCTTCCCCTTAAACTTCCTGGTCACAAAAACATCCCATAGTATCTCTTGACCTTCGTATTTTCATCATACGATACCATTACACATAGCTAAGTCTTAATCTCCAACCTAGACAGTAGACTTCTGAAGAACAGGACCCTTGAAGCTGGGGAGAAGTTTCCGTGGGCAAGAGTGCTTGCTGTGCAAACATGAAGACTTGAGTTCAGTCCCTAGCCCTCAAAAGCCAGCCATGTGCAGGCATGCCTAAAACCATAGTGCTAAAGGGGCTTTCTGGTCAGCCAGTCTAGTAAAAATAAAATAAATAGTGAGGGCTGGAGAGATGGCTTAGTGGTTGAGTGCTTGCCTATGAAGCCTAAGGATACCAGTTTGGGGCTTGATTCCCCAGGACCCACGTAAGCCAGATGCACAAGGTGGCACATGCATCTGGAGTTTGTTTTCAGTGGTTGGAGGCTCTGGTGCACCCATTCTTTCTCTGTCTCTCTTAAATAAATAAAGGAAAAGAAATATTTAAGTATTTTTATTTATTTATTTATTTAAGAGAGAGAGAGAGAGAGGTAGATAGAAAGAGAGAATGGGTGCGCCAGGGCCTCCAGCCACTGCAAATGAACTCCAGATGCGTGTGCCATTTTATGCATCTGGCTTAAGTGGGTCCTGGGGAATCAAACCCCGGTCCTTAGGCTTTGCAGGCAAATGCCTTAACCGCTAAGCCATTTCCCTAGCCCGAAAAAGAAATATTTAAAACAAATACTCCAGGCTCACTGAGAGACTGTATCTCAGGGAAATAAGATGGAAGAACAATAGAAGAGGAGGACAAACTCCTTCCCTGGCCTCTGCGTGCCTGCACACAGAACACACACACACACACACACACACACACACACGCACACACACACGCACGCCCCGCCAGTGGCGAGTTAAACAAGGACCCGAGGGGAAATTGACCTGGATGGGAGACAAGAGACACAAAGAAGGAGACCAAGTCTATATTCTGATCAAGGTCTCAGATTTATTCAGGCAAGCACAAGCTGATATACAGAAAATAAAACTTTCTAGACAGTGCCTACATGCCTAAAGTCTGCTCCACAGATGCCTCTGTGTCTGAAGACTGTTTGCCAAGGCCATACGATAAGGCCTCTGTGCCCAGAGATCCAAAAACAGCTTCAGTTCTCATGGTCAAAGAGCAGCTACAGCTCCCAACACACACACACACACACACACACACACAAACACACATCACACATTCCAAAAACAAGACCCTTATTCCTTTTTTTTTTTTTTTCCTTGCATGCCCTATGGTCTTTAATCCACTGCTAAACACAAATACGTGTTTAGCAATTATACTCTGAAATGAACTGAATTTGATTAGAACAGTATGCTGAATGATTCAGGATGACATTATTTTCCTTTAATTACGGAAGTTTTTAACTGAATGATCTTAATCTTCCCTATTTCACAATTCAAGACACAGATTTTATTCTTTAGGTGTTTTTTTTTTTCCCCTATAATGTTTACTGGGCAATTTTGTATCAAGATCACTGCATTGTTTCAAGAACTGAATAGGATAAACATCAGCTAAGCGTTTAGCATGGACCTGTCACCCCCAGGTGCTAACTGAATGTTAAGATAAAAGTTCTGTAGGTAAAATGCATGTCGGCCCTGGGGTAAGGAGTTTATAACGGCAAGGGACAGAGCAAAGATTCTGGAACCAGCCTTTCTGGTTTGGACTTGGGCTCTTCTGCTCGCAGTGCCCAGGATGGTGGTCGGAAATGAACTAATACGTGCTTGTCACTATCTGTTACCTCTCCGTTTCATGGACACTCGTTTATACCCTGATTTGTAATTCTAGGGGCTTGGGATCTGAAAACTACATCCCCAGATGCCCTTGCAAGCTGATTTCCAGCTAGTGACAGCAGTCGGGAAGAACAGCTGGAAGGCTGAAAGGCCGGAAAAAAGGGGAAGTCGCTTTCTCTCTCCTTCCACCATCTTTCAGATAGCCACGCTTGCCCCCTACCTGGGTCAAGCCCCTCCACTACAGCAGTGCCACACAGTGCCCTCTTGGCAGCCCTAGAATCAACTCCCCGCTGGCCATGCAGCAACCCAGCTCCTAAGGTGTTGGGCCCTTCTTCTGCATCCATTCATTCTGACTATTCCTTTTCTCTTCTGTGGCTCAAGCCCTGAGATTTCCTTCTGTATGCAAAATCTCATGGATCCCCTTGGAATGCTCCAATGAAATTCATACACTGTGTTAATTACCATCGGATTGAAATAGCTAGCCCAGGTTCAGCTTTCCTTTTAAAAATATGTATAATTCAGAGCTGGAGGGAAGGGTTAGCGATTAAGGCATTTGCCTGCAAAGCCAAAGGACCCTGGTTTGATTCCCCAGGGCCCACGTTAGTCAGAGGTACAGGAGGCGCATGCGTCTGAGGTTCGTTTGCAGTGGCTGAAGGCCCTGGTGCGCCCTTTTTTTCTCTTTCTCTCTCCCCCCTCCTTCTTTGTCAAATAAATAAATAAACATAAAATCTTTTTGAAATATATGTATAATTTGTAAGTGGTGAGAAAGAGAATGAGAATGAGTGTGCCAGAGCCTCTTACCACTGCAAATGAACTCCAGACGCATGCACCACTTTGTGCATCTGGCTTTACATGGGTGCTGGGGAATTGAACTCAGGCTGCTAGGCTTTGAAATCGAGTGTGTCTTTAACTACTGAGACACCTCTCCCATCTGAATTCAGCTTTTCTGACCAGATTTTGCATGATAAACATACAACATGCCACATACATTTAAACCACCCAACAAATGCTAGTTCTTCCCTCAGTGGCTCCACTCTGCTGTGTTGGGAAAGAATATATAATTAGAGCCAAGATATGTTTAATTCTATTTCTTACAAGTTATTTCCTCTCAGAACTCTTGCGTTTTCTCTATAAGCTCCCAGTATTCCAAGACAACTGGCTCTCAGACTTAGATATGTATGAGACAGAATCTGCTATGAAATTCTCAAAGACACTGAAGCTCAAGTTCACTAAAGACCTTAATTTCCAGGGAGAACACTTTGATGCTTTTTGAATTAGTTCTCCAGGCAATTGTTATTAGTGCTAGAGTCTAAGAGCCTCTGGTCTGGATAAACATTCATGAGCATGATTTCTTAACACCTCCCAGGTGATAAACAGCATTGCTTGTTTATTGGTAGCACAACAAGTATTTGAGAAACGATGTTGATTACCAGTTGATTAGCCCCTTATTGCAACGATTTCAATTTCAGACCAACTTTGAGCTGGTTTCCTACCACGAGCCTAGATGTTTCTTGGCTCCATTCCAGATATAAGTGATGGAGCAGACTCCATGGATGGTAAGTGGCAGATATTGAAGAAAGCATCAAGAAAAATTAGCTTCCCAACACGAAAGCCTGGGTGACCCTGGGGATATTCAAGCCTCATAAATGGGAGCACTAAAGAGAAGACAAAAAGGAGATGCCAGGCTAGAGAGATGGCTCAGTGGTTAAGGCACTTGCCTGCCAAGTCAAAGGACCTAGGTTCAATTCCCCAGTACCCATGTGAAGCCAGATGTACAAGGTGGCACACACAGCTGGAGTTATTTTGCAGTTGCTAGAGGCCCTAGCATGCCCATTTTCTCTCGATAGATAGATAGATAGATAGATAGATAGATAGATAGATAGATAGATAGATAGATAGAGGATATATAGATAGATGATTGATTGATAGATAGATGATAGATAGATAGATAGATCTGCCTCTTTCTCTTTTTCCAATAAATAAATAAAAAAAATTTTAAATTTATTTGAGAGTGACAGACACAGAGAGAAGGACAGATGGAGAGAGAGAGAATGGACGCGCCAGGGCTTCCAGCCTCTGCAAACAAACTCCAGATGCATGCGCCCCCTTCTGCATCTGGCTAACGTGGGACCTGGGGAACCAAGCCTCGAACCAGGGTCCTTAGGTTTCACAGGCAAGCGCTTAACCACTAAGCCATCTCTCCAGCCCAATAAAAATATTTTTAAGAAAGGTGATGGCAACATTTGTCACCGCTGATCTCTTGGCCATCCTTCCCTCTCTCCTTTCTGCTCTTTACGCTGAGGAAATTCCTTCTAAACTTACTCTTTCTGACCTTGGACCCCTAACAATATCGGTCCCTCCAGCCCACGTTTCTCTCCCCTGCCCCCATCAATGCTTCGAGTTCCACACCAGCTGCAGGCAAAGAGCCAGGAATGCTGCAGGGTCTTCGGACCAGGCTCTTGTGCAACTCTGGCCTCTGCAGTGATCATTCCATAGCCTCACTGGTGAGCTTCTTAACTCCATCTCAACTGAAAAGCCTGTGGCAGTCAGCAGAGTGTAAAGAAAAGAGCCTGGGAGAGGTTATTATAGCCGCTGGGTGTATGAAAAATGTAAGATTGAAACTATAAGTTACTTGAACAAATAAATCAGAGCTTACATGCTTAGCCATGAGGCTTTGCCTTGTAACATTGAGAAGGCATCCCTCAAGCCATTAGAGATTTTCAAAAAACAATTTTTTTAATCCTCCATGGTCTCAAATCTTCCTTTGTGAATGCTTACATCATTTGAAAATAAGTCTGAGGACCAAGAATGAAGGCTGGGAAACACCATTGGTGGAGTCGAGTGACGGCAGGCAGAAGAAACCAGGCGTGAACTCACTGCAGTACAATCGTCAAAGAGAAATTTCACATATTGAGCTAATGTTTGGAATGCATTACAGTCTCTCATCATGACTATTTCAGAGAAACATGTTCAACCTGAGTGAATAGACCATATGTATGTGTGGTGTTTTTTTTTTTTTTTAAGTCAATGTAACTTCATTATAGTATATTCAAGGTAATTGTTCTCAACTCATTCTCCACAAATGAAGACCTGCCTAGAATGGTCCTGCCTGTCATGACCAAAGGGAATGAGACTGTCTGAAGAAGACATGGATTTGGTCTCTTTCTCTCTCTCTCTCTCCCCCCTCCTCTATTTAAACCTACATTAAAACCTTTTCTGGATAATCTTTGCCTTTAAAAAGACATAAGTTTGGGGAAAATATTGATATGTAATCACTGCTTCAACTGCTCACTCTCTCCTAATGGTGAGGAAATTGCTCGTGGACTTGGTTTCTTATCTCTATAATGAGTATAATACACACCACAGTCATGCTTCACTTAACAATGGGACGCATTATGAAATGCATCATTGCTCAATTTCGCTGGTGTGTGAACAGCACTGGGAAGGACCGTGTGTTGTATATCCCAGAAAACAGAAGTTTTCCCTTCAAAAGCTAACATTTGTTCCCAAAACCTATCATCACTTTGGGGGATGGGGTGTCACTCTCAACTTTCAAACATATTATCTACCACACTTCCTACTTTTATTTTTTTTTTATTTTAAAACAATCTTCGGCAAGTTAAAAAAAATTTATCATTTATTTATTTATTTGACAGAGAAAGAGGGCAAGAAAGTGGGAGAATGGGCATGCCAGGGCCTCTAGCCACTACAACGGAACTCCAGATGCAATTTTTTTTGTTCATATTTGTTTATTTATTTGAGAATGACGGAGAGATAGAGAGAGAGAGGGGCAGGTAGAAAGAGAGATATTGGGCATGCCAGGGCCTCCAACCACTGCAAACGAGCTCCAGACGCGTGCGCTCCCTTGTGCATCTGGCTAACGTGGGTCCTGGGGAATCGAACCTGGGTCCTGTGACCTTGCAGGCAAATGCCTTAACCACTAAGCCATCCCTCCAGCCAGCAAGTTTAATTAAAGAAAAATGTTTTCTGCTTTACTTTTCACCCATCTGTCCTGACATGTTTCTAACAACATCAGAACCACCAGGCCCCATGGTAGCCAGTGTGCATACTCTGAAGTATTTTCCGTATGCTGTGTCCAATTTAGTATTATTGCCACCATAATGATGCACACCAATTTTGTCCAATATAACATAGTATAACATTTCAGATTTCCTCAAAGCTGGGCCATTTGTTGGCAAGAATGATGGATTTCACTTTGTCCTATCTGGTCATCTTTGCTCTGCTTGTTCCTCACATGCATTTTCCACTTTTCATGATAAATTGGATCCTATTGTTGATCGGGTCCGGAAACTTTTTCATCTTCTTCGTGTCCACCGGAGATATAGGATGTCCCCCAGGGTGGCTATCAAGCTGGCCAGGGCATGAAAAAGCTCTGTACTTGACCTGACTGAACTTTTTCCTTATAACCCAGGATTATCCCTATGAACATTTGATGCAGTATGGAGGAGTAGACCAGGCTAGACCACCTTCTGGGATTTCTGCCTTCTCCTTCCTGATGTCAGTAAATGGCCGCCTTGAGAAGCAGCACACTCATCACCCTTGGAAAGCAGCCACCTCAAACCACCAAGGTCATGACTGTGACCACATGTTAGATAGATAGAGGATGTGGGTTTGCTGATGGGCTGGCTTAGAATAAGCCTCCACTTCCGCCATGTAACTGTGAGCAGATTACTGCACCACATATCACCCTCATTAGCTCAGTGTGGATAAAATGATGCCCGGCTGATGGGGGAAGTCTGAAGTTTCAAATGGGAAAATACATAGATGTCAAGTGCATAGCATGTGCAAATGCCCAGCAAACGCCATCTGATATTACTATCACCATCACTCATAAGCAGGTCTCCATGAAATTTTGACTTCCTCATCATAATACTCATTTCAGGTTTTTTACTTCCAAAGTCATCTAAATAATGCTGATGGAATGCCTTCTATACTTCTCCTTCCATAATCTGCATTCTCAGACAAAAAAATTGGGGTCATAGGCTGGAGAGATGGTGGTTAAGACGCTTGCCTGCAAAGGTTCGATTCCTCAAGACCCACATATGCCAGATGCACAAGGGGGCGCATGTGTCTGGAGTTCGTTTGCAGTGGCTGGAGCCCTGGCATGCCCATTCTCTGTCTCTGTCTCTGTCTCTGTCTCTCTCTCTCTGTCTCTCTTACCCTCTCTTTGCCTCTTTCTGTCTCTAAAAAAAATAAATGAAAATAAAATCTTTTTTAAAAAATTTGGGCCAAATGAGAACCCTGATTAACTTTGCCAAAAGCCAAACCCTTCGCCCTTATGAGGGTTAGGTTTAGTATACAGCCCAGATGGTTTTGCTAGGCCAGCCACACCTGCCCTTCTGGGAGCCAGAAGCAAGCAAAGAGGCAAAAAGTAAGAGAAGGCTCCAGGGACGGAGTACCTGCGCCAGATCATTAGGCTTTGGCCAGGAATCCCTGGTGGCAGAAAGGAAGGAGCTGGAAGTGCTCAGAGCCATCCATCTGCCACCATTCATAGCAGTAAATAGACACGTGCCGCGGAGTGCCAGCGGCCCTGCGGATCCGATGAGGCTGTGCAGCTCTCCAAGTGGTTATTTTCGATTAAGTGTATCCTGTAGGGGTTAATTAACCTCCTCAATGGGATACTCCTCTGGCCGCAGCACAGCTAGGGGATGTCATTTAAGGTCGCTCCGAAGTTAAGTGAAGAGAACAACAGCTGCCGCCTTTGTTGTAGTTCCCGCCGCCCTTCATTATATGTAAGCACCCTTAATAAACCAGCAATGGGCACTTGAATTAGCCCGTGCTTCCGCTGAGAGCACGTGCCCCAGGCTTTATGTCATCTTTATGGCCAACACACGCTTCTCCCAGCTGCCTCCGAAATGACATTCCCAAGTCCCAAGGTGAGTGCTCCCCTGGGGAAGATGGCAAGTTTTTTTTTATTAGTATTTATTTATTTTATTTGAGAGGAAGAGAAAAGCAGAGTGAGAGAGCATGGGCGTACCAGGTCCTCTAGCTACTGGAAAGGAACTCCAGACATATGTACCATCTTGTGCATCTGGCTTATGTGGGTCCTGGGGAATTGAACCTGGGTCCTTAGGCCTCAAAGGCAAGTGCCTTAATTGCCAACCCATCTATCTCTCCCTCCAGCCCGACATGACAATTTGTAATTGCTTGGGTCTCCATCGAAGTTGTGGACCTTCTATTTAAATACCAGCAGTTGTAATTCACTTAATATGATGCTGTTTTCCTGTAAAGATGGGAATATATAACAGATGCATGGTGAAGCAAGTCATACGGTAAGTGCATTAGGCGGCTTTGAAATGAAGCTAGTTCTCCATACCATGTAATCAGTTAGTCTCAACCCATGGTGGATTAACTCAATGTTGAAGGACTAGGATGGTCACCTGGGAGACACACTTCTGGTCATGTCTGTGGGGCCCACATGGAGGTCATAGCCACGCTGTCATCTAGGACTACAGTCATTTGGGATATTTACTTCTAAAATGGCTAACTTAGCCGGGCGTGGTGGCACACGCCTTTCATCCCAGCACTCGGGAGGCAGAGGTAGGAGGATTGCCATGAGTTCGAGGCCACCCTGAGAATACAGAGTTAATTCCAGGTCGGCCAGAGCTAGAGTGAGACCCTACCATGAAAAAATAAATAAGGGCTGGAGAGATGGCTTAGCGGTTAAGCGCTTGCCTGTGAAGCCTAAGGACCCCGGTTCGAGGCTCGGTTCCCCAGGTCCCACGTTAGCCAGATGCACAAGGGGGCGTCTCGAGTTCGTTTGCAGAGGCTGGAAGCCCTGGCGCGCCCATTCTCTCTCTCTCCCTCTATCTGTCTTTCTCTCTGTGTCTGTCTCTCTCAAATAAATGAAAAATTTAAAAAAAATTTTTTTTTTAAAAAAAAGTTATTTGTTTTATTTTGAGAGAGAGATGAGTATGCCAGGGTCTCTAGCCACTGCAACTGAACTCTAGACGCATGCACCGCCTTGTGTAACTGGCTTAGGTGGGTCCTGGGAAATCAAACCTGGGTCTCTAGGCTTCTCAAGCAAGAGCTTTAAACACTAAGCCATCTCTCCAGCCCTCGGGTCATATTTTATTTTATTTTATTTTTTTGATTAGAGAAGCAATTTTATTCCTCATTGTATGCCAGATTATATAATAAATTAAAACTCACAGCAAACCAAAATTTCTTTGTACAGAGTATTAAAATATAATCTCGTTTGTAAAATGAAATTATACATACACAGTGGTACTCATAACTACGCTAACCCAAAGGCTATACAATAATGGGAAACATTAATCAGACAAATTAAGACACCTCTGTAGTTTGTTTCATCGAGCATCAAAAATCACCAATCTTTTGGTCCTTTTCTTGTCCATTATTCGGTATCCACACTCTCTACATCTGATTGAATCCCTGGATTTGATTTCATTTTCCGTGTGACAGTCTCCACATATATAGATCATTGGCTGCTGCTTTGGGGGGGTTGGACGTCCTTCTGGGTATCCATTGCTAATCTCTACGCAGCCCACGGGAGCTTCCCTCCGCGACTCACGCACACTCCAGCCTTGGTCCTCAGACACAACACCTCTGTGCCTCGGGTCATATTTTAAATAGAGTTGTCTGACCTGTCTTTCCTGAAGAAGGCAGGAAAGTAGTAGGGGATGGTTTGGAGCAGTAATGGAACCACTGTGTACATTGACTGGCTTCTCAGATCATGCCATGAATGCCTATAGAGCCTAGTGGCTCCATCTGAACTGTGGTCATTGTTCCCTGCTCCTTGCTGGAATGCAGATGGAGAGAGAAGTCTCTTTCTGCCTCTGATGAGAACTGCCAATACCCCTCCCCCGACCACCTCAAGATTCCCTGCAAGGGAGAACAGATGGCCCCATGGCCATCCCAGTTGTGATGATCTGATGACCCCCCACCCGCTAAAAGGGAGCTGCTGGGCATACCCCAGACAGCTGCAGGGGCCCTGTGCCTACAAGGCAGGGTACACAAGGCACAAACTCACTAGGCAACTCACATACCCCTAACAAGATCACATTTCGAGGAGAAGAATTTTTGCAATGCTGACTGAATAGTTTGGTATTTCTCTTCGATCATGACATTTCTACACCAGGACATAAGCCTTCCCACCCCAGCCCAGCAGGAGGTGACCAGCGCAGTTTGCAGAGCTCTCGGTCACGAAAAGAAAGGAGGGGGTAGAAGAAGATTTTATAAGCTTGGACATGGCATATAGATGTTACCACACTGCCAGAGACATAGAGTCTGTCAGGAGCTCTTTACTGACACTGATGAGCTAAGAACCCAGGGAGAAGAAGTACAGTGTAGTGTAGGTCCAGGTTGAAGGAGGATGGCATACTTGTCTTTCTGATCTAAAACATGTGGTGACTAAAAGCGCCTAGGCCAAGACCATTCTGTCCACCCTAAAACCAGAGCACCTGACAGAGAGGGGCCTCATTCCAGGCAAACATTAGCAGAGGCGCCCAAAGCTGCATAGTCACCGCCTGGGGTTGAAGGAAGTGCGTCCAGCAACAGTGATGCTCCACCATCATTCTCAGCTCAGCTCTGTGGACCTTTGCCAAAGACGGCAGTGATGAGTGAATGAATGAGAAGTCTTGACCTTTGGAAGAGCAAGGGGCACCGGAAGTTTGCAACAATAGCCAGGATGACTGATGGAGATGTGGAAGGGCATACTGAGTATCAGAGCAAGCACCGCAGCTGTGGGTGATGTTCACGGATCCCATGAGTCTGTGGCCCAATTTCTTCCTCAGAGGGCATATTAGTCTGGGTTCTCTACAGGAACAGAACCAATAGAACAAGTTGTATTAAAAGGGAATTCGTGCTGGAGAGATGGGTGAGTGGTTAAGACACTTGCCTGCAAAGCCTAAAACCCATGTTTGACTCTCCAGATCCCACGTAAGCCAGACGCACAAAGGTGAGGCAAGCACAAGGTTACACATGCCCACTAGGTGGCGCAAGCGTCTGAACTTTTGATTGCAGTGGCTGAGGCCTTGGTGAGCCAATTTCTTTCTCTCTCTCTCTCTAAAATAAAAATATTTTTAAAAAGGAAATTTACTGGATGAGCCTACAGCAGTCCAACCATTGCAGTGTGCAGGCCCAAGAGTCAAGGAACCAGATAGCTGCTCAGTCCACGGGGCTGGATGCCTCAGCAGTCCCAATCAGGCACTGAAGGCCTGGAGGCTTCCTGGAGAGCCGCTGCTTTTCAGCCCGTGCTGGTTTTCAATCCACACTGGAAGGCAGCCAGCACTATCGGCAGCCAGGTAGGAAGAAGAGATTCCTTTCTCCCACAGCTTCCTCAGATAAAGCCCCCCTCCAACAGGGACTGCCCCCTCTGGTGGAAGGGCTCACTCTTGGGGAAAGCCTTCCTCCTTCAGTTAATCCTTTCTGGAAGCCACTTCAGAGACCCACCCAAGACGAAGGTCTGTGAATTGCTAAACAGGTCAAGTTGATAGCAGAACTTAACCATCCCAGAGGGCAAGTTGGGAGGACACATCCAGGTTTCTGTTCTGGTGATGCCATTGACATCGGTTATGTCTTCAGGGAGTCTTGGGCAGTGAGGGACGTGCCACAGCAGGACAAGCTCAGAGTGTTGGTTCTTGCTCTCCATCTTGTTTTAGACAGAGTCCTTCTTCCTGTCTGTCACGATCCACACCAAACTAGCTTGCCTGCGAACTTCGCGATCGTGATGGTCTTGACTACCTCCCGTTGCCATAGGCATGCGCACACGCCTTGCAACGGGCTCTACATGAGCTCTGGTGACCCACAGTGGTTCTGAGGCTCACGTAGTAAGTGCTCCTAACCCCTGAGCCATCTCCCCGGGCCTGTGAAGACGTCTTTCAGCCTCAGTTCCCTCACCTGCCAAAGGAGAGAGTAACATGCACCGGTGTCACAGACCTGGTAAGAAGGGAACTGAAACCCGGGCGTGGGGGCACACACCTTTAATGCCAGCACTTGGGAGGCAGAGGCAGGAGGATTGCTGCAAGTTTGAGGACAGCCTGGGACTACATAGTGAATTCCAGGTCAGCTTGGGCTACAGTGAGATCCTACCTCAAAACACCAAAAAAAAGGAAGGTAATCAAGATGAAAGACTTAACACAGTTCCTGGCCTCTAGGAAACAGCCAATGGCTGCTATTTTTATTGTTGCTATTTTTTACGCAGGCTGTGGACAGCTGCTGCCAGGCTTTGTGGCCCAGTGTTTTTTCCTTGGAGAACCTGCCCCCGCCACCCACAGGGTCCTCCGAATCATCTGAGGACCTGAATGAACTGCTGCAGACCCGGGAACAGGCAAGGGACCCAGTCAACTCTCCCGGGGATTGGAAGCCTAAACACAGACACACCGGAAGTTAGTTCTGGCTGAGTCACCCTGTGGCAGGGAATCCACACTGCGTTGTGCCCCGAGCTGCTCCTGAGGTCATCCCTCCCAGGGTCTGAGATCCGACCCACTTTTCCCAGTGACTGAGTGGGGCCAGTACACCCCGTCCCCCAGTGTGTGAGCCCCTCAGTAGCTTAAGTCAGCCAGAGCCACTTTGAAATTGATGCAGCCTGACAAAGCAGCCCCGGTGAAAGCACCTCTGTGAAGACGGCCTCTTCACCTCAGGTTATCAGGGGGACTTACCTACCATTTTTTTAAAAATGCTTTTTTTTTTTTTTTTTTTGGTTTTTCGAGATAGGGTCTCACTCTAGCCCAGGCTGACCTGGAATTCACTATGGAGTCTCAGGGTGGCCTCGAACTCATGGTGATCCTCCTACCTCTGCCTCCCCAGTGCTGGGATTAAAGGTGTGCGCCACCACGCCCGGCTTAAAAATGCTTTCTTTAAATCATGGTAATATAAATTTAATTCTAAATGTCCAATAGGTAAAGTTGAGACAGTCATGTTGCCACCTGAAAAAAAAAATGGAACTGGGAAAATATGGTATGTATAAATATTCTACATTGATCAAAGATTTAATGTATAAAATGAAATCTTAAAGTCACTGGGAGAAAGCATAGATTGGTTATTTATAAACTTGGAGTAAGAAAGATCTTTCTAAGTATGACCCGGAATTTATAGAAGACGATATTTATAAGTTTCAGTAGATGTGATCAAAAAGTTAGGAGGAGGGAAAAAAAATAGCAAAGACAAATGACAAACTAAAAATAAACACAACACAAATAATTCATCTTAAACGGCTCCTGGAAGTCAACAGGAAGAATACAATGTGAGTAAGGGACATCAAGTCCAGAGTGGGGAAAAAAAAACATATAAATGGATTTTAACCTTGTTTTGTTATGAGACAGGACATCTATAGCCCAGGCTGGACTTGAACTGGGTATACACTCCAGGCTGGCCTTGAACTCCTGATCCGCCTGGCTTCCACCTCCCAAATGCTGAGATTAAAGGCATTTACCTCCACACCTGGATTTCATGTAAGATATTCTTAACCTCATTCATAGCAAGAACATATTAACAAAAGCAGGGAAGTTGGAAAGATAGCTTAGTGGTTAAGGTACATGCCTGAGAAGTCTAAGGACCCTGGTTTGATTCTCCAGGTCCCACGTAAACCAGATTCCCATGTGGCACATGTGTCTGGACTTTGTTTGCAGTGACTGGAGGCTCTGGTGCACCCATTCTCACTCTCCCCCACCCCCACTGTCTCAAATAAATAAATAAGAAGCATAAGGTGACGTAAAAAAAGCAGGAAAGTGTAACAACCCATTCTTTTGACAGACTATAGGAAGATAATCACATAATTCTGATATAAGGATAAGATAGTAAAATGCCTATGGAGAACAGTTAAACAACACTTATTGAAAGTACAAATGGGTCTGGAGAGATGGCTTAGTGGTTAAGGTGCTTGCCTGCAAAGCCTAAGGACCCATGTTCGATCTCTCTCCAGATCCCACATGAGCCAGACACACAAAAGTAAAGGCAAGAGCAAGGTTGTACATGCCCACTAGGTGGCACAACCACCTGGAGTTCGAATGCAGTGGCTGAGGCCCTGGCGTGCCAGTTCTCTCTCTCCTCTCTCAAAAAATTTTAAAAAGGAAAAAGAGTATAAATGCATTTGCCCTTAGACCTATCAATATTTATCCTACTGCTACGTCTTCACACAAATGCAGTGGCCTGCACATACACACAGTATACATTTCAGCATTGTTAGAATTTCCAGAACATTGAAATCACCACCAAGACACTGGTCTTCAAAAACAAAATGTCAAAGCCTTATTTAAATTTTTAAAATCCTTCCCCTTCCTTGACCCCACCTCCACTCTTATTTCATGATTTTCAATTTAAACTCTATCTTCTGAGCTTCAACTAGAAAATAGAAGCATTTAGCTCCACTATACGTCTCTTTCCTCATGCATGCATGCTATCTTCCTTCTTCCAATATCCAATTATCCAATTATTCCAATTATCATGATTTTTGTTATATTCAATATTTTGAGCATTTTTGACTATTCTAGTATTGTTCAAAATTGAGACACATTAAAATTGAGATAGCATTAATAAAAAAAAAGATTTCTTGGGCTGGGGAGAATGGATTAGTGGTTAAGGCATTTGCCTGCAAAGCCAAAGGATCCTGGTTCGACTCTCCAGGATCCACGTAAACCAGATGCACAAGGGGGCACATGCATCTGGAGTTCATTTGCAGTGGCTGGAGGCCTTGGCGCACCCATTCTCACTCTCTTTCTCTCTCTTTTTCTCTGCCTCTTTCTTCCTCTCAAATAAATAAACTGATTAAATATATTTTATAATTTTTTTCTTAGAATGTTTTTTGTGTTTCCTAGAGTTTGCCTGGCTTTCCATTTGATGCTCTCAAATGTATTTATTAACAATGAATTTATGAACAATGTTTTATGTGTCATACATGTCAGGTCATCTATTGATTCTATTTTTCCATAGAGATACTGTATTATAACTCCTTCTGATTTACTATGCACTGGCTTCCTGATAAGCCTGCTGCATAGGTGCCATCTTAAAATCTGTCTGTACATCATTGTAAGAATTCCCTGTGCTCACACCAATGCATGTTTTTGAACTTACTGGTATCTGGATTCCAAATCTCCTTCGGCTATTCATTCATTTTGGTAAAACATGTCATTTAGTAGTGTCTTAAGAAAGAATGCTCATGGCTGGAGAGATAGCTCAGTGGTTAAGGCGCTTGCCTGCAAAGTCTAAGGACCCAGGGTAGATTCCCCAGTACCCATGTAAAGCCAGATGCACAAGATAGAGCATGCATCTGGAGTTCATTTGCAATGGCTAGAGACCCTGGCATATCCATTATCTCTCTATCTGCCTATTTCTCTCTCTCTTTTTCATATAAATAACTTAATTAAATATATTAAAATATTTCTTAAAAAAAAAAGGAGCTGGGTGTGGTGGGTGAACACCTTAATCCCAGCACTTGGGGGGCAACAGTAAGGGGAGCACTGTGAGTTTGAGGCCACCCTGAGAGTGAATTCCAGGTCAGCCTGGGCTAGAGTGAGACCCTACCTAGAAAAACCACACACACACACACACACACACACACACACACACACGAAAGAATGCTCAGCATAAAAATATTGGGACCTCACATGTCTAAAGACATCTTCATTAAACCCTTACACTTGATACTAATTAGGCTACATAAACCAGTTTGGAATTTATTTACTTGTTTATTTGTTTGTTTATAGACAGAGCCTCACTACGTAGCCCATGCTAGCCTAGAACTTGCTATGTGGTCTAGGCTGGCTTCCAAATCAAGATCCTTCTACCTTAGCCTACCAAGTTCTGGGATTATAGATGTGTGCCACCATGATACACCAGCAATATTTTTTCAAAATGTTGCATTATTGTTGAATCTGTATCTAGCTCTCTCTCTCTGTCCGGTCGAGTTTGTCTTATGAAACTGGCTGCACTAACACTCAACGTATATTTATTTTCAATTGTCATTTCTTCTTGATTGGTTGTTCTCTTTACTAGCGTGCAACAATGCTTTTATCTCTTGTGATGAAGTTTGACATGAAATCTACTTTGTTGGATTTGACTATAGCTATTTCAGCTTGCTTTCAGACTCCATCTGTTTGGTATTAACTTCCCCAGCCTTCTCTTCCAGTCTATGTATGCCCGTTCCAGAGAGGTGTGTTTCTTGCAGACAGCAAGCAGTTGTGTTTTTATTTTTATTTTATTTTTTAAATTCATTTAGCCTGTCTACTGGAGAGTTAACACCATACACACTCAGGCTTCTTCCTGAGAGCTATGTGCTGTGACTGTCACTGAAGTTTTCTCCTGGTTGAGTTGAGTACTCACTCTGGCCCAGGCTGACCTGGAATTCACTCTGTAGTCTCAGGGTGGCCTTGAACTCACGGTGATCCTCCTACCTCTGCCTCCCAAGTGCTGGGATTAAAGGCATGCACCACCACACCCGGCTGAGTACTCTTTTCATTCTCACAGTTTTGGAAGTTCAAGGACATGGTCCCAGATGGGCCCAGCACCAGTGAGGACATAATGGCAAATAGGATCATGTGAGAGGAAGACATCACACAGGGAGTCGGGAAGCCAGAGAGGAGGGACCAGTGTTCCTTGTTTATAACAACTATCGCATGTGGGAACTAACCAGGGGCATACAATAACTGTTAATTTCTTCTGAAGTGAGCACCCCAATGACACAATTGCTTTGTAGTGAACTCTATCACTTAAAGTTACACTATCTCTCAGCCGGGCGTGGTTGTGGAGACCTGTAATTCCAGTACGAGGGAGACTGAGGCTGGAGGATCATGACTTCAAAGCCAGCCTGGACTATAGAAAGTGACACTGCCACAGAAAGGTCCATCAGCTCTCACATCACTGGGATTATAGCTTCTAACATGTGAGCCTTTGGGGGATTGTTCAAACCCACCCAAACTGTCTTTCTGGGCCTTGTCTTTACTTATTGACCTAGTTTCATCCTTGTTGACAGAAATGAAAGGATTTCAATCTTTTATGGCTAAATAATATTCTACTCTGTAGATATATCATAATTTCAACCACTTCAGTTGGTTTCATGTCTTAGCTATCCCATCCAAGCGTGCCGTTGGGAAGTCTGATGCCATTCTATTTCTGTTCCTTTGTTGCGGCCTATTTCCTCTCTGAAGAACTTGATTGCTGGTGTTCTGAAATCTCATTACAGTGTGCCTTGATGTGAAGCTGTTCTTGTTATCATCATCATCATCATTATTATTATTAACTGTGTTTGGGGAATTCTATAGTCATTTTCATTTATTTTAGTTTATTCATTCATTTATTTCCAAGGAGAAAGAGAGAGAAAAGTATGGGCACGCCAGGGACTCTTGCCACTGCACACGAATTCCAGATGCGTGTGCCACTTTGTGTATCTGGCTTTATGTGGGCACTAGGGAATTGAAACCAGGCTATCAGACTTTGCAAGCAAGTGCCTTTTTAACCACCGAGCCATCCCTCCAGCCTTACAAAATCTTTTAATCTTGACTTATATACTCCAATTTCTCAATTATTTCTTTGGTAAAATTCTCCCCTCAGCGTTCTTTACTTTTCTTATAAAGTTACTTCTGGGCTGGAGAGATGGCTTAGCGGTTAAGCGCTTGCCTGTGAAGCCTAAGGACCCTGGTTCGAGGCTCGGTTCCCCAGGTCCCACGTTAGCCAGATGCACAAGGGGGCGCACGCGTCTGGAGTTCGTTTGCAGAGGCTGGAAGCCCTGGCGCGCCCATTCTCTCTCTCTCCCTCTACCTGTCTTTCTCTCTGGGTCTGTCGCTCTCAAATAAATAAATAAAAAATTTTTTTTAAAAAGTTATTTCTTAGCTTTTTATTGACAACCTCCATACATATAGACGATACGCATACCATAATCCCCCTCCCTTTTCTCTCTCCTGAGTCCCCCCACCTCCACTGAATCCCTTCTTTCCAAGTAGTCTTTCTCTATTTTGTTGTCATCATTTTCTCCTATTATACAGATCTTGCGTAGCTAGTGTCGGCCACTGTAAGGTCATGAACCCTCTGGGTTCTATTTTTTTGGTTTTGAGAGGTAAGGTCTCAGTCTAGCCCAGGCTAACATGGAATTCCCTATGTGTAGCCTCAAACTCATGGCGATCCTCCTGCCTCTGCCTCCCAAGTGCTGGGATTAAAGGCGTGCGCCACCACACCCGGCTCCTCTGGGTTCTTTATTCTCTTTCTGGATATACCATGAGCTGACTGTGGAGCTCCTGAGTAAATCCTTTCCGTCTTATTTTCTCTTCTACTTTCCACATCTTTCATTTACTACTTTCTATGGGATTTTACCAACTTTAACTCACAACCTTTTTCAAAGGCTGTTGTTTCTATTACTTCACTTTCTATCACTATGAGCACTTGATTTTCTAAAAAATTTTATTTATTTATTTGAGAGTGACAGAGAAAGAAAGAGGCAGATATATAGAGAAAATGGGTGTCCCAGGGCCTCCAGCCACAGCAAATGAACTCCAGATGCATGCGCCCCCTTGTGCATCTGGCTAACGTGGGTCCTGGGGAATCGAGCCTTGAACCGGGGTCCTTAGGCTTCAAAGGCAAGCGCTTAACTGCTAAGTCATCTCTCCAGCCCAATTTTCTCTGATTTTTATAGATGTCCTTCCTTCCTTCCTTCTTTCCTTCCTGTCGCTCTTTTTTCCTTTTCTTTTTTTTCTCATATACTTTATCTGCCACTCTTGTTTTATCCTGTGATGCACTTGTATGAATAGTTCTTTTTTTTTCTAGTTTCTTAAATTTATTATTTTTTATTAACAACTTCCATGATTGTAAACAATCTCCCATGGTAATGCCCTCCATCCCCCTACTTTCCCCGTTTAAACTCCATTCTCCATCATATCCTTCCCCCTCTCAATCAGTCTCTCTTTTATTTTGATGTTTTAAAATTTATTGCTTGGTTGGTTTTAAGAATAGAACCTAGGGTGCTGAAGAGATGGCTTAGCGATTAAGCGCTTGCCTGTGAAGCCTAAGGACCCTGGTTCGAGGCTCGATTCCCCAGGTCCCCCGTTAGCCAGATGCACAAGGTGGCACACGTGTCTGAAGTTCATTTGCAGTGGCTGGAGGCCCTGGCGTGCCCATTCTCTCCCTCTCCCTCTGTCTCTCTCTCTCTCCCTCTTTCTCTCTCTGTCTGTAGCTCTCAAATAAATAAATAAAACAAAAAAAATATTAAAAAAAAAGAAAAGAATAGAACCTAGGGCTATGTGCATACTAGAGGTCTCTATACAGTCACTCTTAAACATGTTGAGTCTTACAATGCCTAGATCCAGTCTTTTGGATTTGTCACTGTTGGGATTTTTAAAAAGTATATATAACTTCAAAAGTAACACAGAAATATGTTCTCATTGCTAAAGATTCAGACAATAGAAAAGTATATGAAAAAAATGTAAAATTTCCCACTCACTCCCACTCCTTTTTCCAAAAATAACCACTGGCATCAATTTGGAGTGCCTGGACAGCTTTCTACCACACAGGCCAATTCTTCCTTAGTTGTTACTGAGGCAGTAAGCTAGCTTTCGTGTGTGTTCATTTGTGCATTTAACCAAGAAATTATTTTTCCCTTTAAAATTTATGTGCGTGTGTGTGTGTGTGTGTGTGTGTGTGTGTGTGTGTGCCCATGAGCTTGAATACCAGATGTTTGCATCACTTTTTTGCATCTGGCTCCCATGGTGGCTTGGGAATTGAACCTCAAGTCTGTAGGCTTTTCACACAAGCACCTTCCATCTTCTTAGCCTCACAGCTGTCCTGTTGATGTGTGTGTGTGTAGTAATGGGCTTGAACCCAGGGCCTTGAGCATGCCAGGCAAGCACTCTAGCTCTGAGCCATGCCCCAATAAATTATTTACTATTTGACTTGGTTGCCCAGATTGGAATATTAGGAGATCCCATTCAAATCCAGATCCCCAACTTCTCTTTTAAGTTGTAATGCTTGTGAACATGGGCCCCACAGAGCCACGCTAGGAAAGGGCTTCCCTTCTGCAGCTCTGCCAGGCCTAGCTTACTCCCACATCACTTGCCTGACTCCTGTTAGCACTAGAGCGGTGACTCAATGTACTCTGGGAATTGTAACACTTCCATCAATAGTAACAGATTAATTTATCAGATAACAAGATGGTCTTCCTATAAATGGGACAGGCGCACACGAAGAGGGAAGACCTCCTTTCAGAATGACATAGAAACCATGGGCAGGGGTAGACTGGACCCTGACTCAGTGTGTTGGTTGGACCTGGAAGACGGGATGACCTCATCAGCTGTAGATTGAAATTTGATCCCCGGGCTGGAGAGATGGCTCAGTGGTTAAGGCGCTTGCCTGCAAAGCCAAAGGACGCAGGTTCGATTCCCCAGGACCCACGTAAGCCAGATGCACAAGGTGATGCATGCATCTGAAGTTTGTTTGCAGGGAGGCCGTGGTGTACCCATTCTCTCTCTCTCTCTCCCTCTGTCTCATTCTCGCTCTCAAATAAATAAATAAAAATAAAATACTTTAAAGAAAGACATGTGATCCCTGACTTCTTTGACTAACATTTCTTCTGTGAGTCTTCCCCCATATTGGAGGCCTTCTGGTTTCTGGGGAAGGAATAGCAGAGCTACAGAGGGTTTGACTTGCTACAAGGAGAGGCCATTCAGGGTGAGCTGTCACCATGGTCACCGCATCACCAGTGGGTGCCACTAGCCTACACACTGCTGGTTCCCAAGGCCAACTCATCACCCCTTTTTCAATAGTCAGGGGAAGGACCCAGTGTCAGTCATTTTTCTCTAAGCAACGGCCCTTGTAGATCAGATGAACCTGGGTTTTGGTATGTGTAGCTCTGGTCATTATACAAACCTTATTTAGCAGGTAAATGGCCAGAGACCCACTCATCTATGCCATGTTGTGGTTTAATCACAGGTCAATGTTAAAGAAAACAGTTTGCATGGACCTTAGCATTGAAATGGGTTAGGGAGCATCTGGTGAAATCATGTCCATGGGCAGGTACTTAACTGTAGGAATATATTATGCATTTATCACAGGGGCAGAGCATTCATGGCTCATAGTGATCCAGTCACACAGAGATACATTTTAGTATTCCTTTTTAAATATTTTAACTACTTACTTGAGCAAGGCAGAGAGAGAAAGAGAGATGAGAGGATGGACGCACAGGGCCTCCAGTCCGCTACAAATGAACCCCAGATGCATGTGCCACCTTGTGCATCTGGCTTACGTGGGTCCTAGAGGAATCAAACCTGGGTCCTTAGGCTTTCCAGGCAAAAGCCTTAACTGCTAAGCCATTCTCTCCAGCCCAGTGTTCCTTTTGAAAATCTTCCTTTTAATCCATGAGATGTTTGGGGGGATAAGGAGGTCAGTCAGTGTTCTCCACGGAGCCCAGAGCAAAGGGCCTGCACCCCCGCCAGCCTCTGGTCACACAAAGCTCTCCTGGGACACTTCTCAAAGCAGAACAGTGTGACTCCTGTTTGGGCCACTGTCTTCTCCTTACCCTACCTCCACCCTTTCTCACCTCTTTCTGCCAGCCTCATTCCCAAGGGTGCTATAACTAGCTCCCAGTTGGTCCTCAGCTCTGAACCCTGTACAGAGATCAGAGAAACGAAAGTTCAGCCACGATGGATGGTTATTTTGCCCCCAGAGAGTCAGAAGCCTTGCCTCCTCCCAGTGGCTCTGCTAAACCATACTCAGAGAGTGAAGAGGTTGTTTCTGGTGGAATTTAAAGTCTGAATAGAGAAGGATCCAGGCTCCTCCACGGGTGCTGTTTTATGAGGCAGCCAAGAAGAAAAGAAAGGAAGATTCTGAAGAGACAAACTATACAAACTGTATATGTTCTCTCTTTCTTCTATTTGGACTTATTCTTTTTTTTTTTTTTCCGAGGTAGGGTCTCACTCTAGCCCAGGCTGACCTGGAATTCACTTTGTAGTCTCAGGGTGGCCTTGAACTCACGGCGATCCTCCTACCTCTGCCTCCTGAGAGCTGGGATTAAAGGAGTGCGCCACCTCGCCCGGTTTGGGCCACCACGCCTGGCTTTGGACCTATTCTTGCTGTTACTTTTATCTATACTGATATTATAGTTTTTCTCACTTACTTCTAA
This sequence comes from Jaculus jaculus, assembly GCF_020740685.1. NCBI lineage: Eukaryota > Metazoa > Chordata > Mammalia > Rodentia > Dipodidae > Jaculus > Jaculus jaculus. The sequence continues at coordinate 171,723,223 of NC_059103.1, read as the reverse complement.
TTATTCAGAGAAAAAAAATGAAATTCTACACGATGATTGAGTCTAAATCCTAAAATCATTTAAAACACGCAACTCCTGGGACATCCAACAAAATGTAATAAGCTCCTCCAAATGTGACCTAATTATAACTGTCCTTTTAAATTTTATTCCCATTGGGACCAAATGGCTACAGTTAAAAATAATTCTTGAAACAGGTCCATGTTGCCACAAAACTTTTCAGAGTCACTTAAATGTTATCCATCTTCCCAATATATTTTTCTCTTCTATCCCTACGTGATAAAAGCCAGACATGCAGGAGAGGGAAGGAGCCAAACCCCACTTCAGCAGGTGCCAGGATTCTCATGCCAAGCTACATCTCCCATTTGACCAAGCCAAGAGGTCAGGGAGCCCCTTGCTCCCGGATGCTCTGGGCACTGGTGAGCCATAGCATCCATCCCTCAGCCCCCGGTCAAGCCTTGGATGTTTCAAGGTCAATATCATACCCTGCTCTCTCCACCTGCCCAAGAACACCAAGCCAAATGGTTTAAGCTGGGTGCCATGCAAACCTTTGTGTTATCTGAAATAGGTTGATATTCTGAGGGCCTCATCCCTCCTCTATCTTCATGGTTCAGAGATTTGCTGTCTCTTCTAACATCTCTTGCAATAAATCTGCTTTTAAAGGCAATCTTGTTTTTCTTAACAGAAAAGGCCCACTTGGCTGGCCAGCATCCTTTGCTTTGTTCAAATTGACTTAACCAGACCTGACTCCTAAATGGTTCTCTAAGGAAACATCCAAGCACGGTTTCCTCTTCAGCTCTTCCATTTAACTCTCGCTTTATCAGAGCAAAAGACAAGGATTCTTCTGACCAAAGGTCATATGCCCTGAAGGTCACATTCAGAATGCACGTGTTCAGCAGTTCCAGTTCCACACGTGTCTCTTACACCTCAGTTCCCACATCTGCAAATGGGTTCAAATGATTGCACAAGGTCATCGTGGAGACTAAAACGCAGATAAAGAATTCCAAGCACTCAGCACAGAGCCTGGCATGTGGGAAGCAACAGATATGAGCTACTGCAATTAAAGCGTGTACGCAGATGACTTCTCCCAGCTGAGCTAACGCCATCAGAACGGGTGAAGGAGGCTAGTCCTTCTTGTGTGGGGACGCCAGGGAGATCAAGCCAAAGATGGCTAGAAATTAAATCGCCTTAGTCTTCTGGAGTCTCTGCCACCTCAGAAGAGAAGCAAATAGCTAAGACAAGAGGGAGGCTACAGCCAGGACCATGGCCAAGAGATCCCATGAGGAGACATAAGCCTTTTCCAAGACTTTCTCCAACCTGAGGAGGTGCTGAGCTTAAACCTGAGCAGATGGCCTCACAGTGCCTGACACTCCCTACACAAGACCATCATAATACGAGGAAGAGATGATGACATCCAAATAAAAGAGACTTATTGAGGGGGTATGATGGAGAGTGGAGTTGTGAAGGGGAAAGTTGGGGGAGGGGGATTACCATTACAACAGTGTCTGGAAGCGGGGATAAAGGCATCACTTAACCTGTCTGTGGAGCTGCATTGAAAGGCCAAAGAGTCTGATGTTGAGAGCTTTGTTAAGACAATACAGACAAACAGTGGCCGAGGGCTCCTTACCCAGCCATGGCAAAAAAAAAAAAAAAAGCTCTGCAGGCTTCTACCAAGAGAGACGAGAAGAAAAGAGACAAAAAAAGAACAATGCTGGCTAGGAACAGCAAAGAACAGACTAGCAAAAAAAAAAGAAAAAAGAAAGAAAAGAAGAAGAAGAAAGAAAGAAAGGTGTGGGAGTCGGGTTTGGCATGACTGTGTTGGAGCTGGGGGGCTGGCGGAGAGCAGAAAGGGGAGAAGTCAATGTCATTATGCGCCTGCTGTCACCCTACCCCGTGCCAGGTGCTGTGAGGTCCAGATTCAGAGGAAATCCACCCTCTCCATATGGAGCACCTCACAGCACTTCTAGCACATTCTATAAGAACATGGTTGACGTAATGCACCATTTATAGAGCTTATGTGTAAGGCAAATACAATGGGAATATGAGAAGCTCTGTGAGCAGTAATACGCAGAAGCTGAGCAAGTACATTCCCAGAGAAACCCTACGAAGAGAACCATGTCCCAGTGGCTAATAGCCCAGAGAAAGAGAATGCATATTCCCACGTGGGCAGAAAGAAATGAATCACCTGGCATAACCTGATGAAGGCTTGGAGTTGGACAGGCCCAGCCAGAGTCCACTGGTCTAGTCACTTCTTTGGATGTTAGGGTGAGTTGATCTCCATCTTCATCTTTTTAAAAAATATTTTATTTGTTTATCTATTTGGCAGAGAAAGAGGAACAGAGAAGAGAGAGAAAGAATGGGCGTGCCAGGGCTGCCAGCCACTGCAAATGAACTCCAGACGTGTGTGCCCTTTGTGCATCTGGCTTATGTGGGTCCTGAGGAATCGAACCTGGGTCCTTTGGTTTTGCAGGCAAACACCTTAACCGCTAAGTCATGCCTCCAGCCCCCATCTTCATCTTTCTTCCCATACACACAGAGCCTTCAGCTAACCAAGATGAAGTCCAAGGGCAGGGCACAGATGTGCTTGCCACCCTGCCCAGAGACCCTTGGTTCACCCCACAGCTCCTCTCCAGATATCATCTCAACAGTAGTAGGTCCCATAGACATGAGTCCTGGCATTTAATGCCACAAGACCAACCCTCCCAGGCAAGGATGGAGTTAGCGAATTCATTTCGTCCTCTCCCTTTCCTCACAGTCTCTCAGAAGGTCCCCGGGGCAGATAAACTGACCTTTCCCACTGACCTGCCTCTCCACCCCTCACTTTGCCTCTGGCATCACTGGGAACAAACTACCAGGCAACTAGAAATTCCACCACCACCACCACCACCCTCCTTCTAGGGACCAGAGGCTTGTCATCAAAACTCAGCTAGACGAGTTCACTCTGCAGCCTCCAGGGACGCATCCCTCTTACCACTGCCAGCTTCTGACACTTCCTGCTGTCCCCTGTAGTCTCTGCACCTTGTCTACATGGTCTTGCCCACCTCGCTGTCCACGTGGCCTCCTCCTGCATCTGTCCTATGGACAGCCGCCACTAGATCTAGGGTCCACGTGGGTAATTCTTGGAGGTCTCATCTGAAATCTTTAACTTAATTACAAACGCAAAGACCTTTTTTCTTTCTAAAGAATGCAACGCTCACAGGCTGTAGGTTAGGACACAGACATATTTTGGAGGGGCCCACCATTTGAGCCATCTACCTGCCAATAAACAAAATCTGGCTCTAAGGTTTGCTTTGAATAGAATCTAAAGTAAGAAAGCAGCAAAAGAGCAAGGCGTGGTGGCACACACCTTTAATCCCAGCACTCGGGAAGAAGAGGTAGGAGGATCGCCGAGAGTTCGAGGCCACCCTGAGACTAGGTAGTGAATTCCAGGTCAGCCTGGACTAGAGTGAGACCCTACCTCAAAAAAAAAAAAAAGAAAGAAAGAAAGAAAGAAAGAAAAGAAAAGAAAAGAAAAGAAAAGAAAAGAAAAGAAAAGAAAAGAAAAGAAAAGAAAAGAAAAGAAAAAAGGGAGAAGCATAAGAAATGCAGGTCATCCAACCTATCTTTCTGTCACCTCTCATAGAGGTGACCCCCAAAATAGCTCATAAATCATGTCAAACTTCAGTGCCCATGTGATTCAGCACTGTCTCTGGGATTTAGCACACAGTAATGATTCAAAAACAATATTGTTTGTGAATCAAGTTTCACCAACAGATCATTCCTTTGTGGATAAAGAGAAAGCTTGGGTTTTTTTCTGCATTTTTTTTTTTGCAAAAAAAAAAAAATTCCAAAGTTTGATATACGTAGAAGAGTGTTTAGCACACAGTAGATGCTATTCTGTTTATCAGCTATCTCTTCACTTTCTAAGGGCTTGGAGTTAGGGGGTTGTTCCGATTCTGGTGTTTGTTTTACTGTGTTCTTTAAAAGAAAAAAAACTTTTTAATATTTTATTTATTTATTTAATAGAGAGAGGCAGATAGACAGAGAATGGGCACACCAGGGCCTCTAGCCACTGCAAATGAATTCCAGACACATGTGCCACCTTGTTTATCTCGCTTACGTTGGTGCTGGGGAATCAAACGGGTTCTCAGGCTTCACAGGCAAGCACCTTAAATGCTAAGCCATCACTCCAGCCCGAGAAAGTTTTTGTCTGGATGAGGAGATAGCTCAACAGTTAAAGGTGATTGTTTGCAAAGCCTGTCGACCTGGTTTCAGTCATCCACATAAAACCAGGCACATATGACTGGCATTTGTTTACAGCACCAAGAGACCCTGGCATACACACACACACACACACACACACATGCACAAGTAAATAAACATTTTTTTTTTAATTTTTTGGGTTTCTTGTTATTTATTTATTTGAGAGCAACAGAGAGAGAGAGAAAGAAGCAGAGAGAGAGAGAGAGAATGGGCACACCAGGGATTCTAGCCACTGCAAACGAACTCCAGACGCGTGCACCTCCTTGTGCATCTGGCTAACGTGGGTCATAGGGAACTGAGCCTCGAACCAGGTCCTTAGGTTTCGCAGGCAAGCACTTAACTGCCAAGCCATCTCTCCAGCCCTAAATAAACATTTTTAAGAATTTTGTGGGCTGGTGAAATAGCTTAGCAGTTAAGGTATTTGCCTGCAAAGCCAAAGGAACCCAATTCAATTCCCGAGGACGCACATAAGCCAGATGCACAAGAGGGTGCATACATCTGGAATTCATTTGCAGTGGCTAAAGGCCCTGGCACATCCATTCTCTCTTTCTATCCCCCCCCGCCACAATCAAATAAATCAGTAAAATATTTTTTAAAAGAATTTCGTTACATTTTTATTAGCACATATTAATTTACATAATAGGTTTGATTATGACATTTTCATACATATATAAAATGTATTTTGATCACAGTCACCGCCATTATAGCTTTATTGAGGTATAACTTGTACACAGTGAAAATTACCCATTGGGGCTGAGGATATGGCTCAGCAGTTAAAGGTGTTTGCTTCTGAAGCCTGCAGGCCTGGATTCAATTTCCTAGTACCCATGTAAAGCCAGATGCACAAAATGGTCCAAGTGTTTGGAGTTTGTTTGCAGAGGCAAGAAAGCCTTAGCATGTCTGTACTCTAGTCCTCTTTCTGTTTGCAAATAAATGCAATTTTTTTCTTTTTCTTTTTTCAAGGCATGATCTCGAACTCTAGCCCAGGCTGCCCTGGAACTTACTCTGTAGTTCCACACTGGCCTTAAACTCACAGTGATCCTCCTACCTCTGCCCCCCGAGTGCTGGGGTTAAAGGTGTGTGCCACCATGCCCTACCTGTAAAAACATTTTTAATTTTTTTTTGAAAAGAAAATTATCCATTGTAAGTGCCTGATGTGATGACTTTTAGTCAATCTTTAGAGCTACGCAATCACCATCATTGTCTACTCACTCCCAAAGTTCCCTCCCGCCCTTGGCAATTCCCCACTTCCACCTATCTCCAGGCAACCACTGAGTGACTTTCTGTTTCTATAGGCATCCACATGCAATGACATCTTTTGAAAATATTTTTTATTTATTTAAGAGAGAGAGAGAGAGCACACCAGGGCCACTAGCCACTGCAAATGAACTCTGGATGCATGCACCACCTTGTGCATCTGGCTTATGTGGGCCCTGGGGAATCAAACCTGGGTCCCTAGTCTTTGCAGGCAAGTGCCTTAACCACTAAGCCATCCCTTCAGCCCCCGAAATCTTTTTTTTCTTTTTTTTTTTTTTTGTTTTTCGATGTAGGATCTCACTCTAGTCCAGGCTGATCTGGAACACACTATGTAGTCTCAGGGTGGCCTCAAACTCATGGCAATCCACCTGCCTCTGCCTCCCAAATGCTGGGATTAAAGGCATGCGCCACCATGCCCAGCCAAAATCTTTTAATATATGGTGTTTTGCTTCTCCTTTCTTTCCTACGGCATGTATTACAGAGTTGTTTCTGCATTTATCTATGTGTATTCTCTTACCATTGCAAACAAACTCTAGATGCATGCACCACTGTGTATCCAGACTTACACGGGTGCTGGGATCAAATCCAGGCTGGCAGCTTAGCAAATAAATGCTTTTAAACACTGAGCCATCTCTCTAGCACCTACATAGTTGATTCTTATTACTGAGTTGGATTCCATTTGATGGCTAGGCCACCTTTTGTTCATCTATTAGCCACTGATGGGCACTTGGAGTAATTTCCATTTGAGGCTATTGGGAGTAATTCACATACACGTGTGCATATAGACATGTTGTCATTGCTTCAGTAGATATACAAGAGCAGAACCCAACATCTTGTCATGAAAATATGTAAGTCTATGAAACCTGGAAAATAGTATATTATAAATTCTTTACCTTGATTCTTGAGTTGGTAACAACTTGCTATATTTGCTTTTTGTCTCTGTTTCTATAAAATATTTTTATGAGCCTTTTAAAAGAAAGCTACAAACATCATGGCATGTTATCTCAAATATTTCATCTTTTAGTAATAAGACCATTCTCCTACATAATCACAATATCAATGTCATAGTGAAGACTCTTTCAGCTCTATTTTGAAATTTTTTAAAACTATAGGTAATGGAAGCATAATATACTGGAATGAAGCTGACTTTGCTACAATTTCTCACATTGTTACTGTGATGGTGATTCTTTCTCCTATCTTCTCACTGTCACTACTTCTAGAATATTCACATTGGGCTATTTTTGGTGCACAGCCGTGGACTATTACTGACTTGTTATGCTCTTATTCTTTCATTATTTATTCCTGGAGGTTGTTTTTCTTCTAAAAAAAAAAAAAATCCCTGGTTCCTGTCCTGGGTTATATCACAAAATTGTCAAAGCTTCCCTCCCCTCTGTCAATGTCTGGCTCACATTTCTCAGTGACACTTGCCCTCCCCATGCTACTATAAATTTGTCCTCTCTGTTCCCTTGTGCATGTTCCCTTCCCCTTGCTATTCTGTGCTTCTTCTCCCCCGAAGCATTTGCCACCAGCTAACATAAAATATAACACACGTGCTGTTATATTTACCTATTGGCTCCCACCACTAGAACATCAGCTCCTTGGAAGTAGAGATGTTTATCTTTGGGGGTTACTGCCATAACCTTAAGGCCTGGAATTGTGCCTGGCCCATCAGGTGCTCCATAACTACTAGTAGAAGGAATGTCTATGTGACTGGCTGTGTGGCCACAAAAGTAGAAATGGACTGACCTTGAGGAAGTGTGAGGGGTAAATTTTCATTAACATTCTCCACCACAAATGGAAAGCTTAGGAAAACCACCAAGTCTTTAAAAACTACAAAATAACCTCTTCTGCACTTCCCTAATATAGACCAGAAATTTCCAAATAGTAAATCTCCCATGCTTTCCTGAAGAGAGACATTCCCTCCCCTACCAACCCTGCCCAGAGAACATGCATGGTCAAGTAAATCTCCAAGGACTGTAGAGGCTTGGATCTCAGCCAGCCATGGATGACAGAAGCAAAAACCACACTGCCCTCTGTGCCTAAGAGGCCTTTCCAGGAAAGTAGCGCCTCCTCTCCTGTTGTAATTACCTTCATGTTTTTGGAACAAAACACCCGACCAAAAGCAGCTGATGGGAGGAAAGGATTTCTTTTGGCTTCCACTCTCAAGAGGAAGCTTCATGATGTCAAGGAAAAGACAGTGGAGCTGAGCTGGACATTACCTCTGCTACAGCAGGTGTAAGACAGCAGCAAGAGAGTGAGCTGAGTTCTGGCAAAGGGGATCTGGCTATAATGACACCCTTAAGCCCTCCTTTACCAGAACACCTCCTCCATCAATGCTCCACCTCCCAAATTGCTACCAACAGAGATCTAAGCACCCAAAACACAAGAGTTTTGAGACACCTGATTCAAATCACCACATTCAACCTCTGGCCCTCATGAACTCATGACTGTCTTTTAAAAAATATTTTATTTAAGCCAGGTGTGGTGGTGCACACCTTTAATCTCAGCACTCGGGAGGCAGAGGTAGGAGGATTGCTATGAGTTCAAAGCCACCCTGAGAATTCAGAGTAAATTCCAGGTCAGCCTGGGCTAGAGTGAGACCCTATCTCAAAAAAAAAAAAAAAATACAATATATATATTTAATTTAAGCCAGGCATGGTGGTGCATGCCTTTAATCCTAGCACTCAGGAGGCAGAGGTAGGAGAGTTGCCATGAGTTCAAGGCCACCCTGAAACTACATAGTGACTTCCAGGTAAGACTGAGCTAGAGTGAGACTCTACCTCAAAAAAATCAAAAAACAAACAAACAAACAAACAAAATATTTATTTATGAAAGAGGCAAATAGAGATATAATGGGCCCACCAGGGCCTCTAGCCACTGCAAACAAACTCCAGATGCATGTGCCACCTTGTGCATCTGACTTTTGTAGGTACTGGGGAATTGAACCTGAATCCTTTGGCTTCACAGGCAAGCACCTTAACTAAGCAATCTCTCCAACCCATGACCATCTTAAGATATAAATGCATTCAGTCCAACTTTAAAAGTCCACATAGTTTTTTATTAATTCCAACACTGTTCAAAAGTCCATAGTACAAGGTCTCATCTGAGATTCAAGACACTTACTTGTTAGCCTGTAAAATTAGAACACAAGTTAAATACACATAATGGCATAGAATAAATATTCACACTGCAAAAGATGACATTAGCTATACCAAGGAAAGATCAAACCAATGTAAGGTCTAAAACAAGCAGGGAAAATATCCAACCCTACAGCTCCAAGTCCAACATCTAAGACCCACAACAAAGTCTCTGAGATTCCAATGCCACCCCTCTAGCTGGGCTGCTTACTACCCGAGGAAAAATACATCCTGAGTTAGCAGCTCTCCTTAGTGGTCATTCTATAATCCTGGCATCTCCAAAATCTTGGGGTGTCCACTGCAACCCATTCAGGGACTCCCAACAACCTTGCCTCACATTGCCCAGTGGCCATTTCCAAGACACCATGTTGCAAACCAAATGACCCCCTCTTTCCTGCATTTGTTATATATTTCAATAAAACCAGGTAGGCTACCAAATATGTTAATCTAGTGGGGGATAAAGCCAACTTTAAAGAGCAGGAAAATTCCTTCAACACTCTGCCTACTGTTCCAATGCAGAACATCACCCAATCTCCATCTCTCAGACAACTGGAGCTGAAGTGAGGCCAAAGCATTCATTTCTTTCTGTGCCATATCCTTCTTACAACAGTCTATTTCTTCTAAATCCAACCTTGCTCAAGTTCTCATGATGTGGTAAGAGCACAGCCATTCTGTCACACAACCTGCCTTTGGCCTAATCCTGACAAACTTCTTTCTTCCCCTCATAAGCCAGGCCTACACAGTACACAGTTCTTTCTGTATATTGGTGTCTCAAGTCTCCCAAGACTCCATCAATCACTGCAAGTATCTCTTAGTCCAAGGTTTCAAACCCCTTTACATTCCTCTGGCAAATTAGGTACAATAAACCAAAAGCAACAGCCAGGTTTCTAGCAGAATTGACCCCACTCTTGATACCAATTTTTTTTTTTTTAATTGTAGTCACTTTCACATTACTAGAGCAAAATACCCAACCAAAAGCAGTCAATGGTAGCAATTTATTTTGTCTTATAGTCTCAAGGGGAAGCTATATGGTGGCAAGGGAAAGCATGGCATGAGTGGAGGCTATATGTCACATGTACCACAGCAGGTGAAAACCAGCAGCAGGAGAGTGAGTTGATCTCTGGGATAAGGGAGCTGGTTATAACAACCTTAAACCTCCTTGAGCAAGTTTCTGAGACCTCCAAAATTGACACCACTAGGGGACCAAGCACCCAAAACACATGAATGTATGGAGAACATCTGATTCAAACTACCATATTCCCCAGTGATGGACCAGTGACCAATGCTTCCCTGAAGATACAAGTGTCTGGAAATGTGGGCACATCTGCTGGTCCACCAATGGGGCATGGCCCAGGGGACACATGGGTGATGTATTGTGCCTGCCTTTGAAAGCCTAAATCAGGAACTTGAAGGATCCTGCCTTTAGTGAGAGTTGTTAACTAGAAGCAGAGGTAGAAGGCTGGAGTCAGAGGGGTACTTCAGGAAACAAAGGAGGCAAATGTTAGAAAGAAGTACACGGTGGTGAAAACAAGGGGACAGAAGAAAGATCTCATTATTTGAATTTGGCCAAATGACCCCTTTATTTCTTGAAACCCAAAGAATCTTAAGTGTGATGGCTTGAATGAAATATTCCCCCATAGCTTCATGTGTTTTAAATAATTGGTCTTCAAGTGGTGACATTTTGAAGAAGTTGTTGGGCCTTTAAGAAGTGGAGCCTTGCTGGAGCAGGTATGCCAACTGGGGGTGGAGTTTGGGGTGCTACAGTTCAGCTCCCCTTACCAGAGCTTGTCCCCACTTTTGCTGCTATTGTTCAGATACTGTGGCAAGATGTGATGCCCAGCTTCTTCTCTGCCATCCTTTTCCTGCCATGATGAAACTTCCCTACTATAGGCCAAAATAAACCTTTCCAGCTTTTGGTTGGGTCCAGCAGCAAGAAGGTAACTACTACACTAAATAAAATACAACTAAGGTGGTCGTCCCAATCTTGTTGCTTATCGTTTTCACCTCTGCTCCTGCCCCAGTCACACCTTACCAGTTCTATGGCTCATGAACCTACCCACGTGGCCATGATCCAGCAGGTTATTAAAAAGCAGACTCTGCAATTGCACCTCAGTGAAACCCCAAGAACACGAGAGTTTGAGGAGGACCACTTCCTCCCCTCTGCTAAAGTCCCAATCAGGTCTGGATACCCATGACCTCTCAGTGCCTGACACTACCTACACAAGACCATCATAATAGGAGGAAAAGATCACGACATCAAAATAAAAGAGAGACTGAGAGGGGGAGGGGCTATGATGGAGAGTGGAGTTTCAAAGGGAAAGTGAGGAGGGAGGGAATTACCATGAGATATTGTTTACAATCATGGAAGTTGTTAATAAATAAATAAATAAAAATTTTAAAGTACTAATCACCTTTCCACTCCCGGGCACCCTTTGAACATATTTCATAACTCATGTCAGTAATTCTGTGGGTACCAAAGCTATTGACAAAAGTTTTACCTGCAAGATGCAGGCTTCTTAAGGCTCCTCCTTCACTTCCAAATGTCGTTCATTAGATCTCACTGGGGCATTGTAAATGTCTCCCCCCATCCCCACATATTCATCCTGTTTGGTAAAACTTTGTTGAGTCAATCCAATGATTAGGAGAAGCTATTCCCCTAGCCCATTCTTTGCAGCAGTAGATGATCCCTAATGAGCATTTTAACTGCATTCTTTCAACACATCGTCACCCTTGAGAACGAGCTTTCAGGTTTCAGCTTGTTGGTATTGCAAGCACCAGAGAAAGAAAAACCCCAGAAAGAGATGAAATGCCAAGAGATGGAATATGACTGGTTTTCCAGCAGGAATTTAATGTTTCAGACTCCAAAACCATATGCCCTTGAGTGTCCACCACAAAGGTCAGTGAGCAGTGCCTCAGGATCCATCACACCCACCTGCATTAACAAGCTCGCCCAGCGGTCTCCCCCACAGGGATATGGAGCAGCAGGAAGCCTTTCATATTCTTCCACCTATTTTTCCTTTCTATTGTTCCTCCCTCTGTCATTCCACCTTTGTGTCCTGTCTTCCTCTTTCCTTTCCCCAAAAAGGACGCTCTAAGGGCTGACAATGAGCCAAGACACAGACACAGGAAGATGAGAGCTGGGCCTGGTGACGCACGCCTTTAGACCCAGCACTCCGGAGGCAAAGGTAGGAGGATCGCCATGAGTTCGAGGCCACCCTGAGACTACATAGTGAATTCCAGGTCAGCCTGAGCTAGAGTGTGACACTACCTCGAAAAACCAAAAAAAGAAAAAGATAAAAAGAAAAAAAAAAAGAAGATGAGCATGGTTCCCAGCTTAGGGAGTTGATACTGTAGCAGGCAGGCCTCTGTGGTAAGCGCTGCTTAGGCTGATGAGAAGGGGAAACAAGGCCTGCTTTCATCAACTGACCCCAAGGTGGAAGAATGACAAGCCAGGCAAAGTGAGGAATGCCATCCCCGGTCTTCCCAGCTTGCCTGTTGGATTGCCTGCAGGGTCCCCTGCTCTGTCCTGGCATCTCCAGCTCTTGACTCTGTGCTAACCTTGCCTTGCAGGGCTGGCACCTCTACAGTCCAGGCTTAAAGGTTTTCCTCTGTTCTTGTCTCTGTTTGACATTGGCCAGATCATTTTCTTTCTTTTTTTTTTTTAATTATTTATTTATTTATTTGAGAGCGACAGACACAGAGAGAAAGACAGATAGAGGGAAAGAGAGAGAATGGGCGTGCCAGGGCCTCCAGCCTCTGCAAACGAACTCCAGACGCGTGCGCCCCCCTTGTGCATCTGGCTAACGTGGGACTTGGGAAACCGAGCCTCGAACCGGGGTCCTTAGGCTTCACAGGCAAGCGCGCTTAACCGCTAAGCCATCTCTCCAGCCCCAGATCATTTTCCACCCCATTTCTCCCATATGGGTGCTGACAGCCCACAGGGTTCCCATCCAGCGGGGTGGCAATCAATGCCATAGTCTCGCTTTCCTTTCCTTTTGTTAGAGGGCATTTTCTTTCCCAGCTCAATTGTGGTTGTTCCTGGGACCAGTGCAGTTTACTCAGGCTCCAGGCAGGGTTTTCACCCATGGCGTGGCCAGTTAGGATGTCGCAGACAATTTGCTTCTTCTCACTGCTCAGAACCCACCAGATGCCAGTGGCCGAACCAGCAGAACCATGCTTGCCAGGCCAGGGCAGGTTGTAGCTTGTTGATGCCCTCATCTTAGTTGTGATCTATGAAAGAGTGACGTCTCCCGTGGCCCTCTGTCCAGGTTAATCCCTCACTCCCTCCAAAGAAAGCCAGCTGCTGTGCTTACTGGACTCCAGTTTCTCTTCTTTGGAGCATCCCAGGCACACATGGAGGTTTCTGTTTGTGAGCAGGTGTCGTAAGAAACATGGTCCAGCTGCTTATTCGGATGTAGCCTGCATTTTGTGCAAAACAATTTGAAAAAGGAAAACTGGCCCAAGCAAAGGGCTTTGCTTTCCCCATCAGGCCCTGGGCTGAAAGCGGCTGGCCTTACCTTTAGTTTACAGACTCCGCATCTGGTTAGGTACTCTCATTTATGTTGGCTGGAATCCAGAGTGGCTGATTTGGTTTATTTTAAGGAGGTTTATTTTAAGAAACTTTTGACATTTAAGAATTTAATTGGAACAATCTGTACCCAGAAAATTGTTTAATGCAGTCTAGGATTAAAAGATATATTTCACAGTATGTAAGGCTTTTAGAAAAGAAAAAGAAAAGAAAAGAAAAGCAGGCCTTCCATCCTCTGCTACTATTTGTGCTTTAAGAGTTTGTTCAAGATGTATCATAAGAGTCCTCAGGCAGGGATTTCTATTCTCGTGTTAGAATAAAAAGGAGGAGACTGGCAGTGAAGCCCAGTGGTGGCACCCTTGCCTGGCATGCACAAAGTCCTGGGTTCAGTTCCCAGCACTAGGAAGATGAAAAACAGGCAGAATGGCTATTTCTAAAACAGACTATTCGAACTTTCAAGACCATTCTATGCACTCTGCTGAAGGAAACGTCTACCAAGACCCAGTCAGGGGGAGACGAAGGGCACGCTGTCATATTCCGCTGGCTTTCCTCATGTGGCCAGATCTACACTTAGATGGCTTACAGGAATCTACCTCATTCCACTAGCCAAAGGCCCAGCTACCCTGACCCCTGAGAGCCAGGAAGAAACCGCATTGGTTCAAAGATCCGCCACCCTAAGAACGAGTCATGACCAAAAGCTCACGAGTCTGGTGAAACTCTCGAGAAGGTTTGAGGCTGCTCTGAATCCCTATGGGCATCCTACATAGTCTGCAGAATTCTTAGTGCTTGTAGTGAGCTGGAGCAGAGTCAAGGTCACTGAGATGGCTGGAGATCAAAGAAAGAGCTGCTCAACCTCAAAGATGGAAACAGAAAGGGCAATGCCAGGGCATCACGGTCTGATGGGAAGGAAGCAATGGAGGAGGAGCTCATGCTAGCCCGGGTGCTGACTGGCAGCTGAGGATTTTGAGCCTTAACTTCTCTTCCAGAATCTACTTTTGCTGTATGGATTGCCACATGTATGGAAGGCCGCTCTCAGGCTTAGCTGCCCTGCCCCGAATTCTTCTCCTCTGCCATTTCTGGCAATGATACCACCATTCCCCATTCTCCCAGTCACCATACTGGAAGCTTTCTTCACCTCACCTTCCCTTACTGCCATGAGAGTCAGTAATTGTGTGTTCTTGACCAACTGCCTTAATCTCTGATCTTGTTTCATCATCTTTTTGTTTTTGTACTTTATTTGCAAATAGACAGAGAGAGAACGAGTAAGAGAGAATGGGCATGCCTTTGGCCACTGCAAATGAACTCCAGATGCATGCACCACTTTGGGCATCTGGCTTTACATGGATACTGGAGAATTTAACCCAGTCATTAGGCTTTGCAGGCAAGCACCTTAACCTCTGAGTCATCTCTCCAGAGCCCTCATCTATTTTTTTTTCTTTTAAATATTTTTTGTTCATTTTTTTATTTATTAAGAGCGACAGGCAGAGAGAAAGACAGATAGAGGGAGAGAGAGAGAATGGGTGCGTCAGGGCTTCCAGCCACTGCAAACGAACTCCAGACGCATGCACCCCCTTGTGCATCTGGCTAACATGGGACCTGGGGAACCGAGCCTCGAACCGGGGTCCTTAGGCTTCACAGGCAAGCGCTTAACCGCTAAGCCATCTCTCCAGCCCAGCCTCATCTATTTTTTAAAACACCTTCCTCATAGAGGTTTTGTATGGAGATGTAAATGACAAAAGTATGAACTTCATTTGAGAAGCAAATTAGGGAAAAGGAGGGTCTCCACTTGTTTTGAGCATCTGCTGTGTGCCGGGCTATATTGGAATGTTTAGCATGCATCCTTCCTTCAGTTTTGCCCTCCCGCTTATTAATCTCCAATTTCAGACAAACCACACTGTATTCTGACTTGAGCAAGCCTAAGTTCTCCCTCAATTCTCATATCCTATATTCTTCACTCTACCTAGTACATCCCAAAACTTTTCTGGGGTGGGATTTTACATATCTTGTAAGGTCCATCAGCGATATTCTGGTAAGGACTTAACAGCAACTTTCCAGCAGAAAGAAATCTGATTTCCAGACTGGAAAGGGTGGCACATTCCTTCAATCCCAGCACTCAGGAGGCTGAGGTAGGAGGGTCACCATGAGCTCCAGGTCAGCCTGGGCTAGAATAATAAGACCTTGCCTAAAAAAAATAAAATAAAATAAATATATATATATATATATATATATCTGATTTGCAGTGTTCAGTGATATTCATGGTATAAGTACACACACCATGGTTAATTTCAAGCTAACAATCTGACATCAACTGCTTTACAAAATTTCTGAAAATGTAAACATCAATTCTCAGAGACTGGTACTGAAGCAGTCCCAGCATACCACTGAGACTAAAGCGTATAGTATACCTTCCCTCCTTTGAACGTCATTGGTACTTCGTACTCTCTTGCACGTAGTAGTCTGCATTATATGATGGATATAATGAATCCCTGTTATCAAGCCATCTAAGCTTATTAACTTTCAAAGGGCATGGGCTGTCTTACTCATCCATGTATCCAGCGGTGCCCGGTGCTCAATTAATATCTGCTGCATGAGGCTGATGGTGAAGATTATCACCAGGGCCTGACCCATAGTTGTGAGGACACAATGACATCATGTATGTGAGCCCTTAGAGGAGTGCTTGATCTGGTGAGTGCCCAATTAGTGACAGCTGATTGTACTAACTGGACATCTGTGGCTTCAGGAAGGAAGGGAGTACAGACTTAAAGCTCTAACAGTGGTTCTCAACAACTTCACCCGCCCCAGCCCACACACACATTGCAGTCACCTGGGAATGTTCACACAGCTCAGTGCCCAGGCTGATACATGTTTTCAGTCTCCCCCAGGTGTGCACCAAGCTGGAGAGGCAGGGTTCGAAGACGCGTCCCATCCTCTCCCTGGCTGATGAGTCAGGATTGTCAACAAGGAAATGACATCTAGAGAGAACCAGCTACTCCTTCAACAATCCTCCTGCTCATAAACAATTCCAGTAAATCGAAGAAAGCTCTCTTTTAGGCCTGCCTTATTTGGTGATCCTACTGGGTGGGGTCACCTGGGAGGGGACAGCCAGGAATGAGTCATGCAGCCTTCAGTAGGGGAGAGAAATAGCTCCTTGTCAGCAAACTCCTGGAAAGTGGAGTTTCAAGCTGGCAGAATTTCAGAAACATCTCATTGAAATTAAACTTGGTCCTTGTGAAGATTCGGGGCAGATTAAACATAAGTAAGCTTTCTCTCTATGAACCAGTATGTTTGTCCAGTTCTCTTATATTCCTTCAGAATTTTGTTGCATTGACATAACAGAGCTGTCGAGGTGGGCGTGGTGGTACACTCCTTTAATCCCAGTACCTGGAAGGCACAGGCGGGAGGATCACCATAGTTCAAAGCCACCCTGAGACTACCAAGTGAATTCCAGGTCAGCCTGGGTTGGAGCAAGACCCTACCTCCAAAAGCAAAACAAAACAACAACAAAAAAAATTGGTGAAACTGGAACAGTGAGAGCTCTGATGGGTCCAAAGTAATGTAAGATAATGAAGCTTACAAAGGGAAAGATTCATGTCCTGGCCACTTGATGCGCTTCTCTTTTATAGATACTGAACCACTGTGGTTTAATATGCAGAAAGCAAAGAAATCCTCCAGAAAGGATTTGATCTGAAGAATACTGGAAGTGATTCAGCCTTATAATAGTCTTTGTTTCTCATAAGAATGATAACTCACTTTAAAGAAGAGAAATATAAGGCCAGGGATATAGCTCAATGGTAGAGCGCTTGCCTAGCAGGCAGACCCTAGGTTTCTTTTCTTTTCTTTTATAAATATTTTATTTTTATTTATTTATTTATTTATTTGAGAGAGATAGAGACAAAGAATGGGCACACCAAGACCTCCAGCCACTGGGAAGGAACTCCAGATGCATGTGCCACCTTGTGCATCTGCTTACATGGATCCTAGGGAATCAAACCTGCTGACCCTAGGTTTAATCCCAAGTGAAAGGGGAAGACAGAAAGAAAGGAGGAAGAGAATGAATGATCTGGGTACAGTGCATTGACCAGAATCCCAGAACCCAGAAGAAGCCAGGACAGATGTACAGGAGACACGTAGAGTCTTCATGCTCAAAGTGCTCAGGCAAGAGGATGGCCACCCCCAAAAGACCAAAAGAAGCTCATCACTCCCACTTTTAGGGAAGCACCCTGGTCTGCCTGTTTTGGCTCCCTTTGGCCAGTCCCTTGCCTGTATTCGGGCCCCCACATGCTTGGCTTGGTCTCATTTCTACTGCTTCCATGTAACAGGAGTGAAGGTAAGTGCCCTCCTGCCCGCCAGGCTCCATCCTTAAGACTGCTGAGATGAACTGACAACGGACAGATTGACAGGAGGAGAAGCATGCCAATTTATGCCATACACAGGAGCGAAAAGTGCGGACCCAAAAACCTGATGAAATCGAAAAGCTTATATACCTCGCCAGTGGAGAAGGGAGAAGCAAGGGCTGAAGGCAATGTTAGAGGAAAAGTAAATGGTTTCTAGTGGACATGAATGGGTTTCAAGAGCCACGGTGATCTGAGACAACGTTCGTCTGGATTCTAGGTACAAGAGCCACTGTAGTGTTCCTTCTTGTTGGAAGAGATTAGAGGAAGAGACTTCCGCAAATTGCATTCCTTCTGGAAGAACCTCCTTTATTGAGGTAAGAGAGCTTCAGACACAGCCTGAGCTTTGGAAAAGAGAAACATGTGGGAGCTGTCTTATTTGGAGGCCTCTTCTTCAGGTCAAAGAATTCAGTGTGCCGAAACAGCAAACTCGAGGGTTTTTACGTCCTGAGTCCCAACATTAGCCTTTGTTCATGTTCTTTGATGTCTCAAAATAAGTGAGGGTTTTTTCTTTTTTTGTTACTTTTATTTATTTGTTTGCAAGTGTCAGACAGAGAGAGAAAGAGGCAGATACATAGAGAGAGAATGGGCGCACCAGGGCCTCCAGCCACTGCAAATGAACTCCAGACGCGTGCGCCCCCTTGTGCATCTGGCTAATGTGGGACCTGGGGAACCGAGCCTCGAACCGGGGTCCTTGGGCTTCACAGGCAAGCACTTAACCGCTAAGCCATCTCTCCATCCCTAAGTGAGTTTTTAACTACTTAAAATGCATGTTTGACATCTTAAGGAAAGTGGGAGTGGAGCTGTGACATGGTCAGTAGACAGGTTTCGGGTGGCGCTGCTGGCTCTGTTCAATCTCACCAGATAGCTGTTCAGAGCCTCACTGCGTCTACTCACAGCTCCATATGGGATGTTCTTATGGAGACTTTGGGTTGTCTTTGAAATAAATATTTTAAGCTATAAACACTATTCAGTGGGTTTTAATTATATTATTCATAATGGCAGGCCACTAAACTATGTGAAGATTTTTTGTTGTTGTTGTTTTTGTTTATTTATTTGAGAGAGACAGAGAGGGACAGAAAGAGGCAGATAGAGAGAGGGAGAGAGAGAATGGGTGCGCCAGGGCCTCCAGCCACTGCAAACGAACTCCAGACACATGCGCCCCCTTGTGCATCTGGCTTATGTGGGTCCTGGGGAGTCGAGCCTTGAACCAGGGTCCTTAGGCTTCACAAGCAAGCGCTTAACCGCTAAGCCATCTCTCCAGCCCTATGTGGAGATTTTTAAATCCCAAAGAGAAATGAACTTTTAAAGGAAATTCTTGGCAGACCATTGGATTTTAAATCATGGTTCAGTAATGTCATAAATCCTTTAATTTTATAGGCCATCAGAGTGCTTGTTCCCAAATAACTCACAGCCTCAAGACCATGGCTTGACTTTATGATACTTTGCCTCTGTTCTAACTTATGAAAAACATATCAGATTTAGTCCCAGTGATCACTGAGAGGGGTCACTGACTACTACTGGAAATAGAACTCATACCCAGAAATCAGAAAGTCTACTGTCAGGCTGGTGAGGTGGCCAGTGGTTAAGGCACTTGCCTGCAAAGCCTAATGACCAGGGTTCCTTTCCCTGGTATCCATGTAAAGCCAGAGGCACATGCATCTGAAGTTGGTTTGCAGTGGCTAGGGCCTCTCTCTCTCCCTCCCTCTCCCTCTCTCTTGTCTCATAGCAAATAAATAAATATATTTTTTAAATGTCTACTGGCAGAGCTAGCAGGTAGCCATGGCTGCACGTTAAAAAAACATAGCAGGGCTGCAGAGATGGCTTAGGAGCTAAGGTGTTTGCCTGAGAAGCCTACAGACCCAGATTCGATTCCCTAGAATCCATATAAACCAGATGCACATGGTAGCACAGGCATCTGGAGTTTGCTTGCAGTGGCTAGAGGCCCTGGTGTGCCCATTCCCACTCTTTCTCTCCCTCCATCTCTCTCTCTCTAATAAATAAATAAAAATAAAGTTAAAAACAGCAGCTTTCTTACAAGCAAGGAAAGATGGGAATTAATATGAGGATCCAAGGGTGTCTGCCACAGCCTGACTAATGTCAGTGCTGATATTTGGGCTCAAGAAAACACCATAATGGTGTGAAAAAACACCATAATGGTGTGAAGCCTGAGGCGCAGGGGTTGGGCTGAGCTCTTCTATACGAGTATCCAAATGACCTTGGTAATCTCATGGGTAAAATAGATATGCTATAGCTAAAAATCAGTGTGGTGGGATCTGGAGAGATTGCTCAGTGGTTAAGGGCACTTGCTTGCAAAGCCCCAGTACCCATGTAAAACCAGTACAAAGTGTCCCACACATCTGGAGTTCATTTGTAGTGGCAGGAGGCCCTGGAATGCCAATATTCTCTTTCTCTATCTCATAAGTAAATTTTTTTTTAAATCAATCTTGTGACACATAATAACTAAAAATGAGCAAACTGTATTTTTTTGTTTTCAACAAAAATAACCACTTGGTTAAAGGGTCTACCAAGTTATCTAACTTACGAGAGCCAAACATTCCCATGGTAAAGAAAATAGGGGGCTGGAAAGGTGTCTTAGCAGTTAAAGACACTTGCTTACAAAACCTGATGGCCTGGGTTTGATTCTCCAGTACCCACATAAAGCCAGATGCACAAAGTGCATTTGCAGTGGCAGGAAGCCCGAGTGTGTCTAGACTCACTCTCTTTTTCTCTCCCACCCACTCCCTCTCTTTGTCTCATTCTCAAGTAAATTTAAAAAATGTTTAAAAGGGCTGGAGAGGTTGCTTAGTGGTTAAGGCACTTACCTGTGAAGCCTAAGGATCCATGTTCAACTCCCAGATCCCACGTAAGAAAGATGCACAAAGTGACACATGCACAAGGCTGCACATGCGCACAAGGTGGTACACGCATCTGGAGTTTGATCATAGTGGCTGGAGGCCAGTCTATTGGGCTTGCTTCAAAAAAAAATTTTTTTTTTTAAAGAAAACAGGGCTGGAGAGATGGCTTAGCGGTTACGGCATTTGCCTGCAAAGCCAAGGGATCCCGGTTCAATTCTCCAGTACCCATGTAAGCCAGATGCACAAGATGGCACATGCATCTGGAGTGCGTTTGCAGTGGCTGGAGGACCTGGCACACTCATTCTCTCCCTCTCTGCCGCTTTCCCTCTCTCAAATAAATAAATAAATAAAATATATTTAAAAACAGAAAAGAAAACTGCAGCTGGAGACATGGCTTAGTGATTAAGGCACTTGCCTTCAAAGACTAAGGAACCAGGTTCAATTCTCCAGTACCCAACATAGGCCAGATGCACAAGGTGGTGCATGCATATAGAGTTTGTTTGCAGTGGATGGAGGTCCTGGCACACCCATTCTCTCTCTTTCGAAAGAAAGAAAGAAAGAAAGAAAGAGAGAGAGGGAGGGAGGGAGGGAGGGAGGGAGGGAGGGAGGGAGGGAGGGAGGGAGGGAGGGAAGAAAAAAAATAGGATGATCAAAAGATATCCAGATTCTTCCTCAGCATACAGCCCCTGTCTGCTGCTGAAGCACTCCAGAGTGTGTTCCTTTGCTCTTCCTGGATAACCAGCTCCAAATGTCAGATAATGATCTAAATCCTCTCCGCCACCCCCACCCCCCACCTCTTTGAACCCTTTCCTACCAAAACCATGGAGAACAAAGCCATTGTCTCCTTTTCATCATAGTCCTTCCATGAATGGAAGAGAGATTTTATGTCACCTCTTAGTCACCTCTTTAAGCTAAACATTCCTAGTAGCTATAACTGTCACCGTCTGGGAATCTTTCACTGCCTTGGTGTTTCTTGGACTTCATTGACTATGACCCAAAGATAAAGTTCTCTTTATATATGATTAGTACACATATACATTCCATATAACTGAAATGAAAGCTTCATCGCACCATATTTGCCCTTACTGGTTACTATGAACTGCTTGGTAGCTTGTGGCATTTTCTAACTCAGTTCTGTTGATGCTGATCTTTCTCTTTCTCTGTTTCCTTTTGCCTTGTCCTGTTTCTTTGCTGGTTGCTAGCCACTAAATAGACTTTCTGTTTATTCACGGGTGGCAACCCATAGCTTGAATATTCTTGTTCCAGATGTGCTCTGCCCAGTAAGTGTTCTTAGGAGGATCAACCTCAGGTCCTCAGGCTAATAAGGCAAGCACTTTACCAGCTGAGCTCTCTTCCAATAGATTTTCTTCAGTCCAAAAGTAGAGCTTTAATTTACTCCACTAAACATCTTTTTTAGTTTCAACTCGTTTTCAGTTCAGCTTCGAATGCTTTCTGGATAATTATTTTGTCATCCCTCTTCTCAACTTGGTTATTTAAGCATATTTAATAAGTACTGTTTTCACATAATACCTTTTTTGGAAGGCTTAGCTCTAAAATGATGATTTCGGGGGACCAGGTATGTAGTTCAGTGGTAGAAAAATTGCCTAGTGTGCAGTTCAGGTCATGGTACAATCAGAACACTGAAAAATAGAAGGTGACAGAAATGACCTCCACGGTGTCAGATTTTCAATGCTTGGTAGCTAGCTTGTGGCACTATTTTGAATGTTGGGAGCCATTAGAAGGTGGGGCCTGGTGAGCAGAAGTAGGCCCCTAGGGGTAAGCCTTTGAGGTTACACCTGCCACTGTTTCCTGTTTAGCTTCCTCTACTTCCTGTCTGAACCATGTGACTAGCCAGTGCCTCACTCTCCCCCTGCCCCAGACAGAAGTCTTCCTGTGGCCCTGCCTGCCCTACCATGATGGACTGAAATCTCTCCAAAACCATGAGCCAAAAGGTAGTCTGTTAGCGTGACACGAGTTAATTTACTACAAAGGCTGTTTACCTATGGTCTTTGCCTCTATGATGTATATTTTTGAGAAGAAGCTCCAGGTTGGAGGGACGGCTGGGCAGTTAAATGTACCTCCTATATAAACATGAGGGACTGAGGGGGTCTGAGACCGTCTGCCCGAGTTTGAATCTCCAGAACCCAGGTAAACAGCTTGGCATGACCATCCATAGCTGTCCTAACCCCAGTCCTGTGGGAGTGGAGATGAAACAGTTGCTGGACCTCACAAACCACAAGCTCTGGAATCAGTAAGAGATTCTGTTACAGGAAAAACAGAGGGATGGATGGATAATGGAGGGTGTTGCAGTCAGGTTCCCATTGCTGGCAGAAAACACTGGAAAAAAAGCAGATTGGGGGTGGGGAGGAGAAGCTTATTTTGGCTTGCAGACTGGAGGGAAAGCTCCATGATGGCAGGGAAAACGATGGCATGAGCAGAGGGTGGACATCACCTCCTGGCCAACATCGCATGGACAAACAGCAACAGGAGGGTGTGCCAAACACTGGCAAGAGGAAGCTGGTTATAACACCCGTAAGCCAGCCCCCAATAATATACTGCCTCCAGGAGGCTTGAATGCCCAAATCGCCATCAGCTGTAAACTTAGCATTCAGAATACCTGAGTTTATGAGGGACGCCTGAATCAAACCTCCACTGAGGGGTCACCTGATGTTGACCTCCCGCCACAGCAGACAAGCCCACCGGGGTACACCATCAGTCCATACACATACATCCCCCATACACACCACACAACACCACACCACAGAACATATGCTACTACAACACACACACACACACACACACACACACACACACACGTGACACTAAAGCTAGACCTGGATTTGAAAATAAAACTCCTAATGGCTGGATTTGAGCTTTATTTTTCATTTGAGTTTCTACTCAATTTCACTAGATGTTTTACTCAGCCAGGCATGAGGGCTCATGCCTTTAGTCCGGGCACTCTGAAGGCCTACATAGGAAGATCACTATGAGTTCAAGACCAGCCGTGGGTCTCCAGAGTGAGTTCCAGGTCAGCCCAAGCTAGAGTGAAACCCTGCCTCAAAAAACAAAGCAGTATGTTTGCTCATCATGACATCCTCCTCGCCCCCTGAGACTCTGGAAAGACGGTCTTTGATACGGCAGTGTCTTTCTGGCTTGGAAGTAAGGTGGGGTAAGTGGACAAGGTTTCCATTCACTGATTAGTCATTGAGTCATTCTACAGGCATTTGTCATCGTTGACACTGTGTAGCATAAAACAGAGTCCTAAATTACACTGTGAGGGTGTGAGAGGCAGAGAAAATGCATAGTCAGTTAGGTCTCCTCCTATCTCTCCCTACCCACCAAGCCATCTTCTCCAGTCACATAAGAGGTAGGCAGCCTGTCTCATCAGCTACTAAGCCTCAGAGGTTAGTAAGAGCTAGCTGGATGAAGAGATCCACATGCTGGAAGCCTCTAGAAACACGGAGGTTCTTAATAACTAGCTAGGAGCAAGAATGCTGCTGGAGGGCTGGAGAGATGGCTTAGCGGTTAAGCGCTTGCCTGTGAAGCCTAAGGACCCCGGTTCGAGGCTCGGTTCCCCAGGTCCCACGTTAGCCAGATGCACAAGGGGGCGCACGCGTCTGGAGTTCGTTTGCAGAGGCTGGAAGCCCTGGCGCGCCCATTCTCTCTCTCTCTCCCTCTATCTGTCTTTCTCTCTGTGTCTGTCGCTCTCAAATAAATAAATAAAAATTAAAAAAAAAAAAAAGAACGCTGCTGGAGAACCTGGAGAAGAGCTGGCTTTGAACACATTAATCATGCACCATTTTCTCACACATGTTTAGGATAAGACTCTGTAAAGACACCAGGGAAGACGGCCTCCCCTGTGTGTCCACTGTGGGTCCTGTAGATTATAGAGGCACCCACTACCTAGGGAATCTCAGCTCTCATCAAATCAGTAGAAGTTAGAAGGTAAAAGGTATTGGCCAGGGGCTGGGGATGTAGAGCTTGCCTAACATGCGTGCAGCGCTGGACTCAATGTGGCATAAAAATCTAGGCATAGTGAGATGTCTGTAATCCCAGCACGCGGGAGACAGAGGCAGGAGGATAACAAGTTCAAGGTTAGCCAGGCATGGTGGCACACACTGTTAATCTCAGCACTCAGGAGGCCACCCTGAGACTATATAGTGAATTCCAGGTCAGCTTGTGCTAGAGTGAGACCCTACCTCAAAAAAAAAAAAAAAAAAGACTTTCAAGGTCATCCTGGCCGATTCGAGGTCAGTCAGGAATACATGAGGCCCTGTCTCAAAAGAGTAACAATGGGGAGTGAAGAGATGATTTATCACTTAAAGGTGCTTGATTACAAAACCCATTAGCCTGAGTTTGATTATCCAGTACGCACATAAAGCCAGATGTACAAGTGGCAAATGCCTCTGGAGTTTGTTTACAGTGGCAAGAGGCTCTGGAAGATCCATTTCTCTCTCTCTCTTTCTCTTTTACTCTCTCTTTCCTTGCAAGTACACAGTAAAATAAAGGAATGTAACAACAACAATAATAAATAAAACACAATAAGTGACTTAATACAACTGAACCTTTATGAAGACTGTCGAATGTAAACATTATTATGAAAAATTAATTAATTAAAGTAAAAGTTTTGGGAGCTGGAGAAATTGCTGAGTGGTTAAGGCACTTGCCTGTGAAGCCTAAGGACTCATGTTGGACTCTCCAGGTCCCACATAAGCCAGACACAGTGACACAAGCCTTTGCACACAAGGGGGCAACATGCGCCTGGGGTTCAACTGCAGTGGCTGTGGACCCTGGCGTGCCAGTTCTCTCTCTTTCTCTCATTAAAAAAAGAAAAAAAAATGCAATCTGTTGGGCTTGCCTTAAAAAATAAAAAGCTATTGACCTGAGTGAAAATAAAGTGGAGAAGAGATGGAATTAGCAAGACAAGAAAGGATTTTCTTGTGATCTTCAGACCAACAGATAGTATTTGTTTTCTTTAGTGCTTCCCTTTATGTCATTTCCTAAAACCGGCGGGTATTTGGGTTTTTAAAATAATTTTTAAAATTAATTAATTTATTTATTTTGACAGAGGAATAGGCAGATAGAGGGAGAATGGGTGCACTAGGGCCTTTAGCCATTGCAAGTGAACTCCAGATGCATACAACCTCTTGTGCATCAGGCCTACATTGGCACTGGGGAATCCAACCTGGGTCCTTAGGCTTTGCAGGCAAATACCTCAACCACTAAGCCACCTCTCCAGCCCTGCCTTTTAAAAAATATTTTATTTATTTGTTTATTTGAGAGAGAGATACAGAAATAGGCAGGTAGAGAGAAAGAGAGAGAATGGGCATGCCAGGGCCTCCAGCCACTGCAAACGAACTCCAGATGCATGCACCCCCTTGTGCATCTGGCTTACATGGGTCCTGGAGAATTGAACCTGGGTCCTTTGGCTTTGCAGGCAAGTGCCTTAACCACTAAGCCATCTCTCCAGCACCTGCTTTGTTTTTTTAAATATTTTATTTATTTATTTGAGAGAGAGAGAGGCAAATATATATAGAGAGCGAATAGGCAATCCAGGGCCTCGAGCCACTGCAAATGAACTGAAAACACATGCGCCACCTTGTGCATCTGGCTTATGTGGGTACTGGGAAATCTAATCTGGGTCCTTAGGCTTCTCGGGCAAGCGCCTGAACAGCTAAGCCATTGTTTTATTTTTAAATTAGCAATTGGCCTTGTATTCATCATGGTTCAAAATTCAGAATGTTAAAAACAGGCATGGGGTCAAGATTGCTTCCCCTCCCACCCCTGCCATAATTCCTTTCCTGGCAATGTGACCAGGTCGTGTGCATTTTTCCGGAGGCAATCTATGCACAGGCGAGCGATATGCTCACCCACCTCCCCCACACACCTGGTTTATTTTTTTCTTAGTCAAATGGCAGCATAATTATACACAGAAAACAGATAGTATTTTGTTTCACCTTTTACAGAATTCTCATGATTGTTGGAGCCCAAAGAAGCAACGACAACAAAAAATTAAGTGAAAGAAAACTGGTCTTTAAGGAATAAGAAAAGTAATAGAATCAAGATAGCAAAAACATTTTAAAATACATCTGTATACATTAGTATTTATTCCCAGATTTGCCATTTATATTACTCAGCTGCTCAAAAAAAATAAAAGAATTTATAGGGGAAACATCTATAGGGAAATAATATTGGCTTTTCTAGCTGCTTACAAAAATCCTTGAACGATTAAAGAAAGAAAGCCTGCAGTCTTTTGCTGTCAAGTATAAGAAACATAATAAAAGAACACTGAGAGGAATTATGCTGTGTATTTAAAATATTGTACAAGCTTGAGGATTCAGAAAGCTACAAGGAGATTCTGTATGCAGTCTTCAAAAATATTAACAATGTGTACTGACAACAAGGCCATCTAATTTTCTCTCTTTTTGCTATCAGATTGATCAGGAAAGAATGTTCAAGCTGAAATGAATAGAAAGAACATGATAAGTGAGAAACAAGGTAATTAAAGCATGAAGAAGCTTCCACATCTCAAGACAATGGGAACAGCAAGTGTGGCTTTAGTTAATTCATTGGTTAAGAACAATTAGCCTGAGCGACTGTCTTGTATTTGGATATGGAATACTCTGCCTTGCCAGAAACTGAGAATGCAAATATCATAGAGCTTATAAAACAAATAGCTTTTGGCCACCAAAAGTGTAATTATGTGTTAGAAGATCCCTAATAAATTAGTCATGTAGGGACAACCCCACTGCACACTGTAGGGTTTGTTGGGGATAACAGAGGGTAAAACTCTTTTCCGCCAAAACATGTTCTCCTCAAAATGCTTTAACTGGGCTGGAGAGATGGCTTAGCGGTTAAGCGCTTGCCTGTGAAGCATAAGGACCCCGGTTCGAGGCTCGGTTCCCCAGGTCCCACATTAGCCAGATGCACAAGCGGGCGCACGCATCTGGAGTTCGTTTGCAGAGGCTGGAAGCCCTGGCGCGCCCATTCTCTCTCTCCCCTCTATCTGTCTTTCTCTCTGTGTCTGTTGCTCTCAAATAAATAAATTAAAAAAAAAATGCTTTAACTGCATGGAAAATAAGTTTCATTACATTTTGGGCCTAAGATGTTCTCAAGCAAAAACAGTATCACCCATCTTGAGAGATAACTCACCTTATTCGTCCTACAACCACTTGTAACTTTTGACAGTTTCTGTGTATTGAACCCACACTCAAAGGAGATCTTGTCAACTGGATCGTGCATAAAATAAAGTGTTACAGGGCTGGAGAGTGGCTTAGTGGTTAAGCGCTTGCCTGTGAAGCCTAAGGACCCCGGTTTGAGATTTGATTCCCCAGGACCCACGTTAGCCACATGCACAAGGGGCCACATGTGTCTGGAGTTCATTTGCAGTGGCTAGAGGCCCTGGCATGCCTATTCTCAATCTCTCTTTCTCTCTCCTTCTTTCTCTCTCTGTCTGTCGTTTTCAAATAAATAAACAACAATTTAAAAAAAAAAATGGGTTACAGAGGCTCAGAAAAGAAACTCCACAAGGGGAATTCCAGAAATGTGAGCAAAGTCAACATCGTGGAGATAAATGTACGATGACATTATGTCACTGTTCCCAAATTTATTTTGAAGGGGCACATTCATTATTTGGTTAAGTACTGGGAGATCTATAAATCGGCATTGTTACCTTATATTCAAACCTTACAGACTTCTTTGCAGAGGAAATACAACCTTTTAGACTTGGAGAACAATGACAAAAGAAAGTCCCAGAATTGTCATGCAACTTAAAACTGATTTCCAAACTAGGTGAAATTAGTTCAATTCACTAACTGAGTTTTAATTCTGTATAAAAATATGACCTTGAGAGCTGGGCGTGGTGGCACACGCCTTTAATCCCAGCACTCGGGAAGCAGAGCACTCAGGAGGATCGCCGTGAGTTCGAGGCCAACCTGAGACTCCATAGTGAATTCCAGGTCCGCCTGAACTAAAGTGAGACCCTACCTCGAAAAACAAACAAATAAAAATGGCTTTCAGACAAAAACAAAAAATGGAAGGAAACATTTGGACGGCTCAGATGACAGGAGCATTGATCCACTATCATATAAAAGTTTACTTTCTGCATTTTCTCTGTGCTTGTGTAACAGGCTATGGATATGGATTGTGTGGTGGATTTATCACACTAAATGTTTCTGAGCTGGCTTACGATCCAATGTATTGTTCGGTTAGACACTTCAGCCAACAAATATTTATAGATATTCACCAGGAACGTGGCAGCCATGAGGGACAAAGCAGATAGAAAGGGGAAGCTTAGGTTCTTGTCCGTCCCTGCTGCCCAAGGACCCCAAGGTTTTCTAAGATCAGTAGAGGCTGAAAGCACTTGGCAGTGTGAAGAGCCACATACACATGGAAGGGGTGGTATTTATGAGGAAGCTAGCTTACCAGCTTTTACAGAAGTAAATCACCTATGGGGGAGGAGAGAGATTAATAAAGTCAATCTTTAATTGTAATACTTTACAAATCAAAAGTATTCCTTGACAGAATGTAGAGAAGGACCTATAATGGAGCTCAATGGTAGAGTCTGCTTAGCATGTAAACCTCAAGAATATATATGTCGGGCAGGGGGGCCTGGAGAGATGGCTTAACAGTTAAGGCACTTGCCCGCAAAGCCAAAGGATCCCAGTTCAAGTCTCCAGGACCCACTTAAGCCAGATGCACAAAATGGTGCATGCGTCTGGAGTTCGTTTGCAGTGGCTGGAGGCCCTGGTGTGCCCATTCTCTCCCTCTCTCCCTTCCTCTCTCTCTCTCTCTCTCTCTCTCTCTCTCTCTGTGTGTGTGTGTGTGTGTGTGTGTGTGTCTCTTTCTCTTTGAAAGAAAGAAGGGAAGGAAGGAAGGAAGGAAATATCTGTGTATGTAATTCAATTTCAAACAACACCGTTGGGCTTCGTAGACTTTTCCTTGAATCATTGAAGGGCTTGAGAGACGGCTCCATTGGCAAGAGCTCTTGCTACATCAGCATGAGGACTTGAGTTGGATCCGCAGCACCTACGTAAAAAAAAAGCTAGGCGTGGCCACACATTCCTGTAAACCCAGCACTGACAGGGGATGGAGACAGGAGTTTGGCTAGGTCTCACTGGTCAGCCCTACTGAACAAGAAACACAGTGAAAAGAAGCAGCTCCCGGTGCAGTGAGAGACCCCATCTCAAAGAAATAAAGCGGAAGATTGGTAGTGGAAGATGCTCAGCGTGTTCCTCTGGCCGCCACACGCATGCTCAGGGAGGACATGCATCTGCACACATACACACATGTATATACCCTGTACACATAGACATATACCCAGAATTTCAAAATCTATAAGAATATTTGGGTGGAAAATTAATCACTGATGCTATGGATATGGCTCAGTAATAGAACCCTATCATAGAAGACAGGAGGCTCTGGGTTTGAGTCCCAGCACTACAATAAGTAAATTAATTAATTAAAAACAATCAAGGCCTGGAGGCATGGCTTAGCGGTTAAGGCGTTTTGCCTGCAAAGCCAAAGGACCCAGGATCCATGTTAGCCACATGCACAAGGGGACATATGCATCTGGAGTTCATTTGCAGTGACTGGAGGCCCTGGGGCGTCCATTCTCTCTCTCCCTCCCTCTTTCTCTGTCAAATAAATAAATATAAATAAAATATTTTTTTTAATTTTTAAATAAAATATTTTTTTAAATTTTTTTAATTGGGCTAGAAACATGGCTTAGGGGTTAAGGCAAATGCCTAAAAACCTTAACCGCCTGGGTTTGGTTCCCCAGTGCCCACACCACAGATGGTACAAAGTGGCCCATGTATCTAGAGTTTGTTTACAGGGGCTGGAGGCCCTGGTGTGCTCATTCTGTCTGACTCTGTTCTCTCTCTCTCTCTCCTTGCAAATGAATAAATATTTTTTTAAATAATAATAATAATTAAAACTAATCATTGTTAATTACAAGTTTACCACCACTTCATTTCTATCCTTAACTATACTTCTTCATATAGACAGAATTCTAAGCTGCTGATTGCATCTTGGGATTTCCAGCTCATGAAGAATGAAGCCAAGATAAACCATCAACACTGTAAAAATGTGTGTGTTCACAAAAAGAAATAATAAAGGAGGGAGTGAGAAAAATCTATTTCCCCTTTCTTTCTTTTGTATAGAACACCACAGAAGCTTTAGCAAAGAAGCACAGGCTACATTATCAGAAGTCATGGTAACAGGACAGAGTATCTCAGTAGATATGCAGGTATTTAGTACATTTGGTCAGGGGCCTAAGATCTAAGTACATAATTAATGATATTAGAGAAACCTATGAATTAACTTGAGGATGGTGGACTGCAACAATGAATGGATGGATGGGCAGGTGAGAAAATGAATAGTGTACCCATTTTCTCTCTCTCTCCCTTCCTCTCTGCCTCTTTCTCACCAATAAACAAATAAAATATTTTTTTAAAGAAAAGAGGAACAGTTGGGCATGGTGGCACACACCTTCAGTCTCAGCAGAGATAGAAGGATTGTTGTGAGTTCAAGGCCACCCTGAGGTGACAGTGAATTCCATGTCAGCCTGGGCTACAGTGAGACCCTAACTGAAAAAAAAAAAGAAATGGATGGCTGGAGAGATGGCTTAACAGTTAGGCACATGCCTGCAAAGCCTAAGGACCCAGGTTCGATTCTCCAGGTCCCACATAAGCCAGGTGCACATGGTGGCACATGCATCTGGAGTTCATTTGCAGTGGCTAGTCTCTCTAATTCTTTCTCTCTCTCTGTTTCTAATAAACAAAATAACAATAATAATAATAAATAACTCTTTTTAAAAAAGAAAGAGAGAGCCAGGCGTGGTGGCGCACTCCTTTAATCCCAGCACTTGGGAGGCAGAGGTAGGAGGATTGCCATGAGTTCAAGGCCACCTTGAGACTCCATAGTGAATTCCAGGTCAGTCCGGGCCAGAGTGAGACCCTACCTCGAAAAACCAAAAGAAAAAAAAAAAAAAAAAGAAAGAGAGAGCAAGCAAGGAATAGAAATTTTTTAAACCTAGGATTTTGGATAACTATTTTTGCTTTTCTTTTATCCTCCTGTAAATAATAAGAATCTCTTTATGGAGACCTTATTTGGAATATCAAATCTTTTTGTCAAAATACTTTTTTAAATGTGTGTGTTCCTTGAGTGTCCCAAAGGTACAAGAAGTTCCCATTCATTTTTCAGAAACAGACCAAGAAAGAAGAAAAGAATAGATAAAGGAAGGGAAGGAAGGGAGGAGACCTCTTGATGTTTTACATACATAAATTTATACAATACATAAGTAGCTTTCTCTTATGCTTTATTTTTTGGTTTTTCTAGGTAGGTCTCACTCTAGCCCAGGCTGCCCTAGAATTCACTCCTTGGTCTCAGGCTGGCCTCAAACTTACAGTAACCCTCTGGTTTATCCTTCAGTTTTCTAAATCATTCACGGAAGAACCGTTAGTCACAGTGTTTCATTTCAGTCATCACAGACGACCTTGAAATGCTGAACGTGGCTCTTGGAACATGGCTCTGTCCCTTCCTGAAGGCCAAATTGCTCCTTCCTCACAGTATGTGCAGAAGCTGATTCCTGTGTATGCTTCACAGGCAAGGGAAGGCGTCGGGCTAACTGCGCCAAGCCTATTCTGAGTTCAGCAAAATGTAACTCCATTGCCTGCATCAGTGGCTAAGTGTGCTTGTAATTCCAACAGACTCAGGAGCTCTGTAAGTTATTCAGACGCCTTTGAATCCAAGAGTGTTATAGCGCTTTCACTGCTTCCTGCTTCTTCATCGGCATCTGAGTTGTTTCCTTCCCTCCTTTCCAGTTGGATATGAACTTAAAGTCTTTAAAAATAAAATTGGGTTGGGTGTGGTGGTGGGTTGCCATGAGTTTGAAGCCACCCTGAGACTCCATAGTGAATTCCAGGTCAGCCTGGGCTAGAGTGAAACCTTACCTTGAAAACCTTACCTTGAAAAACCAAGAAATAAAGAATAAAATAAATAAAATAAAATTGGATAAGTGAGGGATATAGCTCAGTAGTAGGATGCTTCAGTAGCATGCACGAGACCCTGAGTTTGTCCACTTGCATGTTAAATAAATAAAAAAATAAATAGTGTGTCTCAAGGTTATTGCAAAAGAGATGGCTGACAAAAAGGCACTTGCTTTTAGCACAAGTTCCAGAGAGGTTAAAAAAAAAAAAAAAGGGCTGGAGAGATGGCTCAGCAGTTAAGCGCTTGCCTGTGAAGCCTGAGGACCCTGGTTCGAGGCTCGATTCCCCAGGACCCACTTTAGCCAGATGCACAAGGGGGCGTATGCATCTGGAGTTCGTTTGCAGTGGCTGGAGGCCCTGGCACGCCCATTCTCTCTCTCTATGTATCTATCTGCCTCTTTCTCTCTCTGTCACTCTCAAATAAATAAATAAAAAGTGAACAAAAAAATTTAAAAAAAAAAAAAAAGCTTTCAAGAGGTTGGGGAGATGGTTCAACATTTAAGATGCTTGTCTTCCAAGTCTAATGACCTGGATTTGATTCCTGAGTATCCGTGTAAAACAGCCAGATACACAAAGTGGTGCATGCATCTGGAGTTTATGTGCAGTGGCTGGAGGCCATGGCATGCCCATATTCATTCATTCTCTCTCTCTTTCTTTGAGATACCTGTGTGTGTGTGTGTCAATGGGACATGCATCTGGAGTTTGCTTGCAGGGTAAGAGGCCTTGATGTGCTCTTTCTCTCCTCCTCTGTCTCGTTCTCTCTGAAAATAAATTTTTGAAAAAGCAAATATGATCATTCATTCATGGTTTGGTTTTATGAGGAAGGGTCAGACAGCCCAAGCTAGCCTCGAACTAATAGTGATCCTCTAACTTCAACATGAGCCACCATGTCTGGCTAAAATTCATGACTTCTTAAATATTTTCTATATATTCAGCAAGAATATATAGAATATCTATACCCAAGAAAAATAAGTTAAGGAAAAAAGGGGAGCCAGGCATGATGGCCTTTAATCCCAGCACTCAGGAGACAGAGGTAGGAGGATTACCATGAGTTCAAAGCCACCCTGAGACTACATAGCACATTTTAGGTCAGCCTGAGCTAAGATGAGACCCTACCTCTAAAAACAAAAAAAGGGGTGGGGGAGTGGGTATTTTGGTTCATAACCTCAGAGGTTTCAGTTCAAGGTTCCCTGGATCACTTGCAAGGCTGGATATCACCACATGTGGTTGAGAAGGCCACTGACCTTATGAGAGCCAGAAGAAACAGAAAGGAAGGGCTGGAGATTGCTTGGTGGTTAAGGGACTTGCCTGTGAAGTCTAAGGACCCAGGTTCAATCCCCCAGAACCTATCTAAGCCAGATGCACAAAGTAGTGCATGTGTCTGGAGATCATTTGCAGTGGCTAGAGATCCTAGTATGCCCATCCCCTCTCTCTTTCTCTCTCTCTCTAATAAATAAATAAAAATAAAATATTTAAAAAGAAAGAGAAAGGAGGAGGGGTGAAGGAAGGAGGGAAGGACACCAGTGCTAATGGGTTTCCCTTTTTCTTCTCTTTTTAGTACCATCCAGGCCTCCAATCGACCGGACGGTGCCCATCACATTCAGGACAAGCCTTCCTCTTGCAGTTGCTATCCCATGCTAGTTAATCACCTCTGGAAACGCCCTCACAACACACCCACACATGTGCTTTGCTAATCACCTAAGTGTCTCTCAATAGTCAAGTCTATAGTCAAGATTAGCCAACTCAGGACAGGCGTGGTGGTTTAATCCCAGCACACGGGAGGCAGAGGTAGGAGGATGGTCATAAGTTCAAGGCCACCCTTTAACTACATAGTGAACTCCAGGTCAGCCTGGGCTAGTGTGAGACTCTACCTCAAGAAACAAAAAAAAAAAAAAAAAAAAGAAAGAAAGAAAGAAAGTGTCTGGCTAAATGCATATATTATGCCCACCAAGCTGCCCTGTAAGCATTTCCAGCATTCCATAAGCTAAGGCAGGAGGATCCTGTCTCAGACAAATAAGAGTGACCTCAGTGGTCAGAGGCCATGGGTTCACTCCTCAGTACCACAAAAAGAAAACAAAAAGACCTGGCCGGGGACGTGTGATGGTACACACTTCTAATGCCAGTACTCAGAGGCTGAGGCAGGAGGATGGAAAGCTCAAAGCCTGCCTGGGCTGTCAGGTGAGTCCACAGCCATGCATTGCAACTTAGAAAGGCCCTGTCGTGAAATAAAAAGTTAACAAGTACTTGGTAGCAGAGGCCAGTAAGTTAAAAAGGAGGCATAAAGGGAAGAGAAAGGAAGGGAGGAGGGTACTTAATAGGTTGATATTGTATATATGTAAGTACAATGATTGTAATGGGGAGGTAATATGATGGAGAATGGAATTTCAAAGGGGAAAGTGTGGGGGTGGGGAGGGAGGGAATTTCCATGGGATTTTTTTTTATAATCATGGAAAATGTTAATAAAAATTTGAAAATTTTAAAATTTAAAAAAAAAGGAAAAAAAGTTAAAAAGGCTGGGCGTGGTGGTGCACGCCTTTATTCCTAGCAGAGGCAGAGGTAGGAGGATCGCCTGGAGTTCGAGGCCACACTGAGACTACATAGTGAATTCCAGGTCAGCCTGGGCTAGAGTGAGACCCTTCCTTGGGGAGAAAAAAAAAAAAAAAGTTTAAAAACAGTGGTGGTGGCTATGCCTCAGTGGTAGAGCACTTGCCTTGAACAAATGAGACCCTCGGTTCAATTTCTGGTACCACACAAAAGAAATACAGGGAATTTTAATGCTTTCTGCAGAGCATGTCTTCTGATGATAAGAACTGTGGAAATTTATTAGGACAGATGTGCTACAAGGGAGAGACAGAAACTACACCCAAACTTTCAGAGAGTTACCACCTATTGACAACAGAAATAAATCAAGAGTCCCCTTCTTGGGGTTCAGTACTGGATCCCCTGCTCCTTGGTCCTCCCTGGAGGTCTTGGAACCTCACGGCACTACCTGGGTTTTGCTTCTGTCCTCGCTTTCCCTTTTTCTGTCAATTCATTCCCTTTATCCTGCCATTTCTTCCTCACTTCCTCTCATTGCTTTCCCTTGTGTCCTTTTTTGACATGGGCATTGTTTTGTCTCGTCGAATTTCCCATTCCTCATCTTTTCCATAAAAGGAATAAGTCTCATTGTTGCTGGCCAAGTCGGTCTATTTTTTGTGTTCTGTGGGCTTGCTTATGCCGAAGCCCTACTCAAAGCTGCCACTGTATACCAGGCGCTGATAAAAACCATAGAAAGCAGAGAACCCACCCCAAAAATAAACACTCACTTCCTTCTTGGAAGGGCCGTCAGTAGTACAAAGAGCACTTCTGTCAAAAGCTTTGAAGAGCAAAAACTGTTTCTACACCAGTGAGCTCAAGGAAGCTGGTTTATGTTCCATCAATAAATACTCCTTGAGCTCTGTGACTGGCTGGGTTGCAGTCCTGGAGAAGACACAGTCCTAGAGAAGTCGACAATAACAGAAGACCTCAGTGTCCTTCCCTCTCCCTCCTGCCTCTTTCCTTGTCTTATTTCTCTCCAGGGCACATATCACCCTCTGACATGCCCTAGATTTTACCCTTTAGTTTAATGACCAGTACACACACACACACACACACACACACACACACACACACACACACACCTGCCAGAATGAAAGCTCATGAAGGACTCTCTGTGCCTCAATTACTGCTGAATCCATAATGCCTGAGCACTGCCAAGCACACAGAGAGCTCAAACACTGCTGGATATGTGAAGCGCAAGGTGACGAGCATGCTTAAGAAATGAGGACCGGTAGCCGAGTGTGGTGGCGCATGCCTTTAAGCCCAGCACCTGGGAGGCAGAGGTAGGAGGATTGCCGTGAGTTCGAGGCCAGCCTGAGATTACATAGTGAATTCCAGGTCAGCCTGGGCTAGAGTAAAATGCTACCTTGAAAAACCAAAAAGAAAGAAAGAGAGAGAGAGAGAGAGAGAAAAGAAATGAAGGCTGGGCTGGAGAGATGACTTAGCAGTTAAGGTGCTTGTCTGAGCCTAAGGACCAAAGTTTGATTCCCCAATACCCAACCTAAGCCAGATACACAAGGTGATGCATGCATCTGGAGTTCATTTGCTGTGGTTAGAGGCCCTGGTGCTCCCATTCTCTCTCTCTCAATCTCTCTCTTTCCTTCTCTCTATGTATCTCTGCTTTTCTCTCTCTCAAACAAATAAATAAATTTTTTTAAAAAATAAATGAGGACCAAGTACTGTGGAATTATAGGAATCCACATAGAACTGATATGATATAGTGTGTGTGTGTGTATTAATCCAATTCAGAGACACATTTGATGCCTTTGCATTAAAATAGGTACATTGAAACTCCCAACTCATTTCTACTAAGGTGATTGTGATGGAGGGAAATATGATATTGTTCCCCCTAAAACTTATCAAGCCTAGTATAGTGTCAGGCCTGGAATCCCAGCCCCAAGAAGACTGACAAAGAGAATTGTTGAAAGTGTGAGGTAGGCCTGAGCTACCTTGTAAGCTCTAGGCTAAACAGAGCTACATAACAAGATCCTGTCTCAAAACAAACAAAAACAAAAAAAAAAAAATGACAATAACAACAACAACAAAGCCTATCAAAGTGCTTGTTTCCTCAGAGAGCTGTTCTTTCAACACTCGCTTTTCACGTAGAAAAGGAGGAAACAGGCAGCCTTCCTGGTACCTCCTTAAAATGTAAAAAAAAAAAACAAAAAAAACTCAGAGCTAGAGAGATGGCTTAGTGGTTAAAACACTTGCCTGCAAAGACAAAGGACCTAGGATCAATTCCCCAGGACCCACATAAACCAGATGTACAAGGTGGCACATGCATTTGGAGTTAGTTTGCAGTGGCTGGAGTCCCTGGTGCGCTCATTCTCTCTCTGTCTGCCTCTCTCATCCTCTGTGCTTCTTTCTCTCTCTCAAATAAATAAATAAACAAAAATAAAATATTTAAAAAAAAAAAAAGAAAATGTAAGCCAGGAGAATTATCATGAGTTCAAGGCCACCCTGAGACTACATAATGAATTCCAGGTCAGCCTAAGCTAGAGTGAGACCCTCCCTCGAAAAACCAACAACCAAAAAAACTACTCAGTCTTAAGATGGCACAGGACAGGCTTAAGGACTCAGTGCAGAGGTGGCCTCCGGCTCCACTGGATGACTGAACTTGAGACTGTGCCTCTCTGAACCCTGCTTCCTCAATGGGAGATAATCTAGACCTTCAGGGGTATCCAAAGAACTAGAGGACAAAATGAAGACAGAGTTTAACACAGCACCTGCTTACTGGCCTGTAATAAAAAAAAAAAAAAAAAAAAAAAAAAGGCTGGAGAGATGGCTTAGCGGTGAAGCGCTTGCCTGTGAAGCCTAAGGACCCCGGTTCAAGGCTCGGTTCCCCTGGTCCCACGTTAGCCAGATGCACAAGGGGGGGGGCGCACGCCCATTCTCTCTCTCTCCCTCTATCGTCTTTCTCTCTGTGTCTGTCGCTCTCAAATAAATAAATAAAAATTAAAAAAAAAAAAAAAAGGCAGGGCTTTCACAGTCAGGTCACTAGAGCACAAATCACAACTTGTTCCCTTGTGCTTCTAGATTGCTAAAGGCAGGGTCCCCAGGTAACTTAGGGTGTGTGTGTGTGTGTGTGTTTCCCCTGGTTCTTTGCTCCTACAAAAAGTGGCACTGAAGTAAGTACATTAGATGCCAAAAAATATTATTACCTCCTCTGATTCCCAGCTGTTCCCAAATCTCTCCTAGGGAACTTAAAGGGGGAGAAAGCATGTAGCTCGCCTTCCTTTCCTGCCCCACGGAGCTCCGCCCATTTCCTCCAGAGTGTGCTTCCCTGGGGAGCTGCTCCTTAACCTGCTCCCGCTCCTCTCCTGAACCTCCTGCAAAACTTAGCCGACAATTTTACAAGCTGCCGAAGCCAGCTACTTAAAACATTTTATTTTCTTTCCTGATAATGAGGGTTGACTAAAGAAAGAAATGGGTTTCCAAGACCATACTTGGCTCTGGGTCCTCAGTTTCTCTCCAACCTGAACATTGAATGAAATTTGGAGCCGTTGGGATACTCCTGGGATTTTTTTTTAAATCTTTTTTAAAAAATTTTATTAGCATTTTCCATGATTATAAAAAAAATCCCATGTTAATTCCCTCCCCCCTCACTTTCCCCTTTGAAATTCCATTCTCCATCATATTACCTCTCCATCACAATCATTGTACTTACATATATACAATATCAACCTATTAAGTACCCTCCTCCCTTCCTTTCTCTTCCCTTTATGTCTCCTTTTTAACTTTCTGGCCTCTCCTACTAAGTATTTTCCTTCTCATGCAGAAGCCCAGTCATCTGTAGCTAGGATCCACATATGAGAGAGAACATGTGGCGCTTGGCTTTCTGGGCCTGGGTTACCTCACTTAGTATAATCCTTTCCAGGTCCATCCATTTTTCTGCAAATTTCATAACTTCCTTTTTCTTTACCGCTGAGTAGAACTCCATTGTATAAATGTGCCACATCTTCATTATCCACTCATCAGTTGAGGGACATGTAGGCTGGTTCACTCCTGGGATTCTTATTGGTTCTTTGTGTCATTCTGTAAAATAAAATTTATTGATTTATTTATTTGAGAGCAAGAAATCGAGATAGAGAGGCAGAGAGAGAGAGAGAGAGAGAGAGAGAGAGGCCTCTAGCCATTGAAAATGAACCCCAGACACATGCACCACCTTGTGTATCTGGCTTACGTGTGTCCTGGGGAATCGAACCTGGGTTCTTAGGCTTTGCAGGCAAATGCCTTAACTGTTAAGCCATTTCTCCAACCTTTTATGTATCTTTTATGTGAGCCTTTGATGGTACCATATGTAAACTGACCTAGTGTTGCTGTTTCTAATAAGTATTAAGCATGCAACTAGCAACTACCTGGGTTACAGAATCTGTAACCAGGAACACCCAGATCAATATATGAATTTTTTGTTTTGTTTTGTTTTGGGGCAGTGCTGGAGATCCAATGCAGGGACCCCCACATGCTAGGGGCGTGCCCTGCCACTGAGCTATATCCCCAGACCAAGATAGGGCATATTTTTAATTTCCTAGAAGGTCTCTTTAGATTTCTCCCAAGTCAGTCCAGTCCACCCCCAGGAAACCATGGTTGAATTCTGTTACCATTCATTAACTTTGCCTGTCCTTGAACTTCATATACATGAGCTCATGTTAGCGGGCTCTTTTTTTCCTCAGTATTGTGTCTGTGGGATTCATGCAGCTTGCTGCATGTAGAAGTAATTTAGTAATTTAGGTGACTTCCAGCTTGGGACTGTTGTGGATAATGCTTTTTTGAACATTTGTTTGAAATTCCTTAGGAGAACTTCTGTATTCATGTTTCTTGGTGTTAGGGGAATTCCTCATTCATCAAAGTCAGCCATATTTCTTTGGCTTGTTGTTGCTGTTTTGTTTTGGTTTAATTTTTTTTTCTTTCTTTCTTTCTTCTTCTTCTTTTTTTTTTTTTTTTGTTGTTGTTGTTTGTTTGTTTTTCGAGGTAGGGTCTTGCTCTAGCCCACACTGACCTGTAATTCACTATGGAGTCTCAGGGCAATCCTCTGATCTCTGCCTTCCAAGTGCTGGGATTAAAGGCCCGGCTAATTTTTGTTTTGTTTTTGAGGTAGGGTCTCCCACTAGCCCAGCCCAGGCTGACCTGGAACTCACTCTGTAGCCCCAGGCTGGCTTCAAATTCACAGTGATCCTCCTACCTTAGCTTCCTGAGTGATGAGATTAAAGGCGTGTGTCACCACACCTGGTATATTCAGTGTTTTTAAAATATTTTTTGTTCATTTTTTAGTTATTTATTTGAGAGTGACAAACACAAAGAGAAAGACAGATAGAGGGAGAGAGAGAGAATAGGCACGCCAGGGCCTCCAGCCACTGCAAACAAACTCCAGACGCGTGCGCCCCCTTGTGCATCTGGCTAACGTGGGACCTGGGGAACCGAGCCTCGAACCAGGGTCCTTAGGCTTCACAGGCGAGCGCTTAACCACTAAGCCATCTCTCCAGCCCTATATTCAGTGTTTAATAGATATAGCTGAATTAATTTTTACTATTTATTTATTCTTGTTTACTGTTGGGATTTTGTTGTTGTTGCTTGAGGCAAAGTTTCAATCTAGGCCAGGCTGACCTGGAACCCACTCTTTAGTCCAGGCTGGCCTCGAACTCACAGTGACCCTTCTACCTCAGCCTCCCGAGTGCTAGGATTATAGCTTGAGCCACCACACCTGGCTAGACAAGTTTGTCAAATGCTTCTCTCATTTTATCCTCTCGGCACAGCTCTATTCAACTTCCAGCCTCAGATGGTAAGGGTGACCTTTAGTTGTAAAACAACACATTCTTTGAACCATAATGCTCTCTCGTTCTCACATACAAATGAAGGGTCCACCCGTTATTACTAATTCCATTGCTACCTGTGGGTGTGTATAGAACATTCTGTCACTGGTTATCCCCAGGGACCTGCTGTTTCTAGTTAGCCAGGTCTTACTCGGGGCTCTCCTCACCATCTGTATTTGTCCTCCTCTTCAGCAAGAATTAACCCCACTTCCTGACCTTTCTAATGCTTACCCTGTCCATTCATCAGTTTAGCTATTGCTCAACTCCTCTCAACTAGAAAAGGGCCCAGGAGAACTGGGTATGTATCTGTCATAGAGATCACCTCAATGGGCTGGAGAGATAGCTTAGTGGATAAGGAGCTTGCCAGCAAAGCCAAAGGACCCAGGTTCAATTCCCCAGAACCCATATAAAGCCAGACACACAAGATGGCGCATGTGTCTGGAGTTCATTTGCAGTGGCTAGAGGCCCTACCATGCCCATTCTCTGTCTCTTCCCTCTTTCTCGCTCAAATAAATTAAAATTAAAATTAAAAAAAAAAGAGAGACTGCAACCTCAGGAACTACCTTGAATCAGAATCACCCAACTGAACTGCTTCCAAATTCTTGACCCATAGGGACCATGAAAAAAGTCATTTATTGTGGCCATAAGCTGCTTGATGCCTATATATACATACACTATAATATTTTCTAAATATTAGCACCTGGTAAATATTTGTTGAACAAATGAATGGGTAAGTGAATGAGTTAGCTTAAGAGCCACACAAAATATAGCATCTGTACCATTTGCTTTTAGCCTCGTTGGATACATGTGCCACGGGCCTCTGCTATGTCCCTCGGTTGCTGCCAAGGCATATGATCTGTATTTCTCTATTGATATTTGGGACCATATCATTATTTGTTTGGGGGCTACAGTAGTTACTTTCTCATTGCTGCCACAAAACACCCGGCCGTGAACAGCTTCCAGAAGGAAAGGGTTCACTTCCAGTTTATAATTCCAAAGGGAAGCTTCACTGTGGTGGGGAGAGAAGGATGGGAACAGCCAGCCAGATGTCACATCTCCACAGCAGCAAGGAGGAGGTAGAATGAGTGAGCTATGTGCCACCTAAAATACCCCAAGGCCCCTGGGAGTGTTTTTGAAATGCTGTCTTCTGGTCAAAAAGTGGCCATTGCATTTCTGACCTCAGAGCAGCTGTAGTTACCGGTGTGAGGCCGGCACCATACGGTCCCAACAACATTCCACCGTGTTCAATGGGAAAACAAAAGGGGAGAGGGGAAGCATCAAAGTAGAAGAGGGACTGGGTGGAATGAAGGGGTTCAATGGAAGGGAGATGGGGGAGGGAGGACAAGAGAAGGTAATTGAAGGGGATTCTGATCAAAATACACATGCATGAAAATGTCATTTTTGAGAATTTATGCTGCTCACAAAATATTTAATTTGTGAAAATCTGGTCTCAACAAGTAAATTGTTTTTGGACTAAGTATTGATTGGAAAAAGATACTTAGTTATGCAAAGTATAGCTCTACATAAAATAGTACTTTCTGATAAGTAAATCATCCACTTAATATGTATGTGTGTAGTGTGTATATGTATGGGCATGTTTATATGTGTGAGTGCACACTTAAGCACACCACAGAATGCAGGTGGAGGTCAATAGAAATGCACCTTCAGGTGTCAATGAGGATTCCTTCCCCACCTTGCTTGAGGAAGGATGTCTCTTGTTCGCCACTGCACGCAGCAGACTGGCTGGCCCATGAGCTTCCTCCACGTGATTGTCCTGTGTTGCTGTCCGCCTTCCCTCTTGCTTAAGGTGTACTGAGATTACAGTCACTAGCACTACAGCTTACAAATTTACATGGTCTCCTGGATCCTAACTCAAGTTCTCATGCTTGAATAGCAAGCTCCTTATCCACAGAACCATCTCCCCAGCCCTTAGTACATGCTTCTGTAAGTGTAAAGAAAAAGGCCATGATGAGCCAGATGTGGTGGTCATTTGGATAGCTGTATTCCCAGATATGCTGGAGGCTGAGGCAGAACATGGTGAATTTGAGGGAAGGAGACATCATGATAAGCTCAGTTAGCCATGGGGATAAAATGCTGAACAGGTGATTTCTCCCTTGAGTTTTATTTGGAAAGGGAGCAGAAGTTACTCTGCCGAGGGAGCAATCCAAGGAGCCAGTCTGCATGGAATATGATTATTTCCTATTCCCTGTGGGCCAAAATTTTCTCAAGAAAGCCATATGGCTTGCTTTCTTACTTTGTTCAGGTATCTATTTAAATATCGTCAGGGAGCCTCCCAAGATGAGCCTTTAACAATAGCACCCTCCCACCCAGTACCACTGGTCCTCAGTGGCACTTGTCAATGCCAGAGAGACCATATGCAGATGATCCTGCACGTATGCACTTACGTAAACTGAAAATAGAAAAGGAAAATGCATGCCATGCATTTAACGTACAGAGCACCACAGCTTAGCATCACCGCACATTAAGTACCAGTGGTTGGTTCCTTTGTGATCACGTGACTGACTGGATGCCACAGCTTTCTACCCCTGTCCAGATTCTGACAGAGCATCTGACCGCCTTACACCAGCCTAGAAAAAGGTTAAAACTCAAAATCTGAGGCCAGAGAGATGGCTTGGCATTTAAGGTCCTTGCCTGCAAAGCCTAAGAACCCAGGTTCAATTCCCCAGTAACCACAAATAAGCCAGATGCTCAAGGTGGCACATGTGTCTGGAGTTCATTTGCAGTGTAGAGGCTTTGGTGTGCCCATTCTCTCTCTCTCTCTCTCTCTCTCTCTCTCTCTCTCTCTCTCTGTCAGTCTCTATCTG
The DNA here is from genome assembly GCF_020740685.1 of Jaculus jaculus. Lineage (NCBI taxonomy): Eukaryota > Metazoa > Chordata > Mammalia > Rodentia > Dipodidae > Jaculus > Jaculus jaculus. The sequence continues at coordinate 171,679,611 of NC_059103.1, read as the reverse complement.
CCTCTCTCCAATAAATTTTTTTTTTTAGTTTGTTGAGGTAGGGTCTCTCTCTGTCTCAGGCTGACCTGGAATTCACTATGTAGTCTCAGGGTGGCCTTGAACTCATGGCGATCCTCCTACCGCTGCTTCCCAAGTGCTGGGATTAAAGGGATGCACCACCACACCCAGCAAGTAAAATACTTTTTAAAACTCAAAATCTGGATTATTAATAAATATTCCTACATATGTATTTGTATCTAATTTTTACTGAGTGATTATTTTTAGCTTTATGTGTGTGCTGCAGAGTTAAACCCAGGCCAGCAGGCTTTATAAATTTTAACCTCTGAACCGTCTTGCCATCCTTGAATGGTTATTTCTTTTTTAATTTTTTTTAATTAATTTATTTATTTGAGAGTGACAGAGAGAGAAAGAGGCAGATAGAGAAAGAGAGAATGGGCGTACTAGGGCCTCCAGCCACTGCAAATGAACTCTAGATGTGTGTGCCCCCTTGTGCATCTGGCTTATGTGGGTCCTGGAGAATCGAACCTTGAACCGGGATCCTTAGGCTTCACAGGCAAGTCCTTGAATGGTTATTTCTTTTTCAGATTCGCGAAGTAGAGAGATCAGAAGCCAGCGGTCATCTGTATTGAGCTGTTCCCACTTCTGTCCCGCCACAGTGTCTGTCCCATAGGGAAGGAATTATGCTTTACTCTCTGCTGTAAACTTGCACCTAGAAATGTGCCTAGGTGCTTAATAAATATTGTCAAATAGTCAAAAGTCTAGAAGTGATGGGGAGGTTGGTACAGTGGGGTCAAATGCCAAGAACATCACTAAAGCACCCTGGGGGCTGGGTTAGAGGGTAGATTTCTTTTGAAAAGAAAAAAATACTTCGGCAGAGGAGATGGTTCAGCCGTTAAAGGCATTTACTTGCAGCCCAGGTTCAATTCCCCAATACCCACATAAAACCAGATGCACAAAATGGCATGTGCATCTGGAGTTTGTCTGCAATGGTAGTAGGCCCTGTCTTCTTGCCCATACATGTCCCCCCTCCTCACTCTGAATGGAACCCAGGGCTTCATGTGTGCCAGGCAAGTACTGGACATACCCCCAGCTGCACATGCCATCTCTTCCTGTGCTCACTGGCCACCTCTGTTTCTTCCTCCAATAAGTATCTGCTAAGGTTTTTAACCCATTGTTTGCACATATGTGTGATATATGTGTATATGTTTTACATGCACATGCAGGTGTGCATGCATGTGTGTGCACCTGTGTGTATGGAGGCCAGAGGTTGGCATCAGGTCTCTTCCTCAGTGGTTTTCCACCTTGTTTACTGAGGCAGGGGCTCTCTCACTTGAGTCAGGGCTCACCAACTGGGCTAGCCTAGCAGGCCAGTTTGCCCAGGCAGCCCTTGTTTCTGCCTTCCAAGCACTGGCATCACAGGTGGGCTGTCCTGTGCTGGGGATCTGAGCTCCAGGCCTCACACTTGGGTGGCAAGGATTTTATCCACTGAACCATCTCCCTAGCCCCTTGGCAGATTTTTACATCAGGTTGTTTATTTTCGTACTCAGGAGTTTTAATACTCTTTGTCTATTTGGAGATAGCAGCCCTTGTCAGATACATCCTCCGCAACCATCGCCCTAGTCTGGGTGTTTGACTTTTCATTGTATTAACAGTGTTGCTCGTGGAGCAGAAGTGCTTTTGAATTTTCATGACCCTTCAACACACTGGTTCTTTTTTCTTCATGGATTATGCCACTGATATAGTAACTAAGAAATCATTTATTTCCAATTCCAAATCATCTTGCTGATGTCCTATGCCATCTTCTAGGACTTTGGTAGTTTTACATTTCATATTTAGAACTTAATTTTTGTGACATACATAAGGTCCGTGTCTATATTCTTTTTTTTTTGTTTTGTTTTGTTTTCAGATGGATGTGCAATTGTTCAACTATTCTTTGTGGAAAAGACTATCTTTTTAATTTATTTATTTAAGAGTGACAGACAGAGAGAGAAAGAAGCAGAGAGAGAGAGAGGGAGAGAGAGACAATGGGTGCACCAGGACCTCCAGCCACTGCAGATGAACTCCAGACGCGTGCGCCCCCTTGTGCATCTAATGTGGGTCCTGGGGAGTCGAGCCTCAAACCGGGGTCCTTAGGCTTCACAGGCAAGCGCTTAACTGCTAAGCCATCTCTCCAGCCCATAAAAGACTTTTTTTTTCTCCAATTCCTTTGTTAAAGACCAGTTTAACCTTACTTATTTGGGTCAAAACTTCTCAGGAGGGAGACTTTTCACTACATTGAGTATTATACCCCATTAGTTTTGTTTTTTTGTTTTTTGGTTTTTTTTGGAAAAAGTAGC